>NC_071572.1:40402189-41002189 GCF_024509145.1 Vidua macroura | reverse complement strand
CAGCGATGGGGTGGGGGTAGGAGCCCGCCTGCCCACCGAGATGGATGGGGGGTTTGGGGCTTGCAGGAGCCCTCCTGCCTACCGAACTGGATGGGCCGTCTTGAGGAGCTGCAGGATCCCATCTGCCCGCCGAGCAGAAGCGGGGTCTCGGGATCTGCAGCATCCTGCCTGCCCACCGAGCTGGAAAGGGGTTTGTGGGTCTGCAGAGACTCGCCTGCCTGCTGAGCTGGAGGGAAGCCCGAGGGACCGAGAACGTAGTGATAATCTCCATCGGGAGGAGGTGAGGAGCTTTAGTGAGAGTTTTCTGACGTTTGTAGGAAAACACCATGTTCCAGTACCAGGATAAGGTTGTGAGTATGCTTTCCTGCAGGTATCTTAAAAGAAGTAATGTCAGATGAAGTTGTTATTTTCAATGAAAATATGTATTGTATCATGCAGATAGACTAATTCCAACAGCTACAGATTACCTAAAATCCTTCTGATTCCTCTTCCCTGTAAGTGTTTTGAATTGTGTTTTTCCATTATAAATGCTGTGCAGCCTTTGTGGCCACAAGGAAAATTTCAAACAGTTTGTATTTAATATAAATTACACTGGCAAATTCAGTGATGAAAGTAATCATGAGACATTCACAACACCTAATCTTCATTTAGGAACTCCATTTGGCCAGGGATATACCACTGTGTTTTCCAAAGTACTGAGACACCAACTTACCTTACTGAACCGTGAAATTCTGTTGTGACAGTGTAGATGTAGGCACATATGCTGTGGACACCAGCTTTAAAAAAGAGGTAATCATTTAGGTGCTTAAGTTTTTGATGCTCCAAGGGTACCTCAGCATGCTTCAGTCACTAATGTGTGTTCAATCCAGAGGATCAGGCTAGTCTGAAGGAAACCTGAACAAATGTGGACATCCAGTCCTCAGTACTAACGACTTTTGCTTCTGCAGATCTGCATCTGTAGGGCTACTAAAGCAGGCATTGCCAAAAGAAGATGCTTTATTAAGGCTTTAGTGTGGTAAACCTTAATTAAGAGAGGACTTTGAAAACCTGCAGTGTGACAGTCACAGCCTCTATGGGTCAGGCCTACAGGCAAATATGCAATACAAGTTGATGAATAGTTGTGAATATGTGAATAGTTGGAGCACTCAGAGAGCAAGATGAACAAGTGCAGGCCCTTGGGTGCCCAAGATATTTTATACCCCATGCCCTTAGAATGCCCTAATGGCAACACCAGAGTCTGTTCAGTGTGCCTTCTAAGGATCTCTCTTGCTATGAAAGTGGTTTTTATATCAAAGTAAATGCTAACTGTGTGCAAAAATGCTGGAAATGCTCTTCAGTTGATGAGGGGAGTGGTATATGAAGTGTGCAGAAATGTGTATTTTGGTTGCTTATTCTAGTATCTGTTTAATACAAAATACACAAGCAGGCCTTGGATGAGAGTTATAACCAAGATTTTTATACTGAAGGGGTGGTTCTCACCCTTGAATTCTTTTACTCTTAATTTGGTCCAGAGCTTGATTAATCTTTAATTACTAGCTGTAAATGGTACAGCCTTATTTGGCAAGGGTGGGTATTCTTTAACCCACATTAGTGCTGAGTTCTACCCTTATATGCCTTGGTGACAAAAGTACTCATCCTGAAACGTGGATTTACTAGGAGAGGACCAAGAGCATTAGTAAGGTATTTGTGAGGCTCATAGAGGGTACCTGCAAATGGAGAGCAGAAAAATGAGAGTATTCTGATTGTGGAGGGAAAAATGATGACATCTCGGCAGTGGCTATTCGGGAAATGTTCGGAGTAGCAGGGGTACTGGGTGCTGAGGGAGGCTGGGCAGGGACAGCCAGGCCTGGCAGTGCCCCCAGAGCACTGATGCAATGTGTTAAGTGAAAAAGTTATTGGTGTATTTTGTGGTGTGGAGGAGGACTACACATGTGGTACAAGACATTTTAATTTGAGAGGGCAGTGGAAAAACTGTCTTGGGAACTGAGAAATGGACTCTTCAGTAACCTCTCTCCTACCGTGCTCTCAGAGTGACGCATACAAGTAATCATTAACTCTGGTGGAAAGCTGACTTCACCAGAATGGTGCAAGTATAATAATGAGTTTAGCCAGATTCTTAGTTTATTTAATCTTTTCCTTCCTGCCAGTTCGCACCACGGCACCTTTTTCAAGCGAGCGGCTGTGTGGTGCTTAGTTGCTGGCTGGGGTTAAACTGTGACAAATACCTATAATAAATACTTCCATTTGTTCAAACTTTCCATCACTCAGTTTACCTGAGGAAATAATTTATTTTTATGTAATATTTTTATGTAAATAATGTATTTTTATCACAGGAAAACAAAATATTTAAAAGAAAGGTAGAATGAACCACTCTCCTGACCCTTTTGTGTCATCTCCTTCAATCCAACAAATACCACCAGCCACAATTAAGCAGTTTGAATATGCTTATACACGCTGCTCTATGTAGTTTAATAAATTTTATTTTCAAGTTTGGGTGCTTCAGACTCTTCAAATTAAATCATTTTTATCTTCAAATAAAACAGTTTCTCTTAAAAGTTTCTCTTCACATAACAAGTCTAGCTGGATTTTACTGAGATGGCCAGCTCATGTATGTTCCTTTCTTCCAAACTCGGAGGGAATTCAACTTAACTATAGAGAAATGTCTGCAAAGACACTGAACACATTGATGCAATTGCAGCAACAGAAAGGTCACACAAGCAAGTACTTGGATTTTAACACTTAACTACCTCTAGATGAATTTTTAATGGCATACATTAGATATTTGTTCTTTTTCTAACAACTGCATTGCACTTTTTCACTGACATGGCTATAACAGCCTGCAGCTGGGTGGGTAAAAGAGGATGCTAGATGGCATCACTGACCAATGGCTTACATGAACTTGTAAAATTCTGCATGAGAAGTGTTCCGTTGCCAGTGGCTTGAATGAATAATGTCTTGAGAGATGGAAACATCCACTTAGGAAAGAAGAGTATGGAGCTGTCTGCTAGAGGAGGCAGAGGTAAGGCTGCACACATACATGCTCTAAATTCTGATTAAAGTGCTTGGAAGTGCAAGCTTTGCTTGTTCGGTGTTTTGGAAGACAAAATAAGAACAAACACCTTCAGTGATGGCACAGCACTTTGTCAATGGTATTTTTCACAGTTTGTAAAATCAGAGACATTCAAGAGAAACAAAATAGCTTCCTGGTATCAAAGAGGTTTGAAATTTGGAGTTGAGCTGGGAAAAATATGTGTAATTAATGCTGGGTAAATCAAAACCAGTTTCAGGGAAATCAAAACTACTTACACAAATAGACTGAATTTCAGAAATTGCTTCAATCAAGAAACATAAAGAGTTCATTAATGTTAACATTTTCCATATATTTTCAAAATAAGATTCTTTACTTCAGAAGAATAACAGTATCCCAATATTTGAAGCCAATTTTTTTTTATTTTCAGAGTAGCATTTTAATTGAAACATATTCTATGCCCTTAAAATAAAATACATGTTTTAATAAGGGCATGTTTTCATAAATTAAATATTTTACTCCCTTGTCCTAGACAAGACTGGACACTCATGCTCCCTTTCAAGACCAATGACAAAGATCAGCTTTTCCAAGTGCAAGTTTACAGCATGTAAATTAAGTTCTTGTGCTGAACTGTGGGTTGTAGAAGCCTTTCTATTTCCAGTTACTGTTAAGGAAACCAGATAAGGGAATTTCCCCACAGCCCTCTCCTGTGAACAGCAATCCAAATGTGAAATTCCCAAAAGATGGGCCTACATAAACAAGAATCCCATCTTAAGCAAATATACACTACTATTTAATTTAGCTCCATCACAGCTAAGTTTCTGACAGAGTTGTACATAGGTGGGAACAAAAATGAGGTACAAGGACTGAGAAACCTCTTACAAGAAGTAGTCCTGAAAATACTACCTCTGTGTTATTATCCTCTCTCACCTCCTCCTTTATTTTCATACTAGATTGTGCATGCAACACAACAGTCTCCTAGATTGCTTCTATATTCTGCTCAGTTCAGTCTGCTATATTGCTTCTATATTATTCCTGGCTTAGGAAACTTTTGTTAGGGTGGTTTTGGAATCGAGATTATTAATGAAATTGGATCTATCAATTGTATCACCAAGCATACCAGGGTCCTCCACAGATATAACTATCTCCACCAAATGTCACCTTATTCAGTTCACTGTCTCTGAAGCAATGAGTAGCTTCAAGAGTCATTCCTTGCTAATTGCCGCCCTCTGATGTTACTATATATTACCAGCAACAACTCAGAAGAAGACATGAAGCTATTAGAGGGTGTCCAAAGGAGGGCCATGAGGATGAAGGGCCTAGAGGGGAAGCCATATGAGGAGCGGCTGAGGTCACTTGCTCTGTTCAGTCTGGAGAAGAGGAGACTGGGGGGAGACCCCATTGCAGTTACAACTTCCTCATGAGGGGAAGAGAAAGGGCAGACACTGATCTCTTCTCTGGGGTGACCAGTGACAGGACTGAGGGAATGGCCTGGAGTTGTGTCAGGGGAGGTTTAGGCTGGATATTAGAAAAAGGATCTTCACCCAGTGGGGGTGTCTGGGCACTGGAACAGCTCCCCAGGGAAGTGGTCACAGTGCCAGGCTGACAGCGCCAGGCTGACAGAGCTCAAGAAGTGTTTGGACAATGCTCTCAGGCACATGGTGTGACTCTTGGGGTGTCCTGTGCAGGGCCAGGAGTTGGGCTTAAAGATCCTGATGGATCCCTTCTAACTCAGGATATTCTGTGCTTCTGTGATGAGGCGAGACTGTATTTCCCAATCCGATTTTCATTCTCTGTAATTCTCTGGGCAAATCGTTAACAACTTCTGACTCAAGGGATGTCAAGACGAGCAGGGCGGGAGCGGGCAAAGAGACAGGAGATGAAATGCAGACGCGGCCGGGCACACGTCCCCTGCGCCTTTCAGCAGGCCGGCCGCGCCGCCATGTTCAGTGAGGCACCGCGCCGGGGCGGGGCCGACCCGCGGGGGACGGGCGCGCTCGCGCCGCTCCCTCACGTCCGGCGGCGGGCGCCAGGCAGGGGCGGGCGCGCGCGGCGCGGCCAATCAGCGTCGACCACGACCCTCCCCGGAGGAGCTGGAGCCGCCGCTCGGTTGGGCCCGGCCCGGAGCCGCCACTGTCGGGACGGGGGGCGGCGACGGAGGAGGAGGAGATGGTGTCCCCCTCTGCCTCCGCCGGGCGCCTGGGCTCCGCGCTGCCCTTCCTGCTCGTGCTCCTCGACCTGCAGTACCAGGGTGAGCTGGGCCGGGGTCCCTGTTGGCGGTGCGTTGCGAGGGGTACTGTGCCGCGGCCCGTCGGGGTTGGGCCCTCGGCCATGGTGGCTGGTGGCTGGTCGCCCTCCCTCCGTCCCTCCTGTCGGGGCTGCGCGGTGTCCGCCATGGCGGCGGGGCGCACACCCCCCCCTCCCCCCCTCGGGCCCGTGTGTCTTGAGCGGGGGCACATTTCGGGAAAGGGTGTGAGGAGGGAGGTACAGCGCTGCCACCTCATCACTCGGGGCTGTGGCGAAGGGTGCGTAACAAGGGCACGGCCGCTGCCGGTGACCTGTTGGGGCTAGTGGGAGATCCAGGCGGTGCGCTCGGAGGTGGCTCGCTGTGTGCGCGCTTCGCGCTCCCCGGCCTGCTCGCGGACGGGCTGGGGCTGCCACTGTGAGGCCTCGGGTGCCCTGGTGTCCTCGAGTGCAGCTGTGTGACAGCATTGGCCGTTCTGTGCTAGCCGTGAATTTCGCACTCCCGTGTGGATTTTGTGTAGTTCCGAAGTTCAAAGGCTTTTCCAGTTGCCCTTCTCAACCGCAACCAGTATTAGTACCACACTTACAAATTCGCTGAGGCTTTTGATGGTTGCGTTGAATTTATTCTGTTTTTGTTTTGTTGTTATGGTTTCTGTTGTTTTTTTGTTGTTTTTTTTTTTTTTTTTCACCTCTCACCATTAGTATTTGAAGTTCAGCTTATCTGTGCTTTGTGCAGCTTGTTTACTTTCATAGTGCACTGCCAGCAACACCTGTGTAGCCAGACTTTTGTTCACAGGCTGTTGTTAAGTTTCTAACTCTGTTGCAGAATGGTGGTTACAGTCAGGGTTTTACCTGAGGGACATTCTTTACCTGCCAATGGCAGATGGAAGTGGTACTGAAGCTGTCAGTAGTCAGAGAAAGGCTATGGGCTTAAGGAAGATAGAGGTTAACATTAAAAATTCAGTTAATACACTAAATTAAAGAATACTTCAGCTGGCCAGGTGGCAACATGAACATACTGTGCCAAAGACGCCGTGCATTAGATCACGTACTGTGGTGTCAACTTGCCTTTTTTTTTTTTTTTTTTTTTTTAATATGCATTCTAGTAGTATTAGGAGACAAATAGTAACTTTTTTCAGAGTATACTGTTTTTTTCCCCCCCTTAGATTGTGGCAGTGGTGCTCCTGCTGAGGATTCTTAATTTAGAGCTGCCAGCCTATTTCAAGTGTGTGGTTTAAGGGCTATTTGGGCTTAGAGCATTTCCTAATTTGGGGGACATTGTCTTAACTTCTGTTAATAAAGATGTAGAGTACAGTAATAGACTGAGAAGTGGTAGTACTGAATCTTATTTACTGAATTCACTAACTTTTTAGTAAATGATTTAATTTTTCGGAATATGTAGTTACAGATTTTTTGGGGGGGGTTATGTTATTTAAATATCTAGATTTTTTTTTTTTCCCTCACAAATATTACTGGTCTTTGAGCTCAAAGGTGTTAATAGTCACGTTTAAATTTATATCTTGATGTCTTGGTAATAGAAGTCTGCCTTTTGTCATCTGATTCATGAATCTGGAAGAATCATTCTGTATTAACTTTGTGTCTCACAGTTGTTGGCAGTGAATACTATTTATATCTGGCTAGTAAATACACCATGTAAAAACCATTTTTGATTCCTCCTCTTCACCTCAATTTGTGATGAATTTGGCAGAGATCCTCTTTTGGGAAGATTAATTCTTCATTGCTGTTTGTCCACACTAATCACAACAAAAAGAGGTGATTGAGGAGGACTAAAGAAGTGTTTCTTTTCCTCATCCCACCTTTTTTTTCGCCCTAAGTTTGGGAGGGTTTTTTTTGCTTTCTTTTCCTGGACCCAAATGCAAAGGCTACTTGAGGGTGGGGCTTTTTTTGTCTGCCAGCCTTTGCTGTATTTACCAACTTCCTTTGCAAATGGGGAGGGAGTGAAAACTTGATGTGTGGAAGTTGCATATGGCTCTACTGCATACTCTGAGGCTCCTTGTAAACCTCAGAAGTGTTGCTTCTGAAACTGTTGGTGCTTGTCCACATATTACTTAGTTCAGTGTAGTTTTTGAAAATCATGTTAGCAAATATATCTAAAGCAAAGACCAAACTGTTGAAAAATAACAGCAAACTGAAGATTCAGGGTCATTCTGATAAAAAAAAAGTTACAAAAGCAGGATCTCCCAGTCTCCTGACAAGATAAGGCAATCGTTAAGTTCCTCTATGGGGGAAAAAGAAAGGTTTAGATGAATGTGATTAAGATTAATGGCATGCATGCTGCTTCCTTGTCGTTGAAACAACTGGTTTGGGTACACAGTAGGAATTAATTCTGTTTATTTTCATAATTTTGTTACTCAGCTTGAGAACAACATGTAGAAAAAAGTAGGTGGAAATTCTACAGGGGGGAAAACAGGAGCGTGTAGACTAATGTAACATCTTGAAACTATTCTCAAGTTGCAGGGCTTTGAGTTCTTTGCAATGTGGATGAGACCAATTATACAGGGATATAGTTGAAGTCTGTAGACTTAGGTGCCTACATATTAGTACCAATGATCCTAATAAAACAAAAATCTTACCAGGAAGCTATAATTTATTTGAAGTGAGTTTTTAACTGGAAAAAAAGGTCAGCTGCACCTACTTATCTTCCTCACACCTTCTGATTGTTGTCCCTTGAGTTGTCAGGGTTAGTAGCAATTTTGGTTAGTACCAAAATTTTATGGGAATAGTTTGGGATTTCGTGCTTGTTTGGTTTCTTTGTGTTGGTTTGGCTTTTTTTGACTCTTAGACTCTTGCCCCAGACTTGCAAGGACTGCAGGCTCTGAATTTATCCAGAATATTTGGCTTAACAGCTGGGCTCATGTGTATGGTTGTTTGAGGCCCAGGGTGAATTTTTAACACTTAGGCAGTCTTAAGGAATGATTCTCAAACTAAAATACATGGAAGTTTTTAAAAATAATGGGAAAGTTGCACATCTCTTGGGTAAATTTAGTTTCTTGGTGGAGCATGCAGAGCTTCTTCAATTGGGCCTGTGGTATCCAGCTCACCAATGCGTGTCTGTTGGAATGAGCTCTGTGGGGTGGGGTTTGGGGTTTCTTTGCTCCTTTGCTTCTTAGGCTCATTCCCAGACCAAAGAGTGCATAGGTACCCAAACAGGTTGCAGGGAATTTGAGTCCTTGGACTCCTGTGCTTATGTTATCAGTTTTCAGATGTCTACTGTCGCTGCTTTATTTAGAGCAATTGTTTGCCTACAGCCAGAAAATGAATAAGCAATAGATTTCTGTGAATAAACAGTCCAACTGTCGGGTCAGTGCAGAGTGTTCCTGAGTAGTTATGGTAAATGTCACTTTTCGTCATGGTTAGGCTGATAATGCAGGCTGCTCCTGGAGATTCATGTACCAATTTATGATGTTCGGCAACTTGCAGAGCTGAGGTTTAATGTATAGGTTAATATATAGTTTAATGTATGTCAATGTTTAATGTATTTTACAGGGAATCTGGAAGACTTCACAATTTGCTTCTTTATTTATCCATGTTGCTCCTGCTTTTATTACTTGGTTGCTATCAGTGGTCACCTTTCTCATTTGTTTTAGTAATTGTCTTCATTATTTTCAAGGAAAAAGATGGCCCTTACACCTAAATATTGTGTAACTGTATAACTGTACTGTACACAAGATGTTTGAAAGACACCACATTGTGTAGGTACATCTTACTGTGGGAAAAATGTATTCTTGGAGCTATCCTGATGTGACTGAATGTAAAACAAGGATGCTTGAGACTGTGGGAATTGAATGCCATATTTGGGTAGATGGAAAGTTCATCAAAGAGTAATTTATAGCTCAATTCTAGGATAACACTCCCAGCTGACAAGTTTTAAAGATTTCAGGTATTTGTGTGTTGGGAAACACAGGAGGCATGAAACTGAAGAGATTTTAGTTGGTATTAGGTCACGTTAAATCCTTCAGTCTGTTTATAGTTTTATACCTGCTTACTGCTAGCATACTTCCAAATCCAGGGAAATTTGTGGTGAGGTTTTTTTTCAGTTCTTAGTTTTTTCATTGTGTTTCTTATACTTGCTTTGTCATTTTAAAGGACACTGGACTGCTTGATGATTGAAGCTTTACGTTAGTGAAGGAAAATGGGCAAGGAAAAATGTCCTTTTTTACTGCAAATTGGACACATAAAATGGGAATACATTTTTTACATGCCTAGAATTGACTTTAAAATGAATAATTTAGTAAGATCCTCAAATAAAAATTATTTATCATGTAGGCAGTTTTAACTCCATCAACTTAAACAAAAAATATTCACTGTAAATTTGGGACTTCATGAAGTAATTTCCATTAATTTTTTTTAAATTTGCTTTCTATCATTGTTCTAAAACAAATGAGTTGAAGACCTTGAATCTAGCGTGCTGACTTATTGTCAGTCTTTTAACAGATAGAACTTTCTCTAGTGGATGCAGAGGGTATTTTGTTCATTTTAGTATAAACAGCTCAAGGATTTTCTTATAATGTGGAATTAAAGGAATTATGAGCTATGTAATGGAGTAAAAAAGAAAAAATAAATTATGATCCATGGTGTTGAGAGTGCCTATAGCTAAAATCGTGATGATTTGGTGATAAGAAATTACTGTTTGTTCATTAGAAATACGTTGTTGTTTAACCACCTTTCCGTGTGAGACGTTTGGATATACTTTCCTTCAGTCGGTTGTACTGTAACATTTTTATGTGGATTCTAAGAAACAAGTTTGGAGTGCTGCTACATTTTTGTATTTAAAGTGCCTATCTGAATCAGCTCAGTGCAAAACCTGAGTGAAATAAGTTATAAATCATTGGGTTTTAATATAATGTGCTTATTCAGGATTTCAGTATATTGCCTTGCTTAAATCTAGGTATACAGTATTCCTCTTAATAAATGAATTTTTTTCTAGTGTGAAAGTTTTTTAATAGCCATAAGCTGGTGGGTAATTTGTAGTGGAATTCTGCTGTGATCTGAAGACTATGGGAAACAGGATGAACGAATGGTTTGTTACATGTATCATATTATCACTGTATTTGTTTGCTGTAATCAAACTGTTCATTCAGAACCTTGATCTTTTTGTTTTTCTTTAAGGAGCTGAGTGTGGAATAAATGCAGAAGTAGAAAAACAACTTGAAATGGGGAAGAAATTATTGGCTGCTGGACAGCTGGCAGATGCTTTGTCTCACTTTCATGCAGCTATAGGTGCGTATCTCAGGGAGGTGACTCCTGTACTGAAATACCTTTGGGTGGGCTTTTTCCCACTGTTTGCTTCATTAAATATCCTGCTTTCTTGCAAATTGCATTCCATGAATCACAGAAGTTGGGCTATCTTTATACAGCAGTTTGGACAGAAGCCAGCAGTAGAATATTTGTGCTTTGGTTTTGATAAAAGAAAACTGTTAAATTAACTATGTGATACATAAACACTTAAGTCACTAGAAGCTAGCTGTATGAAAGGAATTATAATTGACTGATATTGTTTGATGCGGTATTCCCTGTCTGTCTAATCCCATCAAGATCAGGTTTCATCTTTATGATGTTTTTCAAAGTACGAGTATGTCTTTGAAAGGCTGGCTTTATCCATGCTTTTTCCTATCCAGTGCTGTAAATAATTCGATGTTTAAAATAGTCGCTCTCTCGCTTCTTATTTTTTCTTAATTAAATCTTGAAGTAGGTGATATCTCAATAAAACTGATGCTGCAAGTTTGAGATACTGAATTGGCAGCAGAGACCAAAATTGTCCCTCTCTAGTAGTCAAATAGTGAGTTTATACTTGTTTGATGTTCTGCATTTTCAACAAACTGAGAAGTTAAATGTTGGATTTTAAGTGTTTTAAAGCAACTTACCTGATTAAAATCCTTTAATTGAAGTGTAGAGACAGCACCAGTAAAGAGCAGTGTCCATTAACATTACAGGTTCTTAATTGTATGGTGCTGTTCTAAGTTATTGGACTTTGTTACAATGTGTACAAGTGCATTTTTTTTCTCTGTGGAAAGACTATTACTAGTATGTTATACATTGATGAGTCATACTTTTGATACTTTTTTATTTATGCCTTGGTTTAATAGTGAGATGCAAACGAAACATTGGTTGCTTCTGAATTATTAATATTTTCTTTGCATTCTCCAAGATCAATTTCCCTTATATAAAGAGAATGGAAGAGGCAACTTCCTTTTTTTTTCTTTTATGGAAGTTCTTTGTTCCATCTAGATGTAATCTGTTACTCCTTTGGTTTGTATTGCTGCCAAAGCCTTCCTCTGCACAGGCAGTGCTATGGCATGATTTTTTCCTTTATTATTGGTTGGCAAACTTGAACTTGGATTGGGTGAGGCGACCAGTTCAGTGTGTGGCTTGTGCAGGTGCTGGTGCTGTTGTAGGGGCAGCAGTGATGTGAGGTGCCTGCATGAGTGAAACCCACTGCTTTGCCAGCTGTGCTCGAGCAGCTTGTAGAAGTATGGTGTGACGACCTCAGTTGTGACCTTTATGGGATTCTTAGTTGGATGCTGATTTTAGCCTGATTGCCTCATGTTCATCAGACTTCTTTGGATTTTGCCTTTTTGAAAAGATTTTAAGCATGATTTGCCAACTGTGCTTGTGAGGAGGTTAGAATTCTTTCCTGGCTGTACTGCATCGTTGTAGACTGTGAGGTAAATAGATTTTTCTGTCTTGCCTCAGCCAGTCTATTTCTGTTTTTTTTTTTGCAAACATCTAAAATAGAAGAAAACTACTGTCCATATTACCTATCTTTAGTTAATTTTCAACTCTTTCTTCAATCCCAGCTTGTGCTTTCTGTCTGTGTAGGTGTCAATTGCTGTTCATTACTGTTGCTGGAGTAAGACAACTTACTCCAGCAACAGTAATGAACAGCAATTCGTTGCCTCATTTTACTGAGGCAAAACAATCTGTCAGGTAATCATCTGGTGCTGGAATGTGCTTTCTATTTTAGCTCTTTCCTACCTTTCATCCTTTGTGTATTAATGAAGTTCCTTAATTTCAGCTGTCGATTTGCATGTAGCCTACACCTTTAGGACTCAATGCTGCCTTTTTTTTTAAGGGCCTGACATACAAAGAGGCATACAGCATGGGAGTGCCTATTAAATTTCAGCTCTGGAGATTAGCATTTTCACAACGAAGGTATTGTAGAGGAAGAGTGCAGATAGCTTTTTCAGTGAGAACTGAACTAGCGTTTTGGTAATGAAGGTGGCCAGCTATGAAACTTCATTGCTGATCATAAGATTTTTGGTGGTGCTATTCCATTTATTTTGAAGTTCAACTTTAACCTCAAGTGATGTGAGGAAGAAAAATAACTGCTTCTGTTCCTCAGATATGGATGTTCTTGTCTGCAAATTCTGGATTGATTATTATGTTTTTAATAGTATAATAAAAGGTTTCCTGTATTCCAGCATTGGGTTGTTTCGGTGATTGAAGTTACTTTTCCTTGAGAGCCCGCAGTAACCTGTTTCTGTGAAATACTGCATAGAGAAGAATGTTAAGAGTAATATTCTTGTTTTCAGAGACTGATGTTTGCCTCTTGTACAGGAGTATGTGCTAGCTTGGAGAGTATTAAAGTTGCTGGATCTTGGAATTTTGACCAGGAGACAACATGGAATGTGTGGGCCCTGAAGTTAGCTTTCATGTTGATAGCGTGTGTGCATTTGTCTGCTGGTGAGAGGGAATGTTGATGCTGACTTTATTACTAAAGAAAGAAGTTGCTGATATTTCAATGAATGATATAAATAGTTTGTGTCTGTGTTGACATTGCACTAACATATTAGTAATTTTGGGAATATTTGCATTTATCTGATATGGTGGTCAGCAGTTGGGCTGGAAAATGATGAATTAATGTCCTTTGAAATGTAGGCCTGCAGTTGGAGGTAAACTGCATTAGTATGTAGAGGTGGTTCTCCTGTATAAAGCTGAAGAACACATGCATATTTGATCTTCACTCTCAATTACTTGGCATTTACAGTATTTGTGTAATCTTTATTGTTAAATAATTAAACTGCATAGAAAATACTGGCTGCACAATGTTGCAAATTTTCTCTTATTAATGTATACTATTATTTCCAGTAGCTTAAAAGTCAGATGATACATTTTTAGTCACTACTGTTCCACTGTACCAGAAATTTCAGTAGCATTGTGATAGTATTCTGATTACTGTTTGCTCATTTGCAGAGGGAGACTCTGAGAACTACATTGCTTATTACAGAAGAGCCACAGTGTACTTAGCCATGGGCAAATCTAAAGCAGCAATTCGCGATTTAAGTAAAGTGGTTGAATTAAAGCAAGACTTCACATCAGTAAGTATTACTGGAATTGAAGATTGTTCAAATGTAAAGAAAAATCTGCTTCAAAGAAGGTTTGGGGTTTTTTTCAGACTTTGCTCAACAGGAATAGAGAATACATTATCCCTCAGAGGGCTTTGAAGTGGGTAAAATAATAGCAATGGTGTATGTGCCTTAATTTGCAGTGATGTTGAGTACAGTTTAGACAGTTATTTGAAAAACTACTAGTTTTATTAAGTTCATGGATTTATGCTGAACACTTCTCTCACTTGTGGTTATTCTGTTGTTCACCAAGGCTTTGCTATTTGGGACAGGGAAAAGAAAGCACACAGATGCCTCTGGGGTTTTTTTCCTCTTAATCAGCATTAGATTTGAGGTATCTCCACAGTAACTGTCCTAATCTCACTGCATTCCTGTGTGACTATTGCAAGTTTGGATTTGCTTACCCCTTTCTCCATTCTGTGTACTATGGAGACTGCCTCGCTAGTTGTAAACGGGTGCTGGAATCCTCTTCAACTGATTCTCTCACATCCCTTTTTTTTGTGGGCAGTGGCATGTCCTGTATAGTTGACAATAAAGAAGCAAATATTAACTTCATTGTTGTATGAAAATATTCGTATTAGAAATCAAAGTCTTCTAAATCATTGACTTGTCTTTTTACATAGCTTCTATTATTCTGAGAGTTTAATGAAATAATTAAATGTAGGAATTGTTTATTATTTCTGCTCTTTATTTCATCTGTAAGCAGTAATAATCAGGAAAGTGGTGTAAAGTCGCATTCACTTTGATTTATGAAACTTCTCACATGAGTTCTTTTCATAAAAATTGTCTGCTTTTTGCCCCTCAGTTTTAGTGCAGAGCAATCCTTTGCCATTAAAGAGGCCTTATAGGAACATAATTAAATCAAAAAGACAAAGAATGGATGTCATGATCCCTGTTTCAGCTTTTTAGCTATACTAAAATGAAACTTGTGTTCATACTTTGCTCAATTCCCATTTGTAAATAAAAAGTTATGTTTCATTTCAGGCAAGATTACAGAGAGGACACTTACTGCTTAAGCAAGGAAAATTCGATGAAGCAGAGGATGACTTTAAAAATGTGGTAAGTTGGAGACCAGTGTTGAACTACATCACTACTTTTAAGGTTGGGTTCTGAGCCGAGGTCACATCTGAACTCTGATGCTCTATAGAGTATATTCTATCTAGGCCTGATTTTGTCTTTCCTGTTCTTTGCAGGCATAGTAGCTGAGCAACCTTGTATGAATAAATGACCAGTGAAGTTGCAGTATAGTGATGCAAATGAAATGGGGTGTTGCCTGAAACAGTGGAGCACTTTGCAAAGTCTTTCTTGTGTGTGCCTGATACTTCATGATCTCTGCTTGCTTATAGCTGAAGGGAGCAGCCTTCATTCAGAAATAAGTGATGTGGGACTCAAAGTATGTAGCTGAACTCTGGTTTACATCAGTGTATTGATGTCTCCCTGGGAAGTCACTAGGGGCATCATGGATCAACCTTTGCAGGTTCCTATCTCTTTTTACTGGTTGCAAAAGAATTTTTGACTCTTAATTGTGGTATTCACTTACCCTTTGAACAGAGAGACACAGACTTTCCCAGGAAAATCCTGGAGAAGTCTTGTGTCTCTTTCTCTTCAAAGGATATGTGAATACCACACTTAATTTAGTCACTGAGCAGTTAAATCAGTACATTTCAGTGGCATCCCTCTGTCTCCTAATCTGCAGAGTTCTCCATCTTCATGAATGTCTGACAGTACTTCCTCTCCATGATCAGGAATCGTGCAGTTTCCAGCTACAAGTAGTCGGATATTACCCACCTAAAACTCACTTGGGCTGTTTTTAGTTTTGATGGGTATTTTGTGCATTTCAGCCCTATGCTGCACAGGTAAACTGATCTAACTCCAGAAAAAAAAAAACCTCAGAGAATGTGAATGTAGATTTCCTCTCTATTGCACAAAATTCATGTAAATAGGAGTATAAATAAGATACATTCTTCATTCTTGCTTGCTCTTCAAGAGTTGCTAGTTTGAACAGCTGGTGTGTCCCTTAAGCCAAAATAAGAAGAATTTGCAAAGTAGCAGATGCTGTCTTGTTGGCTGTCTCTGAAGAGAGTGATGAAAAAAGAAGTTGTGTGGTCCAGGTTGCAGCTGTTTAATGGAAATCTTACTAGTAAGTGTGGATGACAAAACTGGATTGGTTATCCTGTATATTCTGCCGGACAGCTACGAGGATTGGCTCTTGCGGGTAGAAATGTAGCAGGCAGTTCTTGTGTCTGTAGCAGAGCTCCAGCAGCTTATTCTGAAGTTCATGTAGCAATGGCACATCTGGCTGCTTCTTCCTCAGGAATGTGTGGTCTGATAGCAGCGAAGCCCTGCTGTCTGCAAATGTGGGAGAGAGACATTCAGCTTGGATTAACTGAGGACACAGTTGCTGCAGTAACAATTATGTAGTGTCAGGGTTGATTGTGAGTCTGTGTGTGCATCTCTTTGCAGTTACTGTTTCTTGAAGTATTGCTTAATGCTGCATGTGGAATTATTTCTCCAGTCAACTGTAAAATATCCTATTGCCAAACCTGCTGCAAATATTTATTTGCTGCCTTTGGTCAGTCAGATAGTTTCAGTACTCAATCAGGCTTTAA
The DNA here is from genome assembly GCF_024509145.1 of Vidua macroura. Taxonomy (NCBI): domain Eukaryota; kingdom Metazoa; phylum Chordata; class Aves; order Passeriformes; family Viduidae; genus Vidua; species Vidua macroura. Next base: position 40,985,942 of record NC_071572.1, on the reverse strand, counting down.
GTCTGAAGTAGAACAGAGTTTCTTCCCAGAAGCTGATTTAGGAAAAGAGTATATTAGTCCTCAATCTTTGTTCTCTGAGCAGTGTTGTCTGTGTGCTTAGAGTGGTCTGTTTTGAAGGGCGTAATTCTCAATTAAGTACAGTATATTCAAGTAAAATGAGTAAATATTAAAGTAGTAATTTGCAATAGGTTAAATTATTCATATGGGGAGTGGATTAAATTGTGCTGCGTACCTTGAAATCTTTAAGTAGAATACCTATTTCTTTGAGAGGTTTCCCTTGTTTTCTAAATCTTTCAGATTTCCCATTCCTTCTCTTGTAGTCGTGTTCCTTAAAAGGCATCTCAATAGTTTAGGAGATGCAGTCATTTTTGAGGGAGAGAAAGCAAGAAAATTCAGCCCATCTAAAGGAAGGGAAGGATGACAGGTAAACTTTTGCAGCTTGTAAGACCAATGACTTTGTGTAGAACTTAAAGAAACCATTGTAACTGTATTTCATATAAAACAGTAAACCTATCCTTTAATGTGTACTTGTGAAAAGAAAACAAAATTCATGTCCTCAAATTCTTTCTATATAATTTCATAGTATCAGGAAGAAGTTTTGTGGTGAGCACCCTAAATATCTTTAAATGATTGATTGCTAAGCAGCTTCTCTATATATTCGTGCCCTCTCTGGCATATCAGTACTGGCTGTTTTGTGAGGTAGTGCTGGTGTGAGAGCAGGCAGTGGAAATTGCTAGCAGCAAAGGATGCAGTATTCCTTTTTGGGAGCAGAGCCTCTTGAGATTCAGCCTTCGTGTTTTATTTTTAGCTTTTTTTTTTTTTTTTTTTTTTGTACTCTGTACTTTCCTGTTGGCTGAAATTCGTCATGAGGTTTGGATAAGAGGGTGTGATTCAGACTTTTGCCTTCACCTATTAAGCAGTACTACATTTCTAGAAACCTCTCATTTAGGCCAGCAGATGAATCAAGCTGATTAAATTTTTTACATGGGTCAGGTTTTCCACATGAAACAAGGAGTAAGCAGAGTTCCTTTGGTGATTTTACAATGTTGTTGCACATGCTATATGAATAGTAATTATTTTTCTGCTACGACTTTGGTTTAGTGTTCATATGCTTTAATATCAAGTTCCTTCTGTTTGGGTTAGTGGTTTCTGATTAATAGAAGTCAGCAGGACAGATCTGTGGGTGCATCAACATTTGTGTCCAGGGCCTCAAGCCATGGAATGTTTATTTTACCTGTAAGCGTGAGATTTTTACTGAAAATAAAAGGGATTCTGGCATACTTTTGTTGATGGAAGGCCTTCTGGAAAGATGACAAAAACAATGCAAATCCTGGCAGCCCTGTGTATGTGCCTTACCGTGTTGTCAGTGATTCTGCTTATGTTCTAGAGAAAATGACAAGCATTTGAGTTGGTGAATTCTGTAAAAGGTAAAGAATTAGAGCAGAACTTCTGCCTTGTCTATTGGAAAGTGAGGAAAGGACCAAATTGTTACATTTCTTTTAAATTCTAGTATTTTTTAAGACTGACTGTAACACTCACAGTTGCAATTTATTGCAATAAATACTGTAAATGAAGATGTCCTAAATACACAATTCTGTCTGCCTTGGAAGATCTAACACTTCAAAACTTGACACTGAAGGCACCGCTTGTAGTTCCACTAGATGTCAGCCAAGACCAAGTGACTGAGCTCTGTACAGCTGCAAATTGCTTTCTCATCTAAACCCTTGCCTGTTGCAAAATATATTGGACAAGAGCTTTCCACATTTGGTTGTTATGTATAATAGTACTGTTTTGGATTTAGGTGGGAGAGGCCAGCTTATGGCACTGTAAGTAAATCAAATTGGGTTAAGTTACTAGGCAATCTAGTTGGGTGTTTGAGGCTCTCTTAACCACATCAGAGATATTTAATATAACCTTAGATATTGCCAAATACATTCCTGTGTGCTACAGTGATCATCTGTAGCTTCCAAGCTAAAGAATAAAAGGTATTTAAAAAAAACCCAAAAAAACAACAAGGAAATATTTAATCTGTCTGTCATTTTAGCTGTGTTACCTGATACGTTACTAGTGCAGGGCTTTCCTCTGTGCACTGTCCTTGAGTGCATGGATGTCTTGATGTTAGATAGCACAAATCATGGAGATTCCCTCAGTTCCCTTCAGGATGTTTTTCACAAGCTGAATGAACAGGCTTCTTTTTGCTTTAGTTAACATTACTGATTTAAACATCATAGCGATATGTTAATTACTTAATAAGAGCTTATGAGTTTGTATTTTCATCATACTGTAGTACACACTCAATGACTTCCGTTTGTATGATACCTTGAAAAATTTCCCTGTCTTTAACTGGACATGTTGTGTTACCTAAAATTACCTAGGATGATTTGCTCAAATGGTCTTGATTACTATTGGACTTGCCTCCATGATTGTAATGTCGCTTTTCATATTCCACTGACATTTTCTCCAAATACATTACAGGAAACATACTGTGAGTCTAAGGAGTGTGGTGTTATCACAAGTTTTTATGGAAGTGTAAGGCTCATCCATACCAAAGGCTCTTCATTTTTAAGAAGAAAATGCTGAGAAATTAAGGAAGAAGTCAAACAAGTCAGCTGAGCTGGAACTGAAGAGTTCAGAACTTCAGAGAGTTTTGTAGACTTGGTACTTTTTGAAATTACAGGTGCAGAAATTTGCCTCTGCTACAAGCTCCAGATTTTAGGGAGAGAGTGGATGCACAGCATCAAGGGCTTATAGGCAGAGATCTAACTGGAAGAAAAGCTTTGAGACTTTTATTGGGAATCCTACAAAGAAAGAAAACTTTTTGATCACATTCCTCTCCTCTTGCTGAAAGAGAGTGTAAGGAATAAAGGAGAATTTTCAGGTCTAACGTGATTTTTGCCAGGTAAAATAAAAACTGCATAAGGTTTGAAAAGATTTATAAAGAGGAATTGAAGGCTAAGTGTGGGACCTGTGCATGATTTCGATGTATCATTTAGACTCTTTCCTTTCATATACTCAAGTGGTAGAACCAGGGGAAATTCTGGTAAAGGACTTCTGAGGACTAAAGTTGAATTACATTAGAAACATAAGCACAAAATACATGTGTTTCAAGAACTTACTGGTGAGAAGAAGGGAAGAGGCCACTTCAAGATAAATGGGGAAAGAAAAAAGTATTGGGTATCTTTGAGTGACTTTAGTTGACATTCTTCTGTGTAGAGAATGCAAGATAATAAAAGTTCTTATTTAAAAACAACCAAAAAAATAAAGTCATGCTGATTTGTCCCTTTTAAACTTTGAAAGTCATTCTGATCAGCAGCAAGTGTGAAGCCAGTGCTTCTTTCAAGCTACAGTAATGCTACAAATTCCATGGCTTTGCAAGGGAATGGCTGAGATTCTTTCTGGCTGTGTGTATCTTCCTGGATGATAGTAAAGTTGCGTGAAAGATCTTTTTAAAAATTTTCTTTGAAAAGATAAACCTGCCTAAATGAAAAAGGCAAGTACAATGTAATGACTTCTGCTTGCTCAGAGAGAGGGGCTAGAGAAATGAGAGTTCTTGTAGACAAAACATTAGACTTGTATAAAACTATGTAAGAAACAGGATGCATGACTGCCCAGCTGAGTCTTTTCCCTGGTTGTAGCCATTTAACTTGCTGCTGCAGCCACTTTTTGTGAGGAAAATGTAAGAAACAAAACTTCAGAGTAACAACTGTCTGGAACATGTTTCATTTATTTCTGTCATGAAGTTATAAATACGTATAGTGCTTAAAGTGAGAGATGCAATTATGCCACGTGGTTACACTGTCTGCTGCTCCTCAGGAATCCAGCATTTAACAGCTGATAGCAGAGGTGAATTAATTAGGTTACAAAAAGATCTGCAATGTCCAGCAGGTGATGGGGGATAGTGACTGTTGTGTATGATGTGTCCAGTGATGATTGATCAAGCATGAAGAATTGGATTTCTGACTTCTGAAATCTTGTATTGAATTTCAAAATGTTTCTTTCTTCTGAAGTTCAGATGTAGAAATGCTTCCAGTGGAGTTTTGAAACTCATTTTGATTTATTCGCAGCCTTAGTCAGTTCTCCATGATATGATTATTAATGAGACTGAAAGAGGTCCTTGAACAAGCATTTGAGTCTCTCTCCTTGTTCATGTTTGCAGCTCAAATCCAATCCTAGCAATAATGAGGAAAAAGAAGCCCAGACTCAGCTGACAAAATCTGATGAGCTGCAACGCCTACATTCACAAGCATTATCTGCCTACCAGCAAGAGGATTACGGAGCTGCTATTTCTCTTCTTGATGAAATCTTGGCAGTAAGTGTTAAGTCAAATGGTACTGTGAAAAGAAAGTAAGAGCTTCTGACATCTGTGTGGTTTTGTTTAATAGTTTCTTTACTGATGTGAAAATAACTTTGGTGTAACTGGTTTAGTTTTGCTGAGCACTGTGGGTCTGTAATAGTGTTGGAGAGAGGAGAGGGCTGAGCACTAGCCGCAGAAGAAGTCAAAATAATAGTTTGTCTTAAAGATACTTCAGTGAAACTTCAATTACAGATAACTTTATTGATTATACTTCCCTGTTTTTCTACAATTTGGTATTCTTGGGGAAGCTGGGAAGAAGTTTTTCTGCAATCAATGAGGTTCTGCCAAGTATAGGAGTTACAGGTTTTTTTAATCTGGATTTTTCATTGCACATATGCAGACAGTTTTTGTCTTGAGAAAACGAAGTAAACAAAGTTAAAAAAAAAAAAACCCACAAAAATATAGATAGCTAGCTGAATTTTCGTCTTGTTCCTTAAGTATCTGTATTTGTTGAATCTTAATGGGTGTAGATAGCCCGATAGTGCAAGTGTAAATAACTCAATCATGTGGGCATTTTGTGTGTCATACAGCAATGTACTAAAGACAGTTAATTGCTATGACTGCACATAGAAATTAGTGCTGTTGACTTGGAGTTTACAACCTTGGAGCTTTTGGTGATGAAATGGCCACAGTGCAGGAATTGGTTTATGGGGAGGCAATGTGGAAAAGCAGGAAAGCTTCCTCTAAGAGGATCATTTCCAAACAGCTGATAAGACTTACACAGATTTAATTCCCTAAATCAAATTTTGATAGGCAGTTCCTCATGAGTAATTAGTTTTGCCTTACTGTGACAATTTTACCTCTCTTTATTCTTTAAAATCCAGATATTAAGGTCAAACTTGGAGCTGCATCTTACCCACAGGCTTCTTCCTAGAGAACAACCGACAGCTTGGTCCTTGCTGTTCATTACCTCTATTCTTTTGGGAAGATAAAATAATTTATGATTCTGATATCCTTTCCTGGAGGCTCAACAGACTGTCCTAGTTTAAGCAATGCCAGTAGATTTAATTCATCTCTCTGCATGAGTTCATTGCATCATTTACAAAATTTTCAGCCTTTGTTTTTCTATTTGGGCAGGTGCATCACAGCATCCACCAGGAAGCAGAGATGCTAATTTCGTGAGCTCTGCATGCAGCTTGAATCTTATGCTGTTGCAGTTGGCAAAGTGAAATTAAATGGGATTTTTCTTTTGGGGAGGAAAAGAAGTGAAGTGTTATGGACCAAAAACAAGCTTTAATTTTGATTTCTCAAGGTTTGTGTTTGGGATGCAGAGCTACGGGAACTTCGAGCAGAGTGTTATATAAAGGAAGGGGAACCAAGCAAAGCCATTAGTGACTTGAAAGCTGCTGCCAAATTAAAGAATGATAATACTGAAGCCTTCTATAAAATCAGCAGAATATATTATCAGCTGGGGGACCATGAATTATCTCTCAGGTAATTTTACTATTTGCTGTAATCATTATAATTGAGAGAGAAAATATAATTATATAGGTAATGATAAACCATTAAGTATCTCTTGTGTGACATTTGGATGGAGAATCAACTGTGGTCTAGATCTGATAAAGGGAATTCCTTTCTAGAAACTAAGGGTTAGCAGTGAAGAAACCCATTTTTGTTCTTGGCAAGACCAACCATTGATGGTTCCAGGCATCTTGTTTCCTTAAACAGAAGCCAGAGTTCCTCTCCACTGGAGTTGCTTACAAGTGCTGTTTTCATTGTATTTCTCCTAGAAGGAAGCGCTTCTCTAAATTTCCTGTAGTGGAGCTTTTTTTTAACCTTTAACCTTAAGGTTAAACCTTAGGGAAGGTTGAAGTTAAGCTTGAGATACAGAGAGAAGATGTATACATTCAGGTTACAAGCTTAAGAATAAATAAAAAGTACAGGAGTGTCCAAGTGTGAAGAGCTTGGGATGCAGAGCTGTTTGCCTCTCATTCCTGCAGAAAGTCCTGGATGACTTTTTGATAATGCCCTATCCTTTTATTCATACTGAGTTAAGTTTAGGGTCTTATTCCCATATGTCCCTAGTCAGTCTGGCAGATAACTACACTTGCCTAATCTAGACTGTTCAGTTCTGTGTCTAGCTGCACAAATGATGGAATTGTTCCTATTGCACAGAAGTGGTTTCTGTGCCAATCATAATTTCAGATGTGCTGCCTTCATCTCCAGAATCCCTTTCAATATGATTTCTGCCACAGAATCCCTTCAATAAGGTGAAGAGAACTGAAAAAGCCTGTGTTTCTTTCCTTGGCAGATGGAAACTGTATGTGATTATACTTGCAGAAGTTAGTTTTATAGCTAGCCAAAAGTAAACATTAAAGTAATTGGTTTGCATTAGGCATTCCCTTTCCAGAGCCTACTTAATCTTGTGAGCTCATAGGTCACTTCTGTGATGACTTCTGGTAGGTGACCATCACTTTGCCCAGTGATTTCAAGTATAGGTGGCATTTAAAAGCACAGTTGAGGGCACTGTTGAAGAACAGAGTGGAATCAGAAAGAAACAGAAAAGCCTCTTTCCTTTATTCTTACCTGATACCATTAATTTTTGCATCATGAGATATGCTGAGAAGGAGTTCTATAGCGCTTGGACTTGTTGGGTGCTATCTCCTGTCCTTACATTAGTTTCTTCCTCTTAAAGGCCTAATTATTTTCAAATAATAAGATATTTTTGTCTGTGCTTAGGAACAAAATAAGATTTTGTAATCTCTTCCTGAAATCGACATAGTGGTTGTGCTATAGTAACTCTATGGGATCCAAAACATTTATTCCATCTGGAGGTTTTTTGGTTTGCATTCTGGAGGTTTTTTGGTTTTTTTTTTTTTAGACTTTGGACTATTTTGAGACATATTTTCCCTAATCAGAGTCTGATTAAATATTCTTCACAGTGGAACATCAGCCTCAGGCTTGGCTGAGATTCCATCAAGGAGGTTTGTGTCTTAGCTGAGCTTTCTGTTTCAAGCAGCACAAAATACACCTGAATGTAGGAATTTTGTAATATATCTGAGTTACAGTTGATGGTAATTTTCCTATCTATTCATCTGATAACTGCTGAATATCATTTCTTTCACAGAGTGCCTTTTTCTTCAAAGGTATTTTTCAGCTCTTTAGTCAGTTATTAATGTAGCATTTAATCTTTTGTGTGTTTGGCAATACAAAAGAATTAAAACCAAACCCAGGTAAATATCCCTGTATATTTTGGAAAACTCTTTTTGGTCTCAACTTTATATTAATATGTGGATGAAGGGAGAGATTTGTGAAAGAGCTTGAGTGTTGTTCTGAACGGTTTATATATGCTGCATTGTGTATCCAGGTAAAATGTCATAGTATGTGGTGACCTAGGTGTGTTTTTTTTTTCTTTCCCCCTTCTCTTTACCTCCCTGTGAAAAGTGAGGTCCGGGAGTGTCTGAAACTGGACCAAGACCATAAGCAATGCTTCTCTCTCTATAAGCAAGTAAAGAAACTCAATAAGCAGATCGAGTCAGCAGAGGAATTCATCAGAGAAGGCAGGTAAGTATTTACTGCTATATTAAAGGAATAAAAAAAAGAGAAAAAAACCCACAACTGAGGCACCAACTTACTGATTGAGGAGCTGATTAAAGTGATGATTTTTGCATGTGTCAGTTGAAGTGGGTACTGAGCAGAGCTCTCAAATTACAATTAAAATAAATATTGACTTGCATAGCAACTATTCTATTCTGATTCCTTCTGATGCCACTGTGTCCCTTTTGCATACTTAACTTCTTTCTGCAGCAGGTAGTAAGACAAACTTAGGGATGGGAGTTTTCAGCTCTCGTATATTATTACTCAGCACTGATGAGACCCCAGCTGAGCACTGGGTTCTCCAGTGCAAGAGAGATGAAGCTACTGAGAAAGTCCAGTGATGTTCCACTAAGATTGGAGGCTGGGAGCATCTCTCTTCTGCAAGGAAAGGCTAGGGTGGCTGGCAGTGTTTGCCCTGAGACTTGTCTGCTACAGAGTGATTTCATCCATGTACCTTAAGGGAGGGTGCAAAGAGGGTAGAGCCAGGCTCTGCTTGGTGGTGTTCTGTGATGGGATCAGGCCAATGGGTGCAAATTGAAACATGAAATTCCCTTAAAACATCAGAATATGTTTTTTACACTGCCTCATTTCCAATGATGCAGGTTGTCCAAGGGGGTTATGGAGTCTCCCCACTTTAGAGTTATACAAAAGCATTTTGGACACAATTGTAGGTAGATTTCTAGAGGTGGCCCTGCACAGACAGTGGGGTTAGAACAATGATTTCTAAGAGTTCCTTCCAACTTCAACTATTCTGTTGAAAGGACCATATCTTAAGATGAAAACCACTTAGTAACTCTGCAGTGCCCTTGATGGCAGAAGTGGTTCTGACAGATAAGCTTTTTTTCTTTTATGCACCCTGTTAAATGATAGACAGTGCCTCTGTATTCTTGTAGTTCTTGCATTACTTCAGTTTTGTGTTCTCAAGCACATGGCATCCAGCTGTCCACATGAACAAATCATTAGACATTGTCAAGGTGGCTTTTTTAAATGAAGTACATCAGGAATGTGAAAAAGCACAACTGATGCCAGTTTTATTAAGCCAGAAGTCTGTTTGGACTCTTTTCACTTATTTCATCCAGCATCAGCAAAGTTTCAGGGAGCCTGAGAGCTTGCATTTCTTTAACTTATAGCAAGCTGTGGATTCAATCTCACTCTTGCATTTTTAGGTAAATGTTTTAATCTGTTTCTTGCTCAAACCATGTAACTTTAGCATTTTGAGGCCTTCACAGCAAAATAACACTTTACTGTGTGACTTAGGCAAATGTTTTCTCCTTTTCTTCTTCATGATTAAAACTGGCATAAGGAGCTTTTTTGTACCTCTGTGAATAGGTACCTTTTGTAGTGTGCAGATAGTCTGGACTCTTACTGTGAGCACAGAACTGAGTCCATCTCAGGTATCAGTGGGGGAGATGCTTATTTTGAAATGCAGTGTCATTTGCAGGAGGCAAATCTGGAGACCCTTGGCTGTGCATGGTGATGGATGGCTGTTGTTACCTTGTGCATAAGCCTGATAGGCCTAGTGCCTGCTCTTCTGTCTCTCAGCACAGAAAAGAGAATGGGAATGTAATTCTTGAAGTGCCTGCAAGTTTTCTTCATACTGTTGTTTCACACCTCGCTTTCAAGGCTATTAAAGCGAAAGTCCTTTGATAGAAGGATGGGCGAGTCTGTGAATTTTAAGAATTTTTAAATAAAATGCAACACCCTAAGATAGTGATTACATCTCATGATATTCTGCTTTATGATTTAAACAGGTATGAAGATGCTATCAGTAAATATGAGTCTGTAATGAAAACTGAGCCAGAAGTCCCAATTTATTCTACTCGTGCCAAAGAAAGGATCTGTCACTGCTTATCAAAGGTAATTCTGCTTATCTCCCTCTGAATGTCTTCAACTCAAACATGAAATAAAACATCCACAACTACATGAGTTTGGTTTTACTTTTGCCTCTCTAGAATCAGCAGGCTACAGAAGCCATCAAACTTTGTTCAGAAGTTCTGCAGCTAGAACCAACCAACGTGAATGCCCTGAAAGACAGAGCAGAAGCTTATTTGCTAGAAGACATGTATGAAGAAGGTACATTTGTATGCCATTGGCACATACTTAATCTGGATGTTTAAAGTGTAGTCAGCATTTCAAAGGCTTTTTTTTTACCATGCACTTTGATTCTACACCATGTTATCCTTAATTAGTCTTGGTAGTTGCAGATTTACAAAAATACTTGGTGGTAAATTTGTCTTGATTAGTCTAAGTGGAATATACTTGTTTTATCTACAGCAGAGTTGTCTTTACAACAGTGGACTGTGTTTGGGATGTTTTATGAGACTATGCAGCTTACTCAGCTCAGAGATGTTTTATATAATCAGCAATGCCACAGAATTGCATTTAGAGGTAAAAGGTAATTAGTGTTAGGGTAACGTAAATCCATTTTAGGAGCTCCATTTTCATGTCTTGAGATGGCAGCATGAAATAATACTGTTTATTCCCTAGCATGTGCTGAGGGCAGAGGAAGGTAACAGCCATTGCTTCTCCTCCATGGATCTCTGTAGTGTTGCTCAGAGGAGACGGATTCTATTCCTGAGGCAGCATTTTCCATATGGAGATTCTGTACGTTGCATCCTATTACATGGAGTGATAGAAATGACCTCTTAAGATTATCCAGCCATTAACTCAGCACTTCCAAGTCCACTACTGAACCGTGTCCCCAAGTGCCATATCTGCATCACTTTTAAATACCTCCAGGGAGGGTGGCTCAAACTGTTGTGAATTGGAAGAAAGAAAAGTTTTGTAGCAAGGTTCTGCACAAATGCAGCCAGCCAGCCTGGTCTTGTGCTGGGGCAAATACCTCCCTGTTACAGGATGTAAGGAAAAGAGAGGACATACCTGGAATCTGGGAGAGCTTATTTCCTGTGTTGGTGCCTGCTGGGCTTGGCCTACCCTGGTTCCAAGTGAAGAACCATGCTAGAGCAGAGCTGTGCTTCTCCAGACTGTGTAACATCTCCTGTGCCTTCCTCCTGCCCTTGACAGCAGCGAAGTACATGTAGTTACATTCTGCCTTCCAGCAGTGCCTCCATCAAGAGCATTACAGCCAGCCCATTACTGTTCATCTGCCTGGAGGTGTCTTCATTTATCTTTTGATGGCTGGTTTCTCTTTGCCATAGAGAACACAAGCATAGAGAGCAATTAAAATTGTAGTCTCATATTTAAAGGGGCAAAATGATTCTCATTCTTCCCTCAAAAAATTTTTCAAGCTGGAGGCACCTATTTTCCTGTTAAAGGTAGGAAATTTCAAAGTACTTGTAATTCAGAACTTTGAAGGTGATTATTGTTAAGTGTTCAAGATGCAGTTCACTTTGTATAGCTGTGTTCATGAGATGGTTTTAATTACTTCATAATCACATGGGAGCCAGGGCTTGTCTGCAGAGACAGATGTTTAATGATTCCATTTCTGGCATACCTTGTAAGTACAGGAGTCTATCTGTCTACAGCACAAGTTTTGTCAAAAAAGGAAAAAATCTGCCTTGCTGTTTCAAAATCGGTCAGATCATACTAATTTTTGTGTTTTCTTTTTTTCTCCTCCCGACTACTACGGTAGAGGTTTCAGTAAGAGCATAAAGTGGTTCTGTTGTTTCTCTAACAGTCTTGGCATGGATGTAGGTTGTCTGCAGTTACTCATGTTTGATGGGAAATTGGCCATTATTCCACATACAGAATTAATCTGTCACTGTTTTAAAAACTCAGGCAAAATACCAAAGCCAGGAAAATTGTTTAGAGATCGAATATGATTACCTTTTGAGAGATCATGAAGATTCTTGTATTGAAATAACGAGAGTTATATATGACTGAAGTATTTAAACTGAAAGTGACACTGGGAAAGAGTTGTTCCTTTCATGTCATGGAGCAGGATTAAAGGAAGCTTTCTGAAATACCAGGCCACTAAGAAGCAACAGTGACTCTTCTGTTTGCTTGTGAGGTACTACTGCTTCTAGAAATAGTGACTCAAAAGAACTGATTAAATATCTCACTTGACATACTAGGAATTAATAAGTAGTCTCCTGGCTTCATAACAAACTTGTTGTGGTCATGAAGTTGCCATCCTTCTCCACCTGCTTCCAACCTTCACCCCTCAGATGGAGAGAGCAATTAGCTCTCTGAAAGAGGAAAATCCCTACACTGGAGCGTACCATCAAAATTAAAGAGGGAAAGTGCAATGTGTACTTGCAGAGCGTGCTGGACGCATTCCCTCTGCAGTGTGCCGCACTGAAACACCTTCCCTTGTGCTTACTGCTTGCAGTCCTTAAATAAGGAAATTGATTCAGAAAAAAAGAAGAGAAATCGGATACTGCCATGGCAAGTAGTTGACCCCTGAGCAGGTTTTCCATGATGGTGCTATAGGTGATGTGGTGCTCAGAGAGGCTGAGCAATGTGACCTGCATTTGGCAGGACATTCTGCTAGCCCCTCCTGAAGCAGTATTAGAAGAAGTATTACCTGAAGCAGATGAAGTTCAGTGGGGCTTAACATTATTGGAGGAATAAAGCAGCATAATGAAATCCCTGCATTTTCACTGCTTTTATTAGTTTTGATAGCACATATTCAGCACACATATTAGGGAACACTCCTGTTTTGGGTTTTTTTTTTTAATGGTTGGACAAATTATTAAAAATACCAACAGAAGCCAGAATGCTTTAAACAGCAAAGGTGGTGTTCTGTGATGTGAAAATGAATAGAAATTTTGTTTGATTTGTAGTAGCCTAGGAAATTGTTTGGGCTCTGGCAATACTTTTTGGAGGGTTTTTTTTTTTCAGTAACTGAAACAAGATTGCAGTGGTATCAGATGTCTGGGTAATACAAATTCATTAGCACTTCCTGCTGTCTTGCTCAGAAACAGTGAAAAACAAATGTAACACCTGCTGAGAAATAGCATCTGCTTGGAAATAATCTGATGCAAGTACTTTGTCTAACTTGAAAAACCTAAGAGACTTGGATCTGCGAATGAGACCTTGAGGATTTTTATAACAGTGAAAGAAGAGCAGTCTCATTAAAGACTTCAACTTGCTTCCCTTGATAAATTTTGATAATAAAGGATATATAAACTTGGTGTCTTAAGCACTTGGAATAATAATAGAATTTACTTAAACAAGTGTAGACCTCAAATTTCTTAAATATTTTCTTCTCTTCCTTTCATTCCTGAGAAATGAAACTCTTGAAATAAAAGAGAGAGCATGCCTTTGGAAAAAAAAAACACTAAAATATAACTGCATATTTTGCATGCAGAGGTGTAAAACGCCAGTATTTACCTTTTGCTAACAATATGAACTTACTGGTAGTCTGAAATCTGTCTTTATAGTCACTAAAGAGGAAGAGACTTCCTATTGTGTTGATTGAGTGCAGACTTGGGGAGAAGAATGAATATTCATTTAAGGACTTTGGTTAAATCATCCTTGAGTTGAACAACAAAGTGGGACTAATGTGCAGTAGGCTTTTCAAGTACTAATTGCTGAATCTTCTTGGTTTGTTTCTTCATCCCAGTCCTAGATACTCATTTTGTTCATGCTTGTGACTGTAGTAACGTCCAGACCTACATTGGTACCCTCCCTTCTTTTTCATTTCCCACAAGTGTGACGAACCTGAAGAAAGAAAATTTCCTAATTCATATGTGAAAGTGAATTTCCTCTATTCCAAGATTTTCTAATTTAGGGAAAAAAACCCAAAACATGTCAAGTTGAAACTACAGTTTTGCTGTTTATATATGGTAATAACAAAGCTTCAGTTTTGTTGAGTGGCTGAGTTCTTGAACTGGAAGTTTGTAGAGTAGTAAAACATTTTTTTCTTTGACTTTTTTAATAAAAGCTATTAAAGACTATGAGACTGCTCAAGCCAATAGTGAAAATGACCAGCAGATTCGGGAAGGGCTGGAACGTGCCCAGAGAATGCTGAAGCAATCACAGAAGAGGGATTATTATAAAATCCTGGGAGTAAAAAGGTGAGATACTAATTCCAGAGATGATGATGTGAAAGGTGGTTATTTAAACCAGTACTTCTAGGGCTGATCACTTGAATTTGTTCTGCTGAGTGTTAATTTTTGCTCTGTATGTTGCTATCTTCACTCTTCTGCTGTACTAATTTTTAGTGTTCAGCTTGTAAAGTGGCATTTGTTTACAATTCTTTTAGAAAGAATGGAAAAACAACAGCAGGAAGAGAGGAGAAATTCTTTAGGAAGAAATTCTTAGTATAGATGGCTCTAAGTCATATGAATTAGTTGGGGAAGAAATGAAGACTGGCAAGAATTACTAAAAGTAACAAAAATTGTGGCAGATAGTGTGATAGATTGGAAGAGTCTGGTAGGACTGACTGAACAACTTCCCTTGCTAATGAGGAGCAGGCAAAGTTCTGAACTAGTATTGGTCATCATTCCAATTGTGAACTAATTTGATCTCTGTTTTTTGTTATTCATATGATGGTAAATTCCTCAGACTGAGAACTATATTCTGCAGAGTCACTGGCAGTAGCATCTTTCCAAGAGAAGTATATGGATGGTAAAGGAGGGAGTGAGGAATCTTGCTTAAGGTTATAACTTGCTTCCTTTGTTTTGTGTAAAGAGTCTTCAATGCCACTTGCAGAAGGTTAACAGCACCTCATAACTTTCCTGATGCCCTTAATTAGTGTCTCAGTGTTTAAAATAAACTTCATTAATGTGGCATATGAGCAATCAGAAAATGAAGTTACCTGTAATTTTATCCATCTAGAAATGCTCGAAAGCAAGAAATCATAAAAGCTTACAGAAAGCTGGCATCCCAGTGGCACCCTGATAACTTCCAGAGTGAGGAAGAAAAGAAGAAAGCAGAGAAGAAATTCATTGATATTGCAGCTGCTAAAGAAGTCCTCACTGACCCAGGTAATGATGCAGTGGCTTCTTATTTTTACTTTTTTTACATCAAGGTCGAAACAAAAGTGTAAGTCATAAGAAGCATTTCAGCTTCCCTTTTTCCCTTTCTGCCCTTACCCATCTTGAGAAAGCAGTACACTAATGCTTGTATCCAATCTGTGGCATGAAGTCAGATGTAATCTGTACGTATTGTGTTTCAGTAACTTTTGTTAAAAGTCAAATAAAAATTACATTTTGAAGGTCTCTTCCAGGGATAACATCTTGTAGAGATTTCTAGGATTGACTAACTCTGGATATACTTATGTCAAGGATATATGTGTCTCCTTCTGCTTCAAGTGCTATTGCAAACTGCCTTTAGATTACAACAGCAACTGAAGTACTCTGGGGAAACCCTGTTAGTACTGTGCCATGATTCCACCTTGGTTTTGTTTCCTCCAGAAATGAGGCGGAAGTTTGATGCGGGAGAGGACCCACTGGATGCGGAGAGTCAGCAAGGTGGCAACAACCCTTTTCACAGGAGCTGGAACACGTGGCAAGGATTCAACCCCTTTGGTTCTGGAGGAGGACCATTTACATTCAAATTTCACTTCAGTTAGAGCCAAGACTGTTTCTGGGTGGCTGCTGCTGTTTTTTACTTAATTCATTGAAAAATAAAAAGTCTCTCAGTTCAAGACGCAAAATCTTAATTCCTATAAAGTTGTCCTTAACCCAGAGTCTTACTGCACTAGAAGAAAACTCCTTTTTTCTTTCATTGGGTTTGATTTGTGATGAGCTTGACAAGCTCACACTGATGGGGGTTGTATCTGCTGGGGATATGCAGGATGTGTTTATTCCTACGGATGGAAAAAACAGTAAGATGCTACTTAGGACAACACTTAAATTTAGAACTCAAGTATATGCTTAAAGATAAAAATGCATGTAAATATTTTTCTGGATTGGGGCCTAATAAACATGGCAAGTAGTAGTTACAGTAGTCTCTACGTTAACAAACTGTTGGTTGTGCTCAGCAGAATGATCCATCTCCCAGTATTTTTAAGAGGAAATCCAAGTGACCACCTGCTGGATTGGTGTTGGCAGTGCCAGAGGTGGGGAAGAGGCTGTGCACTGAACCAGTCCCAACAATCACTCTGGACAAAGAGTGCTTGGAAGTAACTGTATCTGAAATACCTGCTCACTTTGTTGTTCACTAACCTGAAATTAATTGGGGTGATTTCCTTGGTGGAATTGTCAGCAGTGAGGTGGGGATGGGGCAGAAAGACTTGTTTTTCAGAACGTTTCTGATTGTGGTTTTGGGTGTTTAGGTATGATTTTTGAGTAGTTTGCACTTCAGCAAAATATCTGCTTCAGATTTGAGCAGAAAAATTGATGTGACATTTCCCTGACTGCAGCAATTTGTTGGTTCTGTACATAAAGTCAGAACTGAGGCAGGTTGTGATGTGAGTGTACTGCAGGAATGTGATATTAACTCCAGCCTTACCCTGTAATACAACTTCAGTTCTGCTGGATGATGCAACAGGGAGTTAGTACTACATGAAATTGTAGGAATTTTATCTTTCATGTAATAGCATTGGTACTGCAGAGACCGGCTGTGTGCAAAAAGAGGGACTCGCTTCCCACTAGCCAAAAGTCTGTTTCTATTTTTTTTTCTTTTTCTATATGCACATACTTAAAATGGGTTTGGTGTAGTTGGTGGAGTCGTGTGAATGCGCTGTGTGGTGTTACCAGAGCTGCAGCTGGTAGGAGTGAGGAGTCTTCTTGTTCTCTAACTGCTTCTGTCATAATTACTGACATAATTACTGAGTTTCATCAGCAGCCATTTTCTTGGAATGCAAGAATTACAGTTCATCAGTGTTCTCTTGATTGGATTTTAACTGGAAAACAATAATCAGTTGATAGGAGTCTTCTCTTTCTTCAACTCCTGGCACTTGAAAACCTAAGCAGCCTCAGTAAAACAAATGAAATGAGCAAAGAAGGCCTTCAAAGGGAGGGGTTTCTTACTGTAGATGAAGTTGCTGTTGAAGCAGCAGCCTTGGCTTCTGCCTCAAGTATCTCACCAACATAATTGCGAGGCCATGTGGCTTTGTAAAATGTTTTTCAACAGCAATTAAAAGGTCAGTGTTGACAAATTTATCTTCAAACTGAGGAGATTGTGTGGTGATTTCTAATGGTTTATGGTACAAAACCACCACAGCAGCCTCTTAAACTTCAGTGTTGGATGTCCACTAAATTGAATGATTTTCTACAAGTTCAACTTGTGCTTGTGACCTGTTGGAAATGCTCAGGGCTGTTCAGAGCGCTTGAGGCTGGCACAGCTCTCAGGGGCTGGCTCAGACACAGGAACTGACTGCACAGTGAGGAGCCTGCTGCCCTGTGGGCTTGGCCTCTGTGCACCTGCTGCTTGCTGGCAGTACCTAAACTTGGGCAGGTGGCTGTGGAGGTGGCTGTCCCGTGTCCTCCTGTGGCTCTTGTCAGCCCTGAGGGGTGAGCTCCGCCCAGCTGCGTGAGGGGCTGTGCGTGAGCCATTGGAGCACTTTTGTATTGCCTTGTTCACTACAGCAGGGGCTGCTTTTAAATAAGTATTGAATGAGCAACGTGAGCGATGTGCCCGATTCCATACATGAGGAGTGGCTGGGCTGCGGGAAGTCACAGTAAAGACTACAGACAGCTGCGCCTGTGTGCCAGGGGACTGCTGGCAGTAAGTCCTCTTTCAAAGGACTGCCCTTGTGCAGCTTTAAAAGCTCGAGCTGAGAGAATTGTTTCCTGAGGTTTAATTTTTTTTTTTTTTTTGTCTAGAGAAGGAATAAGATGTTCCCTCATGAGTAAATTCTTCATACAAGGCACTGATGTTGGAGCAGTGTGGGTTTGTTTCTTGGAGGCAGCGGGACAGAAAGGAACAAAAAAGGACCGTGTGCATTTTGAAAATGAATGAATGGGAACGGGAAAATTACCTTCTAAGAACAAAAAGGCTTGAATGTAGTCAGTAGAAGAAGGAAGATGATTAATGCATGATTGCTGTTCATAGATTCCTATTGTTGGAAGACAGGTTCTTGGAAACAATAGCAAAAAGCAACAGTGGAGAACAAGGCTTTCCTAGTATTGAGCAGCTGCTGTGCAGAAGAAGTGTTACCACCCCGGTGCTGTTTTGAAGGGCCTTGAGGTATTCTGGGAAGACAGAAAGACAAAGTTCTGTTTAAAATAAACCATTTATGTTGCAAGGCTCTCCAGCTCCGGCGCTGCATTTCCTGATGTGACTCTGGCAAATGAAGTGCTGGTCTCATGCTGAGTGTTGATGATGCAGGCGACATGCAAGGAAGCTGAACTCGCCTTTTTATTTATTTGTGGGTGTCTGTAGTGCAATAATGTTCAGTTACTGAGCATTGAAGTAAATGTCTTGGTAGTTTGTCAACCCCGAGATGTGCATGAAGCATTGTTCCCATCATTGGCCTGTATGTAGATGCAAACTTTCTCTGTGGAGTTCTTTCAGTTTTAATAAACTCGTTTCCAACTTGTTTTAAAATGAAGGTTGGGGGGGAGCATATTTTACTTGGTAAAATACTGATATAATAATCAATCAATATTAAAAGAGATTAAAAGTGAATTACAAACTGAAGAGCTCAAACTTGGGACATATGCAGAAAATGTATTAGCTTAAAAAAAACCCCAGAAAACCAACCAAACCTTAACACTTGGTTATCAATTCAGTTTTCAGACTGGTGTTTGGAACAAGAATTATTCTTCTGTTTAGGGCTGTGATTTATAGGAGCTTTGCTGGAAACTAGCCAGGATAGCATAGCAGGTTAGTTGTATTTAAAAGTGCCTTATTATAAGGTATTGTTTGCTCTGTAATACACACTTTTATCCATAAAGCCGTAACAAAATTAATGGGAGAACAATTTTTTTTTGCCCTCAGCAAATTACTAAGTAGCAGTTTCATGTTTTACGAAGGATAAGTAAAGCTAGCCAGAGATTTATCAAATGTTTCAAATTATAAAATGTCTTTATATGGAATCATAAATCTACAAAGCAGGAACTGTTTTTTCTAGAACTGTGGGAATTATTTTATGGTATTTTTCACAATAAAGATATTTATGATGACAATAAAGCACTGCTGTGTATTTGTCTTCCCTTCTTTCCTCGCCCTGCTCTTTGAAGCTGGAGCTGTGCAGGAATGCACAGGGCATTTCTGCAGGCAGGGGACAAGAGGAGGAGACAGCCACGTTCCGTGTGGAAGAGAACCGCCGTTGTATAGAAGTCAACTACAGCAACTGCAGAAGCTCTGTTGAGTGCTGATTTCACAGAACAACCAGCCCTTGGAATATCCCTGGGCAATGCTGGATTCCCCAGTGTTGGACAATAAGATTGGCCTGATTGAGTGCTGGGTCATCTTGTCTGGACTGCGCTTTTGACAAAGCAGGCTGCAGCAGGTGATTCTTGAGGTCCTTTCCAACCTCATATCCTGTGATTCCATGAAGTCTCAGACTGAAGGCAAGTACTTGATTCAGGGAATGGGTTAAAAGGAATCTTACTGACAAATATTTAATACTAAATCTCTGGTTCATCAACAATAGTGCACTAATGCCTGGTTTGTTCATTTTCTGTTAAACTTACCAGCTAATCTCAAGAAGATCAAGACATACACAAGACACTGTCATAGGAATATAAACTGTAAAGACCCTTCATTTGAATAGTTCAAATATTCTTTCGCTTATTTACTGAGTTGCACCATGTTTTGGCAACACTCTCAACTAGGATGTGTTTTCTTCCCTTTTACAGGGCAGAGCACCGAGACTGGAAATAAAAAATAAGCTCTCTCTACATCTCACCTCACAGCAGATGCCTTGTTTTGAACATTGCTGTTGCTTCCTTGCAAAAACACTTTCTATAGAGGAAAGATAGCTGAGGATTTGCTGCCATTTTTTTTTTTCTTTGGATCTGCTAACCAAGTAGGGAATGGTTATTGTGTAATACAAAAAGGGAAAGCAGAAAATAATTCATCTTTTTTTCTGCAGTGGTACCTTTTAATATTTTGTGCAACCACACAATCCATGTATTTAGTATTAAAATATAATGGCATGCTAATGACTCAAAGTGTTGCCTTAAAGAGATCTTTAAAAAGTCATGAATATGTTTGTGGGACCTTTCTTACTTTATAAACCATTGTGTATCTCAAAAAACCAGCTTTCTTTGAAAGTAGTATTATGCAGAAAAAACCCACCAGAACATTTGGTACAAATATATAAAATGCTAGACAATTGCATAAAACCTTTTACATCTTCAAAATATCTCCAGCAAATTACATTTATAAAATTATATTCTAATAATTTAAGCAATCTCGAGGAAATAGTATTTAAAGAACTATGTTTAAAGCCAGTAGAGGTAATCCAGTTTTAAAAAGAACAGGATGCTACAGAGAAAATGAACATGAAATTGGTGCATGAATTACCCACTTTTTATACTGCAGAACATGCTCACACAGATAATTATAATTAAAGAGAACTAAGGTTTCTTAAAGAACCTTTAACTTCTGTCCTACAGCAAGTTTTCCAATATATGCTTCAAGCTTGGAATACCAAGGCAGATCCATGTGAAATGCTGCTGCAGAGTCAGGCAGCAGGATGGAAGTATAAATCTAAAGAATATTTTAAAAATAAAATAACGCAGTAAACAGCTGAATAACGGTTTGGGGGCTTTTGTCCTCTGCTATGGCAAATCAGTTACTTCCTTGTTACGTGTGGCATTTTTAGTAATGGTACACACGGTCCATCTATGTGGTACAAAAATACCAACTTAAAGTTTATGTTCAAATATGTTTGACTTGCTGCATGATATCCTGAAGTAATTAAGAGAACAAGCAAAACAAAACAGCTCCTGCACTGAAATAGAGCAGGCATAAAGAGAACTGACATTCGGCTTTACTGACTTTCCTATTGGGTTACACAGGAAATACTCTACTGGGTACTTCATACAAAGGAAATCCTTCAACAGACATTTAAAAATCTGTATGTGACATGTTAAAACTGTTCAAAATACATGAAGGTAAACCCACAGAAAATGTAAAAAGCTGTAAAAAAATCTGCATGTCTCACATTCCTTTGTAATATGGCTTGAAAAAATATCAGCAACATGTGATTTTAATTACTCGCACTTACAGTAAGAAATTTTAAGTAACCAACAGCTGAGGACAATGACAGTGGATACAAAATCTACTTCATTTCTCTAATTGTTTATTCAATTATTTGCTGCTATAATGTGCAAATGTGGAAATAATGTGCAATCTTTGCTGATTCACCCACTTACTGCTAATTACATGGTCTTGTGTAATTTCAAGCATTTAAACTGGAAGACTTCTTATAAGAATGTGTGGTCTCATCCAATCCCATTTTGAAACCAGCACAGCCTGAACAGCAGGGTGTGTATTTAAGGCACTAGATTTCACTTTGAGACACAAATTCCCCATTTTCAAATATGTGCATTGCAAGAACTTTCCCCTGCAATTTTTGTGGGATCAAAATGTCAGTATCCCATTAAAGCAACAGGTTTGTGACTACAGGTTTAGAAAATTACAGGAGACACCACTGATAGACAAAAAATACTCAAGTATTTTATTATTTTCTTTTCAGTTATAAACAGGATGATGATAATCAAAAGTGAGAAGAAGCAGCTTTCAGGTACTGACCTTCTGATGAAATGTATGCTGGTCCGAAAATCACCTCAACCAAAACCATAATGGAATTTTATCACACACATTTAAGTGGCCAAAAGGAGCCTAAGAATCAAAAATTAGTTTTAAAAAATCTCTAAAATTGCAGCAATCCTGCATAATAAATGAAGAGTGTCATTCCTTGCTTTAGCTTCCACATGGAGTTACATTTGTGTGGTCTAAATTAGACCTTTTTTATGAAATTCTTGTGACCACAGCATTTCTTAAGGGACAAAACTATGGACATAGAACCAAAATATTTGATATTTAAATACAGTACCCTAGTGCATGGAATATGCACAAGTTTTCAAGTACATATTTAATGTGTGTGTCCTCCCCTGGACTGACAATACTGAACACATCTTTCTTCACATTCCAAAGTCCTCTGGGCAAACTGTACTTTAAAGAAGGAAAACAAAAGCAAAGCTGTTGGGAAAGCTACTCCATACCGGTTAAGAAATCCCAAACCCCCAAATACCTGTGGATTTCTTATTTTTGTATTGCATTTTAAATGTTTAAAATAACACTTTAAGTTATAAAACATTTGACTTCACATTAAAGAAGGCTGCAAATAGTGCCAACGTAACAGCTGTAAATTCTGTTCAGTCCTTCCCAGAAGACTCTGGAGCTGTCACCATTTCTGGTCACAGG
The DNA here is from genome assembly GCF_024509145.1 of Vidua macroura. Taxonomy (NCBI): domain Eukaryota; kingdom Metazoa; phylum Chordata; class Aves; order Passeriformes; family Viduidae; genus Vidua; species Vidua macroura. The sequence continues at coordinate 40,963,816 of NC_071572.1, read as the reverse complement.
CTGTGCTAAAGTTCATCGTGCTTGAGCCCTGTTACCAAAGGGGAAAAAATACACAAAAGAGTTACATAAAGAGTGCCTGGGTTTGTAAGATGTGGAGAAAGCCTTTTACTTTCCATTTCCTGCTAATCACTCAGTTCAGCAACATGAACTTCATTTTTGGAGCCTTGCTACAAGCTGACCAGAAGCTTTCACAAAGAATAAAACCCACTAAGAAGTCTTTATAAGGAAAAGTGAATTTATTCCTCCACTCAAGACTTATAAATATTTATCTGCTAATTTTTATTTCAACCCTGAGAGCTGAGATTATATTTTCATTTTGTTTCATATTAGTCCAAGAAATCAAGTCTTCCTGGGAGTCCTGTATGTGTGTTTTGTGGTTTTTTTTTGTTTTGGGCTGGGGAGTTTAAAACAATTTTAGTTAAAAAAAACCCCAAAACAAAACAGAACAAAAAAACCACAAACAAACAAAAACCAAACCCCACCCCCAAACTAACTAAAATAGAATTTAGTCTAGTGCAAAAAGGCTTGGGTAGATAAGCCTGGAAAGAGAGATGGAGAGGCAAATTAATACTCAGTCCTGACTGCTTAATAGATATTATTAGAAGTCTATGTGAAGTCTAAGCTAATGTGCTTTATATAATATTTGTGGCTAAAATTATGTGTGACTGTTGGTTGCATTTGTGGTGCAGGAATGGGACTACTGAGCTTCCTCTTAGATTCTGGCATGAAACAAGAGGGTTTGTCCTGTCAGTGTAACTCCTCTATAAAGAAGCATCACACAACTCTCAAACCCCACACCATTTCTCTAAGAACAAGGGAAATTACACAAACACAAGATTTGTGCCTACTGACCCCAATCTTAATTTAAACTAGACTAACATTTAATTTTTAGAGGCTAACAGCTGAATATCCATGTAAATTACCTTTTTGAAATAACGATGTTAGATTTTTCTTCTCTCTTTCGATTTGCTGTATTAAATTCCGGATCTCAGAGTCATAATCAACCCATTCAGGAACTATCCGGGCAGCAGCCTTTAGTTTTGGTTCTTTGGTCTGGGGGTTGTTGCACTGAAAGTTCAAAACATATTAGATGTAAACAAAGCAAATGTGAAAATAACACCTTTTCAGAGAATTTAGCACAAATGAATTGTAAACAGTTGTCTTTTTGCTGACTGTCAGTATAGCACAGACATGGCTGGCACAAGACTACTAAAATTTAGACAAACTTGCCCCGGGAAATGCAAGATTGGCACATTGAAACTGAACCTGATGTGGGTTTTGAACAGAGAACACCTGTCTTTACAGCACAAACAAACTTATTCTAACAACTGTAAAGACACAAAGAAAACTATTTGCATACTGAAAAATCACATCAAGTTCCAACTATCTGTTTTCCTTTCAAATTATATCTAAAGCATCACAAATAGTATGTGTTGCTGTAAAAAAATCTAAATGAGGGAAAAATGGGATGAGGATAATAAATGACAGGAAAAAGATTTTTGTCTCTTTCTATTCCCAAAGAAAGAAACTTTCTTTTTCCTAAACGTGGATAGTGTCCTGAGCATTATGCTTTTAAAACTTTGCTTTATCTCCTGTTTAGAGCAATGAAACAGACCCAGAAAACCATGATAATGTTAAGGTTCTGGAGGAACCTTCCATGTGGGAAAAACAACAGCAGTCCATAGTGCCCAGACAGGTAACAGCACTTTCTCACACTTCCAGTAACTTGGCTATGGAAAAATTATAAGCATTATAAGGGTTTATAATTAGAAATATAAATTATTACATATATAGGCACGAAAAGCCTCAATCCCATCTGGTTAAGAGACAACAACACTTAATTTTCTGGTACAGTTTTCAGCTTTAATATAAGCAGATTTGGTAGAGAGCACGTGGGAGAGGTCTCAGAGGAGAAAATGTTTCAGGGGAAGGGATGGAATGTTGCAGTGCCTTCCAGCAAGGCTGCCTCATGACATGACACACACTTAACCTGAAAAGCCCCAGAAACCACAGCAAAGTTGTTAATCTGTACAACTCATTTAAGTCAGGATCAACTCACCAGGTCTATTGTTTTAGCCTTTTTCTTGGATTTATCATCACACCAGGTTTCACACCAAAGCCACTCCTGAGGGAGAGACTTAATGGCTACTTGATGAATCATATTATTGGGAAGATCCTGTACAAATTTTGTAAAATCATATATTAGCATTGAATGGAAAATAGCTTTCCATTCCTTAAACTTGAAAAAAGCACCCCCCCCCCCCCCCGACTCAAAAAACATATAATACAGGATTATGCCACTACTCTAAATTGAGACAACTTCTAGGAAAATGGATTCCAGAAATGAGCTTGGGAAGGAAAAGCTTTAAGCTGCTATTCTGGCTATGTTCTGGCTATTCTGTTTTTTTTGTTTTTTTGTTTTTTTTTTTTTTTGACCTTTATTACATAGTCAGGTAGTCTCATCACGAAAACTCTGAACCAAGATGTGGCTGAATGCAGGGAACAGCTTTTATAAATGAGAAACACCTCAGGCAGGTTTCAGGCTCGCTGCACCTACTCTGGCCAGAGTTACAAAGAGCAGGGGCAGTAACTGGCACATCCATTCGTAAGCTTCCTCATGTGTGCAACCCTTACACTGTATTTTAGAATAAATGTCAATACTCAAGTATTAGTCACATCTTATTTCGCCAATTCACACTGCTAAATGTGACAGAATAAAATAGCACATATTGCTGCATTATGAAAGATGTATAATTTAATGGAAATACAGACATTAGTACCAAAGAATTACATCAAATTATACAGAAAGCCAAGACATTCAACATTAATTGAAATACTTTATTTTTTAAAAAACTTATAATATTTGGAAAGTAGTTTATCAACATTTGGAATGGTTTATCACCATTTCAATTCCAAAAGAGAGAAACTGGTTTTCTGTTGTGCCTCTCTGACTTTATAAATGAAATCACAATTCCTGAGTTACTACAGAATGTTTAGAAGCTGTCAATTAAAAAATTGTTACATGCAGTAAAAAGCAGAAAGTCAGCTGTTAGTTTCAGGATTTAAAGTAAACAACAACAACAAAAAAAAGGAATACAAAAAACCCTCTGAACAAAATAACTGTACTGGAAGTCTAGTTTTTATGATGTGTTATTTTTTCTCCCTAGGAGTTCTATACTTATTCTCCTTTGCATTTAAAATCACCATTTCCCCTTCTATCTACTTTTTTGTGGTTTAAGAACCTTAACTACCACCCATGAAGATGGCACTGCTGGCAGATTAGCAGAGAGCTGAGATTGCTGCTTCTTTGAGAAGGGCAGTGAGCACTCCAGACAGGTATTTAAAACAAAAATAGTAATAGAAGAGTTATAATGCATCCTTATCAGTAGATGAAAGCTCTCCAGGTCTCAAATACATTGCACTGTGGTTTGTATTTCCAGGAGTATTGCTGTATTTTGTGTAAGATGTAGCAATGAAGACAGCAAGTAGTTCCTATCAATACAGTCAAACCAGATTATTATGAAAATACTACTTTGAAATATTCACTTTCCAAAGTAATTCCAATTCCATTCTGCCAAGATTTAGCTACCTTAACATCTGGCCCTTAAGTGGCTTTAGATTTCATCCAACAGGCTTATAGGAGATATATGCTATCATGTATTAAAGCTGTAATTTGAAATATAAGAATCTTAAAATGAGAAGTTTTAGTATTTTGAGAACATTAGATGAAACCAATTTTCTGAAAACCAGAGTTATGGTGGAAACCCTGTAACCTCTGAATCTTAAGAAGTCTTTCTGAAAGACACCTTGTACATGTGGGAAAGACTGTGTTTGGAGAACACACAGCTCTATCACATCAGGATTCTGCATGGCTGATCAGGGCCAGGAATTCATTCTGTGATCCAGGAAGATGTGAACTCTGACTGTTGCTGTTATTTCAGCCTTTTGCTCTTAACATACACCTAAAGGCTTCTCCAGCTCCAGGTGTCCAGTCTAGTCTGAGTTTTTAATGTGGCTGTATTCCCACTTTTCTTTGTCCAGTATCATAAGAACTACTCTTTTCAATTCTTACTTTTATTTCTGGAAAAAAAAAAACGCAAGTGGCAATAATGTCCTTATGGAAGAGCGAAAGTTGCTTGCAGAGCAAGTAAGGGGTGTGGAAAAGGACTGAGCAATGTGAGCTTTGCTACCATGGGATCCTGTTACTGCTAGAGGCAGGTAAAAATCTTCTGTGCTTAAGTAATTCCACAAAAACACCAAAAGCAGGGACAGTATCACTTATGAAGCCTTCTGAGGTTCACCCAAAGTGAGACAAACTCCAGCCACTCCAAGGTGACCATGTACAGCAACCAGAGTGCATTTGCAGTTAACTTACAAAAGAAAATTTTATTTACCTTAATGGAAAAAAAGAAGAAAAAAGAAAAAGGTAACAAGCTCTTGCTAAACACGAATATAATTACCATTATCAGAATGTAGGGTTATCATCAGAAAAACATAAATGCACAGAGAACAACTACAAATAAAGGTGAAAAGTCCTGTAAGTTGGGATTTTTCCTCATTTTTAAATTAAAATAAAGCAGCTTTCTGAACTGTGCTCATATGCACTCCTGAAAATAGGCTAAAACAGCAGTAAATGGCAAACCATTTTGGAATTACGTAACATTTATGTTGATATACAAGACAGTCCATATATATTGCGAAAGATAAAGAAAAACCCAAAAATGCTCAAAGCCATATATACCTGATCTAGATTTGACAGACTGTTTGGATCCTGACTAAGAGCCTGGTACTGGCCCCGAAGCCTGTCTCCAGCTGCAATCTTCCTGAACTTCTTCAGGTCCACAACATATAAGGCACTAAAAGGAATAAAAAAACCCAAAGAAATAAGATTTCTGGGGGTTCACCTTTTTGATAATAGTAACAAAAGTAACAAGAAAGTAAAACATGTTCCCATCCTGAAGGGATATTTTTCTTTATTAAGTGGCTGAAACTACCATAAAACGGTGAAATCAGTATGTCATCAGAATTCCTGCCTTCTTCATCTCTTACTGAAAATGGCTCTTGAATGCCTCAGTGATCAACACCCAGATTTTAATCAAATTCCCAAATTCCCAAACTGTACAAGAAGTGTACAGAAGGGGCTGTCCTACCTAATATGGTATTTCCTTTTCCCGAGGTGTGAAGCCCAGTATCCCGATTTCCAGAAGCGGTACCCATCCATCTCTCTGCGGCTGTCACAGAAAGGAGTGTATCCATAGGGAGCTCCATTCAGGTCTAGGTCTCTGAGCTCTTTCAGGTCACTCCTCACAATCTAAGTAAGAATATAATTTAGTACTGTTTCTGTGAGGGTGGGTATTGCAGCAGGCTTCACAATATTTAATTTTAATTAAAAAACTGCTCATATGCTACAACAGTGGGGTATAGATAAACTATTCCACTGGGAGATATCTACCAGATTATAGTTCAAAATTTATTATTTATTATTTTTTATTATATTATTAACAGTGGCCATCTGTGTAACACATTTATTGAGTAGATGATCTAAAACTGGCAATATTTTTTTAAATCACAGACTAGTGTTTCTGGTTGCCCAATATAAAATTCCTCAATAAAGAAGCATAACTTTTGAAATCTTCCAATCATGTCCCTTCTAAAGAATCCTCCTCATTTATTACCCACCATGGGCACTCCAAAATCATTTCATCATTTGATAAATCCTTGTATCTAATGGTAAAGTACTTTCAAAAAAGGGTTTTAATGACATTTTACAAATGCCCTTTATTTGTTAATCAATCCTTCTGCCATCAAATCCTACTTATCTAATTCATCAGTGTTAAAAAAAAGTTTAGCTATCTGGGAGCAGAGAGAAGTCCTTACAGTAGTTAGGACAGATAACCAGTGTTTCCACATGGTGCATCCAAATGAAATTACAGAAGAGTTGCAGTCTGCATTGCTACATCTAAATTTAATTTATTCTTGAGCTTTGGAAAAGGACCAAAATACATCACAATATTTCTCAAAGTTTTTAATAACCTTGTGATAAACTCATCTGAGGCAGCACTTTGTCTTTCAGTACATTATACAATGTTCATTCCTGAATGAAGGACTGCATGCAAATTTAAAACAGAGATAGGATTAATCTTGAAGAATTTCAGCCATCTAGAAGTTGTTCAAATGGTCCAAATCACCTCAGACACTGGCCATAGTGGAGAATTCCTCTCACAATCAGCCCAGAGATGGAGTCACTCCAATATGCTTTCAGTGAAATGCACCTTTAAGATCACACACATCTCTCCAGATGCCTTTCTCTCCACACAGACAATTTAGGACAACTCAATGTCCACACGACTGAAGACAAGTGAAATTCTTGCATTTACATTCTGCAACACCACTAGTTCTGTCTGTACCACTGCAACAGTCTTTTGAGATCAACATCTGAATAAAATGGCCACAGAGAATGAAACTGGATCAATTTAAGCCCAAATTAACTCCTCATACAGTCGTATGCCATTATCTTTTCTTACCTGGTCAGCATCGACAAATATTATTTTATCCACAGCCAAAGGGAAAAGAACATCCAAGAAAAGAATTTTGTAGCCCCAGATAATTCTTTGTTTTTCTGTCTGTTGATAAAGCCAACGGGGCCACTTATACTGGACCAACTCATACTTGAACCCATACTTTTTAGCCATGTAAGGAATTACATCCTAGAAGAAGAACAAAAACCATCAGGGGCACATATATGAGATAGACAAGGACTCAAAAGGAAAAGGAGTGAATGTTCCAAGGCAGCTGCAGCTGTATTTGCCTTACTGACTATGTAATTTATTATTTTAAAGTGTTGCCTTAGTTTTAGCAGTATCCTCAGCTACACCAATAGAAATAGCATTTCATGCAAGCTCTTGGAGACTATCAAAAGAGAATAAATTATTATAATTTATCACTGGGCTTCATGTCCCAGAAGAGAAGAACCTTTTACCTAACACTGGTATTTAACAGATTCAGGGATTATTTTCCACTGTGAAAATTCAATTTAAATTATATAATTAGTCAATTGCAATTAAAAAAAAAAACCTTAAAATTTTAAAGAAAAAAAAAAAGAGGATGACTTTTCTCCTACCTTAAATGTTGGGGAGAGATAGTTTTTCAGAAACCAAAATTTAACTGGTGTTTTTGTATGACGTAGGACAGAAAGCATCATAATTCTGTGGAAATATAAGTCTACAATAAACAAACAAATACACACGGGTCATTAAATTTCAACTGCACTTAGAAAGTACTAAAACTCTAACTACAATTTCTTTAACCCAATTTAAGTAGAAATTTTTATCTACTTCTAATTAAAAGCCTTAAAGAGCTTGTGTTCAAGGGTCCTTTGAGATGGCCTTATTTCATCCAGATTGGCTAAGCAATAGTAGAAGGAACATAAGTGGATTAACATGTTTTATTCTAGGAGCGGTGCCTGACAAAATCCGAATAATGGTTAGTGCCTTAAATATTAACTTGGCTACTGAAATAACTTATTTTAGAATCTACTGGTTGAGTTTAATAGGTTGCTGAAAAGAAAAAAAGCAAAGTTCAAGTCAGATCCTCTTCTGAAAACCCTTAATAACTGTAAGAATCACTATTTTGGGTTCAATTCTTTTTCACTATCATGGTCTTTGGTGTAACCAGACAGATAAGCAGTGACTTACAACCTTACAAGAGGTCAAGTCTGCCTTAAAATCAAGACATAATGAACTCGAAAATAAGACAAAGCAGCAAGCAGGATGTTTTAATATTACTTTTTCTCCTTTAAAGTTAATGTGTCTTTCCCTTTATGAAGATGGTTGCAGGCTGAAGGAAAGAAACACAATGCTCAAACTTCAGATGACTCAGCCATCAAATCACCAGTGCTCCAATCAGAAAAGTAACACCGATGGTCGTGAAGAGATCAGGCAACACTGTAACAATTCCTTAAAAGCAGTCACTGCTCATTGAAAGGACCCTGAGATAAGTAAGGCCATATGTGCATGTAGTAAATCCAGTTTGTATGAAATACAAATAGATACAACTCCAGTGAAGTCACTTCTGTTGTGTCTTTACACAGAAAGGCTGAACTTCATCTTTTATGCTTGTACTTCACACATGAAAGACATTTTCTGTCTTCAAAGAATAATGGTATTTTTGAACATCTATATGTTGAATCACTTTGTTCTTAAAGATTAATTTCGTTCTCACTGAGTACAACTTTTCTCAGTTTTGAAAATTTATTATTTAGATGTTGTTTAAAAAGTCCATTTCTTTAAGTTGCTTAGTTTTACTAAGAAAATGTAGGGTTTTGCTATGAAATTCTTGTTTCCCCTTTTACCTTTCCTTACCTTAAAAAACGTTCATATAAATGGCCTGAAGCAACAGAAAAAATGTTAAGAATATCACTTTTCTTTTCCTTCTCATCAGATGGAATTTCTTCTGAAAATCTAAGAATTATTATAAATAATTATATAAAGTAAAAATTCTGTAGAAAAAAAATCCTACTAAATTATCATTAAGCTCATTGAGAATCAAAAATAAGAAAATACACAAAAGAAATACACATCCTGCAGTAAACAAATACACTTACGTTCTACTTCCACTGCACATGCCTAGGCTTAGGAGTTACAACCTTCCCCAGAATACTCTCATAACTTTCGGAGGTCTGTGGTGACTGTTCTTCAGATTACTCTGATTCCTCTCCCTAGAAGCTAACCTATGTATTCAAGGTATGTTTTACAGAGGTTTCTGTTTCTGCTGCACAGCACTCTTTGCTTGTTTTGAATAACAAAGTCTACCAGGGCTGGTTTTTAATTATGTGCCTGCCAGCACACAGTGAGGCAGGAGATGGTGGCTGCAGTCTCCCCCAGGCACTGCTTCAGAGATCTCAGAACTGCAGAGCCAGATCGGTTATAGTTATCAAATGGTTATCAAGCCATTTGATACTGTTGGAAATTTACCTCAATAGTCTTTCTGTGAGATGAGTCATTCCTCACACACTTAGATTGCATGAGTCACTCCTATTACTTTTTCTTCTTTTTCTTTTATATCCCTTTTAAACATATCTTTTAGAAAGTGTAAAAATAGGTATCCTCATAATCTTTAAGAGCAAATAAGACAAGTCTCAGATCTCCAATATATTCAAAAGAATTCAGATCACTCCACTGATACAAAGCTGAAACCTCAGAAATAGCTGAGAGGCTGCAATGTGTTTAAGTGGTGTGAATAATCTTTTGAGAAACCCACGTTCTATTCACTCAGGCATAGTAACAGAGAGAGACGTCAGTGGAGCGGCATTTTCTGCATGGTGTGGCATCTTCAAAGAAGACAGACAACCTCTCAACCAGCACTGAACTCTCACAGGCTAAACAGACTGCAGTTCACAGGTCCAAGCAGTCTGTCCCCTTTCTTCCTGACTTTTTGTCCCATGTCTTATATTTAGTGATAGCAGGACTGAAAGGATGTCAAGTTCTTTATAAAGCAGTCATCACACGTGAAAAAAGAAAATTGGGGTTTGATGCAAGGATCTTGAAAATATTGATTCTGTAAAGCTTTACAGAAAGCAGAATTTTCCCAAAGCTGCTGGGCTGACCTGTAAGGTCACGTGGGAAAAGCAGTCAGTTGGAGAAGGGCAGCTCAAGCATGAAAAGGTTTGGGCAAAGTGGTGTACACATCTCCCATGTTAGAGCACATGTGGGCTCCTGTTCTGAACAGTGTGCTGGTGGATATTCTTTTCATTCTGGGATAACAAAAAGGAAGGGTATTTGACAAGATCTTACATGGCAAAAGGCTGACAGCCTCAAATCATGCCCTTGAGCCACAACCTTGAATCACTGGGAAGAGCAAATAAACTTCACTGGGTGAGGGGCTTCCTTGGCCCAGCCAAGCTTAGAGCATGATAAATGCCACTGTGATAAAAGGCAAGCCCTGGAAGGTTGAGAGATCTCTGACCTTGTAACCTTCTTAGAGGGAGTTAAGATTTTGATCTCTGCACATACATCTTTTGATGCAGCCAATTAGAAGTGGGAAGCTTGAAGTCAATGAAAAATTCCTTCAACTAACATCATTCTTCAAAGGAGGCTTTGTGCAGCAATGTGGGTCCAGTGTGGAAGAAACTTTTCAGAGTTGTAGCATAGTAGTCTGGGAGGGTCTCCGAATCTAGTCAATATGGGTACAAACTGAAAAAGGGGAAATTTAGCTTAGATAGTAGCAAGGAATTCTTTAGTGTGAGGGTGGTTAGACATTGGAACAGGCTGCCCTGTTCAGGAGGCTGTGGCTACCCCATCCCTGGCAGTGTTCAAGGCCAAGCTGGATGGTGCTCTGAACAAGCTGGTCTTGTGAGAGGTGTTCCTACCCATGGCAGGGGATTTGAGACTAGATGATCTTTAAGGGCACTCTCAACCCTTAATATTCTGTGATTCTATTATATTGTAACAATAGAATCATCTGTGGATAAATGGTGATAAACATAAAATCAGCAATAGACACTCAATATGATCTCAGGTCTGTAGGTACTTGTGGAACAAGAGGCTTTATCATGAGACATTTTAAAGCAGGAACAGAAGCCAGCCCTAGATCTACCAAGAGAGGTGTGTGTACAGGACTGACTGGAGCCAACTGATTAGTAGATAAAGTAGAACTGCTATGCCTTTTCTTTATTTTCCTTACCAGTCTGTCACTGACAACCATTGCCCAAGCTACTGAAAACTGAAGAAAACCTTTTCTGAGTCTTGTTCAAAACAGAAAATTAGAAGTTATAAGCCTCAAATGTAATGCTTGAGATGCTTATTACAATTACTTACAGAACTCAAACTTTAAAGTAAAAGGTAAAAACACTTTTTGAGATTTCATAAATTATGTCCAGCAGCAGACAAGCAGCATTGGTCTGCTTTTTGATGTTCAGTTTGACAGATCTGAGTACCACATAACCAGCTGAGATTTTCACATTGAGACTGATTTCCTGCCACAGCAAAATGAAAAAAAAACAGCCAAAGGAGAAAATGAAGAGAAACTGGAAATATCAAGGAAGGATTAAGAAGGAAATAAAAAAGGAGATTTACATGACATTATAGCTTGTCTTTCCTCCTTTTTATTCACATCATAAATCCCTTGGAGAGACTTTTTACACATTTGTATCACTATCAAGTAAGAAAATTTACTTGCTATGAGTAATAAACATGTCCTGGAACAGCTGAATTAGAATCAAATTAGGCATTACCTTGCAACTGATTCCACATTTCCTTTTTTTCCTGTTGTTCCATCTGTAAGAAGCTCTTCATTCACTTTATCAGGCTTTTTCTGTACCTAGTCAGTAAAAGAAATTTCTTTGTGCAATTTTTGGGAAGGTAGTTTATAGTAATTACTGCTTGTATTGTGATACCTAACTATGGTGTACTAACTGGCTAGAGCCACTAAGTATAGTGATTAATAAATCAGCCAGCATATTTCAAGCCCTCTGTATATCTTTATGCAAAAAACAATTACAAGTATGGTGAATTTTATCTCATTTTCCTCCCTCACAAGTTTGTGATCCAGCCATTAGCTGGCAGAAGCATAGCACCTCACAATGGAACTTACCTGAGAGGAAATAGTCATTTTCAATAAGCCCTTCACAAAGAGAAATTGACAAATTTGTCACTGAAACATAAGCTCTCTTGCATCCAACTTAAGCAATTTCTGCTGTCTTATCAAGATGCTTATAACAGCTCAAGATTAATTTCATTTACCACCTCAATTTCCTTGATTAAAAGAAATCTAATTGCTTTTGAAAACCAAATAGCTTCTAACACCCTGAATGTGTGAATCTAATCATATTAACTTCACATGTTTATATTGTCAAGCTAACACAGATTTCTGTTGACACTAAACCATGAGTCTTTTTAGCCAATGCCCCTGAAGCCACATCCTACATATCAGTGAAGTGATTCTAGAGTTCAACTGAATGGCAGAGCTTACATATTCTAGTTATACGCTTAATCCATGCCACCTTTCACATAGAATAATATCCCTATTTTGGCTCAAAATAGGAAAATTAGGCACCCTTTCACCCATTCTCTGTGGTTTAGAGACAGGCTTATTGTGCCAGTCTTACACATTTTCCCTGGCTTCTGAAAACTTTTCAGTAAGAGGACTGAGAAAGAGACTCACATTTGGTGTTTTAAAATATTTACACATATTTTAAAAATATTTAAAATAAAAATATATAGGAAAATATAGTGTATTATGAGGATCTTTCTTCTCTATGTGAGTGGTGCTTCATTAGCTAGTTTTGATGCGTCTAATGACAGTAACAGTTTTGTTGACACAAATTTGGTTGCCTAGGGTAAAATTTAACACAACTAATTTTGACTTCCACTGTGGAATCTGGACTTCGTGTAAAATCTCTCCTAAGTCACTGGAGAGAAATGGATGTCTCAAAAGGTCATTCTCTTCGTTTAAATACATTTATAAGCAGGGAAGAACAGTCCTTTGGACTCTCTCCTGCTAAGCAGAAAGGGAATTTAAGTCACCAAAACTACATACTTGGGCACCGCGAGCTAGATGAGATAAATAGTATCTATGTTTAACAGCTATTTAACAAATCTCCCAGACAATTAGTATACCCTGATTGGATCAAATTAACTAAATTAATTTGCACATCCTTCTCTTTAATTATACAAAATCTAAATTATATATTTCAGTGTACATATTTCAATTAAATATAGCCTGAGACACATAAGCATAAGTAATACTTCATATCAGGAAACACTGCATACATACTTGAACTTTGATAATTTTGCTTCTGAAGTTGTTTAATACCACAATAACGTCTGTCAGGTCGGCTACAGAATCTGTTCCTTCATGGCTGTGAGGAAAAAAAACCCAGGCAAATGTACTGTCTCATTAAAACATGCATTGTTACTTGGGTTTAATCAGAGAATAAGGTTTAGAATTGCTGATATTTACAGAAAAAATTACTTCACTTGCATCTAATTATATTTTAACTTAAAAAACTTTGAGTTCTACTCATCACTGGACATTGTCCACAGTCATTGCCTTCACTTTTTAATTTGAATTTTCACAGGAAATTTACTAATCAATGAAAAACTGCAGTAACCTAGACTTTATTAATAAATTATTATGCATTATATATATATAATATTCAAGTATTAAACAACAATTTATTTTTCAAATATGGAAAACATCTTAGGAATTGTGTGATGGCATTAAGTGTACTTTTAAAATAGACCTGCTTTTAAAAGTAGAGGGAAGGCTTCATCACAGTGCTGAGATAGTGAATATTGTCTTTCAGTTAGCTGGCTTTGGAAACTCTACCCCTGAAGACACAGCTGTGCAAACACCACATGAACCTCTGCCCTACTGAGCATCACTTAAAAGCCATTCAGGTGTCTCCAAACTGCTGCAGTCCTAAGAGTAGCTAATATGAAAAATGTTACTGTGATACATTATAATAACAACATCATTTTCAAATTTTCTTGCTTTTACAACTCAACAGCCCATATGTTTCCCCTTCAATCCCTTCTGTCTTTCATCAGCATTATGTGGGTTTCTCTTGCTAAAGCTACCCACACGAAAAATGGGTTTAAGAAAGTAATCTGCTACTCCTTAGGCTTCATTTTTTCCCCTAGAAAGAAATATTTAAATCTTGTTTCAATGTGTATCATACCACTTACCTGAACACTGCAGGATTTTACACACTCATTTAATAAATTTTTTTGGTAAAATGTGCCTGTAATCACTAAGTCTCATGGAAATGGCCTATCCTTGTACCAAACAACATTCAGAATTATCTGAACTTTTCCACTCTCTATTGTGGTTTTGTTTTCAAACTTTTAAAGTATCATACGTATGCACACCCAGCCAACGGTATTTGCATCACAGGGATTATACTGCTCAGATATTAATTCCATTTTAAATAAAGTGTGTCACTAAAAAGTTCTGAAATAGTAAAATTTGATCCAAACACGAACTGTTGATAGCAGCATCCAGCCCGATGTTTCATTTTTGCCCCCAGTGTTCACCCAACCAGTATTTTCTCTGTTATTCCCTCAGTTACCTCAAAATCCCTAAGCTATGAATTTTGTAGGTAGATACAGAGGAGTCTGCTGATAAAGAGGATTTTCCAAAGTCTTTGCAATATTCTCAGAGTGTTTGGTTTGGATGTAAATTCAACAGCATTGATTTGTCTCCCTAAATCTCTTTCATGGATGCCTCCCTGTGGGCTCCATCTTTACTGAGTGCCAATTGTTTTACTCTGCACAGAACTCAGTTTGATGAATTTCTGTCCTACTATGAACAACTTTTTTAAATCCAAGCAAAACATCTTGCATATTGACAGCACTATGACATATGTAATAATAGCAGCTACCTTAATATTACGTAATTGTGAAAAGCTAAACATGTCTAGCAGGCTATTTATGTCCCAGCTTTAACTTCAAAACACTTAGATGCTTTTAAACAAATACAAGTAAGTACCAATATAATACAAATTATAATTTTCCATATGGGGAACAAAAGAATTTGGGTTCAAGAAATGGAGATCCTTTAAAACCTCAACCTCAAGAAACAAACATACAACTCCTTGCCTAAGTTATGAAAGATAAACCTTTCAGCTAGGCAGTCTGCATGACATCCAAATATAATAATATTGTATTTTACATCTAATATATCTGCCTTTTTAAAAAGTAAAATATTAATTAGGATTTTATATGTATCTTTAGCTATAAATTATTTTCTGCAAACTTATCTTGCAATACCTACTTGTTTTCCTACCAACATCAAAGTCCCAATAATAAGCAGTGCTCAGATTATTGCTGAGTGTAACAACTCTTTTTTTCCTAATATTCATAAGAATTTATTAATAAAAATTGATTTACAAGCATGACTGCATCAATATAATGATCTTTGTTAGAAGCAGTCTTTAAGAAGGAGTCACCTTAGTTCGAATGTTATGTATTTACATATAGTAAAAAAAAAATTATTTCCAATATGAGAGAAGCAAGTAAGATAAATACTGAGATGTAGAACATTCTAAAACTCCCTTTATAATGTACAGGCCTGTGCCTCAAAGAAAACAGGTTCATCTCACATTTCAAAAGTAGAGTTCAACAGGAGATGGTGTGACTAATATATATGGATGGAGAATATACTGCAATAGCTCTTGGCGAAATTCCATCCTATCAAACAGCTGCCTGAGTTCTGATAGCAACTTCATACTATTAATACTGTAAAAGAAATATCAAAGATCCTGGTGCAGCCCCAGAAACATACTTTTCCTGCTGTACTTTAAGTCTACAGTTGGAATAATGAGATGAAATACATTGCATTGTTTAGATTCCTCATGAGGTACTAGTTTTTAGTAACTTAGCTGAGTTCAATTAAGCCCATTTATGCTACAGAGGGAAAATGTGCAAAACCGCAGCAGATAATTTAAATTTCCTTTGATCCAGTCTAGAATGTAGAGTGGTTTTGTTTCATTTGTTTCATTATTTAACCCAACCGCACCTCACTACATTATTTTTAAACCAGGCTATCTTATATAAATCACTTTATATTTCTTAAGAATGAAATGCTAAATTAAACAAATAGTACAGATCCAGTTGGTGGAAATCAGGTGAATCTCTAAGGGTAAGGACTATGTTTTTCTACTTTTTCAACAAATTGTAAGTGATTTCCGGAAAAAAATAAATTGAAAATTGCAAACAAATAGAAAGAATCAAACATCCCATTAATATTTCTCCCTGTAACACCGATATTAACTAAATGTTCAAAACCACAAAGAGGTTCATCAAGTTTTTTGTTTTTTAATAGTAGCTGATAATTAACAACATATGGAACTATGTATTCCCAGGCTTTAAGTAATAATAAATATTATATAAGAAATAGACCTATTTCAAACCACATAATTACTCTGAGGAGGAAAAGAGGTAACAGGAAAAAGGAAAAAAAAGGAGAAACTGAAGCTTAAATTAAATAAACAATACTGTTCCTCTAGAAGTGATTAGATCTATAGCTTCAAGAGAAAGCTCTCATAGGCTACAGGTCTATGCTTTTACATAAAACATGGGGAAAAGGTGATTCTTCTAAGGAATAGTTGGAATGATGGTGAGCACATATATTCCTTTACATGAAAATCAACCATGGAAATTATACATCTAGAAGCCTTAGAGATGTCACCTAAATGCCAGTTACAGGAATACAACTTCCTTTCTATGGACAGAGGTTTTTCCCAAGAGAGGGAAATGTGGTGCAGTCAACATGCAGCCAGGGTCTCGAAGATATCCTTTGCTTTGATATCCTAAGGTGGAGCTGTAACCACAGTGATCCTTAGATGACTTAGACAACTAAGAAACACTCAGAATTAATTGAATAGTCTAGAACTGAAATGACTACAATGCTCCTGTTAAAAAAAGATGCCACCTATAAATATACTGCATTCAGAGGCATCCTCAGGGCTGAAAAAAAATATATGAGAAGGAAATTTGTGGTACTTCCTCCAGATAGTTCTGGAGATAATTCTGGAGAGCAATGCTCCATTGGACATACTCTTGAAATTACGTATTAAGTATGTTGGGAATGTCAAAATATTAATCAACATGAATGACATTTCTACAGAATTTGGTGCAGCCATTGTGTGATAATGTTAACCATGCATGGAACTGATAGGAAAAGTGTTTAGCTATACAACTGTATAGTAAGAGACACGGCTAGCATCTAGTCTAGCTGAGCAGCTTAGGTTTATTATGCATTAACATACTGAAATGCCTTTAAAAAGGCATCAAACAACAACTAACAATACAAGGAAATAAGGTATCTCTTACAAACTTTAAATCATCATTTCCATCTTACACTTTTTAATGCTATCTTTGCTCACTTTTCTTCAGTGTTGTCAGATCTTTTCAAAATATGTTGCGCTTTCAGATTAAGTTTTGTTTCTGAATGATAGATTCATACTTACGAAAAAACCTGATAAATCTCCTCAGATCTTCCTTTACGCAATCGCAACATCCAAGCACCTGGATTCGCTTTCAGCTGAAAATACCCCTAAGTAAAAAAGACAGGCACTTGTTCTGGTTGCATTTCAGATTCAGCCATCTTCATATACCAAAAAAAAAAAAACCTACTTAACATTTATACTAGTCCTGAAAGAAGTGTGTCAGTGATGCAACAACTATCACCTTTCCTGCACGTCTGTTTTAATGTCTTTCAGTGCTCTGTCTTTTCTAGCTGAATTTAAGTTTCATACAAAAACTCCACCATGGAGAGCAGTAAAAGAGCACCAAGTAAAAGAGCAGGAAAGAAATAAATTATTGAACAGACCTAAATTGAAAAGCTTCTTTGAAATTCAAAATTTTTGTCTGGAACAACTTTCCAAGTCAACATAATTCCTTCCCATTTTAGGAACACTGTAAACAGCTATGGCTATGTTAAAAGTCACAGAGAGCAAGTTTTGAAATGTGAAGAATTGTTAGAAGTTTCATCATGCCAAACACCATCTACTGTTGAGTCCGTATTCAATACTTGTGCAAAAATCAAAGATTCACAATTTAGTAAGCATTTCCTTCCTTAGGATACAGTATTAACAAGGACTAGTGAACAGCAGATAAGTAAAAGGTCTTATTCATCAAAATCCTTCTCTATCAAATTCCCTTAGCCAATAGAAAATAAATCTTTCACTTCAGAAGTCACATGGTCTTTGGTTCTACAGACTGCCAACATGAAAGGTAATTACTTTGCAAGATGAGAGAAGTTCTCAGGTGTGGGTATGTCCAGTCAAGGCTCTAAGAACTCACCTGAAGCATCTAAAATGGGAGCCTTCTTTTGCCTGAATCATTGTGTAACAAAAAGGATTATTTTAATCAGCACGTGAATCATACCTTACATTTTGTCAGGGATTCTCAGCCTGAATATAACTGCCTCCTACCACCTACTAGAGGCAATTAGGCTGCCAGTTTAGGCACTGCAGGCAAGAGTATAAAATGAGGCTGCATTCAAACTTATACTGCATCACAGGAGAGGAGCCAGGGGGAAAGCTCAACAAATTGGAGATGAGGTCAGCTCCAGGATGTGCCTGTGACTTTTAGCATTACTAAGCTTGCAACACAGAGAAATGGATTTAAAGAACAAGATGCTCATGAAGAATTCTCACAAGAAGTGTGCAATTGTAATGACTATTCCTGTACTAAGTACTTACGAGGTTGGCCATCACAATAGTATCAACCATGACAGGATTCTTCTTTGTGCCCAGAGTGAACTGTAACCCTCGAGGAGGTTGGCCAGTTGTCACATCAAAGCAATGTCCTTCAAGCAATATATATTCCAGCTCATATTCTGCTGTAACTGCCCCTTTTATCTATGGAAGGAATGCTTCATCAATAAATTATGTCACTTAACCGTGTGGGAAAAGCAAAATATCACTGCCACAAACATTTTGTGTAGGACTTACCACAAGGTAACTCCCACAGTCAAAACAACCCAAGAAAAGTCCATCCAGAAGGAACTTCACTCAGTTATAAAACAGGTATCCAAGACAAAGAGGAAAGATGATCTCTGGAGGGACCTTTCTTCCACTGACTGTTGAGGAAGCTGAGGCCTTGGTAAGGTAAATCCTAGTTTTACTTTCAACACTTACCCTCAATATTTTGCATAAGCTTATTGACTCAAACAATCTAATGATTTTGAAGATGGGGGATTAAAATAGAATTAAATAATAATTGAAAGAATTGTGAACTAAAAGAGGGGGAAATACATTTTGAACTACGTTAATAAACAGACATATATTCCATGAAGATTTATCTAGGTTACAAGAACTAGGTTTCCTATCTAGGAAACACAAAGAATCCTTTAATTGCTTTACTTTTATCTTAAATGTAGTATTTCTCTAAACACAAAGCTCAACATAGCAGGTAAATTGCTTTAACTTGTACTTTGCATTCGGATTTTTTTGTATTTCATTACTTTCCTTTGAGACTTGTCTTTTTTTTTTTTTTTAAGAGAGAAAATTAAGAAAAGATGCTGACAATAGAAATGGTAAAATATTGCCTAAATAATCAATTGCCAAAGAAAGTATTTCTGGAGAAATCACACAAGACAAATCTTGCAACATTTCCCCTTCCCTCTTGAAGTAGAAGGGACAACACAAGTTTTACTGTGTTTGCAATCTATTACTTACTTCCTGCAAATGAATGTTATCAAGGTCACAGGAACTGTTTACTGCTTCAACCAACCAGCTTTCAGGAGTGATCATGTTTAGGGTCAAAAGAGGTGATTCTGGCAATTCTAGGAATTTTGCTACAGGCTCAGAAGGAAGGTGCTTATTGATT
The DNA here is from genome assembly GCF_024509145.1 of Vidua macroura. Classification (NCBI taxonomy): domain Eukaryota; kingdom Metazoa; phylum Chordata; class Aves; order Passeriformes; family Viduidae; genus Vidua; species Vidua macroura. The sequence goes on along the minus strand of NC_071572.1, from coordinate 40,944,482 downwards.
CCATAAGTTAATTCTGGTTCCAGAACAAAACGATAGAAGCTGTTGAAAAAAAAGTGTGACAAAACCCCAACTTTTAGTGAAATACAAAGTTAAATGTGAAGCTCTTCTAAAATATTGTCAAATATAGTGAGTATTTACCAAGTATGATGAAATTTGGAGGCAAAGTAGCTCCTTATTCTTTTGGAATATCATCAGACAATACCTACAGCATCTCAAATGGGCTGGTAGATGAACACAGACCTATTCACTTTTGGTGATTTTTTTGTGGATGTGCCTGTTTTCCATTAACACTCTAAAGGTTATGAAAGTGAATACCCAAGAGGTGCATCTACATAGCTTGACTGTTAGCAGCCTTGAATTCTCAGAATCTGTATCACCGAATTATGCAGAAGGACTAACCTCTATTGGATATAAAGTCTTTGAGAATGGCTACTGTCACTAGCAGCAGCAAGTACAGAGCAGAAGAAGGGTAGGGTTTCTCTGTTCCTCTCCTGCTCTTACCCCAATTATTCCATATATAAAAGTTCTCCCAAACACAAGGAAAGAAGCAGGCACCAAGACCTGCAAAGTGCCCAGCTTCAAAAGCCATCATAATGATGTTCACACAAGAAGACACTCAGGAGACTGATAATTAAGACCCTTTTGTGGGACATGAGATGTGAGTAATTCCTCTCAGAATGCATAAAAACTAAGGACTTCTGTTTTGTGGGCAAATGATTAATTCTCCAACCCACTGGCTAAAAGACAGGCACTACCACCAGCCTCTTTCACAGGCAATTGGTAATACAGGTGTTAGGATTATAGGTAAAATACCTGCCAAGGAGATGCCTGTGCTTAAACATTTCATTAGAGGGAAAGAAATCCTCTTGGAGGGAATTCATTTCAGTGTAAATGTCTATCACTGAATTAGTGAACCGTGATTTTTACACACAGATAAAAGAAACTTCAAATTATAGTAGATAAATTCAGGCTATCATATTTTTAATGAAATATAACAGTACCTCAATATAACAAATGCAGACTGTACATTTATTCAGATGAATTTAATTCCTAGGAGTACTGAATCTGTACAATTCATTACATAAACAGTGGGCTGTAAAGAAGGGAACAACTTAGATAATCCCCCTCTGCAAGTTTTCACAGGCATAAAAGACTCTCTATTGATTTTTTTAAGGCCTGTTAATGAGAGGTGCATTTGATGGACTAGATCACTTCCCTGTGACGCCTGACATATTAGAACAAGAACTTTTCTCTAAACAAGTGCAAACTGCTTAGGTAAAATTCAGTGAAAAATGAGTCAACAAAAAGAATTCAGAAACACAAAGCAATGTTTACTTTTTAAGAAAATATACACCATTAAGGCTGTTTTTCCAAAATGAGCATCACAAGCTACGAACTACTAACCTCTTCAGTGGCACTTCGGACAGCTTAGATCTGCAGTTCAAAAATAACCTGAGTTTCATATTGATAATGTCCTTGAGTACCTACAGAAAAAAAAATCTCTGTAAAAAATGGTTCTTGGTAACCTCCAAACTTTGAAAATAAGCCGAAGTTCCCCTTGTGACATTCTGCATTTCTCTATTTTCAGCAGGAATCTAAAACTTTTTAAAGATGTAAATTTATCTGTACGTTAAAGGTTATTGTCAGATATTGTAAATAAAGATATGTCCTTTCCTGAAACTGCATGATTTAGCACATGATATTCTTGATAGTCAAAATATTAATATCTTCTCCTACCCACACAGTTTTTTCAAGAGCAGCTCCCTCCATTTTCCTATGCTTGAGTAAATGATATTTTCACCCTTGTTACATTCTGATTTTAAAACACTTTAAGGTCTCCAAGTAGAACACGTGCCTTTAATTCAACAAGTCTTAAAACAATTACTTTCACTCTAAAATAGTTGTATATGGAAAATTGTTAAATATAGTGAAGTTCAAATAACTATTTTAATACTCAATTATTTAATAACTTTAAATGTCAACAATAGATCAACGATGTATTAAACCATTCAATTAACTTCAAAACATTTTGGTAAGTTAACATATTTCTGTTTTTTTTTCTCTCAGTTTCTTCATCTGTTAATTTCTAAAATAGTAATGTTCTGGATGCTGTTATATAGGAACCATAAAATTAGGACAGTATTTTTTTTCTAATTTTTGTGAGCAATCTGTTTTGTTTTGCTTAAAGCTAACAAAGTTATTAATTTCTTTAAAGCACTCATAAAAACCTTTATCAAATTACCTTAATTTCTGTGGTTTCTGACACAAAGTGCTTACCTGAAAGCATAAAGCAGCTGTGCCTACATTTATGGATATTAGAAAGGCCAGTAAGACATAAAAGCTAAGTTACAACACCAATACTAGTAAGGCTAATATCTAAAATTACTACAATAGCAAATAAATTGGGATCAAGACAATAGTCATCATTAAATCTCTCTTTTATCATGACTATAATTTTTCTTTCCTCAGTTCAACCCATGGCTTACACACATTCTTTACTACAATGCTGTAACTTTACTTAGCCCTAGGGACCTGTTCTATTCCTAGCTTCTTATTCTCATCTTTTGTGTCACCTGAATACCATCACTGAAAAAGTACTGAATAAAAAACAAAGAGTAGGGAATAGCATATTGGTGTGAACAAGTGAAGAAGCAGGAAGTGAAAACCTAAGAGCACTAGAAGCATAAGAAGGGAAACCATTACATGAAATACGTTTAAGACCACCAAAATCAAAATAGAGGTCAAAGTGACTCAGATATCTATCTATCATTCAGAATAAAAAGAATGATAAAAGCCTGTATGGACTTCACCTTCAAACAAAAGAAAACCCTCATCCCAATAACAAGAATGATTCTTCAGCAATCTGCATTGATAGGCTTCTGTGTACAGAATGAAATTATCTTGCAAAAGGCTGATGCATCATCCCAATTCATCAGCTGACCATAAAATTTAGTACAGTAGACAAAATAAAAAAGTGCCATTCTTAATTAACATTTCAAAGGACTTTAAATAGGAAATGACAAATAAGACAGTAATTCATTATCTCTGCATTTGTCAACAATACTGAATTCTGAAATACTGAACTTGGTTCTATTATTTAGGGCTTCTGAGAACACCAGAAACTAGGGCATTTTAGTTAACACATGAAAATGGTGACAAAGTTAGGAAGACTCTTTTAGAGGATACTTGAAGAGTTCAGTCTGTTTAAGTAAGAAAATTCAAGCAGCATAGAAATTTACTGTAAACACTGTAAAACATGGCTGAAATATTTCAGGAGGCCTGAAAATTACTCAAAAGCTAGTTTTATTGTGCATGTGCATAATAAAAAGTCATTTGCAAGACACTGATTTGAGTTACCACAACTCATCTGAAGAAGAGTAACTCAGTAAACCATGATTATTCAGTCACTTGGAATTGTTTGTAAACTTCAGGACAATACAAAGCATCTGCACTGAAAACAAACTTATAATACAATCTTCAACAGAACTGGCAAGATGATGAGAACATCAATGCTTAGAGCATGGATCTAAAAAATCTGTAATTCCAATACTGAGTTTAACAGTGAAGTTAATCAGCCACTGGAAAATCTCAGTAGGAGCTCTAATCTGTACACAACTGCTTGGTAATATTTAAATTAGGAATTGATTAAAAAATTATTTCTACTTCAAAGGATAATTGTGAAAAAGGAGTCCTGTGACATGCATTATATAGGAAATCAGACTAGATCACCAAAAGAGGCTCCTTCAGGGATTCCCTTTACTTTAGGGATAGAATAGTAAGTCCTCACTGAAGACAGAATGAATAAAGGAAAAAAGGCAAAAGATAACTGACAATAAAAAAATAAAATGTTTGATTTTTTTCTTCACATTCTTGAATTCCTGGAACAAGAAAAAAAAAGGTGAATAATCCTAAGAGTATACAGAATAATCTTTCCTCCTGTTTTTGGTGAACCACAACTCTTCAATTTTGTCCTCCATTTTAGCAGAAGGAATTTCTACTTTTCTCACATCACCATAGAGATGACTTTCATAACTTCAGGACTAGTTAGCTCTTCCATATATTCTGCTGAGAACTTACTTGGCCTAACCATGGTAAAGTTATAGCTGGCATTTAAATATTTACAGTGGACAGTGACTCCACCTTGTCTGGAAATACTTGATGCTGAAGTCTGTAACAGAACTTTTTGAAAAAAGGGAAGCACAGACTATATGGAAGGTGCTACCTACCTCACTGTGGAGAGGATTAGAGTAGTTCTTATGATACAATCCAGTAGATATTTTAAAAACAGACGGCAGCTTCGACTGAGCTCTCCTTTGTGCTCTGATTCATACCTTCCTCTATCCTGAAACTGCCAGTCTCTCAGACTAAGCAGTAAAGTTTAGATTACAGCCTATCTACAGCTATTTACCCCTCTCACAATTTCAATTCCACTTAATATGAGTAACTTTTTGTTTGTATTTTTAATTAAAAATACCAAAAGATTTATTTGAAGTAACTATTAAGTGACAGAACGTAATATAATAGAGTAGTTTCACCAGGGGGAAAAAACCCAATCATTATATGGACATATTCAATGCAGAATGGGGCAAGAATCACGTGTTCTGCCATGGTAGTTACTCAAGTTTTGCACCATGAATAGTTACCAATCCAACATACTCAGCTCTAATCCAATTATGTTAAGTGGAAAAAAGCGCCTTTAAATATAAACATATTCCAGTGACTCAAGTTTATAGTATTTAAATCACCTATGTATAGTAAGCTAATCAGAAAGGCATTCATTTAAGAACATTGAGTTTGGGGCTTGCTGTATTTGTATGTCTGTTTTGTTTCTACAGCAGGAGGTGGTGGCTTTCCAGGTAAAAATAATAATAATTATATATATTAAAAATTCCAGGCTATTTTTAATTTTTTAAAATATATTATTGAAAAGTTTAATCTACATTAAAATACATCTAGTTTGTTTACTTTCAACAGCATTTCATAACTCGCTCCTAAGGGTTGGCTTTGAATAAAACTAGAGTCCCTATGACTCAAGCAGGATCTGCAACAGCTGAACAGCTTGGGACACCATGGGAGTCATTTGCCTCAGCATGCATGAGAGAGCCTGTTGAGCTCTGAGGAATGGAGGTTTCTGCTCTGAGCTACAAGATCCTTGATGTGATTTATACTCCTAATATGAACTTCTGGATAAATGGAAAGTTTCCAGTCCATTTCAATGTGAAAATATTTTCAGTTGGTAATATCAACCTTTCATTTTCACTGAGAAAGGTGAAATGAGAGATCTGGTTCTAAAGAAAAGCTAGTATTCTAGAATCTTGAAATAGCAAAATTTTTCATTAATTAAAAAAAAATGTTTTACTTTGCTCCATTATATGAAGAGCAAGTGGATGCTTCAACATTTGACATAAAAAGGTATGAAAATGGGAGGGGGAAAAGCAATTTAAGAATTTATGAAACTTGCATAATTACTGCAGGAAAAAAAAAGATAAAATAGGATGCAGCAAAAATCAAGTTGGAGGCTTCAGAATTATAACAGACCATAAAGTGAAGACAAAATTTACATTTTTATGGGAAATCATAAAGGAACCTGAGACACAGTGATATTCTGTAGTAGGTGAAAGAAGAAAATAATTTTAGCAGTTGTGTTTTTAAGACACTTTCTCTTTCAAAGATCAATAGCTACACAAAATGGAAGAACATCTAGATATACTTGGTAGCATTAATCAACTGAGAAATATCTCTCCAAGAACTGAAAGGTTTATAGTCCAATCTTCTTATGATGATATTACACATCAGATTTAGACCACCTCATTTAGGTGCCTTGGAAAACTAATGTAATCTGGTTTAATGGAAAGAAGCACGTAATTCCTGAGATTCTGAGATGCAAAAAATTATGTACACAATCTCCTCCTTTCTTTCTACTGACTGCAGAGAGCACTTACAGGCTCACTTTAAGAGGACTGGGCCATGGGGCGTATGAATTTTACGTTCAAATGAGATATTCATATGATGAACTAGGTCATTCTCAACTTCTTTTATGAATTAAAATAACTAAATACATATCTTAAAGGAAAAGAAAAAACAACCAAATTTTGTATACTCTTTACTACACCGTATGTGGAAATTAGAACAAGTTTAGAAACAACTGAAGTACAAATAAGCAAATTATAAGAAATGACCATCATCTTACAATCAATAAATGGGTCATCTTCTGTGCTTCTCTTGTCAATGGATCCACAATAGCAATGATGTCATAGAATGGGTCATTCTCTTGGGGCTCGAATTTTACTACACTGTTAAAAAACAAGTGACATGAAAACTCAAAACCAAATTTTTTAAAATGACAAACATTTTTAGACACGGATTTGTAATATCAGAGGCATTTAAGATTTTACTGCTCAAGGAAATATCTCCTTAATTTCAAGCAATAATCATGACTGCTCCCGGTGATACAATTAGAAAAGCTAAATGCAAACAGGAGTAAAAAATATAGCATTAATCTACATACTTCTATACTGATTAGTGATTAGATACATTCTCTAAAACAAAATTAAGACTTAAAAAAGGGCCTTTTTGTCATTTGTCTACAAAATGACAGAGATCTGGAATCATTGGATCAGACAAGTAGTGGTGATGACATAATTTAAAAAGAAAAAAAGAGAAGGAAAAATGGCATTTGAGAAGAATGAAACTTGACAGGCTGGACTAGCTTTATGCATTACAGAAAATAATTCAGTTTGATAGACTTTATTAGGCTAAGTCGAGCAAACCCTAGTTAAAATACTCTGGATTTACAGGAATGACATATCAGTAAAATTCATTTTAAAAAAATGAAAAAAAAAGTCATGTGCTGTAAATAGAGAAAAGGGTCAACTGGAATTTGTTTTCCACAAAGCATATGGTAGCAGCACAGTAGCAGCAGCACAGTACTGACTGCTACTAGTGTAACTTTGAAAAAGGTGTCAGCCTCTTTAAAAAGGCTACCACTGATTTCACTCCTGCCTTCATCAACTGGGAGAGCCCATCAGCATACACACTGGAGCACCTTTACCAACAAAAACAAGGAGAGATTTGGAAACAGCATGACAAAAATATTTATAAAAATTTGTAATTTGATCACAGTTTTTGTATTATCATATGTCCTTTTAAAACATGTAGCCCTCTGCTCTCTTTTCAGCAAAGGGTAAGGTTGGGAAATCAACAGGTATTACTAATGAATTTATTAGGAAAAAGGTAAAGGTGCATTATGCTGTAGCAGATGATCAGGCTATTCATACAACAGTTTCAAAATTAGAATGCTTACTCAACTTTCCAAAGACTATGTAATCATCAATACATTCAAATGTTAATAAAAAATTACTCTAAGTGCATTAGCATGACAAAACTGACCTGTGCTGTTCTTTGAGTAATTCAACATCTTGTCTCAGCTCTGTTTTAGGCAAAGATGACAGCAGGGCATCTATTTTCATAATCAAGTCACTGCCACTGTATCAAATAAGGCACATAGAGTTTGGTTTCCATTAGAAAAGGAGTAAAACATTAACATTTTAATGTCAGTCTCTTTGCATAAAGGATATTTAGGAAGCCCACATCCCAGACCTGGACTCTAAGGTGATTAACACCTCAGGACTTGTAGCTTGGAGTTAAACTTTTAGCAAGACAACAGCCAAGAACCACTACAGCCTTAGAGAAGCCTTGAGAAATGGACACTTCTTAATTTTAAGAGATGCAGAATTCACAGAGTTATCATTCAGCCTTACAGAAATTACTTTTCTCAATTGTTGGGTCTTCAAATCTGTATAATTTGATGGAAATGTGGGGCTTGGTCCACAAGACAAATTAAACCCGAAATAATGACAAGGTTTTATTAGTCACAAATTTGCCAAAGCGACCTGATTCAGAATCAAGAGAAGTGAGCATACGATGTTAAGATCTGCTGACATTTCTAGCTCTTTTTTTCTTTTTTAAAAATTTTTTCCCATTTATGACAACATTAAGGAACAGACATAAATGTCCTGGTTTCAAGTCTGGCCACCTCTTTCAATTTTTTTCTATTGGAATTTCCTACTGAAGTTTCCTTAGAAATCATAGTTCCATTTCAGTGTTGTTAAGTCACAATATTTGTCTAAATATGTTTTGTCTCTCACTACTTATCTCTTGAGTTCTGCCTCTTGTTGATTTTGTTTTTCTGGTAATGTTTCTTTCAGTTGTGCCAGTCCTTCTAGATAAGAGAAATGATACTCAGAAAGTTGAGAGATACTGTAAGAAGAATGTAATTTTGCTTTCTTCTTTGTACATAAGCTCTTATCCTCAGATGAGAAGATGGCCTGAACTCATCCCATCTTTACACTTCTTCAGTGAACAGATGTGTGAATGTTGTCTACCATGGTATCAGGGCACAACATCAGCCCATGCCTCTACAGGCTCCTTAACTAACAATTCCCAAAGACAATTACTTCAAATATTAATAATCAGATTTGGCCTAAGATGCACTGTATTTTATCAGGCTTATTATTATTCTTTACAATTACTCTTATGTAAACAAAACCTAGTAGGAATTTTTTACTGTTAACTGTACTCTTGGTTGTAAGGACAGTGAAAGTAGGGAAAGTATTTGGAGTAATTCAGCAGATCTGCACACATGTTATGAGGCAAGAGAATTTCACCTTTTACTACTGTTTCCCATCTCCTTGACAATAGCTTTAATCTTCTCTGCTGAGGTACTGTATGTTATCTTTTCCAACAAATTAAAGTCTTCTACATAGAATTCGTTTTCATCTAAAGGACCCAGTACCTTAGAGAAAAAAAATGTTAAGTGTAGAATGTCCCAGTAATGCTCTGTTTGTAAGCAAAAATAAACTAATATTTTAAATGAATGCACAATACTGAATATGAAACCCCAATCTCTATATACATCAATACTACTGATTACAAAACTAATTAAATTTTATAGTAACTATGCAGGATTAGGCTTTTACAGTTATATGATTACAGTTAATTATCAATCACAAAGAATAACTGCAATGGAAATATCCACACTATTTTTCATTATACATCCTTCTGTTAAGGAATACACTATTTAGAAATAACTCTAAGAAAAAGCTCTCTCATGTAAAATATTTTAAACTCACATTACTATTTGTCTACCACACTCTGTGTTCATAGAATTAAAAAACTAAAATCTCCTTCTACCACTTGTCAAATGAATCAGAATGGATAGAAAGAATGGGAAAGGATACAAAATGCATAATATAAGAGGATACAGGATTACTACATTTTTTGGTGTCTGAAAGAAAGGAAAGTGTCTTGGAGTCCCAGAAAATAGTTTTGAGGATGTTGTTTGGATTTCCTACTCAGTCTATCAGGCCAAATTGACCCAAGACAGCTTCAATAGCCTACAGGGCTCCCAGGATGTAGAATCTTATTATATAAATCGGGTGCTAAATGCCTCTTCAAAATTCAACTGCTTCCTATAAATGAGAGGTTATATAACAAATTCCATTTTTGATTTTTTTTTTTAATTAATGATGCATGAGATAGATGAAACCACAGTGTAATTATGAAATACTAGGGTAATTTGGAGAAATCAATTAGAAAAAAATAATTTGCTCATAAAAGCTAAACTTCTGTGATGAAATAGTAAGGACAGAAATGAAGATTATCCCATGTCTTTTTAAAAGTAATAGTTTAGAGTGAAAACACAGATATGAATATATATTATTATTAAATTTATCCAAACATTTTTATGAAACTTATTTCCCCAAAACTTAAAATATTACATTATTTGAACTTTTTTAGGCATGGAGAACAGTAATAATAATTTATAAAATAAATTCACTAATTTAGTTATGAGGGAGCTGACACAAAAAAGCCAACAATTCTTTAAAGCTTCATCAACAAAAATGCTTTCTCTGTGTTACTTAGCTGTATTTCAGTTGCATCTCAGAAGCATTTAGGATGCATAAGAGTAACCAAACTCACTAAATTTAAAGAGTTTCCAGTTATGAGATGACAACATAGTTTTCTTTCTATTTCTTTTGAATGGTGGAGTAAATCGAAAATAGAAGAATTGCAATGTAGTTTGTAAATTGTATTTGTAATGTAAGGCATTGACTGTCATTTAACAAATACTAAATATTGAATGCAACATTGTATTTTTTGATCACAGATAATCTATTGACAAACTGTAATTAAGGCTATTGGTTTCAACATATACAAGAAATTGAAACAAAAAAATTACTATACTTTTATCTGCATATTAAGAATTAAGACTATAAAAGAACATAGTATTTATTAAAATGTGGTGTTTTAGAGATTGAAATACTAACCTACTCAATGTAATTTATATACATTTATTTTCATAGTAAAATAAAAGTAACTTCAGGATCAAAAGTTATTCTTAAACTTCACAAATAATAAATCAGATACTAACCTATTTTGAGAATTTTGTCAGATTAACTCTGAAATAGCTGTGGGAATGACATGCACACATAGTAGCTTCAATGGAATGGAGCTAATAAACACATTAGGAGTAAAACAAAATAAAAAAGCAAGGCAAACATTCATACCGTTCTCTAACAACTGTCTGAATAACTGGGAAATCAATATAATGCATTTTCTTCAGTTTGAAACTGAAGTTCCAGAAGTAAAAAAATCCTAAGAAATACTCAGAGACTTAATTTCCTTCTTACCCTGCCATTGCTAATAACAGCCATTTGCCCAGGAAGCAGCTTCAGAACCTCCTGGCAGAACATCTGTTGAGTTTTAATTAAATCCAGTCCTAAAGTGTTGTACTTCTTCTCCAAAGTATCGCCATCCATTCCCTAAAGCAAAGGTAAAGCATGAGATGCTAGAATGATTCAACAAAAGTAAATTTTGTAACAGGTGAGGAAATCAAAGATTTTCTTCAAGTTATGTGGTAAAACAAGAAATCAAAGTACAACAGCCACCTCAGCTTCAGTGTATGCACATAATTGCTGGTGGTGAGCCACGTCTCAAAACCACCTAGAGTGCAGTTTGTATGCTGGGGCAACTGTGAATAGCCATGAGAGCAAAGCTTAGCTTGAGGTCAGGCAATTTTTCTATGATCCAGCACAACAGCTGCATGAAAAGAAATGCTCTGTTAACAACTCAACTGTATTTCCACTTTTAGGAAAACGATATACAAAAATCTGTAATACTCTAAAAACCTAACAGTCATTCTGTGGCCATTGGATACAATTTGAACGTATTTTGGGGAAGCCAACATCATCCAGAAGACACACAAATCCATTTTCAATGTGGGGAAAAACATGCTGAAACTTACATTGGAACTGTGCCTCACCTGTCAAAGTTATTCTGATATGTATGTCTTCATTAGTAATAAACAGACCATTAAACAGCAAACAGATTAATTCAGATACAATTAATAAAATGACATGAATTAGTAACATACTTAGCTTACACAGCTTCATTAGAGACATTTATGTCTTTCAAAATTTATTAAACAATGAAACAAGAGCATGACTCAAAAATATTCATTTTCTAATATGGTTCCAGAGAGTTTTCTTAGTCTTCCAACACTTTCTATTTAAAAAGACTAAAATTTACAACTCCTTCTGAGACAAAAAACAGTAGTTAGCAGCTGTTATTTCATTACTCACCTCCACCCTCATGTAGTCTTAACTGTCTCTGAACTCTAAATTCTTGAAAAACATTAATACTGCAATTTTAACTAAATGAGAGAGCTATGAAAAAAAATCAAAAATTAAACTGTTTTGGTCTCAATTATCTGGTACTCCCTATTCTGAATTTTTCAGTACTCTCATATTTTCTCCCAGTTAAAAAAATCTCTATTCTTCAATCACATGAAAGTCATCAAAAATCCAAATCTGCTTGAGAAGAAAGGTATATGGGTAATAAACTTCATGGCATTCAGCCAAACACTGTTATTCTCACCACCTCCTTCCAATAAGATAGATGTATAATAAAGAAGGAAGTAATCTAATTTAGCTTGTACTCACTGGGATGAGGAATTTAACAATTTTAGTTCCAGCAGAAAGGGATTTTGCTGTCTCTTCCTTACTGAGTTTACTTAGGAAACTTTTTAAGTTGCTGTTGTTTTGGGTTAAAAAAGCAGCCAAAATTCCTCTTGCAACGGCTGTGTTATCTTCCTTTATTTTTGATGAAGGATTGTTCAAAATCCCAACTCGTGTATGACTACTTGTTTTCTGCAAAGAAAAACACAGAACAGTTAGCAATTTTACACTTCCATCTGCTGTTCTAATGTATTCATATAATTTATAACTATGTGAAATGCCCATAAGTATTTAAATTTTTTGCAGCTATTTGTCTTTAGAAAAGATACATCAATGACTAACTCAGAACTCCAACTGTGAGTAAAAATATTATTAGTAAGGATTTACCTATTCTGTGATAAAGATTTTAAATAGAAGTGTTAAGTTTTTTTAATAGAACAACTGCCTTTGAGCATTTTGCAGAAGCATATTTTTAACAAAGGACATAAACAAGTATTCATTTACAGACTTCAGAACTAGTTTTATAGATGTCTATTTTTCAAAACTTATTGAACTAAGCATAGAATAAATGCAAGAGAATTTATCCACTTATCACTCTAATGTTCAGCAGGAGCAAAATCCTTCACTTCCTAACATGGGTGATGCCACTCAAATTTTACCAGCGAGTGTGATGATTCTAAGGTAGGATCAAATAACACCATTAACTGAAGAAAAGGTAAATGGACTCCAATGCAGGAAGGAACAAAAAAATAAAGAATGCAATCACTGGTATTCAGCACTGGAGAGGCTTCCACAAAGTACTTCCAAGATGATCAGAAAACTATGAGGAAGCACTAAAGAATCTGGGTTTGCTCCACCTGGCAAAAAGGAGACTACAGAGAACTTGGATAGCAACCAATAGCTGCTGAAGGGGGAGTGAAAAACATGACATGAACCCTTCCTGCTATCAGCAAAGAGTGTAACAAGGGGTCATGCACACGAACTTTGGCTTGCAGAAAAGAACTACAATAGGAAGGCAGTGCAACACCAGAGTAATTTGAAAAGGGAAGGGACAGAGTCACCTCCTTGGAGATTTTCAGAAATCCTTCAAACACACCTATAGCTGACCTGATGTAATCAAGGCAGTAATTCCAGTTTGAGTGAGAGGCTGAACTGGATGACCTCAAGAGGTTTCTTCCAGCTAAGACAACTTGAGCTTTTTTTCAAAGGAAGTAAAAATCTATCAGAGTTTTCAAAATAGCATGTATTAGCTGGAATAGCTAGAAGTGGATTTCCTTCAGCCATTCTCACCCCCAGATTTTTGCATGCTTTACTTCAAATGCTGATGGCAAGTCATGGGCAAGTGGTGACTGTGCCAATTCTGCTACTATCAGGAATTATACTAGACCCTGACTCAAGAGATAAAATGGACTAGAAAGGAGTAAATAACCTCAATACAAATCAATGGACTTAAAAAAATACTGTTTTATTTCTCATGAAATTTGAAAATTACTAGACCAAGCAACACATGAAATTTATCTAATGTTTTGGGCTTTTTTCCTAGATTCTTCTCACCAGCATAGGGGGATTTGCTCAGGTGATTCTCACCTCTTAAATGGGAGCTGTGGCACATTTCCCCTGCTGAAGAGGGTTAAAAAATGAAGCTACAGAGGGAGTACATCTGTCAAGCCTGAGACACACATCAAGTAGTTCAAGAAATTAAATGTTTTTCTGTAACAAGGATTTGTACTGAATAGTCTTCTTTAACTTTTTTAAAGCCTGTTTCTAAGACACAGTTGTTATCACATTCTCTTGGCAACATTCCAATTTTCTAATTCCCTTAGGTGGTTCCTATTTAATTTTTGATTAGAAAATCTAGATGCTTTCCCCATTTCAGCTTAAGTACTCTTTTAACCTGGCCCAAACAGAGGGTCTTTTTGTCATTTATATTGACTTGACATTTATACTTTCTGAAGTATATTCATATTTCAGACATTCATACTATAAATCTTATTATTAACACAGAAGAACTTAAAAATAAGCAAACTCGTAAATGTGGATGATCCTCCTAGCGTATCAAAACACACACGAAAATTGATCTTAGAAGCACACAAACAGTACAGGGGAAAATGGCTGCTTCACGGCCACAGCTATGCCACAAAATACAAGAGAACACTGCTTAATGGTTCACATCAACAGGCAGTATCCCAAAGTCCTTCCAGGTAACATTCTGGGCTACATTTGACCAGCAATAAAGTTGCTACATTTTTATTTAAGAGTATGACTTTAAAGTGCAAAGAGAGTTGTTAACAACATATTCATAATAACTATTTTAATAAAATCTGCTAAAAACTCACCAGGCTTTTCAAGGCATTAGAAAGCAGTTGTCTACCAGCTGGCTTATCAAAATCAGCAACAATCCAGACAGTAACAGCATACAATGCATCTTCATCTGAAAATTAAAGATAATCCTGTTTTATGTTCTGGAGAATCTCCTCATGACTAATGAAAAACAAATTAATTTGGTTTGTCATTTCTAAATTCATGCGTATGTTTGACTGCTGACTTCACCTGTAAGAATAATCTTTGCCACATCAGAATCTTTTGCCCTCTGAATTGAAATAAGATTCTTAGAAGGCAATTTATCACATTAATAGGAGAGAGAGAGACTAAAAGAGCTGATCCATTGTTTCAGCATTGAAACAAGAGGGCCCTAAATAATTAGTTCCTGCTTTACCAGAGGTTACTTGTGAACATTTGATGAAGAATGATCATATAGCCAGAAATGAAAAGAATTAAGTACTTACAGGACCACATAAACTAAGCCAGTAATTTTCCCTGGCAGCAAAGGAAAGTCCTTCAAATAAAGGCAGGAAAAATCTTATAATTTCTGGACACAAATGGGAATATACTAAATACAGTTCAAGGAAAGTAAACTACTATGTGAGTGTACATGCAGGTAATTTCTGTTTTTCTTGCTCTATGGTTTCCTGCTCTTTACTTGTCACAGAAGAGGAATGGTGGGTGAAAAATTCTGCAAAATTATCTGTAGAAGAATATCAGTCTACTCAGGTCTACCATACATCCCCTAAAACATAATGCATAAGGACAGAAATTTTCCAGGGTTCTAGTGAGATGCTAGGAAAAGGTTATTATTAATTGTTGCTGTGGTCTAGAGAAACACACTGGGGAGAGAGATTTGAAATATAGGTTCCAGCTTAAAGGTCACACATGTTACACAAGAGATCTCAATCTTAGAAATAATCCTACAGATTGAAAGCCACTCATTTGACAGTTGACTCGGATGTCCCTGTGGTTGTAGACATAGAATCAAATAGTCAAATCAAAGAGTCAAATAAATTTATTTTAAAGACATTTAAGTGTTTGGCATTTCTTTCTGATAATGAATTAATTAAAACTCTGTAAATACCACATAAAAATCACTGAAAGAAAGTACTTTATTAACAGGGTTATTGTGTCCCTTGATGGACTGATGTAAATGAGCAGCTGTTTCATAAAGCACGGACTATTGTAAAATTCCATGCAGAATTATGACCCCATTGTGGTAATTTCTTCTCACTCAAGGAAAAGTACTTGCATACGCAATGAGAACATTTTATCAAAAAGCATTTGAAATGTACAAAACATTTTAGTTTTAACAAAGACAAAATCTATAAATTAGTTATAATTTATCAGAATATAAATTTTATTTATTTTCTATAGAGAAACAAAGGCTCATTCAGCAAAATTAAATTATCTAACTAGAGGGTTAATGTCTTAATGTTAATAAATTAGATACTTAATGTTAATAAATTAGAAACATTATAAATCATTCCTTAAATTTAGAAATACCTACTTTTGGTATAAACATACAAACTCTATATTCTGCACTTGACAATGCTGCAAGTAAGAGTCACTTGAAAACCAGACTTCAATATCGTCAAGTAAAACCATATATATAGAAGCTGAGTCTACCTTCAAAGTTGCAAAAGTCTTTTAAAGCTTTTTAACCTCATGTTTGTAAAACAAAAACAACTAGCCACAACATCCACCCCAGTTCAAAGTTACAATAACTAATTACCTTGTTAATTATAATTTATGTTTATAATATTCGGATATACTCTGCTTCCTGAAAGAAGATATTGGTATATGGAGAAATATTTAATTTACAGGGAATCCTTGGAATATTGACTTACGTGGGATATTTTACTGGTAAATTTTTACAATTTGTAATAGTCATATACAGACAGATAGATAACCTATAGAGAAAATTAATTACCTTTTTTCGTTAAATACTTCATATTATCTGAAATTACAGCACTTTTATCTTGTGAGTCCAAAAACGAGAAAGTAGAGAAGTCTTCCACATGAAATGGAACTGCATAATGTAAAACACAAAGTATTAGACTTTAAAATACAAAAACAAAACCAAAAATAAACCCGCAAATCACAACAATATCCGAGAAAAGGAGTTACCAGAAGCGGATCTGAAATGTATGTATCTTCTTTCTGCTCCAAGAATATGGGGGTTTATACAGGAAACTACATTGTTCTGATCCATAAGAAAATCCACTGCACTTACATGATCATCTAACAAACCCTGGAGTAACAGAAAAATTTAAGATCTGTACTTTTAAGACAGATTTTCAAGACAAAGACCAAATATTTGTACAATCTTTCAATTGAGCTTAAAGTTTCTATACACACCAAGTTATGGACAATGTCAGGTCAAAACCATATAAATGTCACACGGACAGCATTTCAAAATATCAGATATATTTTTCAATGAAAAATTGCAGTACATTCTCATTTCTGGTTGAAAAATTCCATATAATGACTATATGCTTAGCTGATCTTTCAGCCTTGAATAATTTCAATACATTCTTTCAAAACCATGACTACAAATGATTGTAACAACGTAATTGCAGGCATGATATCACTAATTTCAAGCCATCTCATTATAAAAAACCATAATATATAAACATGACTGAAACAATTTACTGTCAAATACCTCATATCTTGCACTCGTTCAGAAATGTTAAGCATACCATGAACACTGCCCGCTGGAAAAAGCCGGTGGCATCAAAAATCCTCTGAAGAATAAGCGTCTCCAGCTCTGCCGCATCCATCTCCTCTCTGGGAAAGGGCACGCCATTAAACAGCGCTTGAGGCAGCGGGCCCAGGCCACTCTTCTTATAAAAGGTTGCTCCTGCCTGATCAAATCAGAAATATCACAGGATTAAAGAGACTGTGGCTGACTGTAGTAAAAAATGAAACTAGTATCAAGAGAGGATGAACTCTAATCTCCAAGCACTCTTCACTGTCACACCTTGTCAAGAGTGGCAGGGACAAAACAGAAAGCATTTGGAAACCTAACAGGACAGATGGGACTAATTTGTCAAACAGAATGACAAAGGAAATTATAGATCCATATACTTTGTTGTGAACTTTTGCTTTATTATCTTGCTGAGATATTGTCTTTTATTTTGCTTAACATTCTTAGCTTATTCTTTTATTTTAAAATAAAAATAAAAATTAAGCAAATAACATCAGAGAAGAACCCTGAGACAGTCAAAGCTGTTTTTACCAAAGAAAGACCCCTAAAAAAACGTCAAAACGTTTTTATGTTTGTAAGTCAAGCTTTATTTGATAAGAAAGCAGAATTCAAGAGAGACCCCTTGACACATCTACTAGAAAAATACTTGTGGCTCCTGAAAGCAGCAGGCAAAAGTAAATTTTCATAGTGAGAGTAGTAATGAAGAAACCTTTACAACATTTCCATTAATGACTGAATGGTGGCTGAAGAAAAATTTGACTCCAAGGTGCCGTATTTACTTGCTTTAACATTTAGCAATCCTTCAGCTTAGTAAATGCATCGAGTTGTATACACTGCAGTATTTCTTACTCAGCAGAGCTCTCAACGTACCTTCCTCCCTTCATCATATTCAGAATGAACATCCAGGATACTCTGAACATCAGCACGGGGGTACTCACTCCTAAGAACATGTTTCACATCATCTACTGTCAGAACATTTCCATCTTTCACCTCATGGTACATCTGTAAGAATTATAACCGAAGGAAATTAAAAAATGTAGTAAATTGTCAAACAACTTGATAAAATTAATAGAAGTAAATAAATAATAAATAAGTATAATCTTTTATAGTGCACTAGCAAATTTTATACTGTTATAATTTCATATTGCTTTTATTGCTGTACTGCAATTTTTATACTGCTTTAGTAATTATCACCATTGCACATATGCATGATTTTTTATTAAAGCACTGTTCTGACTGATCTATTATTATACCTTTTGTCTAAATCTGAAGTAGCCAAAGAAATACACCTATGTGAGCTAAATGTGAATGGTTATTTCTCTCTACTAATTGAAGAGGTAATCTAAATTCTCTCTATAAACTAACTAACATAAGTAGTTACCTGAATCCATATTAATCCAAGCCTAAACCAGTCAGTGATACTTTTTTCTACAGTGATAATTTTTCCTTACCATTATTTTATTTCATAGAATGATATTTTATTACTTTCATCAAACATACAATAAAAATCTGAAGTGAGAATTATTCATTTCTCTTCAAATGAGGAACAATATTTTCCTCTATAGCTCTGAATAGCTCAAACTTTATTTTATCGCTTCTGCTTTTGTTATCTTTCAATTATATTTATCATCCCACCTTTTTATATAAGGAAACAAAGTAAAGAGAGGAATACAACATTTTAAAGAGCACACTGTAAATTATATTTTTTTTATCTAGTCATGGATAATTGTTACCCATGTATGTCAGCTCCCTAACATTTGTGATTTCTCTTCCAAGGTATTCCTAGTTACTTCAATTCCTTTAATCTTAAGCTCTGTAAGTTTATCCGTGACACCATGATATTTTCTAAGCACTAAACATAAAACCAGAAAACAAACTGAAGTAAAATTGTTATGTATAAATACCATATTCTCTAACTTCTACCCACAGAGCCTCTATATAGATGGCTCACCTTATTTCTCCTCCATTCACCTCTCATCTCTGAAATTCCTGTCTTATGAGAATCTGCATTAACCTGTCTCATTAAGCTGCAAGCTTGGAGTACTTCTATGTTTTCTGCACCCATGGACAGCTCAAGCATGACCAAAGAAAAGAAATTATCTTACTGTTTCACTTCCTACACTGGACAATAAGAAAGGGCTTTTCAAATCTTATAGGACTGCCAAAGTGACATTAAAATCCCTGTACTCCAAAAGACACAGAACACAAAGACATGCCCATTACGTTAACACAAATAATACAGAATAATTTTTCTTAATACTAAAATCTGCAAGGCATGCATCTACTTCTTTATATTATTGAAGGAAGCCTGGTGATAGGCAAAATTACAAGAGAAAATTGGTTTCTGCAAGATGAAGGTATTTCTGCAAATAATTCTATAGACTATTAATGTTATACATGCTTTTAATACTTAATTTCTGCATAAAGTAAATGCATACATCTCATGTTATCACAAGGTAGCAAGATCCTAACTATTAATAAATTATAAACCAGAAGTAAATAGATGATTTCTTGTGAAAGAACGAACGTTAATTATCGATGTAAAGGCCTGAGAGGTGTCAGATTCCTCTGCAATGTAATTAAAAGTTCTCCAAAGAGCTACTCCAGCATCTTCATTTCCATCAATTTCTTCTTTTGTACTTAGAATAAAAACAATTCCAATTCTATAAAAAAAAGAAAAAGATCATACATTTTAACACAATATCTGCTTCAAAAAAATTCTAATACAAACATGGAAGAACCAAATGTTTGCATTCAAGTGATCTGCCCAGCACACAGACATAAAAACCCTGTAGCTGGGTGGTGTTCCTATGACTGTGTGCTGACACAGGATACCAGCCAGGCATCCTTCATCACCTCTACGGTATGCTTAGGTTACCAGCTATGTACTGACTTTACATATACCTTTTACAGCTGACAATAATTAAGATTTCTGCGAGTCAATAGGGTTTAATCACACTACTTTCTCTCCTTACCTATATGAAGGTTTTGATTCTTTACCTTGCTGCCATCATCTCTTAATGACTCAAGTCTTTGTTTTAGTCTGGGCATTGCCTGTCTTATTTTTCCTCACAGAGATATCTTGAGTAGAGGCATGAAGATGTGCTGGGGTACTGATGTCCCATCATCAGTGTGTGCCACTCCTACTAGCCCTTCTCTGGCCTTTTTAACCTTCTGGGCCTTCCACTGCCATTCATTTTCCACTTATATCAGTTTTAAACACCTCTACTACTAATCCCTACATTTCCATTAATTGAAAGAAAACCCAAAGGAATATGAGGCTTTGGAGGTAAAAGGGCCTACTGGAGGTGGTGCACTGATACCATTTTTCATATAAAAAGCTGGACTGAGACTAAGCCATACTATCTTTAATGGTCACTTCCAACCCAAAACTTTCTGAGAAGACACACAGAACACTGCGACCTGTCTTTCATTATGCTTTTGTAATTGAATGATAAAAAATTAAGAAAAACAACTACAAAAAAAGATGAGAACTAGTAAAATTTTAAAGCAAAATTAAACACCTGTAATTTATTGAGGACACAAAAAGCCATTTAACAGGAGTATTTTAAATATTTAACATGCAGTTAATCTTGCTGAACATTAGATATCCTTCTTTTATAAACTGCAAATAAACAGCCATTTCTGAGACCAACTCATTTTTTTTACAATTATGTATCTCAGATCAACCAGACTCTTCCTCAGAAGTGTCTCTCTCTCTCAAAAATGATGTTCACTTTCAGAAATTCAAAACTCAATGAGGATAATCTCACTATGGTCTTTAAGTGTATATATCAAAACAACATTAAATAAAGCAATCACAATTGAAAGAACTGAATTTTAAAAATTCCCTGAAATAATGTTTTACATAACGAATATTTTTATTAGAATGCAACTTTGCAAGGGCACCCAGTGGGACTCTTTCACAAGATAAAAAAAATTTATCAGACTTTTGCAGTTCATTTTACACACACTCAGGTATGTTATACCTTGCAATCTATTTGCTTAAGAATACTTAATACCTGAGTAAGCTTGACACAAATGGGTAACCAATGTGCCTTATTAGAATGTTGTTACATTGGATTTAACCTGAATTCATATCCTTGTCTAGTAGAACAGAAGATGAAGAAGAAAAAAGGAAAGAATCATTATTTAAAGATTTTTCCTCAAGACTTGCAGTTTTCCTTACCTAAGTGGTACATCATGATGATAGAATAATTCTGCCAGCTTCATATAATCACCAGTATCTTCTTGGACAGGATCAAGAAAAAGTACCTAAGAAGAAAAAATGTATCAGGCATCCAATAGTTATTCTTCATCTGTTTTAATTTTTTCTTCATCTAATTCTAACACAAGAACATACATTTCCAAAGGAACTGTATGCCCCAGCTGTTTTCAATTTTTTAAAGCTTTCATTTTAAGAAAACAATAAGACTATAAATGAAAATAACATCAGAATTAAGGAATTTGGATCAAACGGTGAAAACAGGATTTAACCATTCACTGAACTTCAAACCAAGTGATCCATCCAGCTGTCCTCCTTTGAAAGACTCTGTGACATTATTCTGCTTTTATTAATAAATTCCATATTTATTTTAGAAAGATAAAAAGCTGATTTTTCTGTTACACCTTTTAACAAACTCTCTTCTGTTGTGAAAACCAAACAAAAATAAATCAACAATATTTTTGCCAAAAACTTGAAGTAAATAATTGAGCTTTTGGGAAGATTTCTTCCTTCCTGTCTCACCTATCTTTGTAGTCACCCTTTCACTTAGTGTAGCTTAGAGCATAAACTCAGATCTTTCAGGCATGCATAGAATCTAAAGCATGTGTCTGCATAGGCAAGTTATCCTTATGTAGATTTAATTGGACCTCATTTATTCAACTTTGCACTGCAAACTTCCCTTACAATTCATCAAATTTGCTACAGTAGCTGAAATAAGGAAGAGTAACTTTAAAAATTTTGAATGCCCCCCTTCAGATGATATTGAAATGGTGTGTCATAGATTTCTATAATACAGCTCTTTTATTTAACCCTGAATACGCAATGCAATCTATTTCATATTACACATCTTACACTTCATTATAAACATACACTTTCTTATTATCTATTGATGGTATTTTCATTGTCTTTTTACACACAAACTTTGCATCACTTCAAGCAACTATATCAAAGACAAAGGGATCAAGTGTACCTTCAACAGCTTTGCAGAGGACACCAAGCTGAATGGTGCAGCTGACACACATGAAGGATGGGAAACCATTCAGAGGGACCTGGACAAGCTCAAGAAGTGTGTCCGTGGGAACCTCACGAGTTTCAACAAGGCCAAGTACAAAGTGCTGCATCTAGGCTGGGGCAACTCCTTGTTTATCAACACAGGCTGAGGGATGAACAGATCGAGAACAGCCCTGCCAAGAAGGACTTGGGGGTTGCTGGTGGATGAGAGGCTGGACTTGAGCTGGCAGTGTGCACTCATAGGCCAGAAAGCCAAATGTGTCCTGGGCTGCATCCAAAGCAGCATGGGCAGCAGGGCAAAGGAGGGGATTCTGTCCCTGTGCCATGGTGAGACCCACCCTGGAGTGCTGCATCTAGCTCTGGGGTTCCCAGCACAGGAAAGACATGGACCTCAAGTGGGTCCAAAGAAGGGTCCACAAAAATAATCAGAATCTGGAGCACTTCTCCTGTGTGTATAGGGAGACTTACAGGAAGGAGAGGGTTTTTTTACAAGTAGTAGAGACATTGTAGTGATACAACAAGAGTTTTTAGTTTTAAACTAAAAGAGGGCAGATTTTGACTGAATATGAAGAAGTGAGGATGGTGAGACACCACAGGTGTCTCAGTGGAACTGGTTGCTCAGAGAAGCTGTGGACGGACCACCATTTAAATTGTTAAAGAACAGGCTGGATGAAGTTTTGGTCATTGCAGGAGAGCTGGACTAGGTAACCTTTAATGGTCCATTACAACCCAAACCACTTTATGATTCTACGGTTTGTAGAATTACCTTTTGTAATTCTAAATTAAATCAGCAATTGCTGCTTCCCTAGCTTACTAGGTGATACAGAATCCTATTTACAGAGGAAAAATTAAGCTACAAGACATTAATAATTAGCATGCTTTATAACTTAAATTCTTTGTACCTCAGTTTATCATCTCTAAACCATGGACAGCTATCATTACCTTCCCTCATGCTTTGATAGTAGTGAATTTTCTATGCGTAACATGGAAAGGAACATAAAAACTCTTCACAAAACTGTGTCCAAATCCATCTGCAAATCAAACTAATAACCCCCTATGACTCACTAGATAAAGCAGTATTCACTACTCTTAGCAGATCCACATAGAAAACTTAACAATAAATCCAGCATGTGTATTTTTTAATAAACTGTCTGCCCACATATTAACATATACAGTATGCAAAAAACCCAAGGTTCTCCAAACTTACCAAATTATATAAATTGCGTCTAATCTCATGTAAAAATCCAGGAAATGAGGGTTTTAGCAGTTCCTGATAGCTTGCAGGCCATGTGCTATAGCTGTGATCTTGTTCTATATTATTAATCCACTAAAACAAAAAAGGCTGCCATTTAGAAAACATGCATTGAACACTGAGAAAAATATGTGGGCATAATAATACTATAAAATGTCTCCCTTTTCTTAAATAATAACAGGAAATAGCTTCTAAATTTTATCTTTGTTTTTTCTTTTTAATCAAACTGTTTTTATCTGCAGTACACAATACAACTAATACTGGATGGAAAAGGAAAATGGATCATTAGTGCTGTGTATGAGGATGTGAATAAAACCAGTTTTTTTTAACGGTGAATATTACTTTCACAATGCAAACATCATAACGATGTATCACACAGATGTGTGTAACACAGCACAACCATCTTGTAATCCAAGCACAATATTTATCTTCAGACTGCAGCAACAGAAGTTTAGATACATCAAAATAGCCAATTAACATGTGGCTGATTCATTCTTCTAGTCCTTTCTGTACAAGCTGGGGCAAACAGAAGAGTGAAATGTGGCTCTTTCATATACAAAAAAAAAAAATTTTAGTGCTGTAGTGGTTTTGGTTTGTGCCTTTTCCCCTGGTGTATAACCTTTGTAATGAAACCTGTGTAAATTTTGAAGAAGGGTAAAAATCACAGTCATTGGACAGCTAGAAGTAATATATTTAAGTGGCCCAAAATTCACTTATCATACTTGTAAAGTACACTTAGAAGTCTTGTTTAATATGAGATATTATGTAATATTACATAGCTACATTAATTGCTATAAAAGGCAAATTCTATGGTTTGGAGTGTTCAACTACTCTAAATATATTTTTCTTTTCCTTTAAACACCCTATATCTTAATATTTTAATAAGGTATAAACTAGAGAAAATTACTCAAAAATATTGAGGGGATATTACCCTTGAAAACATTTTGAACTGCTAATTGATATATGGCCTTATGCAGAGTATTTCAACTGAGGTAAAAAAAAAGGAAAACTGTTTCTTACAGAGAATTATCAAAGATGTAATCTCTAAGAAAATAACTTTATGTACTTACTATTATTGAAGAGTGACGAATATCTAGTGCATAATTATTATCTGTAGGATGCACATGCAACCTCATAAATTTACTCAGGGTCTCTCCTTTGATTCCAAGTTCATGAAGGCCATGCATCACTTTTCCTTCTAGTTTAAGAGTATCTAAAATGCTTTTTCAGGGAGATAAAGTACATAATGTCTACAAAGATCTCTTGTCATAAAAATTATTTTGACATAAAAATTATTTTGACATATTATCTTGACATAAAAATTATTTTTAAAACTAAAAACAATCTTCATGTTAATAGTCTTAGGAATGTTTTCTCTTTATATTCTCCCACAGCCTAATGTTTAAAACAACATCAGTTAATAACACTATGCCTCTAACTTATTTCAAAACATAATTACAACAGATTATACAATTCTTTTATTCATTTAGATCTATTTTATACAACGCAATTTTATCCATCTTTAGTAAGAAGTGGCAGGACAGCAGAGCAAAAGCTTTTTTGCTGCACTGTCCTGCCTGATGCCAAAATCCAAGCTGGGGTGCTCTAAGAAGCAGCTTTGCACGTGAATACAGAAGCAAGCAATTAATGGAGACACAGATGAACTCCAAGCCTGTATCATGGCAGAACTTAGCATAGAGGAAACACACAGCCATACCCTAAAACCTCCCAGAAGACCCAATAGGACTCTGGAACATCTGCTGCAATCTGAAAATTCAAATTTGAGAATAAAATCCCCCTGAAGTACTCCACAGCAGAACACAGCTGGCAAGACCTTGTGACTTTGTGAAAGTAACGCTTTCATATCCCTGTTACTTAAAAATCAGGAAAACAGTCTTTTTACAAGCACACGTTAGATTCCTTCCATTTCCAAATTAATTTTACATGGTGAGTTGTAAAATTATAAGCAAATTAGAAAATATATTCCAAGAGAAAAGGTTATTCTCAACTACTTATATAATGGCCATACTCTAAGCAAAACCACTGTAAATCAGTATTCCTCCCACTGGAACACTCCTTGCCCCAAAAATGCAACAGATGAGATTATGACCAGGAGCACAACTCCCCAGTATTATAAGTAAGTCTGTGACCTTCAAACAACATGTACATCTTACCTAAAGGGATCTTGAAAATCCAGGTCAATATGAAGGCCATTTAGAAATAAACGTGCTTCTCCAGGTTGAATTCCAAGTGTTTCATGGAAATGCTAAAAAGTAAAAAGTACCACTTATTTATTTAGGTCTATGTCTATAATAACATATATAAACACCCTTAAGCAATTCTGCGAAACAGACATATCAAATCTTTTCCACACAATGTCTTCTTTTATCTGTGTGTTGGAAAAAATAATGACCACATATTTTATGAGTGCTATTTAATATACTTGAGATGTACAGATACAAATGAAAACAACCTACCCATACAAGGCAGAGAAAAGGACACATTCTCAGTGTTTGCCAACAGAAAGTAAAAATACACACATACAGAAATACAACTTGAAGTTTTAAAATTATTTCTATACATCCACACAGCAAAGGGAAACCTTACATGTGTCCCTCCACTTGAAACCAGCTTTCTCAATGACTTAATATCTCTCAATTCTGAAAAACTTGTAGTTGAATTGTTTCAGGGAATTAGGAAAAATGGACTAGAAACTTAAAATCTTGTCTAACAAAGGGACCATGGAAAGAACACAGAGAGAAAAGGATAGCGTATCTTTGTTTGGCAAAGAACAAAAAAGATCCACCATAAACAAATACAAGAGGAAGGTGGTATTTAGGGAGTAAAGCATCTATTATCATTTTCCTACAGAGAGCTCTGAGGCACAACATCGTTCAGTCTGTAGCAAGATAAGTGACAGGAGAAACAGCAGTAGAACCCATGACAGAAGGAGCAGTCAGATTTGCAGATCTGCCTGAATTCCCAACAGAGAAAACACAAAAAATACAGAAGATGTATTTTTTCTTCCAATTTAGCTCCCACTTGCTAAACAAAGTAAGTGTGAACAAAAAAATGTACTTTTAGAAAAACATGCCTACAGCAGCAACTCAAGCTCAGTATAGCACTCCTGATATAAGCCTGTAACTGGACAAATGAGAGCAAAAATGAGAGAACATTGAAAATGGTATCATTCATGTAAAGCCGGGTGGTTACTTTCACACAGTTAAATGTAAGTAGGAAATGCAAATAGGAAAAGAACTGAGCTGAATTACAGAATGGTTAAGGTTGGAAGGGATCACAGTGTGTCATCTGGTCCAATCTCCCTCCCAAAACAAGGTCATCCTAAAGCACATTGCACAGGATAGTGTTCAGATATGCATTCTTGAATATCTCCAGTGAGGGATACTCCACAACCTTTCTGGGCAATCTGTTCTAGTGCTCAGTCACTCACAAAGTAAGGAAGTTCTGCCTCATGTTCAGGTGGAACTTCCCAACTCATCAGTTTTTGCCTGTTGCCTCTTGTCCTATTGCTCAGCACCACAGAGAAGAGCCTGGCTCCATCTTCTTGACAGATACTGATAAATCAGAGTTAAGATTCTTAATACAATTTTGATGCTAGATATTTTATTGTCTAGAAGTGCATCGACTTTGTCATAAAAACGTTGATGGAAGGAGTATTTAGGTATCCAACACTAGAATTTAAGGCTGATAATATTCATGTAGTATTTTCTTGTTAAACTTCAGCAAATTATTGCATTGTAAGTTGTGAGTTCAGTTTAATGAGATTTTACTTTTTTCTTTTATCTATAGCAGTTCTTTGTCTATTTCTTGCTTAGGTATCAACTCATTACACCTAAATCATCACATGTCTTTCACTTTTAATAACTTTATTTCCTCCCGTTGCATTTCCTATTCAACTTTCATTATCTTGAGAGGGAATCATCCAGTTACACACAGCATGGGATCATATCTCTCCCGCTGCTAGATGGATGTACTGCAGTTCAAGAATGCATATGACAATTTATTGTGCTAAAGCAGCAGTGTTCAGGAAGTTTCTTCACTTTAATTCAACAAATTTTAGCTTTTAGCTGCCTAAAGGCCTTTAGAGTACAGGAAGGATGTGACCTCACATGAAACTAAAACTGTGTGATAGGTGCATAAAATCCACTTAATGTAGCTAATACATTAATGGAATCATAGGAGTGATTCAGCTGACCAACCACACATATCCATTGTAATTTGTTTCAGATCCAAATTTTAAGATACTTCTCCCGATCATTTCATCTGACCAGTCATTGATGTCATGCCACATGACCAGTCCTACAAGAATGGTGCCTAACATTCACCTGCACACTCAATGTGAAAGAAAAAATCCAAACTGAACAGAGACAGACATAATGAATTTAACAAATATTGACTGGTATCTCAAAACAAATCTCAGATCAGTCAAAATCACAGCACCAGGGACTCCTCACACGGTACAAGGCACAAATGATGCAGTGAATCAAGGATGAAAACAAAACCACCATCTGCCACAAGTGATGTTCAAACCACCTTGCAGAATAGCTGCATGTGTGATTCTGAGAGTGTGAAAAGCTCAAAGTTCGCATTTGTTGACCATAACATAAGCAGCAGGCTTAGATTCAACACCAGAGCCATAGAAAAAGTAACTGATACCTATTTTGCTTTCCCAGCACACAATCTGTGACTCAACTCAACACTCCATGAAAACTGTTTGGCCTTGCCTAATTCTGTAAAACCTAAAGAGAGAATGGAGAAAGGTTCACGAATAGCAGAAAGTGAAATACTTGAATTACATATTTAAATGTTACCTGTCTCACAACAGATTTTAGAACAATTAGGTCTTTTTCTTTAACAAAACCTGTGAAAGTTGCTACAGTAAAAAAAAAATCTCCAAAAGCAGCAATATAACAGTAGTTCAAATATCCATCTGAAGAAATAAAAACAAACCTTCTGATTTTCTTCTATTTCATTTTGCATTTTCTTGTCTATGAGTACTCTTGTAAGTGATCTGTTAAAACAAAATATTTGTATCACTCAACCACTGTATTTTTAAAAAAGCATTATTTTATATGTAATTGGTATTTTAATTAAACAACCAATGCACTGTAACTGAAGAATGTAATTAAATCTTAAAAAGAAGAGTAATGCAGTATCATAAATTCTGAATATTTAAGACAAATATAGTTCTGTTTTACTCTAGTAAACCCACATTTCACATTTGGGCTAGGGTTTTTTTTTGCAGTAATATCATCAATGTATTTTTTACCACTCTCAATCTTTCCTCATGGCTTGTTTTTCTAGATGTATATTGTAAAAAAGTAAGTAGTTTGGTCATCTAAATTATTACCTGAATACATACCATATTTGCATATTTTAAGTTAATATTACTGTCTCCATGGTACTTAACTTTACAGCATGGAAAGCCATGGATTTGTCTAACAAAGGCAAGGAAAACATGCAAACAATGACCCCTTTAAAATTAGCTGAGACTTAGAAAAAAGAGATTTGCAGATAGAGACCCTTGAAAATGTTAAGCATTCACAGATAGACAAAGTTTTAGTTTCCTTAATCATTCCATCTGTTGAAGGTAACACATCGATTTGTCTTTTTTACCTTTGATGAATGCTCTGGATGACTATTTTATCTTCCCCTGCCACAGTGTATTGTATGTGAAGTTTATAATTATCAGGCTTATCATAAAACACTTTCAGAGGCAAATTAATCTCTCCATGTCTTAAAAAAACCTAAACCATATTAACCTAAATCTGACTGTCCTGATAAATGCCAAAATAAATATTCTAGTTGCCTTTATGAACATTTTTTTTCAAAACAGGACTGTACATGTTTTAGTGAATTTGTATGGGGCTTCAAGAAAAACTGGAGTAATATTAAACCTGAAAGTTAACTAAGCAAACTGAGAATGATTCTGCTAAGCCAGTTCCAAACTTGTGGAAAATAAAGCATTTAATAATATAAATCCTCACCTCCCCCCAAAGAAACTGATTCAGAATAGATCTTGCTAGTATACTCCACATTTCTCACAATATGTCAGAAATAAGACATAAAATCAGTTTTTTTTAAAATAACTATTCAAGCTTTCCAGGTGACCAAAGAGACATACTGTAGGAGCAAACAGTATTTTTTCCAAGCTTGGTATTAGAGAGTTCTGAAGTAAAAAATTTCAAAAAAAATTTTTAAAACCTGAATTTTATTATGTTGAACTCAACAGAAATAGTAGGGCCTGTAACTCTCAAAAGCACACTCAGTTGATAAAAAAATGCACAGATAAAAAGGACAACCTGTGTATTTCCAAATGGCTTCTAATGTGACTAGTTAGGCAGAAAAATAAAACAAAAATATGAACATAATAAAAAGATGGAAAGGAAAATACAAAGGTGGTCCAACATTAGCAAGGAAGTAAAATACCCATCAGCAAAAGGTACGCTTTACTGATAGCTGTCTAATACTGATAGCTGTTCTAGTAATAGAAAGCAATCCAAGGAATCATTAAATAGCTCCTTGTTCATGCATGGCAGTTGACAATGCAGGATTCTAGCATAATTTTATGGAGAAAGTGTGATGGTTGATCCTTGAAAAGGACACCCTAGCAACCTGAGGTAACAAGCATACCTGTGAAAGACATCTGTTTGTTTTCAGTTCTGTCATTTGTTCAATTTCTTCAGCGCATCACAAAATTTTTACCGATGCTTTTGTAATCGTCAAGTGCAAGACTCTAACTAAAGAGAAACACTTCACTGGCTGAAAGTAAATGGATACTATTTATCTTTCTATGTGATGTAGGTAAGTTCTTGAATGACCTTAAGGCTGAAATATTCTCTATAATTTTATGCATCTTTATTCTTACCTGGAAGAACATGTAGTCATGTAGTACTGAATGTTGAGAGGAAAAAAGGAGCCTTTCACAGGATCATAATGTTAACATTTGTGAATGATTAAAAAATAGCAAGTAACAGAGCATTATAATACTTAATTATCTGCTCTTTGAGAATGCAATAATATGACAAGTATATAATAAATAAAAGATGAAAAATACCTTATAAAATGAATTATCAAAATGTTGCCATGACATATATCATCTGGTACATTGTCTGCATCTGATGACATTTTGTAAAATCTACCTCAGACTAACCTTTTCAACTGGAAATACTGAGACAAAAATACAGGTGGTACATTAGAAAGTGAAAGAAAATTTCAGAGGAGTGGTATATTTATTTTTTTAAGGTCTAAAGAATCCCATTTTTAAGAAACATGCAGTATTTTATTTTCAAAACTACAGTTCTAGAATTTGCATACAGCCTTTTTAAACCAAATTTTGTGTAATGAAAATGGTTGTTTTCATATAAAAACTGTCTGAAACTTACACAATTTAAAAATACTGTTATTATAATGATTGGCTATTTATCTAAAGTGACTAAGCAATATCTCTTCATTTCCTGTTTATTCTAGTTTTTTTTCCAAACTAGTATTTTGATTCATCAGGTTAAGCATGATTAGATTATTAATGAAGTTTAGTCTGTGCACTATTTTTACACAGTGCTCCTTTAAGTTGTCAATGTAGACCTACCAAATTTAAATTATTTGAATATTTATAATCTCTCATGTTAAAAATAACATGCTAGATTAGCATGTTAGAATAATTCATGCAGGACAGAAAGAGCGATTCCCCTTTTAATAATTTTAAAGTCTTCTTATACTTTTACCCAGAAAATACTTGAAGAGTAGGTAAATTGAGCTCTCTAATGCCACAAACACACAATGGGAGTTGGAGTGGAATGTAACGATTTAATGACTTGTAAAATCCATGATTTAAATGTCACCTGGCACACTTCAAAATGACTTTTTCCTGTCCTTTAAAGAACAGAACTGGACTTGAAGTTTGACATTATGTATACTTCCACTATCTCCTACTGGAAAGCTGAATTTTCTGATTGCTAATCTAAGTGCAAACTTAGACCATACTATTTCATAATAAGTATGCTTCAGGCATTTTAAAAGGCATTTTTCTTCCTTGACACAAGATGTTACAACAGTAGTTTTTCCATTATGGTGTAGATTTTCTCCAACAGACAATCAGGGGTGACAATGAAATACTGTGATAATTAAACAAGAGTGGCAAAATGTGAAAGCACGCTGAGTTAAGAACCCTATTTAGCATTACATTTAATTCAGTAATTCAAGCAAATACTGCTGATAGGATTACATGAAGAACTTAATAAGTATGAAGAAAAGCATTTCTCAATTACAATACTACTGGCTTACAGTTAGAACAATTTTTCATATTCAGATAGCTAAAATTGGGACATGTCCATTTATTTAATATTTATCTTGATCTTTTATTAAGTAATCTGTTATGGAAGACACATCTTCCCCAGTAAGAATACTACCATACAACAGCCAGGGCCCAATCTCAACAGCAACACTGAGCTTAGAACTAAAGTGTATAGATCCCTACAAAATTTATTAATGGTATTTTGCCTCTTCCCACTGTGACTAGTTCTGCTACTAATTCAACAGAAGTTTTCAGCTGGGAAAATATCAGTCCAGTGAAATCCATGAGGACTAAGTGCCTGAAGTAATTACCGTGTCCTCATGGCATCTCCTGCATCAGACAGGAAACATTTAAGAGACTGACCATGAGCTCTCCCTAGAGTTATCTTCCACTCAATGAAATTGCCTGGAATCCATCTAGCAAGCTGTCAAACATGAGTATCTTACTGCAGGATTTGGATATAAATCTGTACTACTGTCATTACAGGCAAATGCAAACATAAAAATAGTGTTTGGGAAAAAAAAAAAAAAGCTTAAATATCATACCTGGCTCTTATTGGGAAGTTCTGAGCGATGTCTTTCATTATCTTTAAGGCATCATAAATAGGGGTAGACATAATTCGAGTAGCTGCTTGAAAACTAAGATCTAGGATGAGGGAAGAAAAATAAATTAAAAAAAAAAATCACTGGAAATACCACTCAATCATTACTGCCTACAGTCAGAAAACTGTTCCATATACACATTCTCACTATTTATATATTTTATGTTTCAGTCATTGATTCAACAGTTATGAAAGTTACATTATTAAGGTTGAAAAACTGGTCATATTGAAGTTGGAAATACTAAATTCAGGCTTTTCTACAGAATTCTGCTTGACTTTCTTGAACATACATATTGTATATGTAATTTCTAAATTTACAGAAACACTTCAAAAAAATCCAGACCGTTCATCACGAGGTATTATGCCATCATCAAAAGGGTAGTACCACACTCAAACCTAGACACACACCAATCCACAGACACCCATAACTGCAGGAAAGGGCAAGACCTTTCCAGATCCAGGACTTCACAAGTTTTTCAGATGACAAATATATTTAATGTAGAAAGCTGCATAGAACATATGAATTGAACAATTTTCAAAAGGAGCAGCAACTTTACATAGAAAATCGTGACTCACAAATGGAAAGTCAAACTACCCTAAAATTTCAGTTCTCATAAACAGCACATTTTTAAAGGGATCTCATTTTCGGAACAAAGTACATTTTCAGATAACAGGACAGTTTCAAATTAATCTGTCTATCCACCGAATAAACAATGATGGAATTCAGTCAGCTATCCCTGGAGTCTAACTTGAACATGACAAATTTTGACATGTAAGGCTAGGACAAATCCAATTTTGGAATCAATGAGGTAACACAGTACTATACTAGATGCTTCCATATACCTTGTATACATCTGCATAATTAACTCGTGCAGTGATGGCTTTTCCTCAGAGTTTTCTAGTCAAGATGTTTAAACAAAAACTGAAAGCCTCAGGTTATTAACTTTGAGGAAAGCTGATGCCACATATAGTAAAAAGTGCTGGCTAGAAAGATGTAGCGGATGCTGCCTAGTAAAAGTTTGCGCCATCTTCTTGAAGCAATTAAGATTTAAAAAAATGGAAGGCTGAATCAAAGTGAATAGGACATTCCTAGTTTAGCCTGATAAGGTACTTATTGGCTGAAAAAAAAATAGGTGAGTGAGAAATGGAATGTTAACTTCTATTTTTTAATACTTTTAACAAGAAAAGAAATCACTCTTAAAAGTAGGTTTCAGGATCCTTTCAACAGCATATAAGTTGTGATCTGTTGAAGCAAAAACACCCAGCTGCTGCTGTTACTACAGATAGTGAGGAAGCTGTGAACTTGGGTCATACACCTAAAACCCTTCATAAACTGTTAATAATTTCCATGTTATGCTGACCAGCTAGGATACACACAATCAAATACCACTGATGTCAACTGACATCTTTGTACCTCCTTGGTTATCTCTGGTCAGGGCTGTCACTTACAGACCTCCCCTTGCAGCACCCTAACACAGCTGAGAGCACAGTGTAAGGCACCTTGAGGAAAAAGTACTTACAAATTACTTACCTAAAATATAAAAGCTCTTGAAAGACAACTCTTGAATGGTGTTTAGGTTCATTTATAAATAGAAGTATGCCCTATAGCTGAAGTAGTTTTGCTTAAATTTAGCTAGATTTTTACTTTGAAGCTAATTAAAGGAAATCAGAGAGAAGCTGAGCCATTAATTCAGCCACTATAATTAGTCATTAAGAATGAACTAGAGAAAGCACTCTGTCATGTCAGCAGTCTGGGTATCAAATCAACTGCACCAAAAATGTGGAGGCTGAAGACTGAAGATCCTGCACCATAAGCCACTACAAGTCTTCCTGACATAAATTAACAGCACCTCAACACTTAACTACTTTCGACACTAAGAACTAGTTCTTTGGGGAGCAGCACCAGTTTCCTTTTTTATATATGTAGCCATAACACCACAGAAAAGAGCACCACTAACAGAGACCTTGTACTGTCTTTTGAAGGTAGACATTAAAGGGATTGAAGTTTCATGGCTGCTTCAGTTTGACTATCAGCCAAGTGGCATTCAATCACACACAAAAAGAAAAATAGTCCAACCCATTATTTTCTTTATTTTTTTTTTCAAAGTAGATTTCTCAAGAGAACTTTAAAGCAATATTTTTCAATTGTTTTTAATTTTGGACAAAGATAAATCCTGCAATTGAACTTCAATGATAAAAGACTACAAGTGAACTACAATTATGTCACACAGCTAATACCAGACTGGACATCACTAGCAAGCTCTGTAACATCAAGGTCCCAAAAGAAACTGAAGCTCAGATGATTGCTCAGTCTCCTTCACTGCACTAATATATAGGCAAACTAATTTTGATCAGGTTATCCTCTAAAGCTGAAGAATGTAAGGGGGGAAATTTACTTGCGTAAACTTAAATGTTGTGACATTTTATGAGAGATTTATATTTAATTCAAGCTACAGAATGTCCTGCAAGTCACAAGCTTTAGCACACAAGCTTCAGCAATCAACGTATTTGTTTTCCTTTTCTACGTGAAAGTTTTCAAAAGCATGTTCTTCCACTTGGTATTATATTAAAAAATGCATCAATGTGAAGTGCAGTACATTGATAAAATTTATAAATTAAAGGAAGCAAGCTGTCCTAACATGTATTTCATCCCAACCCAGCAGTCATGTCAAAATTATATCTTTTGCCTGACCTCTAAAAAAACTATCTAAAACAAGTTTTAATACCTGAGATGACATACCAGGCAGAAAAACAGGCAAATTATCCCTCCATCTTATAAAATTACTTCAACGTTCCTTTAATTTCTAGCATACAATACAAGGTATCAGCACATGCCTTTTAAATACTTGACGTATTAAGGCCTTTCTATGAAATTATGTCTCTTCTTTTAAAAGAAACTTTTATCATAATTAAAATAACAAAAGGAATATTAAGTAGAGTATTGTGTTAATTAAAAATAAAATGCAATACATACCCTGCATCTCCCAAACCTTCAGTGGTTCCATGTTGTTAGTAGTTTCAATTAGATGTTTTTTAAACTCTATCAGATTGTTTTTCAGATCAGGATGCATCCGTCTACAATAAAACATTTTATTACAAAAAAGAATCAATTACAACCATCAGTGTCTGCTCTTATCCACAGTACTGCTCACAGCTAATATTGTATTCTTAGGGTAACAACCAAGAATGAACTTGAATTTATTATTGAAAGAAAAATATGAATTTTGGATGAGAAAAGATGATTTCTAAGGGCTAAACCCCACTTAAACAGAATCATTTAGGTCAGAAAGGAACTTGAAGGTTCTTAAGTCCAACCATTAGGCCAGCACTGTCAAGTACACCACTAAACCATGTCCCTAAGGGCCACATGTACCCAGGCATGGCAAGTCAACCACTTTCCTGGCCAGCCTGTCCCAATGCTTGACAACTCTCTCTATAAGGAAAGTCTTACTAAATACCAGGAATTCACTTATTTTGTAGTGATCTGTCTCAAAACCTGCCACATAAATTTAGATGGAATAAATGAAGTCAAAGTTTGGACACTACTAACACACCACACAGGTAACTGTTTATTCAGCTTACTATAGCATGATGTATAACTAACTGTACATCAACTGTCTTATATATTGACTGTAAATGAATGCACTCTTTGTGGCATTAGCTACAAGAGGTACAGGCAATACAATGTTGAGAACATGTTTTATAAATTGACAGCACTGACAAAATCAATCTACTGAGCACACAAATCATCTGTCAGAGCTAAAGAACATGGTACACAAAAGCTTAGCTATTTGTTTTGAAAACATAATAGGTAGGTAAAGAAGTTTTGAGGACAAATATTTCAGCCTGCTATAAATATGCTTGAAAAAAAACTCCATTAAATTTCTGAACATTTTATGTCTTGTGCTTACATTCATAACTATTTCACAGCTGACAAAAGTAAAACTTTTGACATGGCTGTAACTGGAGGACAATTTACAGACTACTGAAACATCTATTTCACCTCCTGTATGAAAAGGAGAAGAGAAAAAAACCAAATGAATCTAGAAACAATGTCAAAAAGATACAATTATATGACAGCTTCACAAATCAGTCACAGTGGAGAATCAAGAGACTAAGTATAGCTAAATCTAGCAAAATACAAGAAGAAAAAAAGCTCAGATAAAGATATGGCATAAGCATTTGGTATTACCTGCTGTGCAGAATCTCAAACACATAGGTGAAACAACAGGGAAGCCTCAAGACCTGAGTGCACTTCTACCTCAATGTGTTTAAGAACAAAAAAGCAGGAAGGGAGGGGATGGGATCTCAAGAATTTAGACAGAATTAGCAGCTCTGAACTCTGAGATTTACAGTTTAGTGACAATATTTACAAACAAGTTTACTTTTTGTTTTAAATAATGAGAGAATGACATCTAGAGAAGACCCACAATCTCGAGGTATTTTGCTGATGAAAAAAATTTATGATACACTACATGGATCTGTTACAGGAAAAGGGAAGGACTTTGGATGACTGATACCACAAAATGAATCCACCAACCGAGGACTGGAAGGAGTGCTCAGTAGGGTAACATTCAATTTCATTTAACAGATTGCAGCTTGGACATAAGAGTTCCTGCTGGAAGAGAATATAAACTCACAAACTCCAAAATGAGATGGTATCTATAATAAGCCCATCTTCCTAGAAATATCGCCCCTTAACTCTATGAAATCCATTACTATCCACCTTAAAAACACCTTAGGGAGATACAGCACATATATTTGGATTTCTTCTGCTACTCTTCTATTTTGAAAACCAACATTTTGATTCTAATTATCTAAAAAAGGTGAAATCACAATGTTCTATGTTTTGTTAGTGTTACCCAGGCAGATACTTTTAAAAGTAAAAGTTACTTTATACATTCTAAGATAATTAGAAAACAAAAAGCAATGCATTGGGATTAACAGAATAAACAACCATTGCATCTTTATGTGCAGAAGACATAAAAAATAAAACATAAAAATTTCCACCAAATGAAGTAATTTCCAACATAAATCTCAATTCTTCTGTTAAAAAAAACCCAACTGGTTGAGGTTCCAGAAACAAATGTATAAGTTTAATTATAACTTATATCAACTCACTTTAATTTGCCAAAGAGAAACCCTTGGACATCACTTTCCTCCTCCTCTTCCTCATCATCCTCTTCTTTTGTCTCATTTGCTCCTGAATACATAACACATGTAGACAATATAAGCCAAGAAAGTTATTGTAGTATTATGTTTTTATGAATTATAAAACAGTTAATAGAAACATAAAATCACAAAGTTGTCATTCCCAGAGGTAGTTTCAATTAAATTTATACTGACATATTTTGGCATCCAAATTAATTACTCTACAGAACTTTGCAACATTAAAATTAGTTTTTAATATAATTCATTCAGTGATAACATTTTTTATATAAAATTACACAGGTGTGCTGTAACAGTTCACAAAACAGCCATTTCTCAGTTTGATTAAATGATATAGTATAACTCTCATCAGTCAACTACTACCAAATTTACACTTGAAAAGCCTGATGACCTTAAAGCACTTGAATCTCCAACTGGCATTTGATGAAAATAGTAGATCAGCTTTTTCCCCTTTTAAAAAACTAAACTATTTTTTTACATGACTCAAAGTTCATTAAACTTTAGCCTTACAAAAGAGGGTTAACTTTATTTTTATCTTGTGAATGGCCCTGCAAAGTAATTTCTCTGTGTCCCTATGCTGTAGTTACCACTTTCTATAGTAAATGTCTTATTTCAATACATCGTAATGTGCACCAGTCCAAATTCTATAGTACATCACATCTTTTCTACAGAAGACTGTGAAAGTATTTCCACAGAAAATCAGAAAAAAAACAAACCCTAGCCTTGAAACACTAATGTGCAGATACTGTAGCCACTAGAGTATGAGCAATGCCAACAATTGTAAAGTAACTGAAGTACAAAGGTAAACAATCTTAAAATTACTGAGAGGAAGAAGACCAGATTGTTTTGAAGAGCCACAGAAAACAGCAATTAGAAGTTAGAAAATTTACTGTATCAATTTAAAGAACAGATCTTTACAAATGTTCTTGTGTATTTTGATTTCTTAGTTCTTAATACCTGAGATTTTCTTCTGTAGACAGAAATTAAATATAACCTTCAAAACATTAATGACTAAATATTTGATAAATTGAAGATTTTAATGCATTTCAATAGTTTCTCCAGTGTTTCTCCAGTAAGATACCAAATCAATTAAAAAAGCCACATACCTTTAACCTGCGTGTCATCTACTGCTTTATATTCTGTACTCTTTATTGCAAGTTCCACACCATATCCAGATAAATACATTTTCCTGGAATTTGGTTTCTGCTTGATGATATTATTTTAACAGAAGAAAAAAACATTAATTACAAAATGTACTTAAAGGAGATTAACAATATCTAATACTGTAACTTTAAAATGTTATGACATTTAAGTCATTACTTAAATTTATCTTTCAATTCAAAGTGCAAGGCATATTGGCAGTCCACTGAGAAGGCATGTAAAAGAAGGTGACAATGTCCTTAATCTCCTGCACATCACAGAAAGGCTGGTCAAAATTGTAATCTTCACACGCACACCTTATAGCACCCTACACAATTATTGATGTCTCACAATTCACATTTTCAACTAATACTCATTTCTTTGTAATGTTGACAGATTTCCAGGATGTTAAGAGGAAATACTATTTTTGCATCACACTTACTCTTTAAAAAAGTTTGATAAAACAATTAATCACTTTCTGCAAGGAGTATTAATAAAATGTATTAAAGTATCACTGCGAAAAACAGGTTGCCACTTATTAAAAACAAACAACAGCTACTTGTAACTTTGGAGTGGAAGTTTGACATTCAATAGTGTAATTACACAAAACATACTTATTTCAAAATATATGTCCTAATTTGACCCAAATGTATGCAAATCCCCTTTCCAAAATGCAATTTGCACATGCAAAGTGGCAATTTCTTGAAAGCCTTTTGAGCTTTAGCTTGCAATTTCTAAGAACCATTCTGTACTGAGTGAAAACCCAGCAGGACTGGGAGGCTTCTCTATCCACCCTCCAAGCAAAACTCAAGACAGAGGGAGAACAGAGCACTCCATAAGTAGTCTCAGTGATACTGGCTAAAAAAAGAAAGAGATAGCAGAAAGATCGTACCTCTTCTGTTAATCAATGTTCCCTCTTCTGGTATTTAATATAAAAAAGGAGGGAGAATCCATCCCAGTATGTACCAAAGAACAAAAATGGAGGTTGTGAGGAAGGAAGAAAAGGGAAGAGAGGTCTGAAGAGAGAAAAGGTGCAGGCAAGAAGACAACACACATTTGGGGAGACCATGATGCATAAGACAGGCAGAGCAATGAGACATTTAATATGCAAGTAGGCATTTAATTGAAATAAAAGCATAAAAGAACAAAGTTCAATAAAAACTAAACCCCATACAACTTTGAATTCAAGACTGGTTTCCTCAAATTCTCTATTTCATTACTGTGAGCAAACAACTCCAAGTCATCTGCAAACTACATATCTCGCTGAAATTCCTGGTCTACATAAATCACAGCAACCTCTCACTCCACCAGATTATTCTCAGATTAGTCACACTATTTAAGAGCTGTACTTTGAATATAAATCACAAAAGCCTTCTGTTGCATCCCAGGTTTGGGTTTAGATTAGGGGTTCTAATCTATGTTAGCTAACCGAGTCCTGTGTACCCCCGTGCACCCCCCGTGTTTCCCTCTCCCTGTGGTGGCTTGCTCCGGGCTGCCTGCCATTGGGGCGTCCCCCTGTCACTCCTGTGACCACTCCCCTGTCCCGTCCTGGGAGTTCTGTGTCTGTCACCCCGATCCCGCAATCCCATTCGCCCCAGAGCCCCGTGTCCGCCCCTGCCGCGTTCTCGTTGGTCGCTGTGGTCTACCTCATCACCACGGCGCCTGCCCTCCCCGCCCCTCCCGGGTCCCGGCCACCATTTCCCCCACGCGGGCGCTGGAAGCGCGGGTCACGGCCCCTCCGCCACAGCTCTCCACGGCCAATAAAACCTTCCCACCTCCCTCGTGGGTGATTTGGACATTCCTTCCCTCTTCGCCTCAGGCCCTCGCGCAAGCAACAGAACCCAACAAGCCCCAGTCGGCACACCGCGGCAGCGGCACGTGGGAACGAGCGGCGAACCCAAGCTCCGGAAGGAGGCAGTGCCAAAAGGCACCGGAGCTGCCCGGAGCCGGGAGAAACAACACACCGACACAGCCTTCCAATAATCAAAACTGGGGACAATATAGTTCCATGTACTGGTATTTTTCTTGTTTTGTTTCGGGGAGAAGAGTAAGTTAAGAAAATAATTCAGAAACATTATGTTTCAAATAGTGACACTATGGAACACTAACATTTTAAAACTGGTCAATGATACTGGCTGTGATAGCCCATGGTGCTGTATCTCAAGGAACATGAGATTATGTAAAAAATATAATTGGTAATTTCTCAATTTGATTCTCTATTCTACTTTCCATTTTTCTAATTCTAATATGTTACTAATATGTTCAGTCTGCTGCACAAAGATTCACCCGAGATCTGACACTGTAAAAAACCCAGACATAAAACCAAAAAAAGGGATTTCAAGATTAGTAATGCAATCAGTGTTTGCACGCAGGACTGGTAACATTACCATGCTTTCCTGGCTTCATAGTTTGTATTTGGTGAGTTACTTACCTAGAGTTTTAATATTAGAAAATGTATTACATGTAATTTAGGCAAACACAAAAATAAATGTACAAAAAGTGTTCTGTTAAAAAGCAAGCAAAGCAAACACAGAATGCTAACAGTTTACTGAAACAATTCAATGATTTGAATTGCATACCTGAACATAATGCCGGAGAACATAAACAATTTCCTCCTTTTGTGCCTTCTCAGATAAAATCTTGTGGAATTTGACAAAGTCTTTCGTACCCACTTCTGCATATAGAATAACCACTGGGCCATCCTCTTTGAGAGTTGGGAATTTATGGTCTCCCTTAAAAAGATACGGCCTGGGTCTGGTTTTAAAACAAATAATGGTGATATTATGAAGTCAGAAAATTAATTAAAACAGTAGCACTTTTTCTACTTCATAATGTAAAAAAACTAGTAAGTGTTTATATGCTAAAAGTATACAAGCCATGTTAAAATCATTACAAAATAATCATGATTGCTCACAAACAAACCCAGAACAACAAGTTCACAAATTAAAGTACAGGAAACTGAAAAATCAGCATCAGCTATAAATAATTGAAATATTTTATCAAATCACAACACACAGCATATGAAAAGCATAGCACTTGAAGATTTTGTGCATCAGTAACAGCTTGAAGCTTTTAATTTGAATGACACAGAACATTATCAGAGATGCACAGAGCAATCAGTGAGTAACAGAGTAGCACACGGAGATTGTGTGAAGTTTGAGAAAGCTGCCAACACACCTGGAAACTAACTGGGGTTATACTATTTTGAAACCATCAGGCTCTGTTAATTTAGCAAATTTTGACTGCCTACCTACCCTCCTAGTTGAAAACCAGGACTAGAAAATTACGTTGCAATGATTTCTTAGAAGAATAAAGACATATTTTGAATAAAACCTGGGAAAGATGGAGAAGTAACAGGGGATATGATTGAGTAATACACTCAAGGTACTAATTATTGATGAGCACACTTTTTCAAAGCTGCCTTTGCACTGACAATCAAAAGACCAGTAAACTGTCTCCAAGCACGCCCAAGACAAGCTAGGAAACTGTAATTCAACACACAGTACAGAACTGTGTGTGATAGACACTCACTGAAGAGCCATACTCGAAAGGTGTGAGCAGAGCACCATAGTTTCTGTGATGCAGATCTTTGGAACATATTCAGTGTAAAAAAACGTAAAGTAATTTACACTGCAAAGGTAACCTTTGGAGGTAATGTGCTGCAAACCCTCACTTCAACCAGGAGTAATTTGTATGAGGTTACTCAGGGTTTTAATATCAATGTCCTATGTAAGTTTGGTAGGTATGCAATTAAGGACCTCATTTGTAAGGCAGAAATAAAAGGAGGGGCCCAGTTTAAGAATTAACTTGGGTGCAGGTAGCTGGGTGTCAGAGAAATATCAAGCAAGCTGTCCCACTGCTATCACAGGACAAACAGACCAGGAGTCTTGAAACAATTCTTGAATGAGAAAGCTCTGTGGAAGAATTGATCCAGATTTGCCCCAGTAAAAGCATATGTGCAGGATGTGACATGTGCAGCTTCCTTCTCATAACCAGAGACAAAGAGCTGCCACTTTCATGGAGAGAGTGGAAAACCTCAACCAAGTGAGCTTCTCTTCTTCTAACTTTATCCAGTCTACTTCAACCAACCAACGAAGGTGGTTACTGAGTGCTGCCATGACTTGAATAGTGACAGTCTCATATAACAATGAACATGCTTCATGAAAATATTAACTGCTGTAATGAAATAACACTGCACAGAGCTCCTCTAATGACCTTGGGTTGAGAATTAAAGCGTTCAGCCCTTGTAAATCCAAGATAAGCCTCTGTTCTTTGTTTTTCTTCAACACTGAATAGTAGTGACAAGGAATTGATTCTCCTGCTCTTAGAACTGAAAGGTAATTAGTTTCCTGCCATAAGAGATGCTCATAAGAAGGCTGTCTGAAAGACAAGGAAGAACAGTTGGGCAGATAAAAAGAAAAAGATAAAAAAATTACAGAGATGTGGAGTTCAGCACTTGTTAATCAGTTACTAGGGTAGTACAGGCAACTATATGCTTGTCTAGATGGTACCCAGGATAGGAT
Source organism: Vidua macroura (assembly GCF_024509145.1). Lineage (NCBI taxonomy): Eukaryota > Metazoa > Chordata > Aves > Passeriformes > Viduidae > Vidua > Vidua macroura. The sequence goes on along the minus strand of NC_071572.1, from coordinate 40,901,195 downwards.
GCAGAAGCAATGGGATAGAAGACACCAAACATGTACTGACAAATGTAAGGCAATGATTGTTTTGAGCAAAATGTGATTTCTATTAATGGTTCTGCTCTTCACAGAAACAGCCCCAGAAACCTTAGTGTTGTGTTTTGGACAGTTAGCAAGATAAGCAATACCAACTATTTAACCATGTGTTCTTTGACATGCCCAGAGCCCTTGAGCTCTGGAGCTATTGCACCTCCACACAAAACACTTCCAATTAGACCCACACAGTCCATTGCAACATGGCTGAAAATGCAAAAGACATAATCACAGTCGCTGTTGCATAAAGGACTGAATGAAGCAAAACCTTAACCTTGACATGCAGAATATTTGGGCTCTCCTTAGTCCAAAGAGCCTAAGACTTCCTGAATATGTTGGGTTGACATGATGAATCAACACAAAAAGAATGCTGCAGCTTCTTCTTTCTCTTCCAGTGAGATTTGAAATTATCAATCCCTAAAGTCAGGAGACTTCTAGCATCCAGGAAGAGGTGAGGAAAGGTTATGCCTTTCTATGAGGTAGACTCCTCTTCTACTCCTGAGCCAAGCCCTTGCAACCCAGAGAACCTTAACTGCAGTGACACTGACTATAGAGAAAGTACCCTGCTGACAGACCTATGTCAGACATGTGAAACTCTAAATTTGTATAGAAAGTACGCTGTAACTTAAACCCGACTATCCCATGTAAAAATAAAAATAAATAAAGGAAAAAATACATAATTGTCCATATGATTAGAGCACCAAAGGTCTATGATTTTATTTTAAAACCTACTCTACTTTGATTCATAACTGATAAACTCTAATAATATTAAGCTCTTTAGTAATCTATTTTTCCTCTTAAACCAGTTCATTATATTTACCTCTTAGAAGCCTTCTTCAGCAGCTTTTTTATTTCATTAGTCTTACAGGTGTGCTTCTCATGGATAACCACAAATGCACTGCAGCCTTCTGGTGGAGGTTCATCAGCTGCAATCTAATATTTCAACAATTATACTCAACCAGAATGCTTTGATTGCACTTAAACTCACATCCCTTTGATTAAAATAACTCAACAGCTGCCATGAAGCTGTGTTTCTAATTAAGCCCGTTCAAAACTGGGTACATGTGGGGGGGAAAAAAATTAAAATATTAAGACCCTATAACCTTTGTGAGATGTAGTCTATTAAATGCAGTCACACTCCAGAAAATGAAAGGTACATTTCTGCTCTGTAAAGCCAGGAGAGAAATCTCCTCCACAAGCTAAAATCACAGACTATACTCTGAGATATTTTTAACTTTGGTTGCTATCAGCAATCATGTTAACATCCGAAGACTAGACTTCTAAACCAATAAATTCCAAACAAATAATGCCAATTTTTGATTCTCTCTCTTTCCCATCCCCTGCCTTTTTTTTTTAAAGCTCTACTCAGCTATTCCAATATGAAGTGGGAATCATGTGACTGCATGTCAGTGAGTCTGGATTCACCAGATGAAAGGTAAAAACAAAAAGACATGAGTCTCACATTATGATATTCCACCAGAGAACACCTGCAAAACTCCCTACCTTTATTACAGCTTATTATCTTTCAGAAATGTGGACTTTTCACTTGACCCTAAAGGTGGCATTGCTAAAAGGAGAAGTAGCAATTTTAGGTTTAGAGGCACAGTGAATTTACGTCCTCTCACTTTTTCATTAATAAAGCAGGTTTTTCTAATTGTTCAACTTTTCAAATACTAAAACAATGAGAAAGATGAGAAATCCACTAAATAACAAATATAAATTACTTGACGCTACAGGAAATGTCCTACTCTGGACATGTCTGAATTCCCACAGGATTATTTGAAGCAATGCAAAAAAATCCCCACAACCCAAGTTTTCAAAAACGAACAATTTCAAAAGAATTCTACCCTGAAGGGAATGGTATCCATACAATTGAAGATGACTACTTGTTCTTGTCAATATAACCACCTTATAAAGCATCACTTTTATCATGTTTGATTCCAAATAATACTGGCATATATTTTGGTGAACTGTAACAATGAACATTGTTTAGCCAAAATACCTCATTCAATCATGTACCAAATATATCAGGCAATACTGTCACCTGCTGAAACATCTGAACAGTTGGAGAATAAGCCCGTATGGAAAGTGCAAACTTCAAGAGGTTGATTTGCAAATTGGATAAAAATTGTCCTGCTTTCTTCAAGATTAAATTGTAATACGAGTACTCTGAATCTGTCAAAGAGAGAGAAAAAAAAGAAAAGACAAACTTTTAGTATTTAGGTCTAAATGATGTGGCATATCTACCTACACTACATAACAGGCAACCATTAATGCCAGTGCTGCTTGGCATTCAAAAGTCTTCAGTGTTGTCCACTAATAGCTGTTTCCTTTCATACAAATCCAGAGGTCTAATAACACACACACAAAAAAAAAAAAAAAAAAAAAAAAAAAAAAAAAAAAAAAAAAACCAACAAAAGAGAGCTCAACAGCACTAGTTCATATTGAAATTATTTTCAGAAATGTAAAGACCCACTCAATAATATCTCTCAAAAAACCAATAAGGAGAGGCCTGAATAGAGCATTGTTTTACAAATAATTTCCTCACATTTAGTTTTTAAACACTCCAACCATGCAACTTACGTAAATAAGTATCTTCTAAAGGTGTCATTCTTTGGCCTACTCTCACATATTCTATTTCTTCCTTAAACAAGAGTATGACAATGGATACAACATGTGAAGTAGCTTCCCTGCTCCCTGTATATCTTGTATTTTCAAGGCCAAAATTTGGACTCTGATTAAGAAGGTAGGTGGATGGTGTCTAGGAATGACAAAAGTGGTAATACAGAACATTGGTTGGAAATAATTAACCTTCAATTCCCATTCTACAGGCATACTCAATTTTCATAACTAAGCAGCTTCTAGCCTCTCATTTTCTTCTTTACAATCCTGTTGTGGATGTAAAAAAAAAAATCTTCTTTTGCTCTTAAAGCCTCTAATACCTTCTTTCTGCCTTCTCCTCAAGACTCATTATTTAGAAAGGCTGAGTTTGCTGTAGTTCATTAGAAAAAAACACTAACATTAGAAAAGTATATAATCTGCATTTCAAGAAAGCTCCTTCCAATGAATTCTATATGATGTCCTGGTTTCAGCAGGGGTAGAGGTAATTTTCTTCCTAGTAGCTGGAACAGTGAGTGCTGTGTTTTGGATTTGATAGGAGAATAATGGGATAACACACTGAAGTTTTAGCTGCAGCTCAGCAACACTTACCCTGAGTCAAGGACTTCCCAGTTTCCCATGCCCTCCCAGCATGGAGGTGCACAAGTAGCTGGGAGGGAGCATGGCCAGGAGAAGCCAACCTGAACTGGCCAAAGGACTCCTCCATACCATGGAATGCCACACTTGGTATATAAACTGGGGAGCTGGCTGGGAGTTGTCAGCCTCTGCTTGGGGACAGGCTGGTCACCAGTGGGTGATGAGCAATTGTATTGTGCATCACTTGAGAGAAGTTTTATTCCTCTTTTTTTTCCTGTTGTTATTATTATTATATTTCAATTTATTTCAATGATTAAATGGTTTTTACCTCAACCCAGAGGTTGAGGGAAAGGTTTTTACCTTTTCCTAATGCTCTTCCTCATACTACTGGGGAGGACAGAGAGTGGAGATGGGCTGCTTAGTTGCTGGCTGGGGTTAATCCATGACATATAATTGTTACTGTCTTACATGAAATTCAATGGATGAAAAACCTATCTATGCTCTCTACACCTACACATAGCCTAGCAGAACCCAAACAGCAACAAAGCTGGTCAAGGCTCTCAAGAACAAGTCCTGTGAGGAGCAGATGAGTGAGCTGGGGATGTTTAGCCTGGAGAAGAGGAGGCTTAATACTCTCTGTAACAATCTAAAAGGAGGCTGTTGTCAGGTCAGGGTCAGCCTCTTCTCCCTGCCAGGTACCAACAGGACAAGGGGAAATGGCCTCAAGCTGTGCTAGGGGACATTCAGGTTGGACATCAGGAAGAATTCTTTCACTGAAGGGGTGGTTAGATCAGAGCCCATTAGAATGGGCTCCCAGGTAGGTGGTGCAGTCACCATCCCTGGAGGTGTTCAAGAAATGACTGGACATGGCACTTGGTGCTATGGTTTAACTGAAAGTGGCAATCAGTCAAAGGCTGGACTCAGCCTTGGAGGTCTTTTCCAACCTTAATCATTCTATGATTCTAAATGAGATAAATTTGGCTTCACACATTCAAAACATTGAATATAAACATGTGGAAGCAACAAATCTTTCCAGATTGAAACTTTTTTTCAATAACTGTATTTTCAAACTTTCTTCAAATTATCTCCACAAAAATAAAATTAAACCTGAAATTCCTGCCTCTCCACTTGCCCTAAATAACATCCTATTAAAGACAATGAAGAGCCATTAAATATGTAATTCTAAAGATACTACCTCAATAAAATATTTTTACCACAAGTCTTTTTTTTGGTTTACAAATTTCATCTGTCCTTTTACTGGTGTATTTAAAACAGCTGACAATTTTTTCCTGGAAGACTATTACAATGATGATGATTTTAATAAGAAAAAAAGAAAAAGGATGTTCTTTTATCTGCCTTCAAAAAATGACTGTAAAACATTGACAAGGATCTATCTATCAAATCATCCACTCCTACTACTTCAGCTTCTATTAACACTGTTGGCTTCTCTTAGAATATAACTGGACTTTGAACTTCACCAAGACACATGAATCCATGCCAAATACTATGAGCTACTTAATGCAAACCCAATTTTTAGAGTTTATTACTTACACAGAATATTCTGAAATGGAAGGAACCCCCAAACATCCTGAAGTTCAACACTACAGTGAACTTAAGCGGACTCTTAAAGCCTGTACACAGATTGAACCTGTGACCTTGGTGTTATTAGCACCATGCCCTAACCAACTGAGTTAATTTCAGCTAATCAGAACTATGGTTTAAGCATTGCAAATTATTTTCATTACCTGCCCTCCAAGCTTATTTTAACATTGCCAAAAGAGTAGAATTCATAGTAAGTTTCTTAGGATGTTATAGGGAATCACAAAGAACCAGATTCTTCTGGTTATAAGATCGTGCATGACACCATATTACTACTAAATCATTAACAAAGTCAATTTAAAAGTAAATAAGAGACCACATTAAGAGGATACAGCTCCAGACTGCAGACATCTGAATGTATGAACTTCACATCAGTGAACTTTCATCCTAGCCATGTGAAATATAGCCTAGCAGCCAACAAGACCTGAAAAGCTCACTCTGAAGATGCCTTCATTAGTCTGCTGAAAAACCCTCTCAACTCCTGTAGCCAAATTGATTAGATTGACTTCAGCAAGAACTGAACAGTCAGCGAAGCAGACTCACATTTAAATGCTGACATTTCCTATCCACCATTTACAGTAGTATCTTTTATCACAGGCAAGTTAAACATAATTAAAAGAGACAACCAGGGCAATCACAAAAGATAAGAAAGTATTATAGCACAGCTCCTCAGACCTCATGCACACATACCACAAAATTAATCTGAATATATGCTGGTAACCCACAAGAGAATTCAAACTACTGAGGCACAGGAGGTAGGGAGAGTAAACATAAGGGACATAATTAATCAGAAGAACACAGTGTGCTGGAATAATTACTTGGTGGGATGGATGTATGAGGCTTTTCCAACTGCATAGATATGAATGTCTGGATCCACAGATCAGCTAAGGAATTAGAGATCTCAGGTAACAGTAGTTCAGGCAATCACTGGCCAGTCAAATCTCTATGTCATCCAAGCAAGATGTCAGTAAAGAGATAATACTTTATTTTATTGCATTATTAGTATAGAAATCAGTTTGTGAAAGTGATTCCTCTGGAATCTTTAAGGTTTATATATACATAAAAATACTTCTTTAATTTAGTTGTGAATAATGTTTAGTCTTCTAAATTGCAAAAAATAATTTGCATGATGGTTGTTTTTATGAAATATACTGTTACATTTTTTCAGAGAAAATTGCTTCCATAGAGAAAATATGTTTGCATGTTGGTTTTGTTTTGGTTTTTAATATATATTTATGAGGCTGCTGAAAATTCACTATATAAACTGAAGCACTTGGGAAGACAGTAAACACTCAACTCAATAATTAGCCAGCAGGGAACTGGCTATTTACTTTCCCTCAGTGATCATAAATTAACCTTTAGGGATATAAAAGCAGCAGCAAGTTTAAAATGCTGTCTTCAGTATTTTGTAAGTGCTGGTTTTAGTATGAAATTTTTGCAGCTTTCATTTCTCTGTAACATACCTGCAGCTCAAAATAGCATCATCTGCCTTTCCTAGTATTTCACAAGCCTAGCAGAAAATATGTTGCACATTATGTAGATATAAACAATGTTGTCCATGTTCCCTGAAGACATTAATTCAATACAGTGTATGCCATCACTAACCTTTTCATGTTTTCCATATGGTATAATCAAGTTGCTGCCCAAGTTGATTTGAGTTCATATTGAAAAGGAAAATAGTTAAAACCCACCAAATGCATCACTAGACTAAATGTTTGACCAAATTCCATGTAGAAAATTCTTATCAAATCCATTAAACTGCTACAAATATCACAGCTAAACAGACCATTAATAAATCTAATTCAGTAATGCTAAATATTTTAAATTAGCAAATTAACAAGAGATGTTGATTATTCTAAATTTAAAACCAAAAGTTCTGAGAACTGATTAAAAAAAAAAAAAATTGAAAATCATCCAAGGGAGGATTTGGAAGAAAAAAAGCAAGCTACCCTACTTGATTTTTTAAGTTGCCTTCTAGCTTTAACACTTTACTACTCTTCTGAAACATTAAACTGTATTTTGGGATACAAGTCTATAACGGAATTCCTCTATAAACCCAGATTTTCAGCTTCAAATCTAGGAATTCTTTAGCTTTTATGAAAATGCTTCTATTAGACAAACAAACAATGCTTTCATTTCCTGCTTATTCATCCTGTCTACTCTTGGCATCACTCAGAGAATAACTGATAAGTCAATTACCTCAACCAATCCTTTTTTAGCTTGATCCTTTAATTTACTGAAGTAATTGTTGCTACATCAGTTTCAACACATCATGAACATCCCTCTACGTCCATGTGTCTTGACATGCAGCAGTCATGACAGAACTCATTCCACTCCATATAGAGGACCAACGTCTCCTCAGATGTCCAGTATTACACACCTCGCTGTAAACTCTGCCACTGCAGTCTTGCAGTACCAGACTCTTCACTCAAGCTAAGCACTTTATTGTAAACGCCTAATGCAGACTTCCTGTTCATGAAGAGCATCCATCTCCTTGGATTAAGACTACCCCAACTACGACTCAACTTTTAGGAAAGTCACTTGGTGCAAGAACTTCAAAATTTTCCTGCATTATTGTCATAAGTGTGTATTGGCCATACAGATAAATACAAACCTCTACTGCTCAATATGCTTAATTAAAGCAGTATTTTAGTACAGTCTCGAGGTTGCCAACTGCCAGCATCAAACAGTTCACTGGCATGATAGATCATGGAGATCATCCTACTGTAATTTATTTATTCTCAATCACAGTTTATCCAGGTGAAGTAGGTATTTAAGTAACAGCTAATTTCAACAGACATCTGTGTCACTAATAGTAAGTATCATTAAAGCTTCAAACTCCTTGGAAAGTGTGTCCAAGCAAGCAAAAAAGAGATGGCTGATAAAAAAAAAAACCTGACACATCACCTAATACAGCAGTCTTATCTCAAGGCAATACCAACTGCATCTAAACCACTTATAGAAGAAAACGAGTAAGTTAAAAGTGACTTTTGGAGGTCACCTTACCCAAACTGTTACTTAGAGAGGTAATTTCATGGCTTGACTAGGTTGTTCAAGGCTTCATGCAGTACAATTTTGAATTATCTCAATTAATAGAGATTCCAGAGCCTCCTGGAGCAGTCAGTTTCTGTGTTTACCCAATCCTATGGCAGAAACATTTTCTCTAGTATCTAACCACAAGTTCCATATCTCAACTTCTACCCTTTGCTTTTTTTCATACTTCTGTGTACCTTCAGGAAGGGCCTGGTTCCACTTCCTTTGCACATTTCCCTACTAGAAAACTGAAGATACGTGGTCTCTCCTTAGTCTCTCCTTTCTCAGGTTCATTCACAGTTCTCTCAGCCTTTCCTCAGAAGTCTGCTCCACCTCCCTAAGCATTGCAGAGATCCTCTCCCAGATTTGCTCCAATGATGGACTCTTGTCTTTCCTTTCACAGAGAGCCCCAGCATGGCCCCAATACTCCAGATTCAGTCCTACAAGTGCCTCATACAGTGGAACAAACACTTTCTTTGACCTGTTGGCTACCCTCTTGCTGCTGCAACCTGGCATGTAGTTGGCCTTCTCACTGTTTGCAAGGATCCCCATTCTGTCTCTCAAAAAAACACTTTCTAGTCAGTCAGCAGCCAGATTATGCTGTTGATGAGATTATTCCAGCCCATGTGCATGTGAAGCACCTTTGCTGAATTTCCCAGTGTTTCTGTTGGTCTGTCTCTCCAGCCTGCCAAGTTTTGTGTCATTCCTAACCTTGTGGAGGGTGTAACACATGCCACTGTCCTGTGGGCTGAAAAAGACCTTAAACAGCATTAGTCAACAGCACTTGCCTCAACAAATGCTACTAGCAGCTGACCACAGGTCAAATTCTGCACCTACTTCCATTTTCCATGTCCCCATGCCTTATACAGGACGGCTTTTAGCAGCATTCACCACCTGGGCATTCTATTCTCAGTGACTCTCTCTGGTTTTGCATACACTTCTGACCTTGGGATATTCATCTTACAGTAATTTTTGGGTGGGTTTTTTTCATTTCCCCAATTGATACTATATAATTAAAATCACAGTTCTTTGTACATTTCTGCTTGTACTTTTTTCATTCTAAAGAAACAATGAGGAAAACACAGGGAGACAGTAAAGTCAAAAATCACATTTTACTCAACATAAAAGCACATCATGGAATCAAGAGCAGCAAAATTACGCTTACCATGCGTGTCCCTGTTCCCTTCCTAATAATCTTTTAAGTCTACTGGCTGCTTGGGGCACTGCTGAGCACTCAATAACATTATCAGATGCACATTTTGAAATTGTATTCAGTCAGTCACAATTGTTGAAACATGTTGTTTCTCAAGTTCTCTCTCCCATATACAGCATTTTTCATGTACCTGCACTTCTCACTGTCATTTTCTGCATGATCTTTCTACAATTTGTTAGCTTACGACTATTAATTTAACATTCAATTCCCCTCTAGTCTCTTCCAGTGGTAGCGTTAGGTGCTCGCACTCATGCCTAAAGAGTTGTACTGTTCTGTAAGTAGCGAGCAGAATGAAGCAGCCTTACCTTGTTTTGAAACCTTTTTCACCTTGTTCATCTGTTAACCTACCAAGCAGGTCTAATACTGCCTAACCTGGTGTAAAACCCCATCGGTCTCCCAGTTTCTCATTACCATGGACATTTCTAGTAAACTTCTCTCCAAGGTTTCTTCTGGGGTGGCTTTTTATGTTTCTTTTGCTGGATAATATGCTTTGGTCTTCTCTCCAAATTTCTAACATCTTAATATTCTTCTGTCTAATCATGCAAGGCTTTTTTAGTCCTATTTTGTCAGTGATAAACCTTTACTCTAAAACATCAGTACTGATGCTGGAAAACAGCCTCCATGCTATGTACAAGTATTAAACCTTTTCTGGTAATTCTTTGAATTTTTCCTTTAATGTTTCCTAGCATTCTCGTTTTAGTTATTTGTGTGATTTTATGCCCTGCAAGCATCCATCTTACAGAAAACATGAAGTCTCTTGACAACTCATGTAAGAAGGTAGGTATCTTTAATCTTTACACTTCTGTTCCATATTGTAAGAGCAGTTCAGTCCATCTCCTCTTCCTTCCCTTTTTTAAACTCCTCTGCAAGTATTGCTCTTAGGGGAAAATATGCTACAACTTTCTGGAAGAAACCTACCTAGTAAGCAATAATGGAAGAGTCAGGCTTGATCTGCCTGGAACTAATTAATGTGTTGTGCCTCAAAGTTAAATACAGCACAAGGTAAGATATTAAAAACCAGCATGCTGTTTAACTTACCTCCTTGCTTATAAACCGTTAATTCTCGCACAGTTTCCAAGAACTGCCAAAACTTCTCATTACCATCTTCTGCAATAAATTCACTGTTTAAAAATAAAAATTAGTTATCCATAGGTTGTTTTTGTCCAAAGATGCACCACAGCAAAAACCTTAAGTTGTTTAAAATAATAAATACCCATCAGCAACCAAATGTTAGATATCCAATGACTAACAACCAACTCCATACCATAAACATTGAACTGAGCTGTATTTTGGTCAAAAGATATTTTGAACAAAGTACTATCATCCAAACTCAACAATCAGAGCTGTAAAGCATGCAGACTATTCTCTTGTTACAGAAAACCCCCAAAATGTTCACTTTATTTTTTCCATAGATATTTCAATATACACTTATAAACTATATCAATTCAGTACCCAGATTTTATTTAATAGTAGCTAACTATACAAATAAGAACACACTCTCTGTCAGGTTATAGTTTTTCATTAAATTACAGGCTTTCATCAATGACATCTCCTTTGCATGAAGGGAGACTGTCAAACTGAAACACTTTCAAACCTGGGCTAATCCTTAAAAAGCAAAAAAGGTAAGATTTATTTTATACTAAATACCACCCTTCAACTTTTTTTTCAAACCGGAAGAGGCAAAGTTTAAGTTAGATATACGTAAGAAATTCTTTACTGTAAGGGTGGTGAGGCATTGGCTCAGGTTTCCCAGAGATGCCGAGGATGTCACATCCCTGGCGGAGTTCAAGGCCAGGCTGGACAGGGGTCTGAGCAACCTGGTCTAGTGCAAAATATCCCTGTCCATGGCAGGGGGGTTGGAACTAGATGGTATTTAATGTCGCTTCCAACCCAAACCATTCTGCGATTCTATGATTTACAGGTAAGGTTTGTTATTTTCTTTAGGGGAACATCAGTTGCTTTCGCTCTCCCTGCTTCTGTCTACCAAAAAGTTCCATTTGCTAGCATGACTATATTGTTTTCTAATCTTTACTTTGGAAGTTTGCCTCTCCTTTGATTACAGAAGCTTGCGGTTCTACCCTTCATGGGTGTTCTCCAAACAGCAGCAAGTGAGTTTAAAAACAAAACAAATTTAAGCCAAATGGGCAGGGGAGCCACAAGCATCTAAAACTGGCAAACATTTTCCCATTCTATTGTGAATCACAGAGTGGTTTGGGTTGGAAAGGACCTTAAAGATCATCTGGTTCCAATCCCCTGCTATGGGCAGGGACACCTCCCACTAGAGCAGTTTGCTCCGAGCCCCATCCTTCAACACTGCCAGGGATGGAGCATCCACAACTTCCCTGGGCAACCTGTTTCAGTGGCTCACCACCCTCGCAGTAAAGAATTTCTTCTGTACATCTAGTCTAAACCTACTCTCAGTTTGAAGCCATTCCTCCTTGTCCTCTCACTACATGCCCTTGTAAGAAAGGCTCCCTCCCCATCGTTCTTGTAGGCTCCCTTCAGGAGGCTGAAATTAGGTCACCCCAAAGCCTTCTCTTCTCCAAGCTGAAGTTGTGATTGCAAGTTAACAGTACCTTTTAAAGTACCTTTTAAAATACCACCGTGTTTCACTTTTACAGGTCCACATCTACACTAGCACCTTTATAATCACTTAATTAAGGTGCAAACTACTTGGGGGCAGACGAAGATGCTACCCAGCGGAAGGCGGGGATCGTGTAATTGGCCCATTACATCTCCTCAACCCAGCGACCTGCAAAACGCCTGAGCAGGTTGAATACGAAGCCGCTTGTACAGCTCCCTCACAGCGTGGGAGAGCCTTGCCAGCATGGTCCACAACACTTTCCGAGGGGAGAAAGCAGTTCAGCCTCACATCCAACACGTACTTTAACGCACCCTCCGACAGAGAGAAACGCTGCCAGCCCTCCTTCCCGCTCAGTGGAGGGAAAAGGGGGTCCCTCCGCCCTCCTGTTCCCCAGGAGACAGTCGGGACAGGCGGCCGCTGGCAGGAGAAGGAGAAAGAAGAGGAGGAGGCTGCACGCACCTCGCCTCCAGCAGCAGCGGGGTCGCCGGCCACTTCGCCGCCAGGCGGGCGGTCACAGGCTGTGAGGAGGAGGCCGGAGCGGTGCCGCAGGGGCACGGCCGGGCGCAAAGCAGGGCGAGCAGGAGCGCCGGCGGCAGCAGCAGCACCCAGCCCGCCATGAGGAGCAGCGGGGCTCGGGGACGCCCAGCCCCGCACGGCCCCGGCGCGCGCCCCGCCCACACAGCCATGCCGCTCTCCTACTGGCTGCGCCGCGCCCTCGGCGTTGCGCTATTGGTCAGCCCGGAGGCCAATCAGCGGCTGACGGAACATAAATAGCGGGGCGGTCGGCGCCGTGACACGCGGCGTCAGGAGTGCGCAAGCGCAGAAGCAGTGCTGCCGCCCCCCTGAGGCACGTCTGGCCCCGGCCCCCCCGCCGGCGTCGGGGCAGTCCCGTTATTTTTTAACTTTTAGGTTTCGGATTGTTTAGTGCAAGTGTGTGATTTACGTATGGTGCCCTAGGCTTGGGTGGCGGTGGCTGCAGTAAGGACATGGCTGTGTCCAGGGACAGCAGCCGTCTGCCCTGGCCTCCCCCAACCTCCCGCTGACCGCGTCCTGACGGGCTGCTCTCCCTCGGCCTTCAGCCTACAAACAGTAGTACAAGTCTTACTCTGGGTGGGCAACTTCAGACGTAATATATACGTACGGTTGTTCCTCTGACAGAAAGGCATTTATTTTCCCCTTCCTCCAAGTTTTCCAAACTTTGACATGTGTTTTATTTCCTATCTGCATATTTTTTTTTCCCTCAAGAAGCATGAGCTCCACAGGAACTCTGCCTCTGCTTTTTGCCTAGCTTACCTTGGAATTTCCAAACTCGTGTTCTCTAATTTCTATTTTTTTTCTGTGTTCAAAATCTGCGTAGTTAATTCAACTTCCTCAACAGAGCTGCTACATTCCCTCAGATTTTCACACCTAAGAGAGGATGGTGCTGCTGGAGCTGTGTTGTGGGATGTTAATCAGGTCTGCATAGTTGTTCATTGGAGGAAGAATCCCCCAGCTGTATTAAAAATAGGGAGTATTGCCTTTTCCAAAATGTGACTCATGGAACTTGAAGCTGAAAGCTGGAATGTCTTACTCCTGCATACATTTTAATTTATTTTGCACACAGTCATCTCCTGACTGCTAAAAGTTGCTTTGTTGGTGGTGAGAGCCAGTGAGGGCATAACTCTGAGGAGAAGGTTGTGGATTTTATAGTTTGGATGGTTAGTGCTCATCTCAAACTATGGTACAGGAACTTGCCTTCACAGAGTGCCTATACTTAACATGCTTCTGGGTCTTTATAATATCTAAGTATGAAAAATACCTCCTGAGGGTCATTCATATGTAAATTCAGCCTGGGGCCTTTGTGGTTGATCTTTTTTGAACTTATTCACACAAATTTGTGCTGTTGTAAGACCTCAGATAATTTCCAGCTACCACTGTGTCACCTCAGTGATGCCAACTTTAATGTTAACAGGTTAAGTAAACCTTACCTAAAATTGGTACATACACCTCTGCAGAAATAATGAAAACCACAGGAGTATTTATTTTGGTTTATGTGTAAGGCCGTTAGAAATAAAAAAAAAAAAAAAAACAAAAACCAAAAAAACCCAGCATCTTTTCTATGGAGAAGGGCAGTGAAATGAAGTTAAGCAGCTTAATTTCTTTCATACTAACAGTTCAGGAGTTGCTTCTGCTGACAGGGATGGCATGGCCAGAGTACTGTACGGATGAGTTAGTTTGGTCCCCTTGTCTTTCTGTGCTAATAACCCAGGTATGGGGCCAAACTCTTCCATTCATAGAAAGTGCACATGCGATGAACTGATAAAACACACTTCCATCACTCCCTAGCAAAGTTCAAAATGCTTTTGATGAACTTGGAAGAGCTCATGCTACACTTGTTCTGCACAGAGTAGGCCATAGCTGATTTATATTGACTATCTACCAAAACACATAACAGTCCAAGTTATCCTATAGTTAAAGGAGTTACAAGTTGCTTTTTTGATGTTTCTTTAAGCAATACTGAGATGTACATAGCACATTCCCCATGTACATACATTTATCATGCATTTTTCATATCTCCATGTGATTCAATGTGATGATGGATGTACCCACCTTACCCTAATCTATCAATTGCTTTTCTATATAAAGCTGCTCTCTTATATTTCATTTCATATTGGTATTGAATAGTCTGCTGTTGTTGCTTAAATGTGAACTCCTAAGCTTGTACTTTTTTCATCTTGAGCTGTGACAATTTATGACTTGCCATACAAGAAGGTAAATAAAATCTGTTGGCACTGGCTATGGAAATATAACTAGCTTTGAATTCAGTGGCAAGGTAAAACGGTAGCTCTGAATCAAAGGTCGGATCATTAGTCTGTAGTGAGCTACAGAAAACAGCCAGTCCAGTAGTTTTCTTGAGAAAAGATCCTTTCTGCTTAAATAGAGAAACCTCTGTTAGACAGAGAGTCTTTGTGCTGAAATATCTCTATCTTGCATTTAGGGTTTTTGTTTTATTAGAGGCCTTGAATTTATGATCATAGATAGGCAAAATGAAGTTGGAAGGGACCTCAGGAGGTCTCTAGTCCTGAGTCTAGCCTCCAGCTCAGAACAAGGTTAGATCTGAGGTCCAGTCAAGTGTTGAAAAAAAATCCAAGGCAGGCACCTGCAAAACATTTCTGGGCAACCTAATCCATTGCTTAAGATGCAGTTTGGATTGTTCCTTGGAAAGAAATACTGTGTTGTATGAGAATATTGTATTCCTTATAAAAGCTTTTTGCATATTTATCAGTTTTTCCTTTGCTTTACCTTAACTACATTCTAGCCATGAAGAGCCAGTACATACTTTAAAAAAAAATCTGTTTCTGTATATTTGAGAAAGGCAGATTTTAATCTGTTAAGCAAAATGCAAATCTAGAAGATGGAGAGCAGACTTAATCTTCATTTCTACAACAGATTTTTCTGTAATTAAGTATTCCAAATAACACTTGGCCATTCTTGTACATACATTCCATATATATATATGTGAAAAAAACCTTAGTTCTCTGAAACCATTTTTCAGCAGAACAGAAAAACAATTAGACACAAAATTTAAAATTATTCATATTGCAGCTGTGCAAATAGAAATTGATTATCATAGCAGTTTCAGTGTGAATAGGGGGAGTGATTAATGAATGCTTCTCAGTAAGATGCAAATGTTTTGTAAGTCACAGTAAGCTATGTCTATTTTATAAAAACAGTAGCAATAACTAAAAATAAGTTGAGCTTCATCAGCATATTCAGTTAGCTGAAAATAAAACTTTATTTTCTTTACAGATTGAAAACAATTTTCATGGTGAAAGGTTTCTTTTCTCCCTAACTTGGAGGTAATGTAAATGTCAAACACTAATCAAATGATATTCCTGTTACATGGTTATTAACTGGTGGCTTCCTGAGCAGTAGCTGCTGGTATCCTTTTACCTTGTGTGAGATTGGAGGCCAATCTCTTCAGAACCTGTCAAAGTCACTACTATGACAGGCATTTGAGGTGTCTCCCCAGAAAGACTAAGGATGCTGTACTGCATCGATTTTGGTCCGTTCCATTATAGACCAGCCATGGTTATTTGATTAGCATATCTCAATATATTGTTATTCTGGAGCAGACCATGCAAAATATATTTCACAGTCTGTTAACTTTTCATTTTGATTTACAGGGATGAGCCAGTGAAAGAAGAATTGATGCAGAAGTAACATAAGTCTGGTTTCAACAGCTCACAGAATCTGCTCAGTGGCAACTTTCTAGCAATGAGAATTTATGCTGCTTTGCCATGCCCATGCATACAGCTGCAGTGATAGTAAATGGCTTGCTGCCAGCATGCTTCTCTTTCCAACTTTTATGGAAAAGAAAAAAAAAAGTGAAAAAGAGAAAAAAAGGAAACTGGAGCAACATTTTGCTTTGTGAAACAAACATAGAAGTTACAGCCTCTTATTTAAAATTATCCACCTCAGAGATCTGCAGAATATACTTCCTGGACCAGGTCAACAAACTTCCTACAAAACTCTGAGCATGTCTGTACTGTGTAGTGGTGAACAGTAAAATGGTCGTAATGGGGAATGCAGCTCCATTTGGATACACCAGCTCAAGTTCATAAGCAATGCCACTGCTCTGCTGTGCCAACAGTATGCTTGCATTGATTTTTATATTGCCCTGGCTCCTACCATGCCAAATCTGAGCAACTAACTGCACCAGTGGATAAAAGCAGGGCTTATCTACCATGTTGCAGGGGGTTTTCTGAGTTTGTCTATGCTGAATCTTAGCTTATTATTCCTGGGTCAAGCTCATCATGTAGCATGAGCTGGCACTTCTGATGCCAACTAACAATCTTGGTTGTTTACTGATATGTGCTCATAATCTCTTATTTACAATATGCTGTGAGGTTCTTGGGCGTTGAAAAACAGTACATTTTTCCTTCTTTCTCTAGTTGTAAGTTGTGAATCTATGTACTCAGTGACAGGAGCACAGGTGATATGCTGATGATATATAATTTAGCCTAAAATGTACAATAAGGTTATTAAATCACCATTGTTGATGATTCAAATAATAGCCACATACTTGTATTTTAGACCTGATTTGTCACATGCAACTGTTTGGGAGATTATAACTTCAGAAGATAAAATATTTATAAATAAAATGCACAAAGTTATGTATTTTTAGATTAATTGAGAAGCTGGTATGGGCAATGAAATGCCTCGGGACAGTTCTGGCCACATAGTGTCACACCAGCACCAAAAGAGACTTTAGTGTGAAGGTATAGAAAGAAAATACACTATTACCCAGAATAGGGTAGGATTTGAACTGTAGGCCTATCATGTAGGGATCAAAAGGTGCTATTGCTACATGCAAGGTGGCAAATATAAAGATAAAATGTACCTGTACAACAAAGTATATCAGTGATTTTTCCTCTTTAGTCAGATCAGTGAGCGGAGTTCTGTACCCTTTCCAGAATGCCTAAAAAATATAAGTTGGGAAATCAGCCAGTGAGCCTGAATGTGCACTCAACCAAGTCACCTTTGACAGAAGCGAGGACTGCAGAACCATGACGTACTGTCTAATTAAAGCCAAGTGCAGTTTTTCTTTGAACAAACTCTTCTATCCTTTTTAAACTGGGTCAGAATTGCAATTGTATTTCCACCTGCTCAGGGTGCAGCCTGCACCATCCAGAGTGCTCCAGTGATAGCATATGCTGGGAGGCAGAGCTCTTTGACAGCAGCTCCTGGCTCAGGCTGAAGTACAGACTCAGCAGAAGCATAGCCTTGCAAGGTGGCATGGGCTCTTGAAGAGGTAACTTGTGCACTACTCCCTGTTGCTGGTTCTGCATGGAGCAGCGTTTGGGTCACAGCAGAGCTGGGTGCCAGGACCAGCTGGCTTGCAGGCTTTGTGTGACTGAGCACCTGGCGGGACAAATCTCGTGTTCATTCCTCACTTCCCACTGAATGTCTTGCTAGCGCACCTCTAATGCAGGAACAAAAACTATAATGCACTTCTTGAGAGAATCACAGAATCATAATAGTTTGGTTGGGAGTGACCACCAAAGATCTAGTCCAATCCCCCCTGCCATGGGTAGGACCACCTTGCACTGGATCAGGTTATTCAGATCCCCATCCCCACAAACCTGGGATATTTCCAGGGATGGAGCAACCACCAACTATTGTCCAACCTGTTCCAGTGTTTCAACAAACAAAAATGACTTTCCAAACCTGTGTGCACTGTGTTATTTTAATTTCAGAGTGGTGAATGGAATTACACCTTTCTTTTATGGTGCTGTGATTCTTGACTGGACAAGGTGCTGAGCAACCTGAGGTGACTTTGAAGCTGGTCCTGCTTTATGCATGAGAAGAACAAGCTGGCCTTCAGTGCACCCATCCAGCCTAAACCGTGTGGTGTGATTTGGTACGCTACTTAGAACTTGCTTTGCACAACTTGCTTAGCATTAGTAGCTAAAATTGCTGAAGTTGTAGGTTGCAAGCTGTGAAATTTCACCTTGATATTTTGAACACATGTTATGGTCAAGTAAAAGAAGGCCCCAGAGCCAGTTCAAATCTGAAGATAAAGAAATTGCAATCAGCAGCAGAAGCTGCATCCTTAGAGAGAAGAGAGATGACCCATGTAGAGACAGTGAAGGGACCCAAGGAAGAATGGGAAGACCCCAGTCAGAATCACAGAATCATGGAATGACTGAAGTTGGAAGAGACCTCTGGAGATCATGTAGTCTCAACCCCTGTTAAAACAGGTTCACCTAGAGCAGGTGCACAGGATCATGTCCAGGCAGATTTTGAGTATCTCCATGACCTCTCTGGGCAGCCAGTGCCAATGCTCTGTCACCCCCACAGTAAAAAAGATTTTCCTCATATTTTAGATGGATCTCCCTGTGCTTCATGTTGAGCCCATCATGAGCTGGTCCAATCAGCTGCATGAGTGGTGGGAAACATATATACAATTGCTCAGTGTTTTGTTTGTTTGTTTGGGGTCCTTTTTTAGAGCCATCCAGCTTGAGCTGTAGCACTATTTGTAAAAAGGACTTCATAGAATAGTCTCTTTTTGGCTTATTGATCTAGTGAAAACCTTGTCAAACGCTGTTACAGTGGCTAGCATGCGTAATACTCATAACAACTGTTCTGTGACTCTTAAGTGTAATTCACATTAATTAAAAATTTGTGTAGCTAAAGTGAAACAGAACAAGCCAGCTGCTTTATTGTGTGCAATATGACAGATTTGTTTCCAGTGGAACAAATTTCAGTGCTGCTTTTCTGGTTTTGCTTTGTCCCTTCTATTGGTCTGTCCTTTTGTTAATGTTAGGAAGCAGACCAGTAGATGAGTTTCTTGTCTCTCAGGGTCATTTCAGCTCACTTCTCAAAGTGAAAAAGAATACTTACAGACAAGTAATCTAAAGCTATTTTTTCCAGTAATTTATGCTAAATATCTTAAGAGGGAAGATAGAAATATTACTTTTGAATTCCGCAAATTAATATTTTATGTCCTTTTCAGTTAATCTGAGTATATAAAATTTCCAGTTTTTATGATTTACACACAAAGATAATTGCAATCCATTTTGTGAAGGCAGCTTTAAAAATCAATGTAAAAAATAACAGTTACATACAAATGAAAGAGAGGCAAAAAGTGCAGCCACAAACTATTACAAATATAATGAAAGTGAATTTATTGCTCAAGATTTTTATGACCTTCTGGTTTTAAACCATTAAGAAGGTCTTTCAAGTTTAATCCAAGCTGAAGAAGACACATTCCCATCCACATATACATGATTTTCCAGGCAAAGTTATACTACAGAAACACTGTGAGAATTAAAGCTCCCAGAAGGAAAATAAAAATTATGATTCCCATATCTCTGAAGTCAGTATGCTGTGTCCATCAATAAATTATAAAATGTGTGCTTTAAAATATTCATAAGCCATGGAAAAGTAAGGAATTACAGTTTTTTTAGCACTGGAACATACACATATAAATTAAATTCCCGATTTGTAGTAGCCTAGTATATTTCTTTTTCTGGCACTAGCCAGTCAAAAATCCAAGGAAGTGTAGTCTCAGAAAAAAAAGAGTCACTGACTTAAATGAAAAGTTGTGGGTTATATCTATATACAAGGTGATTAAAATATGCATATTTCTGGAGCTTTGCACCTGTGTATTGAAGTGATTGCACATAATTAGCAATGTGATTATCGAATATGTTTTCGCATGCCGCATATAATTAGACTTACAGAAACACACTACATTTAGAATATTTTAATGTAGATAAACTTTGAGGGCAAAAATGAAGTGTTGTTAAAGAAAAGTAAATTGTTTAACCCTTGTTGTGCCAGCTGCTGCTACCTCTATCTCGTTGTCCTTCTGCTGGGAAGAGCAGTGGCATGAGCTTTTCCCCCTGTCTCTAGCGCTGCTGAAGGAGCAATGTACAGCTTCAAATTATAGGACACTGATGACACAGAAAGGAAGAAAAAAAGAAGGCAACAGGATTAGTGCTGGATGAATGCTATCTTGAATGCATCCTCTTTTGAATAACTTTGTCTCTGAAATAAAATTATCATTATAAATTAAATAAAATGGTCACAATCCTATGTGATTACCATATGGTAATCACACAGAATTAACCCCTCAAACTAAGGGAAAGTTACATTTGTCTATTAAATTGTAATAGAGATAGGTTTCTGTCTGGAAAACGTGGCTTTATTTTGGTTTCCTGTTATTCATTTATCTTGATTTCCTACATTAAATGAAGTTAAATCAGAAGTATGCTGCTTGTAGTGGTTATTCACATTTGAAACAATGCTGTTCATACTATAATTTTGATAACTGGCAGTTCTCAACAAGAATTTACTATAGTATATTAGGTTGATAAGCTTGAGCCTTCTGAAAGGATTAAGGTGAAATGATAGGTCTACTCTGATAGATACTTTAGTATCTGATAGATACTAAAGAATGAAAAGTGAGATCCTGCCTGCTGGAGGCCCCAGCAAATTTTTTCAAAAGAATATTTCTAAGAATCATCTTTTCAAAAGAAAGTGTAAGCTCCTATTTTCCCCACAGTTTTGCTATAAATTTGGAGTTCCCAACCACTTTATTAAAAGAATGCAATTATAAAATGTCTGGACAACTTGCATCCTACTATTTCTTAGCAGTTGGGAGAAATTATGATAATTATACTAAAAACATCTCTATTTAAATAAAATACTTTTATAGTATATGACTTTTATGTTATAAGTATCAATTCAAATATTTTAATGCTTATCAATTCTCTGTTATGCTTGCATAAAACCATGGAAGAGGGTCCAGGGTTGCTAATTATTTTACCGATCAGATTCTGGTATTTCACTCACCATCAATGGTCTGCAAACCACAGTGTGGCTACACTGCTGTGGACCATCTCTGTCTTCTCTTAGCAGTGCAATTCTTATTTTATTCTAGTTTTTCTTTTGCTACAAGATGACATGCAGTGTTGGTAGTTTGTAGGTACATGCTTCTCACCAAACCACTTCAATGTGAGGTGCCCTTAGACCCCTTGGTCAAACAAGCTGCTTTGACCAATCTGTATTTTGATCGCCTTTTTCTGACAGCGGAAGAATTATTCCCTTATTTTTTGTCAATTCTTAATCTGAACACTCCAGCAATCTTCACCTCAACTCTCCCTCTGAATTTACAGTTTATTAATCTGAAACCCGTCACAGTGTTGAACAATTTTTCTTCCTGCTCATATTTCTTACGTAGTCACTGGTCTGTTGAAAATGGACTGCAAGGCCAACAGATAGCTCTGCTGAGGCTTAGGAGAACTATTTTAGTCTTGACATTTGCTACCACAGATTGCCATTATAGGTTAAAATTCCTGATTCTCATGGTAATTACAGTTCCCAACATACTTTAATCCAAGATCGTAAGATAAATTAGTGCCAGAGATGGATGTCTCAAACCAAGACTTCAAACTGAGTATGAGTTTCTAACCTCTCACCTACAGTGCTAGTGACTTTTCTGTGCTGTGACTGTTGTAGGTTGGCCAGATTTGAGGTAACAGGAGTAATTCTGCTGCAGCCTCAGCTGTGAAATAACTTAGATCCCTTCAGAAATAAAACTGAATTCCTCTCAGCCTTTTCCAGAAGTCCAGCTGAACTTTTAACTGATGATGGGACCAGTATTTCACTGATCTTGGGAGGACAATTTAAAGAATAAATATCACCATTCCTGTATATTATGAATACACAAAGATAAAACATTAAATCTTTGAATGGCCGTGAGTTAGGGAAGAACCACTGATTACATGCCTTCAGGTGCTTACAGAATGATAGTTAAATAAGAAAGAGCTAAGAAAAATACCCAAAGAAGAGGACTGAATTATTCTAAAAATTCTCATAGCAGCACATTAAAGAGTGCTTGAATTTAAACTTCAAAGAGTGCAGGTTGGCTTTCTGAAAAGAATCCAAGAAAGGTCTTGTATGAAATAGCGGCAACCCAGAAAGTGATAGCAGTTCTCAGCTTGCTGTTTTTCACTAAGGAGTTGGAGGTCAGTTATAAAAGAAGGGTTCAGACTTGGAGACAGCTGTGAAAGCCAGATAGGGGTGCTAAAAGTTGAGCCTGTGCTACCACTTGACATGTTTTTTCTTCAGTTTTCACCTGTATCCCACAGAGATCAGATGAAGGACTCAGACATCATGTACTACAGAAATATTTTTTTGCCATCTTGGAGAGGGAAGGTTCTTGGAAGATTTTTTGTTTTTTCTATTGGGGCTTTTTGGTTTTGCCTTTTGGTTTTTTTATTTATTTGTTTGTTTTTTATTTTTACATTATACCCCAAAGACTGAAAATAGTAGAAAAAATTGCAGAGAGGGAAGGTCTAGTGGATCCTTTCTAGTATTATTTCAGATTTTTTTTCTCTGAAGAAGACACCAAAGTGTCTAGATTTCATATGGAGTTGTGATGGGGATTTGGATCAAGATAGGCTATGTCTGTCCATGGCATATCTAGAATTCTGTTTTGAAGGAAAGGATATGGCTTTCATAACTTTGACAACCTCAGTAATTTCACTTCTAAGCACAAGCAGAAGTGATAGTTGGATAAGTGAGGTTTGATGGGCCCTTGCAGATTAAGAGCACCTGAAAGGAAGCAAAAGGCTTTTGTGTGATGGTAGGAGTAAGAAAATGCTTCTGTGACGCTTATCACCAGGTGGCAGTATTACACAGTCTTGCAATTCCTTTACATTGCCGTATGAGCCGTTTTGGGGTCCTGGTGGGAATGTTGATAGGGATATTTGTTAGTTTTTGTTAGGCAAGAGGAAACATGCACCAATTTCAGAAGAGCTGTATCTCTTTGTGTATTGACCTCTCTGATCAGAGAGGAAGCTGCAATATGAAAACTTGGGTATTGATTTCTTGGACACCCTGATCTTTAAACAAGGGTGTTTATCATGTGCTGCTAGACTGTTCTTTACTAGGAAAACCAAAACACCATATGAAAATGCAGTAGCGATATCTTTCACATGGTTATCAGAGTGACTGAGTCTGCAGCATCTCCATTTGGACCCAAATGTGGAAAAATAAGTGTGGATGTGGTGCAGGTGACATGCCTTTTATCTGTAATAAGTACCCAAAAGCTCCTCTACACTCTAGAGCTTGCATAATAAATATTTCATGATTCAGAAGGCTGAGGGCTGGAAGGAATACGTATGAGTACACTTAAGTTTTTCTATGCACGGGCAGAAATGAGACAACAATTTCCTGTGTCCTGTGAAATGCCTTCCTCATGCTGTCTTCATATTGCAGATTCTGGTTGTAGATAGCATACACAAGGACCCCGTGTTTAGTATTTGGGATTACAGAAAACCACCCTGTATTTCATACTCTTTGCTTTCTCCCTTTGGCTGCTTGTCATTTGATATTGCATCTTTCAATAACTGGAATATTTCTCACTTCACTCAAAGTATCTTCCCACTCACCAACTCTATCTGGCCACGTCATGAAGCCACACTCATCTTTTGAATGGCCACAGCAGCCAGAGGCCCTGTAGCTAATTTGCTTAGCATCAGCAAGGCTCCCTGAATGCCTCTCCGTTGTCTGGGCAGTGGACTCCAGTAAGCCCATATGCAGCTTTACATGCCAGAGATTTTCTTTGCTAGTTAACACACTGTAACTTCAAGCTGAGTTTTGTAAGTGTAACTTGGTTACGCCACAGTACAAAATGCGAGAGGGTGAACACAAATTTTCCTGGCTTAAATTGAAACCTGCAAATGCTCAGCAGTGTTGTCTCCATTAGTAAATTAAACATGTTCAGAAATTGTCTTGGGTACTGACACCAAATAGCATGACATGGTCTGACCTACACTGAAGCTATAATCTTGGTCACTGAGTGCTGGTTGGAAGTGCTTTCTGGAATGGTTGACTTCCAAATTATATCCAGGAGTTGTTTGAAAGAGTCATCACAGTGAAACATGGTTAGAACATTTGGTCATTCTTTATTCTGCTAGATGTCCCGGTTGCAAAGCCCAGGTGTGAAAGAACAAAAGATGACCAAGTTTACCTGGTAGAAAGGGAATCTGCCTTTAAATATCTTGTTTTGGCATTATCTAAAAAATGTAGCTCAAAGTTTTCAGATATGTTCTGTTATTGGGAAACTACCTTCACACCCATTGTAACCTAAATAAAGGTATTGAAAGGTATTGCTATGAGGAGTTATATGGTTGTAAACAAACAAACAAACAAACAAGAAAAAAGAAAAGAAAAACACTAGAATGTTGGAAGCAATTTATGATGTTCCAGCTGTCCAAGGTCAGCATCTTATAGAGGTGGAATTATGACTACCAATAATATAGGCATAATAGCTGCACTATAGCAATATAGGATAATAAAGCATAATATAGCTGATCATTTCTCTCATAAGGAAAACATGCAGCAATTTGGTGTAAGGAATGACTTGTAGAAGCTCCTGCATATGGACTGGCACTTATGAGACATTGGCTGAAAGCATTGTTTCTGTAGTGGTTGCATTCTGAGTAAAGGAAATTAAAGGTGGTCATTGGTATAATAAGATTATTACATCCAGAAAAAGAATGGCAAGCAGGAGAAGCCTTATGCTGAATTACAGCTTTATTAGGAGAAGAACTGCTGGCAGTATGATGCATAAATTCTTTTACAAGGAAGAATAAGGCACTCAATGTGTCATTGAAATAAAGGTTTGATAAGTGTACATAGTAGAATTTAATCTGACAAAAAATAAGGATAGTTTACACTTTAAACATTGAAACAAATTAAACCCAGACAAATTACTGAAGTTAGCATTCGTTTAGTAATTTAACAATTTCTATCCTCATGACAAGGGAAACACCTGGGACTTGGTGCATGATGAAAAATTGGTTTATTGGAAGTCTCAATTGGCTACAAGTATTGAAACAGCTCAGGTCAAGCAGTAATAAATAATTTAAAGAGACCAGTGTAAGGTAGGTGTCACTTTAATTTTATATTAACAGATCTATCAGATGTTAACCTTATCAGACATGTAATTGCCAAATGAAATCATGTTTTTGTACCTTTGCTTCATAAAATATCACTTGCTTACTCATGCATTTTGTACAAACTTTGATGTTGGCAGTGACACTGTTTCACATGCCCATTGCTTCAGACCAGCAAGTACTGTATTATCTTTAAAAATATACTGTAAGTATGCCAATTTTTATTTTTAGCAACTTGGAAAATGTGTTGAGCGTTACCTGGGAATTGGCAAGGACAAGGGACATACTGTGTTGGAATTCTGAAATATTTTTCTGTGCAACCCTTTTACATATTAGCCTCTTTCTGGTAGAAATGACTGTAGATTTGGCATATAAATTTTAACAGGTAAAGGTACTCTGCCTAAAATTGTCACAAGGAACAGGTCATTCCAGTATTATTTTATTTGAATGCTTGTTGGGTGAGCTCTGAGATACCTGTTGTCAGCATAGGATCTTAGAGAATTATGAAAAAAAAAAAAAAAAAGAGAATCCTAAGTCTTACATGTGAGTGTTCTATTGTGAAATCCACAAAAACTACATTGATTTTGCAAGATTATCTCAAAATTAGCTTTTAACAGACTTTGGATTTTCCTTGTAGTTAAAATCTCATTGGAGATTTATAGAGAGTTATGTTTGAAAGGGAAAATGTTGTGATTGAGCAGTGTTTGCAACTTTTAGGGCTTCATTTTGAACCCAGTCATGATCCCATTAAATCAATGAGAACACTACTGTTTTCAAAATGACCCTTTTCATTGCTTCATTGATGCTAAGGAGTTACAGCCACGGACTTGCAAAGAAGCTAAATGATTTTATTAGAACTTAATCCCACAGGGACTTGCACAGAAACGTGGGCCTCTATAAAGAGAACATAAAAGACTACCAAATGAAAACTCTATGTTGTTGGTTGTGCTGTGGTTTGTGACTCTACATAAAATGTGGTCCACAGACCATCATTAAGAACATTCAAATTCATAAGTAAAAGCCTGCCTTTGAAAGCTGCATAAACCCATCAGTTCATGTGGCACTGCAAGTAACTTCTTCTAGCTTCAGAAAAAGGGGAACCTGTTAAAAGTCAAGTTTTTCAGCTAAATATCATTATAAATATTTTTACTTCTCTTGTACATCTATTCCATAATTTTTTTACCAGTCTTCATGAATCAGTAACTGTCTTGAGTGCGTTTAAATAAATAAGAATTTTAAATTCTACTGAAATTTAAAATTAATTAAATTTGAGGGTTTCTCTGTTTAGCAACTTTAGTTTTGAGCTCCTTTTCATGGAGATGAAGGTACAGTGTTAACAATCTGGTATTTAATATGAAAATTTTAAATTATGATATTTCTGCATCATGTTAAAAGCATCAGAAGGGATACTTGAGTCTAAATCCTTTAGCAGCACTTCTATTTCAAATGAATTTAGCCATATTTCTTGTTAAGTAGTGAATAGGCTGAGATGAGAACTAAATGCTTCTGTATCTTACACATATAAATATGTAAGTTTCTCTAGGATATGCTTTGTGTCACCTAGTAAAAGAAAGAGGTTAAAAGATAAACTCACTAAGTCCACTCTTTGGAGTCTGAAAGCAGGTGAGCACAGTGGTGGCCAAAGCAGAAAAGCGAGTCTGGTCTCCCTAAAGAGAAGATGGGTGCTCTGCTGCTTCTGCTGGCGAAGAATACGGTGATTTTTCAAGGTGAAAATGCTGTTTTCTCCTTGATTAAGAGTCAATGAGTGCACATCTCTTCTCATTAGAGGCAGAAGACTGAATAGGTTTATTTGACACCAGACTCTGAAGTCTTCTTCCAAAGGATAAAAGGACTTCCAGCAGTGTGGTGCATGGCTGTACAAGGGTGAATTTCACCAAGCAGCCCATGAAGGTTTCCTTAAAAAAATTCACTGAAGGTAGAAGTGCATTGTGTCTTTTCATGTTTTGGCAAGGCCCAAAAATTTGCAACTGTCAGACTTTTACTACTGTATTACCACTACTATAGGACACTGGGAGTGTGCATGCATGTGTGGTAGGCGTTTGGAGGTGGGTGGTGTAGGCTGCTGTTCTTGTGGACACTGCACAACATTTACTGCTTGAGCTCCTTCTGTTTAGACCATTTTCTGGTAATTTTTATGATTTCTGGCAAGCTTTAATGGGAGCAGATATTCTACCCCAAAAAATCCAAGTACTCTTAGTTTCTATATAAAAATCTTCATTTTAAAATACATTCTGTATGTATAAAATACATTCTATTTTTATAAGTTCTAAAGTTAAGTGGTCCCACGGGAAGGCACTGTTCTTCTGTTATCAGCCTTGCAGAGGTGAAGTTGTCTTTAGAGTTGAGCAAAAAAGTTGCTTTAGCACTGTCAGATATCTAATTAATCCCTCAGTAAATAAAGGCATTCTGTAATTAAATAAGCAAGATGTGCAATCAGTTCTAAGACAAAATGCTTTGCATATTAATATATTGTAATCCAGGAGCCCTATGAGGTTTGGTTTTGGATATGAAGTGTTTGTAACAAGAGTTTTAACATTATGGGGAGCACACTCCAGGCAAAACAGTTGGGTTTTTTGGAAAAATTCAGCTGAGTGTGGTCTGCGGGCTAAAGATTTGAATGTCTTTTTTAAAAAAGGGTAATTTTCAGTAGGGAAAACAACACAGTTTTAGGATGCGGATCGTTGTAAATACATGAAAGGGATTGAAAAGTAACCTTTTGACATTTTAATGGAGCAGCTGCGCTGCTGGGGAACCGCTGTTATTGCCTCGTGGAGTAAAAGTGTTCTGCAAAGGGGGTTCATGGCTTGGGACTTGGTGCTTTGAAGACCGCAAGAATCAGCAACGCCGCGTATCAGCTACCGCTGGTTAAAATGTGGGGTGATCAGCGCTGTCCGACCTCCTTGGATGAAGCACTTGGGGTTATAATGACAGGCGTGACAGCGCGAATGGTGCCAGACACCCACTCCCTACGGGGAAGTGCTGGGAAATGAGGAATTCAGCGGAGCCCCGCTCACCTGGCTGCTCCCCGGCCCGTCCCATTGGCTGCCCGTCGCCCCGCCCCCGCACTCTGATTGGCTGCTGCCGCTGCCGCCTCCGCCCCCGCCCCGCGCGCGGGGTCCCGGTCCGGTACCTGGAGGGGAGCGCGGGGCGGCTCCCCCCGCCCCCGCCGGGCCGCCGCGCGCTCCCATTGGCGGCAGGGCCGGCGTGCTGGGCCCGCCCATTGGCTGGCCGGGCTGCCGGCCCGGTCGCGATTGGCCAGCGGGCGGGGGCGGGGCGCGCCCCGCCGGGAGCCGGGCGCTGTGTTTGGGCTGGAGTTGCGGCGGAGCGGGATCGGGAGCGGAGCTGTGCGGCCGCCGCCGGGCAGCGCGTTCCGGGCACGGCGCTCGGCGCCCAGCCCCAGCGGCGGGCGCGGGATGGCCTCGGGCGGAGTGCGGCGCGGCGCGCTGGGCTGAGCGGAGTGAGCCGCGGTCGCCCGCCTGCCAAGACCATGCCGTCGGGGAGGGAACCGTGCGCCCCTCGGCTGCGGGATCCGAGCGGGGCGGCCGCCCCGGCAGCGGCCGGCAGCGCCTGATCCCGTGCCGCGTTGCCCCCGCGCACCGCCATGGACGAGCGCTTCAACAGGTGGCTGCTGCCGCCGCTGCTGGCGCTGCTCTTCCTGCTCATCGTCTACCAGTACGTGTCGCCCGCCTGCCCCGGCGCTGCGTGCCCCCGCCGCCCGCCGGCCTCCGCCGCCCGCCGCTGGGGGGGCCCGGAGGAGCGGGAGGAGGAGGAGGAGGCGGCGGTGATGCCGCGGCTGGCGGCCAAGTTCCCGTTCGCCCAGGGGGAGCTCTGCCGGCGGGTGCGGTTCGACATGCGGGGCCGCGACGTGATCGTCTTCCTCCACATCCAGAAGACGGGCGGCACCACCTTCGGGCGGCACCTGGTGCGCAACATCCACCTGGAGCAGCCCTGCTACTGCCGGGCCGGGCAGAAGAAGTGCGCCTGCCACCGCCCGGGCGGCGACAAGGACACCTGGCTCTTCTCCCGCTTCTCCACCGGCTGGAGCTGCGGGCTGCACGCCGACTGGACCGAGCTCACCAGCTGCGTGCCCGCCGCCATGGAGCGCCGCGGCTGCGCCGGCAACCGCACCCTCAGGTCAGTGCCTGCTTTCCAGATGCTCCAGATCGGAGCCTGCCTTCCCCAGCGCCGTGGGAAAGCGCCCTGGCAGCAGGTCCCGCTCCCCGGCCCCTGGGCGAGAATTGTCCGCTGCCGTCCTCAGTAAGAAGCAAACGGCGGGGCAAGGCTGGTGTTCCGGGTGAGGTTCTGCTGTGGGCTCTTGCCTTCTCGGTGTGTTACCTGTGATGCTTTCGCTTTGCCTCAAATTCGTGCTGATGCCGCGCAGCGCGCACGCAGCTGCTTTGTGCGGGTTAGCGTGAGAGAAACTCCGCTCTTGCTCCCGCAAGTTTCTCCTGTTTGTCCTTTCGAAACTTGTCTTTAACAAATCACTACGCTCTTCTGCAGCAAGAAGAGTGCCTCTGCAGAATCTGATGGATCGTTGCAGCTGCTGAATGTTGTAACTAGCGGAGTTCGAAGTATCCAGAAGCCCTTAAACTCTCTTTCACCCGTGTTTCGCGTTGGCACATAGGCAGGGTCTGTGCTTCCCGTGCTGTCCTGACCGCTCGCTCTCCGTGCGAGCTCAAAGTGGGAGACCATGCGTGGCAGGCTCTGGACAGGGAACACGGTACTGGCAAAAATCGCACTGTGAATGTCCCTTTGGTGACCTGATGACAGTGGAATAGGGAATTCTGTGTGCACGCTGCCTCTCTGCGTGTTATAGTGTGGTTTTGTTGGGGCTTGTGAAAGGTCTTGCCTGTTCTAATCGTGGAATATTTGTCAGATGGCTGATCTCTCTTGGTTAGAGATACCTCTAGGTGATGCATTTAGTTTTAGTCTTTGTTCTGATTTATTCACCGTTCAGTCAGATTATTCAGGCTAGCATTAGAACCTATCTCTATTTGTTTGATTGATTTTGGACATGTGTATTAAGGAGTTGTGAGCTGAATTCACGCTTAAACCTCTGCACTTTAATAATTGTAACTTCAACTCTGTAAAATATTAAGAGAAATATAGGAAGAATACCTTTTAAAAAAGTTATATAGTTTGCCAGCTACCTTGTGTTTTTTTTCATTTTAGATCCATCTTGATTTTATGAGTCCACAAACTTTAAATTTTCAGTAAAATTACTTCCACATTGTGGTTTGTATCTTGTCACTTAACATGTATACTCCATGACATTCATGGGCACATTTTCACAGGGTTTATTCATCAAGACAATAGAGTTGATTATTGTTGTTGTTGAACAATTTGAAGGTTATTCTATGTGAACATCAAAGCAAAGCTTTGCAGCAAAGCTAGTTGCATTTGGAAAGACTCCAATCAGGATAATTTGAATTTATTGTGGATGGTTTTGGACTTGGGCTGTACTTGTAGAATACTGTTAATTTTTTTTCATAAAATTGTATGAATTACCTTTAGCCGAATATGAAGTGTATGTATTTGCTGATGGAAGAGAAATGCTATGTCTTCAAGGACAAAATAATTTGGTGGTAGCTGTAGAGCTTTAAGGAATATTCAAGAAATTTGCAACGTAAAAGGGAGGGGAGGAGGAAGAGTAATACTTGTAAAAATGTCTGAAAATACATCATCCGCCAGTGAAATCCACTTTATCTCTCTCATGAAGAATATTAGTAGGTAAACAGCTGAGTGCTAAATTCAGTTGCAAAGATTACAAATGGGCAATAAAATTGGAGTAGTGGCTTCAGTACTATTAGAGAAAACCATTCTTGTATTAGGTAAATTTAAAACTTCAAGTTGAACTACACAGCCAGACATAGTGGTTATTCAGTGCATAGTTAGTAATTACTTTGACTGAAAAAAGACGTGTAGTGATACTTTACTATTATAGGTGAACACTGTTTTCTGATTTTTTTTGGTTACTGATTTTGTTTAATTAGTGGATTATTTGGCTAGTGTAAGGTTGTACTTCTTGATTTGTCCTCACATAAATGAGGAAAGCGCTGTGAATAATTTATTGCATTGTTCTGATACTCGTTCATTCTTGAATTATTACCTGTGCTAGGAGACACCTTTACATTTTTCCCTTTGTTTTGTCATTATAACCATGTAGCTTGACTTCTGCTTCTCAAGGAACTCTAAAAGGAATCAAATAACTCTGAAGTATGGATTATCTCTGCTGTGAATGTATATGCTCCTGGTGAAATTGGAATCAAGCCCAAACTACTTTGCTGTACTATTAGAGGCATGCATCTAAGTATTTTTTTAATGTCTGAATGGAGAATTGAGGAGACTGAATTCCTAAAATAGGCAAGAAACAAGCATACGAGTCTAATGTAAAGCATAATGAATATTTTTAAGTCTTCCTTTAAGATTTCTGCATGTATTTGAAGCACTAGACTTCTTTGAATAGTTCAACTTTTCTGCCTTCCAGCTATGGTGTCAGGAAATTAGCCTAAATTGGTTAAATATCTGACAATGATCAGATATCGGCAGGACAAACTTTTACGGATCTGCTACCGAGGTGTTTGATCTCCTGTGCCATATATTTGATAGAGTGAAGATGTTATGTGAATTTCAGATTTTTTGTCTCTTTCTCCACTAGCAGGTGTTAACATAATCTGTTCTTTCATATTCCTGTATATGCGGTCTGTCTTCTACTATATGGAGGCAATAAAGGATTTTTAGTGTATGATAGTGAAAATTTGTTTCTTAGAGGGCTAAAAATAGTGTAAGTTAGATTAAGTCCTACCTTTAAACACAGATCTTCAGAAGATTTCATGAAGAAACTATAATTAGAATTCATGGGGGAAGGGGCTCACTGATAAGGAGTGGATGGTCATGGTAAAGGTCCTGGAAGACCTGTGAAGCACAGCCTCTCCTCAGTTTTTTTCTTTCGTGGACAGTGTGTTTAAATCACGTGAGGGTTTTGAAGAGAATTTGTCTTAGATTTTCCTCTTCCTAATGGTGGAGTTTTGAAGTCTCAGGACCCAAGATGGAACATGGGGCAAAAAGTGATGTTGTGCTCCAGAAATCTGAACTTCTTTAAGCCCAAGTGCCAGCATGGACTTTTACCTCTATGGGACTTAATGGTATGGTGTGCCTTGTCCCAGCTTAGGTATCAAAAGTTGTTAACATATTGGATGCTACTGTGAAGTTGTATAACTATCTCTTTTGTTAGAAAACCAAGTAATTCTTTTGAATGACATTCCTTTCAAAAACAACCAAACCAAGACAAAAACTGTAGACTTTATTTCTTCAAACATTTTCATATGTTTTCATTTTCAGGATGTGAGATTTTCTGCTAAAATACCTGTTTTAAGTGTCTACAGAGGCAAGCTATTAGTTTTTCATACTAATGTGTAGCTTTCACCTTTACAAAAGTTACTATCTGGATAGTGCCTTATTATTTTTTTTTTAATTAAAACATTTCTTTTTAAAGAAACAGTCTTTTATATGTTTGCATCGACCTCTGTGGAAGCCATTGAAGTTGGTGATGCTTGTGTTCAGTTCCACCCCCAGAACTTGGCTTTCCTTCATAGGTGTCAAGAAGCTGAGACTGTGGAATCTTAGCCAACACTGTTTGAGGAAAGAATGGGAAGAGAAATGTTGTGAGATGTCTAACCTGGTATGCCACGGAAGAGTTGGTGTCAAGTCTGAGTGACATTAGGCTGCCTCTGCAGACAGTGGGGAGAAATAGAATAACACAGGCAGCCCTTTTAATGGTCTCAGACATGTCTGAGACCTGCTGAATTGTCTTCTGGAGGGCCGGTTCTTCCATTCACTCATAACAAGGGAAAGACTAGGATAGTGAATTGTGACTTTGTGTCTAAAAATAGAGAAGGAGAGTTCCACATCTAATATTGCAGAGACATTGTCCACACTGATTGTCTGCCTCTGTTAGGTTACCAGGTAGTCCTTGGGGTGTGAGGTAGGGCTTGCTTTGCCTCTCTGCTCTATGGAGGAAGCTTTGAGAGAACCTGAGTAGTCCTGATCAAGGCACTTCTTATCCCTTGCTGATGATGCCTGCAGTATAATTAATAATTATTCATTATTGTTTATTTGATGTTTGATTAAACTAGGAAGGCAATATTTTAAACTACACACTTGAAAGAACACTCTATAGAAAGTTTTGTCTAATTTTCTAATATGAAACAGTGAAATCAGTCAAGTTGTGTAAACCCCATAAGCTTTATTGTTAATGCAGTTTAGTCTTCAAAACTATTGATTTTCATTAATTCACTTCCATTACACTCTTTATTTCCTTGTCCTTTTTAACTTACCATATGCTACATTTTTCTATGGAAGTGTAATTCAGCAGTAAACCCATGAGTCCTGAAATGGAGAAAGTTGAATAGAAAATATTAGTAGAATTCCTTTTCCTTCTTTTGCATTCTTTGACTTGACTATTGTGTGTTTTTTAAGCTCTAGCTAAAATAAAAAATAAGACAGACTGATCTTTGCAGGTGTGGTAACTGATCATCACAAAAATGTAGGAGTGTTAATTGAAAAATAGGACTATGCTGAAGATAATGGAGAGAAGGGAATAAAAAGTCACAAATATTTAAACTGAAAAAAATCCCACAAATTCTCTATTGTACCTTAGTATCTTCTACTGAAATGAGTGCTGGAGCCAGTAAATTCTATATAGTTTTTAAATAAAAGTAAGGAACAAGAAAGACTAAACAATTTCCTGTGCTTCTGCTAGTGACTCTGGATTTTTTACTTTCTTACCTGTCTCCAGTGTAATCTGCTCAAGGGTTTCATTGTTCTTAAATTTGAAAAGTGGTGTTGTCTTCCCCAAGTGCCTAGTGTGAATCTTGTTAACTTCAATTTTAAGCCTGTTGCATCTCCTGTCTTTTGAGAACCTGAGAACAAATCAGTCTCGTTTTCTCTGCAGTAGCCTTCTGGGTACTTTGCTTCTTAGGAAGCCCTCTTTCAAGCTTTCCTGCTAAAAAGTAACCAAATCCAATTCACTCTGTCTTTATTGGAAGAACACAAAGAATGGCCTACTCTTTGGGTTTGTGTCAGTTGTTTTCTTGAGAAGTGGTGTTTCGGTGGGAGTACAGTATTTCGTCTCTTAAGTGTAGTACAAAATGGACCAGAAAAGATTACTTGACTTATTCTGAAAGTTGTGCTTCTGGTTGGACATTTCACTGATATTTACCATTTTGCAGTTGCCTGACATTGACTGTCAGTTTGGGATTTAGACACGATTAATTTTATTATAGACTACTACTTATATTTTCCGTTGTCTTTTTGTAGGAGCTTTGTGCTCATCCCCTGTGGATTTCGTTCCCCTTCTGTCAATTTCTTTCATTTGCAAAATTTATTTTAAGTTTTTTCCTTCCTAGCTTTTCATCATTGGCACATTTAGTAAAAATGGTTTTGTTTTCAGTATCCATGTTGTTGATGCAAACATTGAATAGAATGAAATCCCTTTGTAATAAATCTTTTGTTTGATAACTCTCAGAATTGCTTTCCAGGGAGTTCTGCCCTTGCCACATCATATTTTTTTCCTAGACTGTGTTTTATTTGGCTTATGGGAGTAATTGGAGATTTTGTCTAAAGTTGTCCTTTTTTTTTTTTTTAAAGCATTTTCTTTCTAATGTTCCTATTTTAAGTTAATTGCTGTATTTTAGAAGAAAATTAGACTGTTTTGATCCAAATTGATTGAAATAGTAATGCTGTATTTTTCTTCTATTTGTTTACAGACAACTTGTCTAGAACTTGTGGCAACAACTAGCAACTATCCTTAACGACTTTTGCCCTGTATGTGTCACCTGTGAGTTTTCCCCTGTCAGAGTAGCAGACAAATGATTGATGTACCAGAACTTTTCTGCATCAAGGTTGTCATAACCCTGAAAAATCTTTCACCCAAAGACAAGTCTTGTCTTCAGACTTTCGAAGATACTGCTATAAATCTCAGCAGGTTGCCTACAAAAAATGAGTAGAACTCATGTTTACTGTTAATTGCCAGGAATGATAAAAGAGTGGTCAGCACTACTTCAAATGGGAACGGATAGTTCTTATTCATCCATCATTGTAATTTATGGATAACTGGAACAGAGTAAGTTTTGAGCCAGGAAGGTACATGCTATGAAAATGATCACCTGAACTACAATTCTAGTTGGCTGGAAGAGAATGTAGTGATTTATCCAAGTGAATTTACCTTTTTCTGGTATTTCTTTCTGGAAAATAGGCTGTCTAATAAGGTTTCCTTTACAGTGCAGCAGCTATTCTCTTTTTTATGCAGGAGCCAGGCAGAGAAGTCCTGTGGGAGAAGAAAAGAGTGGAAGTGTCAGGAGCATCCCCTAGGGCTGTACAGTGTTATAAGACACAACAGCTGTTTTGACTTTCTCATGTTGTGACACTTCTTAAATTTCTATTAACCAGCTACCTAATTTAGCATCCTCTTGAGTAGGGTATTGCTTAAATCCTTACAGAGTGTTAGGATATGTATTGGTTTGAGGCAGAATGGGAAAGGTTACTTTGTGAGCGGGAAAAGTTGCTGTGGAATACCATTACATGGATAGAGATCAGATCTGTGGACTAAGCCATTGGCAAAAATAGGAATAAAATTGTAAGCTTGCTTGTGGAGGTTTTTTTTGAGAACTCTTTGTGGTGAAGAAAAAAATCTCTGCCAGCTCAGCTCTGGTGATCACAAGCTGAATGGAAGTGTAAAGATCTGGTTGAACTGAATGATTTTTCCCTTCAGGTGTGTTGACAGTTTTCCATGTCTTAACTTCTAAGTAAGCAAGAGTAAAGCATCTCCTTCTAGAGTTTGGTGAAGCCATGGCAGTGAATTGAGCTTATATATAATGTAAAGCCTCTGCTGCTGTTTGTGCAGAATGAGATCCAATGAGAGCAAGGGGAAGCCTGTATTCTTTCATATTTTAAGTATTGCATTCAACTGGCTGCCTGTTCTCTGGAAGTATTTATAATCCAAATTTCTATGTTGTAATGTTCCCAGTTGCTTCAGGAGGTAACTTTCAGTCCCTTTAAAGCTCTGTTTTTGCTGAGCAAAGTTTTAAACACTGTGTAGGAGGCTAATTGCATGAATTAAGAGTCTCATTTGGACAACCACCAGGTTACAGTTAGTCAGCCCTGAAACAACTACTTTTTAAAGGGGACAAACTTAACAGAAGTGTTTTGGGATTTGGTTCAAGATGGCATGAATCTTCTTTCAGAGAAATTGCTAGAGTAGCAAAATCAATAACTCTTGAAGTACTTACGGTCTCTTACATGATCAGTGTTTGAGATCTCAATATGTATTGACTGGAAAGGTATAAAATGGGTTCTTGTAATGATAGGACCTATTAGGATTTTGATTCTGCTGTGAAGCTTACACTTAGGTGGTCTTATGTGTACTTCTAAAAAGATTTGGAGTGTGGCCCATAGCTTAAAGTCATCTTAGAAAAAACAGTGTTTAAACTTAATGTCTTAACCCCCTTTTTTTTTCTTTATTAATTGTTAATCTGTTAGAAAATGCTTGATGTAAATGTGATACAGTTCTATGTACTAATACACTAATACAGTTATATGTCAGTTGTGAAAGTGTCAGGGTCATGCAGGGTGGACTATGGCTCTGAGTGTTTAAAAACTCAAGGGAAATTGCAAACATACTGGCATAGTAGTGGATGAACTTTGAATGCCATATGAAGAATAATGTTGGGATGGGGAAAGCAATGAGCAGATTCAGTTTCCAAAGGATGGAACAAACAATGATAGTCATAATTGACTTGAG
This sequence comes from Vidua macroura, assembly GCF_024509145.1. NCBI lineage: Eukaryota > Metazoa > Chordata > Aves > Passeriformes > Viduidae > Vidua > Vidua macroura. Next base: position 40,864,230 of record NC_071572.1, on the reverse strand, counting down.
AGTATATTTCCCGTTCTGTGAAGTAACTTGATGTTGATGAGAAGTCTTGCCACATGATGCTCTTTGATACTGGAAGGAAATGGTCCCTTCAGGGGATGTGTGTGGAGAAGCTGACATCTCTGAGGCCAGTTACTTTCTGCAAATAAATTAAATTGAAAGTGAGGTCAGTGAAATAAAGCACTTCAAAAAGCACTAATAAAAAATACAATTTTTTTTTATTTCTCATCTAAATTCTAATGATATCAATGTAAAGAACTTGCTGACTTACAGATTTCCATTTGATTTGTAAGCTGGCTTTTGTGTAAGTGGCAAATACATTTGTATCTTAGTGTTTGTGTATTTGCATACTTAAAAGTGTCTACTTGCAATTTTTTACTTTATTTTCATCTATCTTTGCACACAGGCTTTGTCTGAGAATGTGGGGATAGGAGGAATAGCAACTGATGGTGTTTGCTTGAGGAGCTCCTCCAAGGAAGAGAAGAAGGAGGAGAAGCAGTTTGAGCCTCAAGTGACAGTGAAGTCTGGAAGAGAGCAGGAGAGAGCAGGGAGCAGAAATAACTGTGCAGTCTTGCAAGGTCAAGGAAGGATCAAAATGATGCAATTTGAAAGTTTGTTTTTTTTTCCAATACAAATGGTTTAGGATTTAAAGCTCTCCATATGTTCCTTTTATGCTTGCTGGAAGTGAAAGATACAGAGGTAATGAAAAACTTCAAGTACTAGGTAGTTTGAGCTCCTGTTCTACATAGGTATTTTATTTTTAGATAAGTGTTGTAATAAGAGAGCCAAATAGTAAATTAAGCACCTTCAGCTCCAGCAGTGTACATCCCTAACAGATTTGTCAGGTGTAGTTTTCATCATTTAACTATACTTTAATTTTTAGTGATAGGAGTAGGACCATTATTTTCCAAGAAGTTCCCAATGTAAGTGGTGAATAACTTCTATAACTGCAAAACCTTTGTTTACATGCTAGAAACACCTCTCTCAGGCTAAAGCTAGGTCATTTCTGTTGCTGACTTAACAAGGTTTAGATGAGAAGAGTAACTTAATGACATATTTTATGTTGTTTTCTACTACAAGTCATTTGTATTTATTATAGAATTACGTAGGAAGGGACCACTATCTGTCATGTAGCTCAAAACCCTGCTGAAAATCAGTCTAACTAGTTCAGGTTGTTTTAGGCTATGCCCAGAAACTTTGAGTAACTCCAGGGATGGTGGTGCCACAGGGTCTCTGAGCAACTTCTTGCAGTGTTTGGCCACCCTCATGGTAAAAAGAGCTTTTATCTTCAGCTAGCAGAAATATTCCAGAAATGTTCCATTGTCCAAACTGTGTTGGTTTCTTCCTGTCTTACTGTTGTGTGCATCTAAAAAGAGTCAAGTTATGACTTTTCTATTTACTCCCAAATGAAAATTGAATAGAGTAATGAGGTCTGCCTGGTTGCTGCCTTGTCCCCAGACAGAACAAGCCTCACTTGGCAACTGTTTATGTGTCGTGTGTCCCAGCCCCTTCATCATCTTGGTGTCCCTCTGCTGACAGTTCCCACTCTACCAACGTCTGCCTTTTATTGCTGAGCTCAAAGTCAGACACATCAATCCAGGTGCTGTCTTACCAGTGCTGAAAGGTGGCGTGAGGGGAAGTCACTTGCCCCAGCTTGCTTAGTCTCACCTGCCAGCAGAGCTCGATACTTGACTGGCCTGCTTCACTTCCCAAGGGTGCATTTTGGTGGCTGTTATTCATCAGTGTCCACCAGGAGCTCCAGATCTATTTCTGTAGAGCAGTGTCCACTGCATGCCCAGCCTGTCTTGTGTGTTACTTCACCACAGGAGCGAGTTTTTTCTTTTACATAGAATCATAAAATGGTTTGGGTTGGAAGGGGTATTGGAGATCATCTGGCTCCAATCCGCCTGCCATGGTCAGGGACACCTTCCACTAGAGCAGGTTGTTCAAAGCCCTGTCCAACCTGGCCATGAAAACTTTCAGAGGTAGTCCACAGCTTCTCAGTCCTACCACTCCTACAGTAAATCACTTACCATGGTTGATCTTCGTGAGTTTCCCATCAACGCAGTTCTCCAGTGTGGGGTTACCCCTGAACCTGCTGACTGGTAGACTCTGACCTGGTAGTCTTTGTCCTACCATCCAGGTCATTAATAGAGAGTTTTAAACACCATTGGCATCACTGCCAGTTCTTGAGTGACACCACAAGTTATCAGCCACCAGCTGGATTTTGTATAGTACCCATGTCCCACCAGCATGCCTCAAATAACACAGTGGGAGACCATGGCAATGTCCTTACTGGTGTCAATGCAAACAACATCCACTGTTCCAGGGGAGTTTGCTCAATCACCTTTCCAGTGTTGTAGATGAGACTCACCAGCCTGTAGTTCCTTGAATCCTTCTTGAAGCTAAGTGTACAGTTTGGTTTTTATTTATGGAAATTGGGAAGCAAGATTACAATGGAGAAGATGCTGCAACATGAAAAGGTGTTGAAGTAAGTATTTTAACTGTTCCTTGTTCCTCAATTTGAGAATTCCTGGAACAGGCTCAGAAGCTGTATTTATTAAATAAATGAAGGATGTAGACAATGATTTTTTTTTTTCCACAGTGGACATTGCATTAGTTTGTTGGAAGAAACAATTTATTACAGCAATAACTTTTTAAATGGGCTGTGATACTTCTGTATCCAGTAAAGTTGGCATTGCACATGTATTACAAAAAATATGTTCCTTTATACATTTCTGGTAAGAATGGGATGGTATGCTTCTCTGGTGACTGGGAAGGTACATTTTTTCTTATTAAATTGGTTTTAGTAGGTAAATTAGAACTTGAGTAGCAGTTCAGTAAATAAGAGGCAGTCACATATTTGTCGTCTTAAATACTTTTTTATTTCGGGATATGTTGAATCAACCATTTCCTCAAATTATTTTTATCCATAAAGCTAACATTTTTATAGTTTCCATATTCATATTGCAGATGGTGTTCTTCAGAGATCTAACTTCCATCTATAGTGCTAATGTTATTAAACTGTTCACAGTTAAGTGATAGTGTAAAACTTTTTCATGTATTAACATGCGATAATTTCCCAGAGTTTGTTATGAAAGAACATAACTGTTTTGCCTTTTATCCCCTGAATTATTGGATTGAACTTTCAATATATGTAAGATTTTATTGTGCAAGTTTCAAAGCTTCTGTAGGCAAATACAGAATCCAGAAAAAAAAGCAGCAAATATATAGGCAAAGAACTTTGCATTTATTTAAAGCTGATTATAAAGGCTTTACAGTGCCAAGCAGAAAAGATTCAGAAGATGTGATCTCAAATAGTTAGTTCGCATGTGCATCTTTATTTTTTACTGCTTAACACTTTACTTACGTGAAGTAAAGATTTAAAGTCCCTGTTTTCAGGACAGACTTGTGTCACAAGCTTCAGCTCAATTGTGTTAAAGTAGTCATGCCTTTTCATCAGGCTTTTAAAGCCTGAAAACACCCATTGGAATGATTTCCTCCAAACTGAGAATTTAGTTGCCTAAATGAAAGGAGTCACTGAAATTACTTTTCCTAAACAGCTCAGGCCCTCTCTAACATGTTTCCTTCTTCAGCCAAGTTTTTTGTTTTGCTCTCCAGAACCATGTAAATGTATGTTGAATTTTGCAGCACTGCCTCTGACTTGTGCAGATTACTTTTTTATCAGGCTATACCTCTTTTCATTTTGATTAAATTGCCAGATGCCTGACAATGGGGTAAAGAATGCCACTGTGATATGGGTCAGTACCAGCCATCTAAATGGCTGCTGGGCCTTGCAGTAGAGTAATAGGAAAACTGATGGACTGCATCTGACTTACAGGTTGACTGGGAAGCTTAAGTGCAGCCACACAGAGCTGTGGCTTTGATTAGGAGAGCAGTGAGGATGCTAGAAGTTTATCATTCTTGTTTCATGCTCTGCTACTTGTATTCCAGAATATTATCAGGTAGTTTCAATGAAAATATTAAGCATAAGCCCAAACAAAATACAAAAAAGGTGAATTGGGAAGTCTTCATTAGCAAGAGAGTCATTGGAGTTGCATGGATATTTTAAGCCAAATTGCAAGTTGTGTATTCTTTCAGGAGGTAAATTTATATATATGCCTAAAGGATTTTCCCATTGTACCGTATATATGGATAGCAGAAGAGCTTAAAAGAACATGGAGAATATGAAAGATTTATTTTTCACAATCAGTTTTTATTTTTATCTTTTTTCTGTAAAGATACCTACTACTTCTTGTATTACTCAGGTCACATTGTACACTTCTGATTTACCTTCTTGGCAGCCTGGTGTTGCTCACTCTCCCACATTGCTGTCCTTTCTATCTTGCCAGCTCTTTTGCCTTTGTTTTATATGTTTTTCTTGTGTGGCTCACATCCCCTTTGCATTGTACTTGCTTGCTGTGCATACAGAATGAGCTGGTTGGAGTAGTGCTCCTCTCTGCTCAGCGTGTTCAGCACGCTGCAGGCTTGAATCAGCTCTTGAGCTTGTCTGCCCTGTCGAAGTTCAAAGGGTCTTTTAGCTGTTTGGCTTTGCAAGAGCTACCAGAACTGACCAGTTTAATCTATCCTAAATTCTTTATTTTATTGTTCTCTCTTTTCCTAGCAGTACACAAAAACAGATAAGAAAAAATAACTGTCTTTTCCTCCTACCTGAAAAGCCAGGAGATTGAAAAGATGCATTTTTGTATAACTCTTTGTTTCCATCTTTTCTCTTGAGCTGCTGCTCAGAGGGCTATTATAATACTTCCTTTTGATTTGTGTTCAGTTTGTCCTAGGATAAAGCATTAAACAATGGCAAGTTGTCTCAATAGCACATGCCCTAGTCTTTTACTTTTGCAATGACTTGGAGCAGGAGCAGAAGGTATTTAAGCTTAGTGTGGACAGTGTTAGCAGAAAAATACTGTGTTTTACCAGTAATTGTCCGATGGCAGTACTGAAACCCAGCTCTGCAGTGCTAGGCACCAGTTTCATCCTGAGGCAGGAGCAGGGTGATGCCTCAGGTTTTAGCTTGTCTATTTTTCAGATTCTGTACTGCTTTAGTATGTAGCTCTGAGCTTCATTTTAGGGGATAGTAAGCTCTCTTACTGAAGGAGTGAAGGCTGACTTAGAACAGAGGCTGGATAGAGCTAAAGAATAAAGTAGGCATTTATTAGAAGGCCGCAATGGATCCACCTTGGGCTGCACAAGAACCCAGCCAGGGCTATAACCCAGGTGAACCCAAAATGGTCACCAAATGGACAACCAGTCACGGGGTCTTACACTTTATAAGTGAGTTCTGGTCCATTTGCATACTGGCGTTAATTGTCCAATTACAGCTTTAGCCCATGAAGTCCCATCCTTCTTGCTTGTCTCTCTTCAGTCCACTGTGCTCTTGGGGCTGAAATTTGGGTCAATTGTCCTTGGTCCCCAGCTAGAGAAGGAATTGTTTTGTCTACCTACTCTGTGAAGAGAACTTACTATGCCCTAATATGAAGCTCAGAACTACACTAAAGCAGTTCAGAATCCAAAAAACATAAAAGCTAAAACCCGAGGCATCAAGGGAAATCCTTCCCAGCAGATGAAGGAAGGCAGATAGGCCCTGGATTTGTCCCCCTGCCACAGAGGCACAGGAGGGAGGTGTTAATGCTTTTGTAACCTGGGGAGAAAGGGTGATGGTTTTATGGGACTGGAAATGTGTGAAGTAAAGAGGAGAACTTAGGTCCAAGTAGAGGGGGAGATACCCTTGAGTTAAACAGAGGAAAAAGGGATTTCATGAGAGAAGCAATATGCAAGGAAATCCAAATAGAACATCTGTTTGCAAGAAGACACAGGAATGCACACTGCTCTGTCAAGCTAATTTTCAGCATGTATTTTCAGGTGTATTTGCTCTGCAGTGGCTTGTTCAATCTCAGTAGTCAAATTTTAGCTTCAAATTTTTGAGAGCTAATTTTAAGCAGTTAGCACATGCTTTCTTGTTATCTTTTAATACAGATTTGTTTGCCTCCTACTTCTTGAATTCACATCTAGTATCTGAATTCTTATTTCTTTTTCCTGTAATCACGGGTTTAAAATTAAGAGAAACAGCAGCTCATGAAAAATCATATATGTTATCCAAGTCCTGGAGCGTCATGAGCAATGTGGTGTCTAAATGCACACAAGCTGACTTTATTGTGTGGTTGTTCTCTTCCCCTTCTTTCTCTTTGGAGCCCTTTCATTCTCTTCTAACCTCCTGTTTGTATTGCTCCCTGGTCAGCCTGGTGCCTGCATGGCAGCAGCAGTGACTGAGGCAATGATTGATGTGGAGACTAAATTGCTGGACACAGTTAGTGAGTGTTTCATGGAGCAGTTAGTCTGCAAACCAGAAGAGGGAGAAACAGTTTTGTATGTGCTTCTGACCACTGTGTGCAGGATCTGGTTCAAAGTGCTACTGTCATTCTGTAAAATGTATTTACATTTCTTGCAGGATCATCTACCTCCATCTCTGAAAATTCCCCGCTTTGGGGGTTTTGTTCTTAAATAAAATGACTTTAAACTTAAAAACCGTATTAAAGACAATATATAGTATGAAAATCCTTGTAAGTGGCATGGAAACTACTTGAAGATGCCATGTGAGAGTGTTGGAGGAAATGCATGCACCTATCAAAGATAGCAAGTCCAAAAATAAACTGGCATGGCATAGTTTAACAGCAGGGTGAAACGCAAAGCAATTTTCACCATTTTTTAAAAGTTAAGTTTTGTCTGCAAGAGCAAAATACAAAGCTTCATAAATTTCTGGCAGTATAAGGTAAGAATGCATACATTCAGCTAAGAAAGGTGTTTGAGGAACAATTTGCAGGAGGTATAAAATTAATATCTTTGAAACTCACAGTGAGCGAGAAGTCCACTGGAGAATGCATAGGGCTAATAGATGATCTCTCCTTCTATCCTCTAGAGGTAAAGCTCTATCAAAAAAGAAGCTGTTGTCTTACCTCTTGTATCCAAGTTCATTTTTGAACTTGAAGTTCTGAACAGGAACCTTTCATTATGGAGGATGTTTCAAAGGATCTCTCTTCAAAGTAAAGAGTTGATAGAAGCAATTATGGAACAATCTTAAAAAGCAAAAGGAGGGATGAAAAAACCAAAGACATAAACCAGATGATATTTAAAATTGCCAGTTTCCAGAACTAGATGGTACTGAAAAGAGCTCAGGAATTAAGCAACCAAACTAGTAAATATAGATGTGACCCTCTGCTTAAAACTTGGCATTTGAACAATTTGAAAGTAATTTTTAAAGAATCGTACTACTTAACAAAAAGCTTAGCATCTGCAATGGAAAACTAGGAGAAATTGTTATAGGAAGTAGAATTAGCAGATTGTTGCCTGGTAGAGCACAGTGGGAGGCCCACGTGGCTTTTGTAATAGAAAATCATGCATGAATAATGTTGTAGGATCTAGAAAGGGGTCAAAAAACATGTCTGCAAGGGAAGTTGAGTGGTTGTAGTATGCTTCAGATAGAAATGGTAACTATTATTTATCTTTGTGTGGTTTTTTTTCTGCTCTCAAACTTTTTTCTTTAGAAAATATTCCACATGGAGAACTAAAAATTTATTCTTAGATCTGATAATACACTTTTTTTGGCAACACTTAAGATCAGTCCTCTAGATCTGGAATGCCATTGTGAGAAGACTCTCTTGAACGAAAAGTTCAGCAACAGTGTCTTGTTACTGAAAAGCTCTTAGAGCAGGCTTAGCCTTTTTTTTTCTTTTATTCAGAACTGATTAATGGCCTACGCACTTCTCCAACAATAAAATTCTTTCAGTCACTGTTCATACTTTAAGACAGTGTTGCAGAGATGTAACTGAAAATTGTGCAGAAATTCATGCTGTAAACTAATTAGTTTTATCTCTGCTTGTGCAGCAGTGGTAGTAAGCCAAGTGTCTCATTTGGGCTTTTTGGTGTGGAGCTTCATCTGGTTGCTGGTTGTATAAAAAAAAAGTTTGATATCTGAGCTGAGTGTTGTTTGTCCTGCTGCTCTCACTTTAACTATTTTTTTTGTGTGTGTGGTTTTTTTTTTTTTTTTTTTTTTTTTTTGTTTTGGGTATTTTTTTTTTTTTAGTTTGGTTTTGGTTGGGTTTTTTTTTTTGTTTTTTTTTTTTTTTTTGCTATTACTGGCAATGAGGCTTTAGGTGTTTATATTGTACACTGAAATCAGGATGTTAGACTTGATAGTCCAAAATCTAAGTGAAATTCAGTCATTGAAAATTGAATTGTGGTGACAAATGGTTGATTTGTTTATTGGCTTATTTGTTTATTGTGACTTGGAAGATACAGAAAAAGGTGACATTCAGTTGAAGAAGTTGATCATCAGACACACCTAGGTTAGGAAAAGTTAGGAGAAAAAGTTAAGGATAATGGCATGGTTAGAAATATGGGAAACCTCAAGACAAGGAATATGAATTTGACATGGGAATTAAAAGATCTGAAAGACATAGAGGAGGCATCCATTTTTTTTTTTTTTTTGCTTGTGTGAGGGAGGATTGGTGGGGGAAAAAAAGGACATGGGATGCACTGTTTTGTAATCTTAGGTGGATTGCAGTGGTGGAATCAGAGCAAATGTAAATAAGACTGAGTATTTCTTAGAGACTTGGGCCTTTTAGAGCTGAGTGTGAGTGGAGAGGAGAAACAGAAGGATATCTGTAGTTTGGCAGTGAAGTGTAACTTGCCTGGATAAAATGCAAACTCTTGAGGTAAGGAGACAAGTTTCTGCATGCCCCAATTTTTTCATGCCTTTGCAGGTACTTGGTTTGTCATATCATCTTCAACTTTCTTGGTCTTAATTGCCCATATAGCACTCAGACTCATGCAGACACTTGCACTGCAGTAGATGGATTATAAATCCATTGAATCAAAGTAATCATCATGGAGTACAGCAAACTCCTTGTGAAGTTTCTGTGAGCTGCATGTATATGCACCTTTTAATCCTTTTACATAATGAAAAGGCATTTTTGGCTTGATGAGATGTCGGTATGAAAAGTACTTGTGCATAAAAAGATGTGCTTAGATACATCTGCTATGGTAAATCCCTTTCAGCTGAAGTTCTGAATCTGCAAATTCTGACAGCTTTTTATTTAGTGGTACAGCTGTTAGCACAGGTACATATGGTAGCAATGCTTAGAAATACTACCTGTGAGTTCTTAAATATGTATAAAGCAAAGAAATCCTTTACCTTCATTTGGCATTTTTAAGATAAACCACACTGGCTCTTGAAAATTGTAATTTTAAATCCTCAACTACAAGGCTTTTTAAAAAATGATGTATGGGTTTTTTTTTTCTTCATTAATACAACTTAGGACCCTGAATCAGACGGTGCATTTAGTTGGAATTACTTCCTATATTCACCCACATCTCCATTTTTATATCTAGCATAGGGACTGAACTTTTCAATCACTGAATCTAAAGACTTTGTTAAAACAAATACAGAAAACCTGACCAGATAAACCCAGGAAAACCTCAGGGTGAAGGAGAGTTAGTTACAAGGCTGGAAAACAAATTACTGCTTGCTTCATGTCATTTAAGTCTGCTGGCTTTTCCTTAGTCCTCCTTTCAAGCCCTGTTCATACTTCCCTTGCAGTGGTTCCCCAGCTTGAGATAATCTGCATTTTCCATACTGAGATTTTTCCTCAGAGTCCCTGAGAAAATATCTTTACGCAGTCACCTTTTGATGCTTGACTGTGGTTCTGCTTTCTGAAGCTGTCAAGAACACTGTCAGTCTTAGCTGCCCTGTAGCTTCCCTACTTGCCATCTGTCCCTATCTGTCACATGTGCGCTTCTTTACTATATTTTTAATGGCTGAGTGCTCAGTGTTTAGGGAAGACATCTCTCCTTTCTTTACCATCTCATTCCTGCAAACTGCTGGTTTAGTCTTTGCCACATGGCATTTTATGAATTATAGGGAGTTTTATGGTGTACTGTAAACTGTAACCTCGTGAAATAGTGAAAGCATCAAATTCTGTAAAGGATGAACATGAATTTCTATCTTTTTAGCATAATATTAAGTGTGAATTTGTCATGCTTCTGTTTTCCTGTGTGCTTGCCACAGAGGCTTGTACTGGACCATTTATGACAGTTACATGCAGGAAAATAGTGTTCATTTACTGTCAGTATTCCCCCAATGACAGTGACTTCACATTCTTTACAGCTATTAAGTGACCTCTGTTTTTCCTTTGTAACTTTGATCGAGCAATCAAGGTGGTATTTTATTCCAATTATGTCAGCTCATATTCCTTTGCACCCCTTATGTTGTTCCTGTACATATGTGTGGATGTAGTTTAGAGAGAAGAGGTAAGAAGTGTATTGTGGAGAAGAACTTGTTACAAAAAAATAGCCTTAATATTTTGGAAGTACATAGGAAGAAATTTTAAGCTAATGATGCCTCATTCAGTTTTTTTCTGTTGAAAGTAGGTCAAGACTGAATTTGGCCCTATTAAAATCAGAGTAGATTATTATTTTCTTATTTAACAGTGACTGGCTCCTGAGAAGAGAGTGGAGAGAAAGGGCCAAGGTACTTCTCTAGTCCCTCTCTCTAGACACAGGATTTAATCATATTGTTCAAATACTGTTTGGTACTGTGTGCCTCTCAGGCTGAAGTGCCTGTGGGGAGAACAGCAAAGGAGGGGCAGGTGGAAAAGCAGCTCCAGAGCTGCAGTGATAGTACAGGGCTTTCTTGTGCTTCTGAGGAACTCAGGTGAGGAATCCCTTGCTTTATTTATTTTTTTCCACTGCAGTATGTACCACCATAATTAATGACTGCATTGGATGTAAATAATAATAGCATAATGACACTGTAAAACTTTATTTGACATTAATAGAAGCAAATTTTGTACCTGCAGCTAATGGTATGAATGTCTAATGCTTCTTCAACAACTGCTTTTCTGTTAAATTTCTTGAGGAATTGATAAAATGTGCAATTAACTGATAAGCTTAGTGGATGTAAACTTAATTACATCATACTCTACTTACACAGAGCCTAAATGCAGGTTTACATCCCACTTTACTGTGAGACTTGAGACTTCATTTTGTTTAAGCTTGAGAATGATTCTCTTCTTGCAGATTAGCTTTACTATAGGTTATTTGATGTTCATTTTTGAAGATACACCTAGGCATATAATCTTGGTGGAAAGAGGACTGCAATTACCAAGGTATTTTAGAATTACTATCTTAACACAGTTGCTTGCTGTTCAGAGACTAGTTTCTCAATGTTAGCAAGTTGAGAAAAATAAAAAATCTGATTTATATGGATTTAAGAACCTTTTATGTTTATAGACATGGGTAAATGAAACTCTAAAGTTCATCTGTTCTAATTTAGGAAATGCTAACTGTGTCTTTTTGTTATTGCCTAGCCTGTAGGCAAACTGTTCCCCCAGCGCACACAGAGTTTTATTTACAATTGCATAAGTGTCCCTGGTGCATGCTTTGGCAATTCAGTCACATATGTTGGGCAGTCCTATCAAATAATATATCCTGCATTTGCATCTTCTGGCTGTTGGATGAAAGGGAAAAATGCTTTCCTTAAAAGAGAGTGGTTTTATTGGTTTGTTTGCTTTTATTTTGGATACTTCTTACAGTAGCAGAGAATGCTAATATCCATAGTTGCATAAGATTTAAAGTCATGATGTCAGCAGCATCCTTGTTTCAGAAGATGGAATGAATGCTTATCTATAGCTTCCCATATTCCTATGCTGCTATTGAGAAATAGAAATAAATAGGAAGGTCAGCCCACTGAGCAGTCTTAAATAGCTTATTGATGTTTCCACTGATCTCAGTACTTCAGACTGCTTCATCTGGAACCAGTCCCACTAACTCAACTTACAGTTTGTGCTACGAAGATTCAGAGGCCACCCTGAGATCTTCACAAATGATACCAGTGAAAGAAAACTTTTTGCAAATAAAGAACTGTGGAGGTTTCCTTAATACAATATGAGGTATACTCACTTTCTAGTAGAAATCTTCATTGAGTGATCCAGAAAAAATTTTCCAGTTAACCAAAATGACTTGCTTAATTTTAAGACAAGATGTGTTTATCCCTCCCTTCTTAAAAAACTCAGCTAACTGGTTCAGAGATATCACAGAACCACAGACTTCAGATTATTTAATAACTCTTTCAGAACTTTATCCTTTCAAGTAGGATCTAAAGTGACCAGCTATTTTGATATTTACAGTTTTTGAGGAAGTGTTACCTGTCATTTAAGATGTTTTGTTGAGTTGTTAAGTGGCAACTGGCAGTGTTAGACTGCTTTTAGTCTAACACTAAAATAGCTAGTGTATTGTAAAATGCAGGCGAACCCAATGGGAAGAAATGATGATGTCCAACTCAGTTCAGAAGGCTGAATGATTTCTTTATTATAATTATGCTATAATACATTAATATACTATATAAAGGAGGATACTAAAACTACATGCTACTTTCTCTATCATATCTAACTACTAACAATTTGTGACCCTGTTCTCCAGAGTCCAGACACAGTTGGATCTGATTGGCCCTCAGGCTCAAACAATTCTCACCAGAATCCAATCAAGCAATCACCCCAGGTAAACAATTCTCCAAGCACATTCCACATAGGAAAAACAAGGAGCAGAAATAGAAATTGTTTTCTCTTTCTGTGCACCTCTATGAAAAATTCTGAGAGAGAGAGAGAAATGTGCTGCCACAGGTAGTGGCTCAGATTTCTCTGACTTTCAGGTGATATTAACAGTAAGATAATCTTTAACAAATAAGAGTGTGGTATATGAGGGACTTTTGGCCTCAATGCCACTGTTTGAAATCTATTAAAATTCTTCCTTATCTGAAATTGTGAGTGCTTCAATCTGCCCGGAGTGACTTTTTTTTTAATATTGGCACCAAAATCTTCTGCCTTCCCCAGTATAGTAATTTCTGTAAGTGGCAAACATGGTGAACAGGAAGGGAACTTAGTCCATCTTTTATTTGCATTGGAAAGCAAGGATAATGGTATTTAGTTTGAGTGCTACAGATTTCAGATAGTTTTTTTTTTCAGTATTTACTATAATACTCCAGGTTAATTTATTTTTTTAATCTGGTAATTGCAAAACATGGAACAGTATTCTGCTAGAATGGCATAGCTGGAAGTCCACATGAAGTGTTGTATCCTTCTACAAATTTTTTTTATTTGAATCAGTAATTTTTCAGAGGAAGATTTGCTTCTACTATTCAAAGGTCTAGTTGATTTATAATAGCAGTAATTATTTTCTTCTTGTAGACAATTGTATAAAATGTGTTTGATCTATTTTTAAAACTAGCTGTCAGATCACTTTCTTCTATTCTCTGTGGCTGGACATTATTTATGGAATACAGCAGGAAATAAATCACTTGAGCTACTAGCTAATGAGATAGCTTTTCTGAAATTTTAAGGATTATAAAAAGGAAAATATTGAACAGTAGTTTGTTGTTTTCTTTTTTTTTGTTTTTTTTTTTTTTTTAATTTTAATGCAGGATGAACTAATGTTCATGGTAATCTACTCTTTTGACCACAAAGAATAGCATTATGATTTCAAGAGCTAATAATTTTCAGTACAAATGTTTATGGAAAGGAACAGACATCTTCAGATTTACATTAAAGGTCAGGAAGATTATTTAGTTCAAAATGGGAAGTAAGAGTGAATAGTTATTGCCCTTAAAATCAGTACTAATTTTCCCAGTTGCTGCAATGTTTAGCCTTCTTAAAAATTACTTATTTGTCATTGTTTGGCATTACTAAGAAAGCCAGCTTTACAATATACGCGTGCCTTGATGACTGTGAGTGGAAATTGTGCTTTGAATGCGTAGGTTTAAAAAAGTGTTACGTATTTTGTGTGTGGAATGAGTCAAGTATACCTGCTCACTGATAATGGTCTGTTGCACATAACTTTTTGTAAGTGTAAAGGCAGTTGAAGGATTGAGAGGGGACAGCAGAATGTACTCCAGGGGAAAAAAGTCAATCCCTTAAGGGAAGAGAATAAACTAAATAATGGAAGCACCAAGCAAGGAAGAAAACCTGACTGTATGAGTTTGAAACCAAATAGCTTGAAGACTTAATTGAGGGTAATACTGGAATTGCTAACTTTTTCAAACTAACATTCTTTCAAAGTGACTAGAAGTTGTGGGTGCCAAACTTCAAGGAGGGACTCTGTTTTCAGAGCTGATGGCAGGCATTGGCTGTATAAATGTTGTGGAGAGGCTTTTTGTTTTAAGATATTCCCCTAGTCCACTAGCTGATAGTTCTGGTTCCCTTAGGGTACAGTAGGCACTTAGAACTGGCTGGTGGCTGAGATGAAGATGCTGATTTGTCTAGACCTGGTGTATTTCCTTGAAAAACCTGGAGACTAAGGAAGAGGGGGATGTTACCTTAGGATGCCTGAAACAGAACTGGTTGCCTGCATTTAAATGACTGTATCTTATTTGATCCTGAATGTCTTCTAAGAACCACTGGGTTGAGTAAAAATTACTTTACGTGCCCAGTTACACTATTGAAGTGATTGTAAATTTTAATAGTAGTATATATGTAGGCAGAAAAATGATTGTTCTTCTATTCCATCCTCAAAAGTTCAACTTGGTGGATTTTCTAGGACTGTGTTCATTCCTATTTGTATAAGGTGTATAGTACTGATGCCTCATGATTTCAAGGTCACATTATACATCCAAGATGTGTGATTTAACTACAGACATTGAATTCAGAATTGCATCTTTTGTGACATCAGTAGTTAATTTTTTTTAATATATCTTTGATGTATTTTGGAAAAGTTGAAATATGGCCAGAAGGAAAGAAACTGCCTAAGAAGTATTGTGTGTTTCAACATTTTGAAATCAGTTTCTCTGTTTATACTCTAAGTGCCTTACCAGTGGAGGCTGCATCTGTCTCTGTGGAGAAACACTGGCACACTGAGTTTAGTTTTGTGCACATCTGTAAGTACATAAATGCTCCTCAGGCAAAATGCTTGTTTTCCTTTAATGCTGGATCATTACAGTAGTGTCAATGTTTGAATATCCAAATTAATTGAAGCCTAATGTGTTCAAACAGGAACTCTTAAAAAATTCTGTTTTTTATAGTAACATTTGAGGATTTTTAAAATGAAAGACTAAAATGTTAATAAAAGTAAAGTGGAATAATACAATGATCAGTATTTTTATGTCTTCTACTTGCTTGAATAGTAATATAATAGTAATAGTAATATAATAGTAATATAATGAACTATATGAGATGATCCAAGATGTTTCTAAAGTTATTGTTAATCTGCTTTGTTGATAGAAAGACAGCAGTGCTAATTATAAACATTTTTTAAAATTAACATCATGCTTAAGAAATACCATAATTTAGGTGGTATGTTTTTAATTTACCACTTTGTCCCCTTGTGCATGGGCAGTATGATACAATCTCTGGCTGCATAATCACTTGAATATTTCTCTCTGCTCCCTTGACACCCCCCCCACCCCCAGTCCTGTCTCATTCAGTGAAGAGGATAGATGATAGTCATTTCCTAAGACATTAATCAATATTTTATCTTAGCCTGGTTGTTCATTTTGAGTCCCAGGCTCTGTTTACTAGAGGCTATTAATTTCTGTGGATTTTTCTGTGGTTCTCATTGCCACAATGTTTGTGTACCTCACAAAAAAAATTCAACACCCTTTTAGGGTCAAGAGATGATTTGGCAAGTGTAAGAATATAGAATAACAAAACTATGAAATGTTTTGGGTTAGAATGGATTTTGAGAGATCACCTAGTCCAACCCCTTGCCATGGACAGGGTCACCTTCTACTAGATGAGGTTGCTTAAAGCCCCATCCAACTTGACCTTGAATGTTTCAAGGGATGGACCTTCCACCTCTCTGTGCAGCCTATTCCCTTGTGACACCTGTGATGTTTCACCACCCTCACTTCAAATCCAATTTCAATCTACCCTCTTTCAGTTAAAACTATTACCTCTTGTTCTGTTGCTACTATGTCACTACTGCTGGTAAAAAGGCTCTCTCCACCTTTCTTATAAGTCCCTGTTAAAGTTTGAATGCCTGCAATAAGGTCTCCCTGTGGCTTTCTCTTCTCCAGGCTGAGCAGCCCCAGTTCTCCCAGCCTTTCCTGACAGAAGAGGTGCTCCAGCCCTCTGATCACTTTTGTGGCCCTCCTCTGGAGTCACTCCAACAGGTCCATGTTCTTGTGTTGAGAGCCCCAAATAGGATGCAGTACCCAGGTGGAGTCTCACAAGGAAGAGAATCACTTCCCTTGGCCTGTTGGACAGGTTCTTTTTATGCAGGCCAAGAGACACGTGCCTTTCTGGGCTGCAAGGCACAGTGCTTGCTCTTGTCCAGTTTCTCATCTACCAATATCCCCAAGTCCTTCTCTGCAGGGCTGCTTACAATCCAATTGGAAGATTAAAAGGAAAAGATCCTGTATTTTAGTATTTGACCCCTTACTTTGCAGCTTCTGGCTTTGGTTGGCATAGAAAAGTGTTTTATTAGCCACTTGGAGAACTGCCAAATAGAAGACTGCAGCATCTGTCTTTTTAAGATGCTGTTCCTGATTGCCTCTGTAGTTGCAGATCGACAGGAGAAGATGTAGTCTTTTACTCCAATTAAATCACAGACAGATTAAAAGAAGAAAAGGTGGGTAAGGAAAAGAACTTTGGTGCAAGAAGGCAAGAGAAACAAAAAGCACCACATTCCACATTGAGGATCTCTGGCCCAGTTCAACAGATTTATCCCTCGGGTGGATCTTTCTTAATCAATGACTAGGGAAAGGATTCTTTGAAAATCATGGAAGATGTTCCTAAAGTATGGGTGCACTCAGATATAGGTGTGTATAAGAAAACCTATTGGCAGAAATAAAATCTTAAAAACCTTAATAAAGTTTTTTGTTAACTTCATATTTAAGCAAACTTCCTTTGTGCAGTTTTTTCCCTAGTCAGAGCACTTCTTCCAGCAGCCAGCTGGTAAAATGTCATGAGCACAATATGTGGATGTGCTTTGCCCTCTTTAAGTCTGGAAGCTGCAATTATAGTAGAAAAGATGTGAAGAGGAATTATATTATGGCATTCCTCTCTCCTATCAGTAGGGTGAGAAACCTTTGTTAGGTGGAGTGGACCGTGTGTTTCCCTGGTATTGAGTGATGCCGTAATGACAGCTCTGCAGGGGGAGCTGATGTGACAGCCACCAAAAAAAAAAAAAAAAAAAAGCGCTGTCAAGCCCGAGTATACTCATGGGTACTTTGTTTCAATACATCTTTTCTATAATTGAAAATTAAAGATGCTGCTAAATTCTAGGTGCCTTAAGGGACTGTTCACATCCATCAGCTCTGGTTTTTCAAACTTTATCATGTTTGCATGAGTTCTTATAGGCAAATTCCTGACATCCAAGTGATCTTCTATGAAATGTCCCATTTAATATCTTAAAGATTTCAAGCATTTGGATTACAAGCAGAGTTTTTTTTAATTAATCCGTCTCTTGGAATAGCACCCAAGTGATTTCACAGATTTTTTTTTTCCCTTACATTACTTCTTATACATCTATGTCTCATTTTGTTTATCTACTCTTCTTCAGAATCTCCTAAGCCTTATACAGACAGTAAACAAGATAAGTTTTAGCTTTATTGGCAAAAGCTTGACAAAACTTATTAGCAAATGATAATGGAGTATGATAGGAATCATTTAGCCATACTCTATAACCCTTTTGTCCTCATGTAATAAAATACTGAGAGAAGTTCAGTGGTTTGAAGAAACTTGTCTTTGAACTCTTTGGGTCCAAATCATTACAACCTAGAGTTAAAGGAGGTTCCTATCGATGTTTCATTTTCAAATCAGAAGTGTGAACCTCCTGTTGCAGACTTTACTTATTGTATGCTGCTTGCCAGGTTTTATTGTATACTATTAAAAATACTGCTACTAACTACTTAAAGGAATGAAAGTAGTCAGTATTGGAATAAATGAGTAACCCTTGCAGAGGGGTACTCTAATAAATGCCCGATCTGTATCTTGCATGAGAGACCTCTCTGTGTATATTGCATTCTTGGTGATGGATTTAAGTCTAGTTGGGATGTTCTTCTCAAGGTAATGTTGGATCAAAGTAGGTTTTCTTCCAAAAATTGTTGGAAGTCCTATGTTTGTGTGCTGTCAGCAGCTGAAGCAAGTTGTATATACGAGTTTAACCAGAATGTCTTTTACTTTACCTCATGCACAACTAGGAAATATGCAAAAGTGTTCTGAAAAGTAAGAAAAATATTTCTTAGACACGTGAATCTGTTATACCTGTTTAACAATTTAGCCAGTTTAACAATTTAGCAATTGTAAATTAAGTTTTGTGGTGGTTCTTTGCTTCCAAATACTAGGTTTAGCCATATTCTCTCAGTCAGACAGAGCTGAATATAACAAATCTTTGTCCTGTTCAAAGGACAATTACTGTTTCAAAATTTTATTTATGTTTTCAAGAAGTTTTTCTGTTACCTCCCTTGTCTCCATGCTGTGGTACGTAGTAGTTCTCTTGCCACTCTTCATGTTTTAGCCCCTTGTTGCCTGTTGTGGTGCAGAGGTAATGAGAGTGTGCTGTTTGAAGGAGTGAAGACAATTGCAAAAATCAGTATGCTCTCCACAGCCTTTCCCAAGCTGGTGTGGTATATCTCTTTTGAGGGCTTTGTTGTACTTGAAAAATAATGTGTTGTCATATATAATGAATGGAAAGTCTTCACCTCTTGGCTCTTTTGCATTTTAAAGAGTTATATTGTATTTCTTAGTTTTATACTGCACCAGTGAGAGTGTTTTCTTTTTGGCAATTTTCAAGAGATTCTTGTCTTTGATTAGAAGTTGTGTGAATAACAACATACAGTTTATTTCTTGTCTGATGGAAATGTTGTTAGTAATCACTTACAACATTGTTATCTTGTATTTATAACTTTTTATTATTCCCATGAGAATATTGTAGTTATTATAGAAAGGCTTATTCAGAGATAAAAACATTTTCTAATTTGTATTGCGGAAAGTACTTTCAGTGTTATCACAACACTTCAAGTTGTGTGTATTCCACAAGTACATCTGACAGAGCCCTAACCCTTAGCTTCTTGAAAACAAATCCTCCAGCTGTAAACTTCCCTGGAGTTTGCATGGAGACTTCAGTGTAGCATACAAAGATGGAAATACCTCTTTCAGTCTTCTTAATACACCTTCTGTGGCTTAAGAAAATTTCCTTGGTATTGTGAGAAAAAAAAAGGAGTAAATTATTTACCTTAGGCATTGCTCCTTTTGAAACCAGCCTCTTGAAACACGGCTAGACAAAGTCATGGAAAAAAATTCATCCAGAGCCATCCAAAGGTGCCAGAAGAACTTAAGGCACTTGTCTGGCAGAATCATTGAATGCTGAGTTTTCAGGGAAGGCATTACTATCCACAACCCACATTTGCCTTGTTTTCTACACACCTGTGTAGTCCAATCTGTGTCTCCAATTGTTGAGTCTCCAGTAGGACCACCAATTCTTATATTATCATCATAGTTATTTTTAAAATTTAAATTTAATTGAATTTAAACACAAAAGGTATTTAAGAGGCACTTTCTTTACATAAAATGCATGGGAAAGCAATTTGACAAAATAATCTTCTGGTATGTGTTTTGACTTTAGTACATTTTAGACTGCTTTGTTATAAATTAAAATGAAAATGGGAGATTATTGCATTAACAGTCAGTTTTGTATCAATACTGAAGTCCATTTCTGGTGGAATTGACATTACCGAACTGAATAGCTTTTTTTTTTCAAATAATCTTGGTGGGAAGTGAATTGACTCAGAGGGCAATAAAGTGGGAACAGTTTAATATTTAAGAAATGCTTTTGGAATTAAAGCTTAGAAGGTAATCCAAATGTTCTGTCTGTTTTATCTGTTTTATGTAGCTGTTGTATTTCTGTCGCTTAGGTAGCCTGCTGAAGGCTGAAACAAAATTGGAGCAAGTGGTTTTTTTTGAATGCTTTTGATTCAGTGCAATATGAATCAAAATTATGTGGCAACTCTTCAGATGTTACCAGTACAAAAAGCAGATTCTGTTTGCCAGTGTTGTGAATGGTTGGTCAGTGCCTTTTTTTGCACTTTAAAGCGTGTAAGTTGTTGAAATTATACAAAATTGGTCCTTCTGTGTATTTATTGTTAAAATGTTAGCCAAAGTTATCAATGTACATTGTAACAATGGAGAAAGTTGCAAAATAACTTTCAAATTTATCTAGACTGTCTCTTTTATTTTAAAATTTTGACTTTTATTGTGGATATATGAATATTTAACTGTGCATAAGCATGTTAATGTACTCTGCAATTCTGTCTGCTCTACACAGTGTGATTTTCTTATGTTTCTTCATTCTGTAGTTTGATTTTTGAGACCTTATCACGTATGTGGTTCATTGTATCACAGATTGATCTTGGGCTCTGAGCAGCCCTGTCTAGGGAAAGATGTCTCTGCTTGCGGCAGGAAGGGTGGATTAGCTGATCCTTAAGGATCCCTTCCAGCCCAAACCATTCAGTGACTCTGTGGTCTAGGTTGGGAGGCTCATCGTTACATCATCAGTGCAAGAGGTCCTAGTCAGGAATCTCCTTGTTACAAGTTTAGATTTTATTGTATTTCTTTAGAGTAACCTACACTAAACCCATTCCTTTGGGTTGTTCAGGTCTACCTCTGAACCTTGCTGGTGTGCAGTGAATGATTTTTATAACATTCGCTTATGTACAAAGATGAATTCCATGGGAGTTTTTCATATCTAGTCGTGTGTGATACATGTTCTTCGTTGTGTGATGTACTGGCCTGCATGTTTCTGTGCCCAATTTAGTATTAGATCTTGAAAAATTGTACAAAAGGGTAAGAAAATGGGAAGATTTTCCCCCTAAAACATAATAAAACAAAACAACCCCCCAAATGAACCCAAACCTTCCCTCTACCTTATTGATAAAAAAAATCACAAATTTTAACCCCCCCCAGACTAATAAAATATTTTTTGCATGTGAATTACAGCATTGCTTTCTTAAGGCAGAGTAGTAAAACAATTACATTTTAGAATACCGAAGATTTGTTTGAATCAAATAGTAAGAATTCCTTGTGTATAGCAGAACTGTAAAGCTTATTCTTTGTGATAAAATGGTTTAATATCTGCTCTGAAATTGCCATGTGTAGCTTCTGAAAAAAATTATGTGCCATTTAAAAGTTTCTAATTGGCAGATTATTGAAATGTGGCAGGCTTTTATTTGAAGGATATTATAAATTAATATTATGTATAAGCATATGGAAAGTAAGATTAATCAAAGCTCTTCATGCCTACAGTAATTTATTATAGTAGTCAATGTCTCTCAAACTGTTGTCTAATTAATACTTTAGTTCTACAAGGTGTTAATTCAGATCCTTGAAATTTTGATTCTGTTAGAGGAGTCTTTGGGAAGATCTCATTAAGTGGCCTGTTCTGTAATAAAATACCCATCACAGGAGAAGCTTTTCTGATGTTATCCTGCAGTGTCTTCATATATTGATTGGTATGCTTGGTCAAATATAACTTTGCATAAATTTAAGGCACTGTAAATATGGAAAGGAAAAGCTGATGCTTTGCTGCTTTGTCCACACTCCTTAGTATACAGCTGTGGGGGAACAACCCACTTCATGGCAATATGGAGAGTTTGATAATGATTCGGGTGCAGGACCAATACAGCTGTTTCTAGAAATGTGGTCTTGCAAAAAAAAAACCTTTTTTTCTTTGTTTCTAAAATGTCTAAAATTAAGGAAACTGATAAAGGGGTTATTATGGGACTAGGTACATGGTACAAAATGTCTCCCTATTTTAATCTCTAAAAAGTAATTGTGCTGTGGTTAAGCACATTCTATCTTTACTGTCTTCAAGGAGATCTTGTAGGCATTCACATGGGTGGTAGTCCCGTGAGCTACTTTAAAATGGGTATAAAACTACAGCTGAAGACTTCCAGCCAGGATAAACTGGCACTTCCTAAAAAAAAGTCACTCCTCTCTTGTCTCATTTACTGTTCTAATGCATGTTTCTCCTTGCCCAGCCTTCCTCAACCCCAAAGCTCATGTGGCTGTAAATTGAATTGTTTTGGAAATCTGTGTCAATTAAAATTAGCTATATTTACATTTGTGCAGCTGCATATAAGGGAAGGAAGACAGCTTGAGGATAACAGCTGGGGCTGGGAGGGCTGAGACTGTTGATTCTTCTGCCAGCTTGATTAGTGCTGTGGGTTACAATCAATCAGTTGAGCTTAGCTGCTGTAGAAATATCACACACAGTTGCAGCTTTAGATCATGCTCAGATCATATTTGATGTGAAATTTTGCCTCTGTCATGGTTCACCATTTGCTGTCACAATGTGCAGTTAGGATTCACCAGCTTTCACAGGTGATGTTTTCCAGCAGAGAAGAAGTATGCATGTGGAAGCACCAGGCATACAGTCCTAAGGAGTCAAAAAGCATTAGAGAAATCACTCCTCCTTGAAAATTTTTGGCTAATCTTTTTTCCTTCACCAGGAAGAAACAGACTCAAAATAACAATTAAAAAAAAAAAAAAAAAAGCTCGCCCTCTTTTAACCCTGAGAGCATAAAGGCTATGTTGTCTTTGGAGCATTAATAAGTGGCAGTATAAAGCAACTTTGGAACCAGAAAAAAAGTAGGATTTACTTAATACGCAAAGATATTTTTTGCTGTTTCTTCTTTGTTGTTTTGTGGGATTTTTTTTCCCTACTTTTTTCCCCATCTCCTCTCTTTTCTTCGTGGTTGTGGTTTGCAGAGCATATTCTCTGGTTTTCTGGGCTCCTATTATGCTATTCTTACTGGGTTTTTTCCCCTGTTGTTCTGTGTCGTGTTCCTACCTCACTCTTGTTTCCTGTTTTAGTTCAGTTACTTCCCTGCTCCTTCTGTCTCCATGTATCTCCCACCCACCCAAGCATCAATCCCACCACCCAGTCCTAGGATTTGAAAAGCCTACCAGACTGCAGGCTTGTAGTTGATATTTGAAATAGAAAGCCATGCTGTCTAGAGGCAATGCCTGAATGAGACACCAAAAAAAGAACCCCAATTTTGTTCTCATAGCCATCAGAAAAGGGAAGATCCTGTGGACTTTTAGACTCCCCTGACTAACAGCATGGTCTGATGAAATATATTCTTGTAAGAGGTGCTTTTTTTTTTTTTTTGTTGGCTCTCCCTACAGTGTTGGAGAACTTGTATTCTTGACATGTTCATCCCCTCTATGTTCCTGCCTGGGCTATTGCTAGTGAATACATTTTGTCTTCTCCATTTTGTCTTTGTCTTCTCAGCTTATCTGGACAACTTGAGGTTTTCCGTGGGTTTCATTTTTGCCAGCAGAGCTCTGAAGATGGCAGATGCTTCTCAGCTGTATTACACAGATGTTGTTATTACCGTATACATTCTTTATATTTCAGAGAAAAAGCAAATATTCCCAGGATGCATATGAAGCAGTTGGGTGTGCCAAGCAGTGGGTGTGAGGTGCTGGGTTGGCCTTGGAGGGGGATACAATGCCTGAGTGGGGACAAGTCAAGTAAGTGGCAATCTTTTGAGTAGGCCCACAGGCTGGCAAGAAGTGAAGTGGGCTCAGGTTGACAAGATGGGGAAGCAGAAGCTGAGTGGCCTCCAGGGCAGCTGTGGTTCCAGGACAGCCACAGCCTTGATGCTGCCTGCTGGTGGCATCATCACCACCAGGCAGGTTCACTTTGTCCACTGAGGTGCTGGAGTGCCTCCCTATGGGCAACCAACACAAGGCCTTGGCAGCTGGAAGAGCTTAAAAGCTAGGGAAGCATATGAAATGGTGTGTCTGGGGAGTAGGAATCTTAGGGTTTGGGGTTTTTTTTTAACCACATGGGTGGTCAAAATACTGGGCTGGAATGTCTCATTCAGTATTGGAATCTCTGTGCTTGGAGATGTTGATAAGTGGACAGTGCCTGGTGCCATCTGATCAGACTGGTTTTGGGCAGGTGTCTGGATACAAGAGACCTCCAAAGTGCTGTCCAACCAAAATTATTTTCTGATTTGGTGATGTACAAAGCAGACTTCAGCTGGATAACTTATAGTTTTAGTGGCCTTTTTTTCTAATTTGAAGTTTTCTAGTATCTCATGCAGCTTGGTTTATTGATGTTTGCAAATTGCCATTGTTGGCAAGATGCACACTAGCATGGAGAAAAGCCTACAGAAAAAGTAAGGTTTGCCATGCTGGGTGAAATTCTCTGTCTAGATGTCTTCACTACCAAACCTTTAAAAGAAAGAAAACCCAAACAACCAAGCAGCAAAGCCAGGAAAACAAAACAAACCCCTAAGGATTCTGTAGGGTCAGTGTGCAATTATATTATGCCTTCTTTTCCTCAACTCTTTTGCCAGAAGCAATTGGGCATCTCTATTTCATTAATTGTTACAAGTCCATTAATATCAATCCCTTCTGAGTTTTGGCGTAGACGAACTCTGGCAATCATTGCTGAAGACTTAGAAGTCTTACTGAGTGTAATGTTCTTTACTGATTTCCACTTATTTTGTTGACTTTTTATTGGCTTATTTTACTGACTGCCTTCCTCAGCATGGAGGATAGATGAGATGTCCACAGGCATGCCACAGAGACAATTTTTTAATAACATAAAAACAAACAGCACCAATCTATTATTTATCTTTTATGGAAACCATTCTAATTCCTGTAAGTGTCTCTCTATTAGATCTTCTGTGTGGCATTTAAGTTCACTCTGATGCCAGGATTTTAGAGCTTTGCAGTATGTAGTATTATAAAGGAGGCCAAACTGATGAATTACATAATGATATATATACTTCCCATTTTTTTCTCCAGTCCCTTATTTTTGTTTGCCTAGATCAAGTTTTTTTTTTAAACACCAATTCCAATTTCAGTTCCATTGAGCCATTCATATGGCAACTGATGACACTCTCCTTATTTGATAACTGTGAATTTATAGTCTTTAATACACTATAAAAAGCTTAAATTTTCACTCCAAGTAACCTTCAGTACTGTCAGAAATAATTAAGGAATAGGAATGTCTTGCCCATTTGAATGTTATTTGTCTTGATGGTTGTTTTCTGGAGATACTTAAGATTAATATGAATGCTGATATA
This sequence comes from Vidua macroura, assembly GCF_024509145.1. Classification (NCBI taxonomy): domain Eukaryota; kingdom Metazoa; phylum Chordata; class Aves; order Passeriformes; family Viduidae; genus Vidua; species Vidua macroura. The sequence continues at coordinate 40,839,134 of NC_071572.1, read as the reverse complement.
GTGTGCATATACTTCTATATTCATAATATCTTTCTGGACAGTGATTCTTCTAAATACACTGCCATGTGTTTATTGTTGGCTTTCATTGTATGCCCTGTATATAGCATAAGCAGTAAAAACTCAGGAAAGAGGAAGAATGACATTCAGAGCAAAAAATATTGATTCTTTAATAATGAAAGTTTTATGTCATAAAGCATGAGAATTCTGAAGTAGTTTGAGTTTTAATTCAGTGTAGTTACTACTTGGAATCTAGACTCTATCCCCTCCCACATATGCTAATCACTGTAGAGGGTGGTAGGGAGGATGGAAAGTGGCAGGAACAAGTTTGTCCATCTAAATGTGGCAATAAGAAAGCACAGACTTCTTTTATCATAGTAACTCTGGACTTTTTGTTTAGCAGTTGTGAATATTCATTTCTTGGATTTCATTTAGGGGTTTTGCTTGTCTTAAGTAGGACTTGGAGCTCCAAAAATAGAGTTCAGTGTTTGTTTCAAAAAAAGAGCAATAATAATAAATCCAACCAGATAAGGGGCATGATGTAAGATAACGCTAATGGCTTATTCTAGATACCAGGTTCCACTTTCCCCCCCTGCCTTACTTCTTCTAGGATGTCTGGAAATGTTCTTGATCCTGATCCAGATCCTGGAAGAGTAAAGCAAAGTATTTGTCAGGTATTGTTTAAAAATAATTTGCAATCAGATGACAAAAATGACCCAGCAAGGGACATGATCTTGCCACTTAGTTGATCAAAAGGCTTTCAACTGATGCAAGTAAAATGACATTTAGATTTTTTAAATGATGTTGGAAAATACCTGCACATGGTTTGATTTTCCTAGAAGGTTGTTTGTATGTTACCTAGCATTTGGAGTTATTCTACTATTCTGAAAGTATAATGTATTTAATTGCATGCCCATCAGATCCTGTATGTGTGCCTGAAAGTGCTTTTCAACAAATTAGGCTTTAATTGTATTTCTCAGATAGCAGTCAAAGTAACAGATCTTGTCTTTACATCCATATTGGAACCTAATATGGATTTATTAAATTGAGAAGCTTCTGTAAAATTACTTTGTCTTATTAATAATCGTACTGTGCACTTGGATGTGAAATATATGCAGTGCTCATCAGAGCTAAATGGTGGTGTGAACCTAAATCAAAATATATGAAGATATAAAATTGTACATATGCTTTTTATTAGTGAATGAAACCAAGCCCTCACTTGTTTACCCTTGTAGAAAAAGATAACAAATGGAGAAGTGCATTTCTATGCATCTTATTAGGGTATGTCATGTATCATTCCTCCCACATAAACCTGTCTTCTCTTTTTTTGCCTCATACTAAGCTGCATATGTTTTTGAAAAGATAGTTAGACATCTCTTTTTCTGTATTCATGCTTGGTAAACCTTTTACTTTTAAAAATCTATTTTCTTGTATGATGTCTGTAAAGTCGCCTGCTAATAGTGCACTAGGATGTCTGCAGTTTTTTCCTCTATTTGTTGGGGAAATTTCCTGATCTTTCAAAAGGCTCTTTGAAACTTCACTGTGGTAATCCCATTGTTTCTTTTTGGACACATGCTTTCATACTGCTGTATATGTGGGATTTATTTGTAGGAGTTGTCATGTCCATGTCAAAATGCTCATTCTTCATGTGCATAAAGTTTTCCTGCCTCTTTAGCTCCCAGTCAGATACTTAACTACAAGAATCTGTGTAATGAGCGGAACCACTTGAACAAAATAAAATGACAAAAATCTGCCTCTTGTCCTGCAAAAAAGCATGGTATTGGCAAAACTGGGTTACCACTTTGGGAATTTGTAGTCCCATGTGTCAGACACTAGTGCAACTTCATTATTTTATTACAGGATGTGCTGCATTTTAAACAGCAAGCTTTTAGCTTTGCAGAACAGATTTTAGTTGGGTTAGTCTCTAACATGGGTTTTATTATATTTAAATTTAATTTTAGATTGGATAGCTAAAATTAATGTTATAAATAAATTTTAGGTAAGAATTTATTTCACTTGGCTTTTTCCAGATTGAACAGTACAATCATTTTAATACAACATCAAAGATGCTGATGTAAACTGTAGGAAGAAATACCTAAGAAAACCTAAGTTTGTTTTAGGAAGCAAATTAGCTTATCAGGGAGTAGTGATGTTAGGTTTTTGCTTAACGACTGTCAAGGTGTATATGCAGGAAGGTGCTAAATGCCTTTGATATGGGTCTGGGCAGTATCTTTGGCTGCTGCTATTGCAGCTAAAGGGAAGTATGACTGTTTCTGAACAAGCTTCATGATCTTCATCTTGTGCAAAGCATGAACCCAATAGAATAATGAAAGGTTTCAGTTCAGTGGTTTGAATGTTGTAGGTACAGTACTTGCAGGCAGTGAACATACGGGATAAAAGTTGATTGGGATGTCTGTAGACTAATGGAGAGGTTTGGAGGTTTCTGTGGCCCAGCAATGCTGTGTTGAAATGGTATTTGTTACTTGGCTGGAGTGTTTGTGGAGGAAAAAAATCCACCTAGTTTTAGCATGGTTAATTTTTTCTTTCATTTGCACTTGGTGCCTAAAAGAGAGCTCATTATTCTGCTTTATCTGCTATTCTATGAGTTTGCATGGCCAGATTTTCATAGTGGGGCTGCTACAGGGGTGGCTTCTGTGTGAAGCTGTCAGAAATTTCTTCCATGTCCAGCAGAGCCAATGGCAGCCGGCTCCAGGACAGACTCTGCTGGCCAAGGCTGGGCTGATAAGAAATGATAGTAATGCCTCTGTGATAACATATGTAAGAAGAAGGAAAAAAAAAGTTTTATTGTGTAGATGTAATTGCAGCCAAAGAAGAGCAGGGTGAGAATATGTGAGAGGAAGAACTCTGCAGACACCCAGGTAACTGCAGGAGGCAGAGGAGGTGTTCCAGGCACTGGAGCTGGGATTCCTCTGCAGAGCATGGTAAGGCAGCTGTGTCCCTGCAGCCCATGGAGGTCCATGGGGATGCAGAGATCCACCTGCATCCCATGGAGGAGCACATGCTGGAGCAGGTGTATGCCTGAGAGGAGACTGTGAACCATGAGAGGTCCATGCTGGAGCAGGGTCCTGGCAGGAACCTGCAGACCAGTGGAGACAGGAGCCTGCGCTGGAGCAGGGGAGCAATTCTTCTCCCTGAGCAGCAGCAGAAACAGTGCGTGATGAACTGACCATGATCCCCATTCCCTGTCTCCGTGAACCACTGAGGGGAGGAAGTAGAGTGTGGGAGGGACAGAGGGATGGAGGAAAGGTGGCTTTTAAGCTTGATTTTACTTCTCATTATCCTGCTCTGATTTTGTTAGCAGTAAATTCAGTTAACATCCCAAATTCATGTCTGTTTTGCACATGACAGTAATTGGTGAGTGATCTGTCCCCATCCTTATCTCAATCCATGAACACTTCTCTGTATTTGTCTCCCCTCTCCAGCTGCATAGGGGAGTGAGAGAGTGGCTTTGGTGGGTGCCTGGCATCTGGCCAGCATCAAACCACTACAGCCAGTAATTGCTTTACCAGCTTTAAGTGTTGTTGAATTAGTATTAGTACACTTAAAGTTATTTATGCTGATTTACTGTGCTAGTAACTTTTCAAAGAACAACTATGCTATTTAAACCTAACCTATTAAGGGGTCTTCTTTCATGTCATCAGTAGTGAATGTACTCCCTCCTTTTCCCTTTTGTGATTTGGTAAGTACTTTTCTGCATTTATACCAGTGTCTACTTCATTTGCCGCTGTTGAATAGAAAAACTGTCTAGTGTTAGTAAAGTGGCCTTCATAACACCTTGTGCATAAATATTTTGATGGCTAATGGTTTTCAAGGAGATGAGAATGTTTTAAATTCACTGCTAGGAATGAGCTAATAGCTCTCTGCTCTTGGGAAGTTAATACTTTATTGATATTTTGTAAAGTTTTTAAAAGTGGTTTTATTGAACAATACTGAACAATGTAGCTTTTTGTCATTTAGTTGCAAAGCCTTAATGACTCCCAAATATTAACTGCTTGGATATTCATTTGTAGTCATCAAAAGCTAATTTTTGTAAGACTGTATCAACTGATCTGTTGACTGGTTTTTGTTCCTTCTCTGCCCTATATAGTAAAACAGCTGTATTCCCATTAACAGCTCCATGTACTTTACGTTCTGTTTGCTTTCAAGAGCAGCATTAAGATGTTGATAAAAGTGGCTGTAAGGCTTCTGCTTGACTTGTTTACTTCAGTTTGGCCTAAGAATACTGGAAAACAACAAAAAATGCTGGAGTGGTTTTGAAAGTATGTTCATTCTCATGTATGTTCATGTTCATGCACCAGTATGAAAATTGTCCTTGCCTCCTCTACAAGCACAAAAGTTTCTAGAAGGGGATATAACCACTATAGTCAGCGCCTGTGGCTATTTGGAAATGCCTTCTGGGTTTCTCAATGAAGTGAATATAAAAGGAGCTGTTCTGCATTAAGTTTTTTAAACTGGCACCTCTGCTTTGCCATCTCAGACTTGACAGGCAAAGGTGTAAGGTGGTACACCACGTTCTGATGCTACATGCCACAAGATTGTCCTCTTGTTTGCCTGAACTTTGTCAGGGTTTTGTTGCATTTGTAATGTACAGCTGTCTGTAGGGACCATAGTGAAGGGAAGGGTAAAATCCGGAGTTAAGGAATTGAGATAACAAGGCCGTATGATTGTGGATGTTTAAAACTTGCTGCATAGCCAAATAAACACTCAAAACCTAAGAAATTTCGTAATTTTCTGCCCTCTGTTGTAACCTGGCTGAGGGAATGAGACAGACAGCTTTCCATGGCGCACTTTGAAGGAGTTAGTTTGAATCCTAAAAGCGTGGGGCAGCACAGAGGTCTTGTCAACACCTGACAATATTGCTGTGGATCATTCTTGTTGTGGCTGCTACTATTAACCACAAGATGGTGCAATGAAATGAATTGCAACTTACACATACTCTTGCTTCCAAGTCAGCAGTGCAAGAAGATTTAGCGATCTGTGGTGGGGAAAAAATTTCAAAAGAAAGTTTAATCTAGAGGGAGTGATATGCTATTGTTAAAAATTTTGCTGAGTGGTGCTTAGTGCACAGATGCTTCTTTCATTGAAAAGTGATTAACAGAATAGCAAAATTACTAAACTAAATAGTGGATTATTTAAGCATTGGATGTTGTTGGTATTGAACTCTGTCCCCTTTATATGTGCAGTGTGTGTAAAGGAATATTTAAAATTAAAATGAAATAGATTTATCCATTATTAAGGTGTGATTTTGATACAGAAACTTTTTTCTTCTAGATCTTTATGGCCTTGGTAGTTTTATTTTTTTAGTGAAAAAAACCCAATTATTTACTAAGTGTTTCCCTTATGATTTGCACTTTATTAGAAACGGATATATGCCAACCTGAAATCAAAACAGCTGATTCTGGGCCCAGCTGAGATTCAGGGGTACCCTCTTGCAGTACCAAATGATGGTACTGCAGGGCAAGTGCATGGTAGTGCATGACCCTAGTTGTAGTCTTCAGTAGTTTTCTAGAATAATATTAGAAATATTATTATTCACTAAAATAATATTAGAAAGTATCCCTAGTATCCTTTATTTTTTTCCTTCCTTGAGCTGAAGATGTATTCCCTTTCACTCCTTTCACTCTTTCAAAATGTGTTAGCCAGGTTGTGACCAAAGCAAAGTATCAGAGCCTCCAATGCTATTGGTGTTTAAGACACTCTTTTGTCTCCTTTACAGATAGCCACAGAAGACTGCATGCATTTTCTTTATTGGACTCTGTGTCTCTCTTGGCCTTTCCCAGTGAAGACAGGGAAGTTCAGAGATAGATATCAGCACCTCTATTTTTGCATAGTTCACAAGAGAGATTCTAACTCTGACTTGGGTGGGTCAATTTGGGGGAAAATACTCTTCATCTGAAGTTTTAGCCTACTGATATCTGCAAAACTCACAGCAGCTATGCCAGTGAAATACCCTTGGGCACTGAGCAGAGATTAAGCCCTCCTGCTTCCCTCATGCCAGACCACCACTCCAGCACTGCAGACTGGCACTTCTCTGAATCAGAGCCAGGCAAAGGTGTGTGTCAGGTGACTGTGGAACCTGGTATTGATGGGGGGAGAAGTGAAGGTGTTCATCCTGAGAACAGTCGAAGAGGTCTCTTCTTGTAAGAGTGGTTGGTAGAGTTGGTGCAGTCTCCAGAGCAGCTCCTGCATGACATGCTCCCCTCAAGATGTGTTTGCACACTCCAGCTAGTTTGCTGGCCAGCTGAGTGCTGTGGTTCATGGTGATAATCCTTTCATTCTCTGCATCAGCAGTGGAGCCTTACTACTGGCAGAACCTGGTTCTGCCTTCTTACAGGAAGCAACCCTACAACGATGATCAGGCCCTCTAAGAAAAGCTCCAAGAAATATCTTTGATGCCTAGGAAACATCAGCTATCTCAAAGTACTTTTTTTTTTTTTTTTTCTGTTGACAAGGTGGAGTCGCGTTTGTAAATGAGACTCTTGACTCTTGGAAATATTTTTATCTATCATTATTATACCAACACTGTACATAACTGTATGGGGCACCACCTGCAAAGCTTTGGGGCTGTTAACAAAGCTTCATCTGTTGTTTTTCTCTGTAGTTCCCTACCTCATAGAAAGAGTGAGCATGAACAGATCTGTGAAGAGTGGACATGAGTCCGCAGAGCACTTTGTCATTTGCTAGGACTGCTTATGTTCTTGTGAGAGTTAACCACTTTGGCTCTAGTACTACTGCTTCGTGATCTTAAAGCATTAAGACTTATTTGCCTGCCTTACATAAGCTGTCCACATTGGAACAATTCTTGTGAGAGATATGATTAACTCCTAATATTCCTCATCAGTCCAGCAAGATCTTATCGTGGTGTTAATATCTTTTGGGCAAATTTTGAAGGAAATTAAAACTTGACTTCTTTTTTTTAATAATGCTTAACAGTGATGTTCTCTTGGTATTCTCTTGGTTATTTTGTGGATATAAATATTTTTTCTTTATTTAAAACTGGTAATGCTGCTAATGATATGGTTTTGTCAAGGAAATAGGTGTATAATTTGCCGTTTTCTATAATGATGCCTAAATATTCCATTTTGTTGTGACCAGAGAAGAGTATTCTACTGCTGAATTTGCTGAATTTATAGCCAACTGAATTTGCTGAATTTGTTCTTTTTTTCACCTTTTCCCCCTGTTTCCATTACTGTATAGAAGTATGTATTTTTCTATGGTGTGCAGTTTTTTATTATTTTTTGTCTTTGTATTGAGGTATCTGAGTTTGATAGAGGCATGGCTGCCTGAAGTAATTTTCATCTGTTGTAATGCCCATGGTACATCCATTTCTAGGCTGTCTTAGTTGATGTGTCAGCCTGAATGTTGCAGCCATGGTGAGTGATCCCCTCTGCCTCATGGTCCACAACATGAAAGTAGACTGATCTAATGTCAAGGATATTTCTTTGGGGCTAACACCTGTGGAAACTATCCTGATTTTTGACAGGTAGATTTTAAGAACAGAATCTGTTTCTCCAGAGGACACATTTCTGTGGATCTGAAAAAAAATTGAGAAACCACTTCTTTTAGCTGTCTTGCTAGAGAAAACCCCTGAGGAGATGGGTATTTGGATATAAGAAACCTCAGAAGGTATCTTCAGCCTTACATGCTTGTTTTTAGCAGGCCAAACTTGATAAAAGAAGGGAAGACAATTTCTGAAGGGCTGAGAGTTAGAGTAACTGTGGAGCTGGGGCATGGTTTTTCAAACTCCTTTGAAACCTGCTGCAGGTAGTGTCCTTTTCAGTCTGTGTGCTTCTGGAAGTGTTTCCAAGTGTTCTTCCACTTGAGAGTGGGAAGGAGCCTTCGAGTTCAACCACTGCTGGCTGCACAGCGGGTTGGCAGCTCCCTGTCGATTCCAGAAGGGGATGTGTAGCCCTGTGGTGTCTGAGGAGGAAGCTGCTCTCTCAGAAGTTAGCTCCAGCTGACTGTGGCACCCAGTTAACTCCAGTCAGCTGGAGTGCCACGAACTCGCAGTGATGGAGTTGCGTGGCATTCCACTGATGCTCGTGGTTGCTTGTCCTGGCTGGGTAACAAAGCTGCTCCCGTACTGCAGGAGAGTTGGGTTTTACTAGGAAATGCAGCTGCAAGTCTGTACAAATTGGTAAGCACAATAAAGTGATTTAGAGCTGCAGAGGACTCAGTAGAAAAATGGGGAAAATGTAAGACTGCTTTGACTTCAGAGCAGATGATTAGTGTTTATTTTATCTGTTACAATTGCTAAATGGAAACTAAACTTGTATTTGCCAACCACGAGGCACAGATCAAAGACTTGCACAGCATAAGAAAGTAATGCATAAACATATGATGTCTTTTAGCTTTAACAAGACATCTTGTAATTAGATTTATGTAAATGTATGATGTCTTTTAGCCATAACAGGACATTTGGTAATTAGGTTTATGTAAATGTATGATGTCTTTTAGCCTTAACAGGACACTTGGTAATTAGATTTATGTAAAAGAGAAGAAACGCAGGTTTTGTCTTTTGGTGTCTGAGCAAGGTTTTCTAAACAACTGTGCTGCCACTATACTAATTAATCATTTCCATGCTGAGGAGGAATCATCAAGAAATGACCTATAGCTTTGAAATTTCCTGGGATTACTCCTTGTGTATGTTGCTGAATAATTAAAACTTAAAATCAGCATTTTCTTTCAATTGCTGGGTTGTGTGGCTCTGATCAAACTTTGTGAATGCAGACTGAGTGACTTGCAAAGTTAATAATGTACTGCTGCTGCTTTATTGCAACATCTGTACTTGTCTGACTATAACTAGAGAGATGCCAACACATTAACTCAATACACTTTCTACCTGAAATATCAACTTAATTAGGATCATTTATCAAAATGACACTTGTTTCATAAGGCCAAATCAAATTGATTACTGTTGTTTCTGCTGCACTTGTGCCAGCATTAAGAGCAATACTTTCAGAATCAAAGGTGTACAAATATATATCTGGCATTGCATGAAAAAGTACTGCTAGAGAAAGAACATTTTAAGAGTATTGAAATCTATAAAAGAAAATACAAAAATCAAGAATCAGAGACACCAAGGCTCAGACTTCAAAATGTGTTTACTCACCTTAAAGGCTTTTGATGAGACCAGGAATTAAATATATATTTGTCTTCCAAGTTTCTGGATTTAAGTGATCTGAAGATCAACTGAAGTCAAACTAAGTATTTCATGTTTTGGAAAACTGTTTCTCAAAACCCCAAACCATTTACAATTCAAAGATCTAAACTACTAATTTATTTTACAACAGGGTACTTGTCTAGTGTTTTAATGAAGGCTGTACTCAGTAGACATATTTCTTAAAATGGAATTCTGTTTGGACCCTCTTCTAGATGTTCTAATGCCGTGTGCTTTGTGCTCAAAACCCTATGAATGGTATTGTCTGACACCATCTGTGACCTGACTTACATGTCATTTGGTTTGTATATTTAAGGTTATGAAGCTGGACTGACCTTACCAGCCCTCCAGTTCCCTTTGTAGCTCCGAATTTGAACTTTAAAAAGTGGATAGGATCAGCTGGGGGAATGAATGTTTAAGTAAATCTAATAAAAACTCAGCTAACAGAGAAAGCAGAACATTGCCATTCTGAGTAAGGTAATGTTTTCTCTTTAAAAATGAGAAGTTCAAAGGTGGAATTGAATCACCTGACTTCTGCATATCAAGTTTTAGTGAAGGTATTTAAAGAAATATTAGGTGCTGTCTACATGACCTCTGGTGAGCTCCTGAAATGGGATATTCACAAGTTAGACAGGGGAAGAATGGCTCAGAGAAGAAGAATGCAAGTTGGGTTCAGAATTTGTTTGCAAACTATGTGCAGAACAGATTTCAGTATTTCACTTTCGCAGGAAATTACTTTGTAGTCCTGAGGCTCACCTGTTTGAAGACATTAGTAGTTAGTTTGTTAATTATATGGATGTTTGTGACAGGGGTGAGAGCATCTGCTGGGATGTTGAAGGGATGGTTTCAGAATTTCAAGGGAGCTTGATAGTTTAGAAAAGTGGTCCTGCCACCTCCAACTTCCTTCCTTGCCTGTGTGGCAGTAGGAAAAGCAGAAAAGGCCTTGGCTCTGTGTAAGCTCAGCTCACCAATAACAAAAACATCTCTATATTATCAACCCTGTGTTCAGCACAAATTCAAAGCAGCCCCTTACCAGCCACTGTGAGGAAAATGAACTCTACCCCAGCTGCAACCAACACAAGCTGCAGCTGATCACTATTCGATGATGTCAGGCTCTTTTGATGAAAGTCAAGTTAAATTGGTCTGCATAAAAAGGATCATCATCTGCAGACATGTGACACAAGTAGTTAAGTTTTTGTTCTGTTCAGCCTTGCTAAACCCTCTGAATTATTGTGCCCCATTTTGGGCACTGTAAGAGAGACGAACACAATACAGAAACACAATACAGGTAAATGCAATGCAGAAGAAAGAAATAAGAATACTCAGGGTCTGGAGTATGTGATTTCCAAAGGAGAAATCAAGAGACTAGATAATTTATTCTAATCTCTAGTAATTAGTATATTTTATATAAATCTTAGTACCTACTTTTATACTCTTTTTTTCCTCTAAGTCATTTATTTAATGCTTAGCTGGTACATCTCTAATTTCAAGAGCTTAAGGAGCTGATGTAGATGACATTGGTAAGGAAAAGTTATGAGTCTTAAGTCCCACCTCTGAAATGTACTTGTTCATATCACTGAACTCCTCATCTTTAAAGAGAAAACATTATTCAGAAAAATGTGTCAAGTGTGTGACTTCCAGAGGAGAAGTGTAGAGCTACTTTATTTCAGCCTGCAAAAATAGAACTAAGAACTAATGTATTAGCATTGCAGTGGAGAGAGGAAAAACTCCAATTGTCTTTAATAGACCTGGCAAGATGTAAAACCAGGAAATGGCAGTGAAATTATTTTTCTTTTTCTCTTAAGTGTTGGTGGACCCATAACCGCTATAGAAGTCAACCTCTAGCTTGTTTTTCCCCAAAGGTTTGTTTTCCAGTGTCTGGGGGCTTCAGGAACAAAATAGAGAATGCATTTATTGTGGTCAATAGATCTATTTGTCTGATATTTGAATTTGATTTGACCTTCATGACCTAGGCTACTACTTTTTGGGGCGTATGCACAGTCTCTTTGGAACAAGTGATGAACCATGTGTAAATAAAATCATACTCACTAAAAGCAAGAGAAGCAAGCACCCTTACTTTTTAGACATCTTTAAATTTTCAGTTAGTTCTGAAGATTGTTTTCTTTTATTTCAGTGGAAACTCAAATATAGAGATTGAGCATATCAGATTTACACGCTGGTTTTCTACTTTTGTGTTACTACGCATAAAGAAACTTCTCAGTAGAGCAAACAGTTTTCTCTTGAAATGATGAAAAAAGCAAGCACTGAACACCCTTGTGTTCAGTCTTTGTTTTATGTTGGTGACATTGCAATATGCCATAATTATTTTTCATACTAAAAGAAGAGAAAGTTGTTGCTACATTGGTTTTGCTGCTGAAATTGAAAATACGCTTCGTTCTGGCCTATTTATTTTTAATTCTTTCTCTTCAGTTCTTTTTGCCTCTAGCAAAATACCACTTCACTCTAGCAAACTATTAAAAGAAGCAATATCCATGCTGCTTGTTTGGCCCATTCCATCAATGCACGAAACTCCAACAAAACCATCAGAAGAGACTTTTCTATTGCACTCACATCACTTACTGAATTGCTCTGTTGATAATTTTTCTTCAGTGATGTCTTGTTTACCAACTGTTTTTTGCCTTATTATAGAGAAGCTTAGCTCTTTGTTTGTTGTGCTTTTTTCACACTTGGTGGCTGAAGTGTCCCTCGCATCAATTACTGGAGCATATCCAGGGAAGAACAACAAAGCTGGTGAAGGATCTAGAGCGGAAGTCCTATGAGGAACAGCTGAGGGAGCTGGAATTGTTTGGCCTGGAGGAAAGGAGGCTCAGAGGAGACCTTACTGCTCTCTAAAACTACCCAAATGGAGGTTGTTGCAAGGTGGGAGTTGATCTCTTCTCCCAGGTAATAATTTAAGGAGTGGATAGAGGGAAGAGAGACCCTAGCTTGTCAAAATAAGCACTGCCTACTAAAATCTGAGTTAACAAGAATGCCAGCATGGTACTAGATCTTCCTTTTATTACTAAGTCCTGATGCACATCTGTAGCAAGTATTTTACCTTACTTGCAAGCTAGGATTATGGGCCCATCCCTGATGTTGCAAAGGTGGAGAATAGGCAGGGTTGTTATGAGTATATATGAGATTAATAGAAGTTCAAAATTGTCTGACAGAGGTGCTGCATACAAATATGGGAGGGAGTGAAATGGCAATCACTTCATTTTGATAAAAGATTAAAACAGTTTAATCATATCAGGAACACCCTGAAACAGAAAATCTAGTGGCATATGTTTACTGTAATATCCCATTAAAATAAGTAATTTCTATTGTAAGTAAAGTCATCATGCCTGAAATTATAGATATTGGGATAATTCGCTTCCTGTGACTGTAATTGCTGTACTAAAAATTCCAAGTGAAATTCATGCAGTAGAAAAATAGTTACGATGATATTCATTACTGCTATGAAAGAAAGCTCATTTAGATTTTATGTGGATGAAACTTGTCTGATGTTATTGGAACACAAAGAGAAAAGCTTGGTTTTGAGTGGACTCTAATTTGAAAGGAGCCCTGGGCCTGCTCTGTTAGACCTACCTACAGAATGTGTTTCACTAGAAGAAACTGGATTGAAAGCAGAAGGAACTCTTTGCTCTAAAAAGGTAAAAATGGAAGAGGTATCACTGTGGTCCCTTCCAAAGTGATCCATTCTATGATCAAGTCAGCTTGAAGGAAGAAGAACAGCACATGATCTTTGCTGGTTTGTGCCTAAAGTGTGATAGTCCAGGTCTTTGATTCTGCTTGTAGGTCTGCCAGTACCTTTTGGTGGGTATGTGGTCACTGAACTCAAAATCAAGTTTCAAAGCAGTGTGGGTTTTATTTAACAACAACAGGAAAGAAGAAAGGAGGGAGTGGGATGCAAGTCAACTCAGATGACTTGTTGCCACATGAAAAAGAAATAAAGTTGCAAAGTAAAACTGAGTTGGCACTGGTTGTTATGGAAGAGTGAAATTGCCTTGTGTCTCTAAAATTCTCTGGTGACACCAAAATAACTTTTTATTAACTTCAGGAACAAACTACCTAAGCTTCTTCATCTAATAAGGCAGCCCTATATATAAAATATTTTTTAATAATTACAAGTATTTTTACTTTGAGTAATTAGTTACATTTGTCCTTTAAATAAATTATTATTTAAGCTGTCTCTCTGGATTATTGTTGCATGAATGAACTAGCTGATGGAACTTCCATAACAGCTTATGAAATCTCTTCTGAACTCTTTGTCCAATACTTGTCTTTCCTTTTATTTATTATTATTTTTTAAGACTCACTAGGAATGTGTTTTGTAATTGAGAAAAAAAAGGTAGGTGATTTTTCAAATAATGTATTTAATGTTTTTTCAACTGAACATTTTCATGTGTTGGCAGATTTCCCTTGCTCTAGGTGTTGCCATGCCACAGCCACCTAAAAGGAGAGGAGAGAAGGCAATAGGAGTTGTTTGCAAGTTACAGTGTTTCATATAGAAACTTTTGAAAAGGGCGCTTTTTGCCAATGAAAGATGTTGCTGTTCTACCAGAAGCTGATCCTTTCCAGTGTTTCCTGATGCTTCATTCTTGTCTTCTGCAGGAGATATCAGTTAATGGCTGAATGTGGGTTTTGGGCGTGTTCTGAACTGGATATAAGACAACATTATTAAACAAGTCTTTTGAGCATTTCTGTTTTAGCAATGTGGTCATGTGTACCAACCTGGAATTCATTTGGGGACTTCCCCTGCCTCAACTCAAAATTGTTCATGATCTTAACTGAATAGGACTGAATGAGTTTCTTTCTTGTTTTTAATACTGTATCTCTATCCCTTAATGATCAACTCAAGAATATTTGGGGTTTTTAAGTGTAGGCAGAAATAGCAAAGCTAAGGTGAAGTTTAATAAAATTGCCTTTGTCTTTTGTTAACCTCTTAGTTATCTAATTTATGACTGGATATACTGTCAAGCTGAACACCTCATAAGGGCCAAGCCATTAGTTTTGGTTATTGTTCTGTGTCTTGTTACAGCACAGCAACATTTAGTAACTTGAAAATGATCAGTGTTCAAAACAGCAGCGTAATTAACTCCAGTAGCCACCAGGAACAGCACTAGAGAACTATTTGCTATTAAAAGGCTATGAAAATTTGCTGAACACAAAGCTTGATTAAAACTAAAACATTGTTTGTGGCTGGGGCTTACAAATGAAGGAATGCAAGTTGAGACTGTGTCAGACAGCTTTGGAGACGAGGAGAAAAGTAACTGAAGTAAGCTTAAAAGAGTGAGCAATGTGAAGGAGTGCAGAATTCCAGATGCTGGTGTGAGGAGGTGCAGAAGAGGGGTTTTTGTAATTGCTTTGCAATAATACTGGATTTCTGTTGGCTACCAAACTTGTTTCTGAATAGGAGAAATAAGAGTCTGTTGTAGAGCTACTTTCAGGTGTTGTACTGTTGAAGTCTTTTGAGAAAAACACTGAAATTACTGAATACTTTAATACATCTTTTCCTGAACAGTCAAATCTGGTAAAGTCTTAAGAATATCTAACTAACCAGATTAGTTGAAGTTTGGAATTTGTGTTTGTGGTTAACAATGTAGTGACTACTGGTGAAAGTTCTGCTGATGTAAACTTCTTATTTAAAGAAAATACTAATAACTTTGAAGAAAGTTTAAAATAAAATCTCCTCTGCCTCTGAAGTTGTTGATGATTAAGGGTTTTGTAATGCTTGGAGTAATTGCTTTAATTAGCTATTAAACAGGTTTCAGGGTCAATGTAAGAACAGGTTTCACTCTTTCATTTGATTTAGTAGGAGCAGGTAATGATTTTTTTTTTTTTTATTATCTTTACTCTCTTCTTTAGAATTATTTACTTAGCACATGGAAGGCAACAGATATTTGCTATTATAAAATCAATTTCATGCCTGACTAAACTATCGCTTCCACCTCTCTCATTACTCTTAGAGCTCAGGGCGTTATCTTAGGTTTATTTGTGTTTATACAACTGGATAGCAGTAGGCCTTTGCAATAATTATTTGGGGATTTTGGACCCTGCAGCAACAAACAAAAAAATGTTTGAAATAACAGATGTGCAAGTATGCTTGCACATGATTGTTGTATTCCTTCTCTATAGAAAAATGACTGCTTAATTTTGTGTAGTATATAAAGCACTTAGATGCTGAATAATTTCAGCTGTGAGTTTCCCTTTAAATAGAGGAAAAAACAGTTCTGAAGAGATAGGAAAAATATTTTTATAGAAACTCCTATTGAGTCAAGTGAAACTTGTAAGTAAACATCTGCAAAGCAAGATCTGATAACTAAAATGTTGACATTTAGTGGTTACCATGTTCCATACATCTGTAATCTGTATCTTCTGTGTTTATATTTTTTCAGTTTGAGCTGATGAGTCCAGTAATTAAATAGATTACAGAGAAGCTTTTGAATTCAAAATAACTTCTCAAAGAGTATGTACAAAGTTAGTTGTCAGAATGAAATCATGTTTCCTTATCATTTCTGGGGGGTGTCTAGCATCTGTAAGTCAATTAAAACGCTGTGGTTGGTTCGTGAAGGGAAAAAAAATAGATACTGTAAAGGCAAAGAACACATACCAGATTCCCACAAAGACAAGCACTGGGTGTATGTGATTTTGGTGTTGATAAGCTGAATTAGTTTGTTTCAAGTAACTCCAACAGCATTCAAGCTTATATCCTGAATGACATGGATTTGAAAAGCTGCACTCTTCAAATGTTAGATTACCTTTTGTAACATAGTAGAAGACAAGGTTTTTCTTTCCATCAAGGTAATGGTTATGTTTTGGAATCTGGGAGTTGTTTTCTCTGTTTCCTAGATGGTCTGAGAGCCCCAGAAATGAACTATTTGTACTTGCCTGTGGGTTTTTTAATAATTTCTTAAGGGGCAAAGGAAAATACAACTTGTGTGAGTAGAGTTGCACTGGACCTGAATTCTAGCTGCCATTAACATATAGGTTGTCTCTGGTGAATAAGAAAGGAGAAGCAAACCAGATCACTGTATCTTTCATAGTTGTGAAAGAGGAGGTTCTCCTGCTCTGTTGTTTTTGTTGCCAGTTTAAGTGTCTTCAATATTATTTTTGTCCTGTGAAATTGTCAGCATTGCCATTGTTTTCCTGTTGATTAAAAAAGCACTTGTACAATCTGAGCACCAATGGATGCACCTGCAATGCAATGATATGTAAGAGACAAACTGTCCTAGAACATAAATAAATTAAGATCTCTTTCAGCTTTCAAGTCTGCCACTCACCCTGCCCTCTGCAGTGGCAGATGGGCATTGAGCAAGGTGTGTCCTGTGGCAGTGTGGAGGGTGCCAAGCCATTATGATTGAGATTTCTCATCTGTCCTTGCGTTAAGAAAAAAGGAGAGGGGAGCAGGGACACAGTTACAATTGGCACATACCCCACAGTTGTATTCCTACTCATAGTTACAATCACAAGCCTTTTCTCTGAGACCTCTCATTTCTTATTCCTTTCAGCACTTTCACAGGAACCAAGATGCTAAGTCTATCCAAGTGGCTTGTTTTACCGTTTTTCATGGCTGTGTTTCTCTTGTGTGCTCTGTGCATCAGCAAAGCTGTTAAAATGGAGCTGAGAAAAATGCTGCTTCTTGCAAGCTATTGAAATCAAGTTATAATAAGGAGATGTTAGTTTTGAGCCTTACACTGAGCACTTCAGAACATTAGAAATATGAAAAATTGAAAAATGAAGTTTGAATTGCCTCAGTTGAGTTGTTACAACTGAGAAACCAGCAGCTCTTTTAAAATACTGTTTCATATCTATTGCTCTATCTTGATCAAAGTCTTAGAGTAATTCAGCTATAATAAATGAGCATAGATTTTGATTTTGAGTCTGCTGTGAAGTTTCTAACTGTTCTTATGTAGAAAGCATGTCTAAACGACTTACAGATGTTAAAAGGAGTCTTTTCGAGGACTACTAATTTAGAAAGCACTCTAACCTGCCTTGTAAAGGAATGAGTCTATCTGAGACTCCTTTCACCACCACATACATGCTTTGGAGGCTTGTCATAGGAGCAAAGTACTGTTTCAGGAGATAAATCTGATTATTTTTGGTATTGGTTTCATTTGGTTTTCTTACCTGCTTGGGGGAAAAGGTAGCCAGGATCCAGGTTGGCTTTTTTTTTTCCCCCCCCCTTAAAGGAGTTAGGGTGATATCTCTCCCACACAGCAGATGGATATAGCACTTGCTAGTAAGTTCAGGCCAGCAACTGCGTTTGAGGAGATTTGGGTGGGCTGTGCCAGTCTAGCAGTAAATAGAGGTTGTGTTATATGACAGTGCTCTTTCAGAAATTGTGGTGGGACACACTCTTCCAGTGCAGCCAGAAGTGATGCTGTTCTAAAGCAGTGGATATTTGGGGGCTGCTATTTCCCTTTTAATGACTTTATATGTTTATTTATACACACTCATATTGGGAGGAAGCAGCAGTGGGAATAGATATAAATTGCCTCATTTCCTACCGAATTGCTTCACTTTCTAAATTAAGCATTAAATGGAGGGAATCTGAAATTAAGTAGGGTAACATGGTATTGAGATTAGGGGGTGAAAAAAAACCCTAAAAAGGAAAAACAAAGGATTTATGAAGTCCAAGGAGATGGTGTTTCTAGTGGCTGTTATTTGGCTATTTCCCAAATTGAGCCTGCTGCTTTCACCATTGTGGGAAGCCACCAAAGAGAGATAGTAGTGTAGAGCTTAGACATAGCAGGAACTAAGTGTTAAGGGTCACCTTATATAAACTTTAGAGTTCCTGAATGTGCCTAAAGGCCTCTGAACTTTTTTATTGTTTCATTCTTGGGCTTCGGGTGTCATGTTTACATTTGGTTCTGGAGCTCAGTCTTTGTGCAACAGGTTGTACTTGGCTAGTCAGTTTAGGTTTCATGGTTGAAAAGACTGAGTGAGGCTATGTAGTCTGAAGCTTCTGTGGTGGACACCCAACTGTGAAGAAAAGTTTAACTGGATCACTCTTACTATAATAACCTTGCAGCATGGTGGTTATTGTGGTGAATGTTTGCCTTGTCTTAGTTTGAGTGCTTAATACAAAATCTGTGTTTGATATCTGGTTTTGACTTCATGTAACAGATGGAGACTCTTCAATACTGTTCTATACATTATTTTTGCAATAAATTGGGTCTGGAAAGTACTTCCTTTGTTAAAATGGTGATGGTGAGGACAAATGATACCTCCTCTTGTTCAACAGCTCTTTTCTAGGAAGTGTTGATGTGTGTTTAGTGTGGTTTCTTAGGAGTCCTGCTGTTTGTATGGCTTCCCCTTTTTGTTTTTGCAGATTCACTTTTTAAGCAGTGTGTGGCAGAGGAGAAATCCTGCTTTCTACTCTGGTTAAAATTTTAATAGGGAGAAGTAATTAAGTTTCTGGGTGTTATTCAGTGATTCGTTAGTTGACAATGAAATAGCCTATTGATTTTTTTTTTTTTTTGTTTGTTTGTTTTAAAGACAATGACTTGAATTATAAGATGTAATTTCACCCTATCTGAGTAATAGCATTTGCTGCCTGTATTTCCACACCATTTGTTCAGGGGTAGGACTGAAATAGCAAGGCAGCTCTACTGTCAGCTCTTCATTATCTCGGGCAAAGTCTGGAACACAACAAAAGAGACTGGAAAAATCCAGACAATAAGATATAATAGAAATACTGCCAAGAGAAGTGTCTGCTATCAGCCTGTAGTTTCAAGCTGTGGTTGAGTACCACTCAAGGTTGCTTCTGAAGAACAAGAAAGCTGTCTCCATTGTACTTTAATATCCTGGATTGGTGAATATATAGCTCTTTTTCTTGTGCCTCTGCAAGAATAGTACCTAGGTAAGAGATGGCTTTGGAGACCAAAGACTTTGGTATCCAAAGTGGGATGGGTGCACAATCCATTGGGATGTAGACTAAAACCATTTAGGTACCACTAGTAAAGAAAAGAAAATAAGGGGTAATCTCTTGTCCAATTCCTCCTGCATGGACTCCTTCAGTCCTCTTTGATGTTCTACTTTTTGGTGGAATTTGAGGCCTAAGTGTGAAGTTGACTAGAACAATACTAATTACCCATTTGCTTTGTTGATTGCCACGTTAAATTTAACAGAAGTATTGTCTTCCCTTTCTATCATCCTTTTCTCAGAGATTCAACTAGTTCACGTGTTCACTGAAATTTGGAGCCACGTGTCTTTTGACCTTGTGTACCAAGATGGCATTGCCAAAATCCTTATTTAGAGAAATACAGTCATTAATTCAATTACTGACACATTTTAAAGTGTGTGAGGTTACCCCAGGCTGGGGCTTTTACATGTTTTTTGGTGCAAATCTTTTTATCATGTGTCAATTCTTAATGACGTTTGTTGGTAATTATATATTACCTGTAATAGGCAAAAACAAACCCCAGCCAGAATGTGGAATACACTCAACAGTTTTAATGCTTGATTTGAACTTTTATCAAATATGTCTTGTATCTTTTTTGTATTTGGTAGGACCTCTTTGTTTGTGAGCATTCTTTTGTGTTACTCCCTCTTTACTGTGGCTATTTATTCCTGCTTTTTTTGTTATCCCCAAAAGTTAAGGCATACATAACTTCTATCACACTGATTTTCTTTTGTGTAGTTCAATACTCTGTCTTCAGCAGGAACTAAGTACCCAACAGTGTTTCTGTAAAGGTTTCAAAAGACTGTTGCTTGTGTGTATTATTAGATAAAAGGAGAGAAGAACTGAGCATATGATAAGTTAGCTTTTACAACTGAACATTCCAAAGAGAATAAGGTCACTAAAAACTGATATCAGGCAAAACTGGATTTTTTTATTACTTTCTTTTTTTTTTTTTTTTTCCTAAGAAGAGTTTCAGCATAGATGTTCTTTGTAAAATTATATCTCTTTTCCTTTCACTCTTCTTTTTTTGGTCCTGACTTCTCACACAATTACTGTGCTGCCTTTGCTATTGTTAGGAACAAGTAGAAGCTGGTAGGTCTGTGGGTAGAACTAAAATTGGTTTTATTTTTAAAGAGGGTGGTGATGTAAGCATCAGGTTATCTCTAAGCACAAGTCAGAATTAAGTGGGTCTTATGACCTCAATAAAATCTTCACATACAAAAATTACTCCAAAATGAATACATTAACTGATGTTGCAAGATTCCTAGAAGTCTTGAGCATTTATTCAGGTGAGTTAAGTTGATCTTACTGGTGATGGAGATTATGTAGTCCAAAAGCTTATTTATTTGTTATCCATGACCCTAGTTTTTAGGCCATCTAAATAAATTCCACCTGTAGATCCTTGCCATCTTGCATTTTATACGCTCTTGTTTAAATCAGGTTATAACCAAATGGTTACAGAATACAAACAATGTGTTTGTAGTGTACATGGACCAAAGCTTAATACAGAAATAACTGTAAGAATTTTACTAATATTACTAACTGTTGTTGTTGCTTGCACTGCATGAAGCTCAGTTGTGTATTTTCATTAGGAGTTCCTTATTCTAATAAACAGACCCTCTTTCCCTCAAAATCGTTTCCATGGGTTTATTTTTGAGCAACATGATGTGTATGAATAACAAAGTGTCTTTAACACTGAGTATGTTTAACACAGTTAATTTTTAAAGGTGCTCATGTATGTCAGCACAATTTTACAACAAATTACATTAATTTAATTTGTGAAGTTCTTGGCGTGAAACTGATGTTGGAAGAGAACATTTTCTAAACTGTTACCTGAATCACAATAATGGAACACACTCATTACTTTGGGCTGTTTTTCAAAGGCCTCCTGAAAATTCCTGTGGTGGCTCTGGGTTGGTGGGCACGGTTGTTCCCAGAAACTGTCATGTGTCATGATTCTTGCTTGGAAACTAGAAACTAGAGATAGCAGCCATTGCAGAGGAAAGGAAGTTAAGTTTCTTCCGTCTCAAGTGAAATCAAAGGGCAAGATGATGCCTCTGCTAATGAGGGAATGGTGGATGCAACAGCATCTCTGTCCAGTGCCTGCTGTGTCACTGGCAGCAGCCAAAAGAACCGGGGTTGATGTACCTGGTTCTCCCTTGGGACTTGAGTACTCTGCAGAGTTTCTCATTAAAAACTCTGCCTGCCTTTAGAATATGTGAAGGCTCTCAATGTGTTCAAGCTCTATTGTGACAGAGTTTTTTGGACTGATTTTCTAAGTGGAAAAAATAAAAGTTTCTAGGAGTGGTTATATGTGCCATCATCTAGGCAGAGGTGATTATGTACCATCAAAATCCATTCTGAGGTGTTATGAGGCTGGTCTGAGTAGTTGTCCTAAGGGCTAAAAAAACCTGCTAAAGGATCTATCAGCTAAAAATCAAAATGTTTGCTAACGTGCTGCATTTGCAAGATAATATGCAAATCAATGTAAGAGCCTTGACTTTTGGTTAACTAACCAACTTTTGGTTAGTTGTGTAGATTTGTATGTCTGCATGTATTGTAAGATGGGTACACAGCATGCATCTGCTAAATACTGGAGTGTGCACAGCCTGGAACAGTGAAATGATGATGTAGATATGCTCACACATGACACTGTCCTGGATATGTTAAGGATGCAAACAGAAGTCTCTATTGCAGAGCTTTGAGAAGACCAAATACTGCTTAATGATAAAGTATTTTTATCTCTTCCAGGAATTTGTTTTCTAAACATGTCAAACGAAATACTGGTTGTTGGCATTGTTACAATATTAAAGGTAATTACTTTCTATGTATTTTATCTGGGGATTTGTCTCTATTATCTAAAAGTAATTGGAGTTTCTCAGCTATCACCATGGAACTCAACACTTAGCCTACAGATCTTGGGATGGTGAATGGTCTATATTCTCCGACAGCTTCAGTGCATGGCTAAATTTTTTAACATATTTTCAATACATGTTTCTTTGTAGCAGTGAGAACTCTTCAAAGATTTTGTTCTTCCAAGTGCTGTGCAGGGAGTCCCAGATACTCTTCAAATTCTATTTCTCCTGTTGTTTTGTACTGGAGAAAAACTATTAAATTAACCTCTTTAGAAAAATGGAAATAAATGTAAGTCCTGTTAGAGATACTGTTCCGCTCTGTAGGCAGATTTTGGTTCATGTTCTTGAAAGTATTGTTTTGATTCAGAAGCTATTCCTCATGAAAAGCTTTTTTTTTTTTAAAATACCAATATCTGTATCCTCCTAAAAGATAATTCTGAAATCCTTTCAGTGTTTCTCTCATCTTGTAAAACACGTATTATGTTAACTTTTCAGAGTTCAAACTTTGGTTAACCTATTACGGCATATTGCAAAGCAGCCCCTTTGTCTCTGTTTTAGTAACATTCCCCCTCCTGCCTCAAGGGAAACGTCGAATGTATTGTTTCTGTGGATTAAATTCCGTTTCTATTTGATGGAAAATAAGAATAATATAAATTAATGTTTTGTTTTGGGCTTTTTTTCCCCCTTTGAAAAGTCCTAATAAGGGTCATGTTTTTATTGTTCTTGCACAAAAATATATGAAAGTGCTGCCACTGTTGACAGCTTATCAGCATACAGTGATAAATTAAATTCAGAGCTGGGGAAAAAGGCTATATGAAGATTAAATGCAAACAAAAAAAAAAGTATTCATGTCACTGGGGATATATAATACTATCATATCTTGCTTCCCCCTGCTACTCTCTTCTCTTTTCCTCCAGCTACATTTACTATATTGGACTTTCCTTTAACTGCCTTACTTTGTTAATGTAGAATGTATGAAGATTTTAAAGTATTGCTTCCTGGGATATTATGTCTAGGCTTCATATGTTACAGAAAAAGGTGCAAAGTTGGGTTGCTCTACAGACATTACTACTTAGACTCTTTCCTACCTAGCCTGAAAGTTAAGGCCAAGGAGATATGATTGAAATATTGCTTTGCATATAAAGAGCTGAGATTAGTTCCTTTGATGCCTTCTGAAGTTGATAACACAGCTTGGTTATGTAACAGAAACTTCTTATAAAGATTTATTTGTAATCTTCAGATTTTCATGAATATCTGGGATGATGTAAATATTCGCTAGTAGGTCTATCTTCTGAATTAGTCATATATGAAAGCCAAATTTTCTTTGTATCTTTGCTAGGCAAAAACCTTTTAAAAATCTTATTCTGAATATGGTGAATATAGCTTTGATACTTAGGACAAAATTAGAGGTTCTTGCATTGTCAAAGTGTCTGAAAATGGCCATTACCCCAATGCTTTTTACTGAAATATGCCAGTAAAATATACAAATGGTTGTACTGACTAAAACTAAAATTTCCCGTTGGCAATAAGATAGCGACTTTCATTGTCACTAGACAAAGACCCCAGAATACTCTCCTAGCCTATGTTGGATTTTGTTTTTTATTGCTTGAAAAGTTTTAGTCCTAAAAATTACATCCAGTTGCTTTTTGAACATGAAACTTCTGATGTCTCTTGCAGGTATTTGAGCAAGAATAATAACTAGTGAGGAAAGCCCTCTGTGAACTTGACACACATTAACTTCATTTAATGTTCCTCAGTTATTAAATTGGAAGGTGCACTGAACAGTTGTTCTGTCTCCGTTTTCCTGTTACTCATTATCTTATAAATTACCCTCATATCTCAGTTACCTCATCTTCTGGACTGAGGATCCAGGTGTCTTAATGGTTCCCTAGGTTAGTATATTCAATGTGTTTCAAGGTGCTTGCTGTCCTTCTCAGTAACTTTCCCATTTACATCCTTTCTGTACTGAGAGAAATCAGAAGTGCCCAGACTATTGCAGATGCAGTTCTTCCAAGAATTTATACCAGGCCATGATGTTCTCTGCTCCTGCTGCTGAATAATTAGTTTGTCTATAGATAACAGCCATGGATCCCCCCAGACCCCACTCTTACTCTTTTGCTTGTACAAGAATCTTTTGGAGCATTCAGTTAGGCTGGGAAAGTTCCATCATCTCTCTAAATTTCCTGTTTGCTGTAGTTTACTGGTTCTCATTATTTCTCCCTGTTAGCTGTTTCAAAATTTGTCCTCCAGTACTCTCCTTCACCAAAATGACAGGCCTAAGCCTCATCTCTACATTTTTGTATTTATTTCTTCATTTAATAAGGAGTATGTATTTTCAAACTCCATGCAACTCCTAATGTGGGTACATTCACGTCAGTGTAAAAGGTTAAAGGAATGGTCTTTGCTATCAAAACTATGTTTTACACTACTGTAATAACATTTGTGTAGCGTGTAACCTTAAAGATTATTTCCAAAATGATTCTGCTAGTAGCACATGGAGAGTGCAGTGACGAGTCTTCAGTGAAATTCTGAAGGCCACTGAAGAAAAAGGACCATTAATAAGCATAATGGCTAAAACTCAATTGCCTTTGGATTTATTTCCTTCACCTTTCAACGAGGTCTTCTTCCTCTTCCCCTTGAGTTCCTTTCTAGCATCCCTGTTCAATGTCATTTGGTGTGGCTTCTCTGAAACTACACATGTAACACCACCACACCACCCCAAAATTTTGTAGATCAGGCAGAAAGATCATTTAGTCCACTCCCTTTACTCAAGCAGGGCTGTCTAGAGCAGGTTGTCCCATAAAGTTTTGAATATATATGGTGAATATTTACTCAAATATGCATAAACACAATATATACTCAAATACAACAGATGCTGAGTGTTTTTATTTCATTAATGAGGGCATTGGTTAAAAGTTCTTGCCTTCACCTATAAGCATTTTGTAGGTGTCTCTTTTGTTGGTTTTGTACTCAGCTTCTAATTTTTGTAGAATTTGCAGGAACTTAATTATTTTTGAGTATCCAAACTCTGTGTCAAATTTAGTTGAAATTGGCCAGCAAATTTAAATGTGACAAGTGAACAGATGAGGGACTGCCTAAGCCTCATTTCCCTGGAGACTTAGACAGTCCAAGTTAAAAATGTCTCTATTTTTGGGTTCTTTTTGCATTACCAAAGTAATGTAGCATGAAGTTGCTCAACTGTGCTGGGGAGTTAAGGGCTGGAATCTGCTGTTCAGTGTGCATTGTGAGTGGTGCTATTCCTTGCCAGTGATGAAAGCACTGTATGTAAAGTCTGTCCAGAAAATTGTTAAATACATCTTTATTAAGTGATGATAATAATAATGTTAAAAGACAGTATATTTTCTAAAACTCATTGCTGAAGCAGGAATTCTTTTCCACTGTCAAAAAAAGCCTTTGTATTTAAATTAAATGTGTTGAGTTTCTTTGTCACTTGTGAACCTTATTTTTCTGTTTTAGCCTTGTAAGAGCTCACTGAAGTCAGTGAGTGTGTTTCCTATCAGATTCAATTTCCTGAGAGCCCATCTGTTACATCTCAGAGGAGAACAGAAGAGGAAGAAGTAACTCCCTAGCAAGTACATCAACATCAGCTCAATAGAACAGCAACTCCACAAGGGTTTATATAGTAAATGAAGTTGTTAGGTACAGCAAAAAGATTAATGTTGTGACTACTAATCATCTTGTTCTTGGCTTTTCTTAACTCCTAATTTTAAAAAGTCACAAATGTTCCTGTAATTAAGACAGCTTCAAAGAAAACTTAGTAAATACAGAAATTTCATTAAGCATCTGAGTATATTTAAGCAAAGAGTGGTACTCTGTAGAATATTACAAGTAGCAGTTGTGGTAGACTGTGTCATGAAAGGAAGACTTCTCCAGAGGATGAGAAATGTTTTTGTATGTACAGCAAATGTACATATAAAAACACTTTACATAGTATGGATGTAAAGTGTCATTCTGATGACCAACAGCTTAGAATCTGATGATTGAGCAGTGCTTGGGTGGAGAAGGATGTTTCCCTCAGCTAAGCAGTACAAGGCAAACTGCAATTAAAAATTCCTGATTTCAGAAGTAAAAGTCTATTTACCATTGGACTCATAGCCAGCCTATGAAATGCTGTCTTGCCATGTTATGGAGAGGAAGGGATCTGTTACAGTCCTGCACCTTTTTAATTCTCCTTTCTCCCTTTTTTGTCTTCTTCCCTTTGTACCCTGCTGCCCATGACAGATGAGTGCAAGTGGGATAAGGTATTAACCTGTAGTTTGAAATGTATGTAATGACAGGAATACAGCATGGATTGAATTAGGTGATTTTCTTGTTTCTGTTTAATATTTTAAACTAGTGAGATCCAATTAGAAATGCTATTCAACAATTAATGGAAAAAACAAATGAGAATGTGGTAATTGCATGGTGGCTTAATTGTGCCTCGAATTAAGTTTAAAAATGTATTTCAGGTACCAGACAGAATGTAGGTATCCCACAGTGGAATAGGCAAGTCTGCATTAAGCTTTCACATCCAGGTGTCTCATAGCAGCTAGGGCTTCTTGAAATCCACCTTTAGCATCTACTTTATTCTTCATTGTGCAGATGGTTTTGGATATATATAAGAAACAGTGCTCTTAGTGAATGAAAAATGAGGACTGAATAGAACAAATTCACATTTGGATTATGTGAGTTTTACTCACAAGGACATTTCATCCTGGTTTCCAGGCATAGAGACACGGTAGAGGTCAAAGGCTTGCTCTCTGTCTGTCAGCTGACTTGTCAAATGCATCTTCCTTTCCCTAAAATAATTTCTGAAGTTATTGGCCAATTGTCAGATTGGAAAGAATAATAAGGTTCCCAAAGGTGCTAGATTCCCTATTCTGTGACTGCTGCAGCTAGGAGATGAAACAGTTCTTTCTCCCTGTTGGGAGGGGTACCTCTGCCTGTCTCTAATCTCTCCCCTCCTCTATCTTGTTCCATGTAGTGTCAGCCAGCTGGCTGGTCATCCTGCACCTGCTAGATCCTGTATGGGATGTACAGGTGTCAGACTGTACTGTCCAGTGGGGCTGTCATAGGCTGTGTGACAAGTGTGCTTATATTCTAAATGCATGGCTTGTAATGTGAATTGGGTGGAAAACATCATGTTATCTGATACAACACACTTTTTCCTGTAATATGCAGCAGTGTAGTTATTTCAGGAGAAATAAGAGAACTGATTTTAAGAGAACTGTTTGTGTACTTAAGGCACAGGAACTGAACAGATGTCTTCTATTTATCTACATATATATATATATATATATATATATATATATAAAAATAGTGTTATATAAATAGTTTTATCTATATATATATATAAATAGTGTTATATAAATAGTTTTATATATATAATAGTGTTTCAATATTAATTCAAATTATATTAGCTGTTCTGTGATGTAAATAGTAAAGTCTGTTGGGGTGAAGCAAATGCTTTCTGTGGAGGATTATTTCATAGGTAAAAGGGAATTGATTAACTCTTCATAATTGTACATCCTCAGATACGTTGCCTTTGACTGATCAGTGCACTGAAGATGGATTCCATTACTATAACCCCAAGTGTCTTTTTTGTTCTCTTTGAACTAAAGCAATATCCCATGCCATGTTTCTGTAGGTAGCAAACCCTCCAAAAGCAATACTGTGTCATGTTTTGGTTGGGATTTTTTTTTCTTTTTAGATTGTGAAGGTTTTTCAGAGGTTCTGCAGCCTGCTTTTTCCTGATTGTCTTTCTGAGACAATACTTTTCTGTTACAGACTTTGTCAATACAACAGGTTCACATATATAGTACATATATACACACATATAGTAGTACATATATACATATATAGTAGGACAAAGAAGACTATTTAACCACATCAGAAACCATTAATATGGTTATCAATACATGGAAAATTAAGAGGGTAAAGTAAACATCAGGGTATTGAATAAGAATTGCAACTCTTATCCTTTAGATTCCTTACTGGTGTAATTTTCTTGCCCCTGTTTGCTATGGGGACAGTAATAGCAATGGGCTTTTCCAGCAGTTGTCAACAATTATTAAAATAATTGAAGTCTTGTCAGCTTACTTCAGTAGGGAGTTATTCACAGAATTAGGAGTTCTTTATCATTGTGAAGGATTTTTGTACATTATTGCTGAAAAGGAATTGTCTAGGTTTCTAGAATTATTTGCTATCCACTTTTGAACTGCATGATAGAATCTGTGAAGATATTCTATGTATTCTTACAAGCATGATACTACTGTTACTCTTTGTGGGTTTTTTTGGTCAAAGCAGTTGGATTATCTATGAGGCTTGAAGTATTTTTGTAATATTTTGTAATATTTTTTCTTTTCCCATAGGGCATGTAAGTAATGTTAAGATATATTCAGTGGATATCTTTAACTCATTTAACAAAGTTTGACTTAAACCTTAATAAAAATTTGTCTTCAGATTAAGTATCGTATGTCATATATAATATGCTTTAATTTGCACTTGGCAATTACAGCTCTGGCTGGAAAGGGAAGACTGATTTGATTAATCACACTTAAAGACTGTTACAGTGAATGAAAATGTAAATGGTTAGACTTGATTTCTGTCGTAATTGCTTCATTTGGAGTGGCATAACTTTCCACCAGTTGTTGAGAAAGGGGGACCAATTTCATGTTAAAGAATTGTGAAAGTCATTAACCAGTGCTCAAGTTGATAACATTTAAATAAAGCTTTATATGAAGATCAGTGAAAAGAGGAGAAAAAATTCACTTTACATTACCATTAGTGTAGTGCATTTTTTAAAAAATCTTAACTCCTGGACTAGTACTGTAATTTCAATAAGCTTATCACTATTTTTGTACACTGTGTACATAATAAAAATAAATTATGCTGGGAAGAAGGGGAAAGGGGAAACTATTTTTTTGAAATCCTGTAGACATTTTAGAACAGCTGCTCTTTGTTGATCTGTAGCAATTCATTCTTAATAGCTCCTGAATAAAATTAGAATTATCCAACTGTGGGATTTGCGGGAAAGAGTTCCAGTCTGAAGTCTCTCTTCCCTTTAGAGCTGTTTGACAACATTTGTCTCTTCAGCT
This sequence comes from Vidua macroura, assembly GCF_024509145.1. NCBI lineage: Eukaryota > Metazoa > Chordata > Aves > Passeriformes > Viduidae > Vidua > Vidua macroura. Next base: position 40,810,097 of record NC_071572.1, on the reverse strand, counting down.
TCTGCCTTCTTTTCTTCCCTTGGTGCTTGAATAAGTTCCTTGATGCTCACAGCTGTATACTTAACCTCTTGCTTGGCAACTGAGAGTGCCTTGTTCTGGTACTAACCAAGTAATACTTCTAATTGTGTTGAAACGTTGTCTTCTAATTTCATTTTGGCTTTAAAAGAAAGCAGCTTTGTGTTTTGGAATTAGTGAAATAATTGCCATCCCAATGTCTATATGCCTCTTGGAAGTATTAATTTTGGAGGCTTTTCTGTATCCTTGCTTACAAGAAAGAGCATAAGCCTTCTCATGTTTAGATGTCAGCTCATTTTGCTGTTTAATCCCAAATTCTTCCTCATTGCTGCAGGTATTCCCACAGCTGGGGAGCACTGGTCTTGCAGGTGTGCACTGCAGGCAGGCAGCTTTGGAATGAACCCTTCAATTGTGACCTACCAGTCAAAAACAATTTGGCAGAGTTCTGGCTTCCCAGGCACCCAAAATTCATGCTGTGAGTACTTTGGAGTACTCTGTCTCAATGCTTAGGCTTCCTTCTTAGTAATAAAACCCTCAACTATGTTAATTCTGTTCTGATACACTTCTGGTTGCTTATGCTCTTATCTGCATCTAACAACCACCTCCACTTTTTAAAGTGAGAGATAGTAACTTTTAAATTTGAACCTTAATATGAATTTTCAGGGCTGTATTGCATTTTTGTAGGTCTCCTGTATTTTGTGAACAACATCTGTTATCTTTTCTCCCTTTTCCATGTCTTCTTATTTCATGTGTAGGCGACATCAGTGCCAGAGTCATTCTCTTGTAATAACTTCTGGAAGAGCTGCACAGTCAGCTGGTAGTTTCAGAATGGGATATGAAAACAGCACAGGACCTGCTTTTAAGGCCATTGCCCTGTGGCCTGAAGGTCATTTGAATCTCTGTTACTTTGTGGGAGAAATTCCTATTGCTGTTCTATTTCTGACTTTGTAGAGAAAGGACTGAATCCTGGGTGGGGTTTTTTTTCTTTCTTCTTTCTCTCAAGACACCACTTTTTTTTTTTTTTTTTTTTTTTTTTTTTTTTTTTTTTTTTTTTTTTTTTTTTTTCCCAAATCTTCAAATTCTTCTGCCCAGCAAAGGAAACATCACACTCCATTGCCACTTCTTGACCACCCGTGGCCTCTGCCAGGCTATGAGCTGTCACCTTTGGATGACAGATAAAGTATGTGAACCCATTAGGATTGCAAATTTTTTGGCTTGGGCATGGATGTGTTAATATGCTGTGTGCTGGCATTTGTGGCGTAGTTACGGCAGGTGTTCACCAAAAACTGCAGCAAATATATTCATGGTGGTCTCCCTGCTCCATGTGTGCATTCATAAAGTAGGCATTCTTCTCACCTTCTACCCTGCCTTGTAAGACAAGGCAAGGCCGGCTTTGCCATGAGCTGTAGCTACATGCTGCAGTCATATCTTGTATATTTTTGCTCTGCTGCCAAGCGTAGGTTGGACAGTAGCTGTAGGGCAGTCCATATTGTGAATACTATAAGCACTTTGTTTATTTTACTCTATCCTTCAGCATCTTTAAATGCAGACTAATTAACTATAAGAAGCATTTCAGTATGGCTACCACAAAACCCAAAGCTAGAAATCAAGATGCTGTTCCTAATTTTACGCTTGTGCTCCAGGTTTTATAGCTTTGACAAAGACATAGTGAACTTGGGAGTGGGGACAAGATTAAAAAAGAATCTTTGGCAATAGAAACTCTTTCTCATGAAGGGAGAAAGAGAAATGAGCCACAGGACACTTGTTTCCATTTTACCAATTTGACATCAGTGCCTGTGGTCCAGTAGATCTTTCTCAATGTACTTGACCTTACAGACAAAAGGTCTAATGGATTTAAAGGAGGAAGTTTTGCCATTCAGTGGATGGACTGTCAACTTCATTTTCAATGAAAAAATTGGTTGATTTATGTCCTGTCTCTGCAAAGGATTTAAATTATTCAGTATTGGATAGCTTAGGCATGCTGTATGTCTTTCAAGTCTTGTCAACCAGTATTTTTGGCTAAGACTGAAGTGGTGGAGTATATGTCAGTTCCTAGTAATAACTGGGAGCTTTGTAATGCATGATAGCTGTCAGCAAAGACAGTGATATATGGTGTACATTGCTAATGAATGTACTTTCTGAATATCTGTAATGGTTTACCTTGCACTCCCAAAAAACCTGTGCATGGGTGTCTTTTAGGATGGTGGGAGGAGTAGTGTCTCCCGAGTGTTGGGAAAAAGCCTTAAAGTCCAGTTTGTGAAGTAGATTGTAAGAATGGCTTGTTTATTAAGAAAGCAGCAAACCAAAATACACACATCCCACAAAAACAAAAACCCACCCCACAAAAAAAACCCCAAACTTCACCAACCAAGCAATAAAAAAATGTATGCAAAGTTTACAGCAGAGTAGAGATGTTGATTAGGAGATTCTAATTTGTTCCTGCCAAGTATAGGTATTATATGAGCCAGCCAGAATAGGAGTTACATTTGCTTCTGGCATTTCTGTGTCTTTGTAAAAAAACAGTCTTTTAATGAAGAGCTGTTAATTGTCAATTTGCTACAGTATTTAAAACAAATACAAATGTTTTATCAAGCTGTGAAAAATTATAAGTTTTAGGTTCATGCCTGAGGAGTTTGTGGCTCTGATGGGGCAGTCAAAAGAAAGTGGTGCCAGCCCTTTCAGAAGTCTCAGGTGTTTTTAAAGAGATTGTTCATTTTCTTTCGTAACAATTTCCATCTGTTTATTTGCATTATTCTCTCTACTGTAAATACTGAAGAATTAAGTGGAAACCTCAGAAGGTGCTTGCAATGTCCTTTACCCTATTGATATGCTTCCTTTCCAGATACAATCTACATAAATGTGTAATAGAATTATTATTAGATTATTATTAATCACTCAGTTGAAAGTAAGGTGAAGTTTTGATATACTTTTTGGTTTTAGGTAGCTTTCAGATCTGGTTAGAATGAGTGGGTTGGATAATTAGGTTGCTAATAGCATAAATAGAAGTGTAATTGATGTTAAATGTGAAGGCTATGTCAGCTGGCAATGAAATGACATGTCTAAACTCCTTGAAAATATTATCTTGCACTGCCTTTGAAATGTAAATGTTACTCGCAATGTCATGTTGGTCAGTTTGTGCTGGGAGTTTGCAGCTTCTGGAGCAGTTATAGTGTGCTCCATTCTTCACATTACACCTGTGAGGACAAGGCACATCAGAGGCCACTCTTGGGTATCATCAATAGCATCAACTGCTGCTCAGACTCAATACTGAAGACTTCAGCCTTTGTATTTTGCCTGGCTCTTTAGTTGCTGTTTAATCAGTTTACACTGAAATTGCATATGAAAACAATTTCATACAGATTCTGGGAGGCAATTATAAGTGCCAGTGTCTATAGTTGGTTGTTGAATAACATAAATAGTAGTTGTACTAAAAATTGGTCTGTTGTCAAGCATTTTTTAATTTAAAAACTTTGCAACTTTGCTATATTCCTGAATAATCAATAATCATCTTATGGGAAGCTGGTTTAGATAGAATTTCCTACAAAGATATTTAAATTCTATATTTTTGTGAAATGAGGAACAAGCCCACATGTTTTGAAACATTTGGAATGTGGGAAACACTGGGATATTTTTTCTTTATTATTGGCATCTTTTCTATGATTTTGAACTTTTCTAAACTCTTTAAAGCTAAATGCATAGTCCTTATTTGCACTTACCATGATATAAAAATAATATAAATATAAAAATTCCTACCGCATTGCAAGATGACCATTTGAAAGGATGGCCCTACTTAGCTTGCTCTAGGAATTATTGCTTGTATAGTAAAAATGAAAAAAATATTCCTGTTAGGAGTGAAAAGGGTTGAATCTGTAAATGTTCTTGCATAAAAACACTACCTGTGTATCATTGCCGTGGTCACTAATGGGTAACAGGTTTAAATTCCCAAAGAAAAGAGTTTCCTTCTTTACAGAATTAAGCTGTTTTCACTTATATGTGGTAAAACATGCACATGGCTCTGAAAATGTTTGGGTTTGTTTTTTTCTACTTAAAAGTATTGAAATTTGTATTACTTCTATGAATCACTCAAACATCTATATTTAACCTACAGCCCTATATAATGGCCCTGTGTTTGGGCATTCCTGGTTTGAATAATACAGAGAAGGTAACCTACTGTACTGAAGTCTTTCAGCTGCCTGGATCCTGCTGTTTTCATTGACATAAAGGTCAAAGGACTGCTAAAAATTTCAACACATGTGAACAAAATACTTTCCAGTGAAATAGACTTTCTAATCAAAAGGGGCACAGCTTTGTAAATTGGGTATTAGAATATGTTAGAATGTGAAAACTTAATTTTTATCAGCAGAAGCCTTGGAAATGGAGTATCCTAACTACTGTAGGGGAAAACATAAAGGGCTAGTTCGCCATTATGCTTTGAATCCAAGTTACCCAGTTATCTCATTTACTTAATTGCATGTATTGTTGGCCCATCTTTACGGTCAGGTATTTTGAAAAATAGTTTGCAAATAGCTAAACAGGAACTATGTGAAGTTATCTGCTTTTGGGTTGAGCAAACTTAATGTGTTAATCTTGGCTTAATTTAATTTGTTCTAATGGCAGTGGTGAATTTTTAAATGGTTCATTTGGTGCTTAATTATTGTTTGAGGGATTTAGTGTACTTTCAGAACACTCAATGTTCAGTGTTTTGTTGTCAAGTGCAAAACCTTTTCATCTGGGTACATTTCTTGTCTTTCCACTATGTAGGAGAAACACTAGGAGGTGGAACCTGGTGATTTGATTGCTTAGAGACAGTAAAGAGTTCTTCTAAAAAGGCTTTTAATGTCATGATACATTTTATTTCCTTTGATGTAGAGTGAGAGGCATAGTTGCTCTTTGTGAATGCCTCAAGCTGGTGGTCTTTTATTGACCTCTTGGGAGGTTGTAGGAGATGCTGAACCAATGCCAGAGAAGGAGCTCAGAGGAGGTCATCTGTTCACATGAAACTCACAGGTTTTTGGATCATTTGCATTTATCTGTTTATTAACAGGAATATTTGAATTTTTCTTTATGGAAAAGCTTTCCAGCTTAAATGAGTTCAGTGATTTTTAGGCAGCAGACTTTATGGAGTTCTTACTTGTTTATAGAACAAATATGGTGCAGAAGCTGATACACTGCCCATTTTATGATGTTAAAACTATATGGAAAGTAATGTGTTAACATGGTAAAGTACTGTGGAGGGTGATACATGTGTAGAATTACACAGTTGGTCACAAATCACATTTGCCACGCTTCTTTGAGAACCTCACATTCAGTGTTCCTATTAATCCATTTTTCCAGGGAGTTGTTCTGAACATAGACTGCTTAAGGGGTTCAAACAGTTGTTCTTGGGAGGAGGGGAGTGAATGGTTCATCCACAATAAATGCTTTTTGGCTTACAAATATTAACCCTTCACAATTGGATTTACTTTTTAAACATTTAATATGTAGAAGCCTAGGACACTGAGTTGTTATGAGTTGCACTACGACATGCAGAGGTGGGGGACATAATTAATTGGTTTAAACATTAATTCAACCACATTTCCTGCAAAAATGATTCTGATAATTCCTGTATCCCATCCTAAGCCAGCATGTCTGTTCTCCCTTCTTCCATCTTCTGTCTTTAGTCAGGGTCACCTACTGTATCAGAGTGATGCATGTGGTGCAATTGAAATACCATCTCAACAGTGAACCTCAGAACATTTTATACTTGTTTGTATCTAGGAAAACTATCAGCTCATTTTGTGGCTCTCAGTTGGAAACGCTGTGCCTCCAGGTGTAAATAGTTAGGTCATGGTGGGGAGTTGCTTCTTGTCAAGTAAAGATGAGATTTGAATGCAAACAGTAGGAGATGGGTTTGTATTTTCTACTGAAATTACCTCCAGGTTACACTGTGACAGGACTACAAACTGAAAAGTGTCAGACCTGTCCAGCCACATGCTCCTGCAATGTGAGAGTAGCACACCTCATTAGTAAGACTTGCTCCTGAGTTAGAGTGGAATGAATTCAGTTCTCATTGTCTTTAATGGTGTGGTTTAAGTTGTACCTCTATTATTGCTTGAGTCTTGTGATCTGAGGGCATTAGCAGTCACAATTATCACACCAGGAACAGCTACATTACAGTTTGGGGCTCTCAGCTGGGAGTCGGTGCTGGAAGTTTTTATCAATAGCTTTATACCTCACAGGTAAATAAGTCCTCAGTACTGTTTCCAGTGTTGCCTTTCTGTTGGTGGCTCCTTTTTCTTATCTTCTGAAAACATGGTTAAAATCTCTTTTGTTTAGAAAAAAATGAAAGCAAAACCTACCTCTAAAATGCTTTTTTCCACCTTGTATGCTGCCAGTTCCTGTCTAGAAGATTAATATATCTGTATTTTTTTCAAGATAGTCCTTGGAAATGAAGTTGTGGATCCTTATGATTTTCAGTGAGAAATAGTTTTCTTTTCCCACTTAGATCTAGTAAGACCAATAGGCCTACTTACTGTTTGCTCTTCTTCAGCATTTTCTGATATATACAAGAGTCACTGGTGCATCTCTTGTATAATTTTACATAACCACCATTTAAAAAAATCGATTTGCCCATTTTCCCCCCTCCAATAACTTGCTTTGAGTTTGGCATGAACAATATTTCAAAGTGTATGTAAGTTTCTGGATTTAATTTTAGTTAATGTTGCTGGTGTATAGTCTTCTAAAAATCAGTAGGTAAAGTAGTGATCACCAAAAAAAAAAAAAAAATCAGTAGTGATCACAATACCTATGCAAGGGACATTTCAATTTCTTTACTGTCCACCTGTCCACCTCTGCAGAACCCTCTTGCTTCACCATTCAAAGCTGAATCAACTGTAATAGTGCTTTTGTGTTCAAACTAATATTTTGTCCCCAAAATACCTCTTCAGTAAGATACTTCAGGCAGAGACATGCCTGGTTGGGCAAAATGTCGGCGGATGTCAGCCTGTGACCCGCTTAAGCTTGTACTTGTATGAGCACATTATTCCTGTTTTATGGAGAGTCATTCCTGACAGATGTGAGATGAGCCTTATTTTTTGTGCTCTCCTAGGGTTTGTTTTCTTTTTTTTTTTTTTTTTTCCCTGGAAACTTGTCAGGAAAGCTAAGCTGCTGGCTATTGCTTCAGCTGACCTTCTCGTCATCTCAGAGTACTGTCTTGGACACTGGGCTTTGAGAAGCTTTGAGTAAAAGTTGGTGATCTTCACTCTGTTCCTGAAGTGAGATACAGAAGCATGATATGAAAGCAAAATTCATAGTATTGTGAGAAGCGAGTGCAACCAGGAACTGGCCTTTTACAGTGATAAAACTCAGAATCACAAACTGGATTCTGAGCAACTGTAGTTTCTGCCAGCCACAGGAGTGATCATACATAAAATTGAAGAACTTTGTAAAGTAGATACACAGTGATACTAGGGAGAAAACCATTGCTTTCACTAGCGAAAACAGAAATTCCAGACAATCCTCCTCCTCCACTTCCAGTCTAGAAGTTGATTTTCAGTTTGTAATTTGTGTCCCATTCAGTTAGGCATTGACAGAGCAGTTACTGTAGACTGTCTGTGGGAATACATGGATCTACAGAATCAGAGATAGTCAAGCAGAACCTTTAATTGAGCATTCTGGATTGTCATTTCCAAAACTATTTCAAACTTTAAATACTGCTTCATGCTCTTACATTCTTGATCTCCACTGTTTCATCTCACACAACTAATGCAACCACAGATCATAGTGTTTCGAAGACAAAATATCCATTAATTTAGTTTCTTTTGTATTAGGTTAGGAAAGAGCATCTCCTCCAATTTTATCCTGACAAAATGCTGATATTATAGACTCTTATTATTTCAGCTGTGGTAAATCTCTGCAGTTGAGCAATTTGTAAAAATTAAAATAAGTGGTGGATCCAGAAATCAGCAATGTTAGATCTTAAAATTTGCCGCAGTGACTGTTTCTTTGATCTTCAAATCTGATAGCACTGGAGTATGTAAATATTAAGATTTTTGAACTTTGGGAATGAAACAAGATACAGGTCAATAGTTTGCCTTTTTTTGCTAGTCCTCTGCATATTTGAGCGGAAAGTATAATTATTAAAGTACACAAATTCTTGGAGTATTGTTAGTAGCTGCCTTATTGCTGCTGAAAGTCATGATTATCTCTGCAGTTGTAGTGTCAAGGGGCATGGAGTTGATCTCTAGAGCATTTCCTAAGGCCTAAATATATTCCAGGCTTTAGGGATGAAGTATTTTTTTGGGGAATGATGGAAAAAAAGTACCTACTGAGTTTTATTTTCTACTCTGTGCTCATCTAGTTATTAGTGCCTATTTGTTTGCTCCTTACTGTAGCCTCTGTCCTTCCTGCAACAGCAGTGCAAAAAAAGATTGGAGAATGGAGAGGTTTTGAGCAAAATGGTTTCATGTTGCTTCATTACACTTGAATGAGAATGAAATGAGGGGAGGACGAGAGGGATCACCAAGTCCTTTTTATAGTGAAAAATATGGTATGGACTTTTCAGAATGTGAAAGCTGTGCTTGGAAACTACTTCTAAGAGTTATCTCTAATGTTTTTTACCATTTAGGACTAAAAATAGTATGTGTCATCTTACTGAGTGGAGATCCAGTATGTCCCTAAAAAGAAATAATCTGAATTTATTTTTAAATTTTTAGTAGTATTTACTGTTTACCAAGTGGGTTGAGTTGCATAATATGCAAACACCATATAAAGTATGCTCGTATTGCTGTAAATATCTCACAAAAGCAGACTAGTCAGCACGAATAATTTTGATTTCCAAACAGTAACAACACTGGCTTGTATTTGAGTCCATCAGCTGTTTGGTAACAGCAAAAAGCCCAGCAAGCTGGTTAATTGGTTTCAAATTTACTAAGAACTAATATTTTCCTGTGGAAAAAAAAGGACTTTAAAAGAGGCGTATGCTGTTAAACAAAATGTCATGACTCTAAAAGGGGAGCAGACTATTGAGAACTGTCCTATCATTATATCTATCAATATACTAGTATCTAGTGCTGTGTAAAACATGAGATTCTATTATAATCTGAAATTTTAGTAACAAGTCTGCCTTTGGATGTGTTCCTCTAAAATAAGAAATCTGCTGTATAAAGTAAGAAATCTGTACTGTAAAACGGAGACATTCTGCTGCTTGCTTCTTTTTCACCATGCTGCCAATGTTCTGGCAGGGGGAAAGGGACAAATGGTGTTTGTTTTGAAAAAAAAAATATGGGAGTTGAGAGGTGGAAAAGTAGAAAAGCTGAAATGTTTCATGCTCTTAGGGGCTGGGACTGAAAGACTGCCTTCACCCCTGTTTTGCTTCCAGCTGGTATTTGTGTGTGGGGTAGTCAGAATTGCCTGGCAACTCTTTGTATTTTTAAGGTGATATGTCTAGGTGTGCTGGCAATAATGCCATTCTGCACTAGGCTGATTTGCTTTTATAATAATTGTTTATGCAAAGCAGGGCTTTATTTTAAAGAATAAGAAATAGATGCTCAATGCTTCTAAAAGACTCATTTCATGATTGTGTACAAATTAGAAATCTAAAGACTCAGATATCTCTCTCTGGTCCTGGCTTTTTTTTTGTCCTTCACCCCTCTCCCCCTGTTTCTAAAATACTTATTGCAAGATAAAGTGCTGTAAAACAAAATTATTCAAGCACATATGCATTAATAGCTTATTGCTTTTTAAAATGGTCCTTATGGTCATTATTCCCAAATATTATACGTAGGAGTGCTGATGAACCGAAGTATTACTTCACGCTAACTCTAAATGCTGTGACATTTCACTAACCAAGGGAGGGAAGCATAAAAATTCCAGTTCACTTTGTACAAGTAATTGTAACATCATCAAGATGTGAAAACAGTGTTATTGATTATCTAGTAAGGTAAAGCAGCTTGTAGCACAGCCTTTCACTGCTAACTCACGTTGGTTTTATTTGTTTTTTTTCTTCTTCTCAGAGTGTTGTTTCTATATTTCTCTTGAAGTGTGAAAAGAGTGTCTGTGAAAGCCTGTGATAATCAAACTCGCTTCAACCTGGATGAGACTGGATTCCTTGGGAGTAGGAGGTGTGACCACCCTTGTTAGAGCAAATGGAGATCAAGCAACAGGGGAAAGATTTTATGTAAAAATTAAAGAAGGGTCTAAATAACACTATTTTTATATAGGCTCCATTGGTACATCTCAGTTGGTTCATGACAATATGATAATAACTGCATTCATTTAGAATATTGAACAATAAATGTTGGTATATCGTGCTATTAGATTAATCTTTTACCTTACATACCTGTATTTAACAGGAATATTACTGAGTTATCAGGTGTTTTTAAAGTCTCTGTTGAGAAGAGCAGAAAGGTCTTAAGTCTAACTCTTCTGTCCTCGTAGGAGGAAGCAGCAGCAGGTGTTGGCAGAGGATATTCCATGGGAAGAAGTAGGTGCTGGTTAAAGCTCTGTTGCTTTATGCAAGTGGTTGAAGATAAATACAACAAAGTGTTTCATTGTGTCTGTGTCCACTTATTGCATTTTTCATTTCTGGGATATTACAGAGAGCTGAGAAAGTTGGAACAGAGGCATTATAGTTTGGACTGCCCTGAGAAACAGAGGAGAAGAAGCTGCACACTGACATTACCACAGCCACAAACACTTTAAGAGCCAGCCATACGTAACCCACATAGGACACTGCTGAACCATTAATACCTTCATTTAATTATGTCATAAGTGTCACCTGTATTTCTTGTGTGTCCCATAAAGTAGTTTACATTGCACTACTTAAGTTAATTAACTTCCTTTAGTGTATATTTATAACACCTTTTTGAATTACAAGCTTTCTTCCTTAAAGGGATTGCTCTCAAGTGGGAAGTTCATGTTTTCAGAATAGGGTTTGACTGACTTTTCTGTTCCACAATTTTCTCAGTCTACTTGTAGGTTAGCTAGTTCTTTGGTTTAGAGACAAAATCGTAATTTTTCTTCTAAATGTCAATGAGATATATCTATATTAATTTGGTGTCTGAAAATACACTGAAATAGAGGGAATGGCCTTGACTAAGTTGCTTCATTAGGCCTTAATGTGTTATTAGGCTATTTTCAGAGCCTAGAAGTGTATTATTCTCTGACATTGGTAATCAGTAGTTACAGTATTAAAGCATGTGACATTTCCACGTTTTGGACGTATTACAGCAGCAGTAAAAGACCTGTCAGACAGTTGGAAGCTGGCCCAATTTCTACAACTACTGCTCTTAAAAGATTGTCTTTCCGGAATAGATGCTGAAGACTATTAAACACTGCTTATACTTCAACACCAATATAGGGAACAATACAAAGATCAAAACTTTGGATTAAGACTTGCAAATAGATGTAATTTTTGTACTGTAGTAAGACTTAAAACCTGGAGTAACAAGGATATTATCTACCTTTACATTATACAGGTTTAATAACACTGACACCACTTCACACCCACATTTTGTCAGCAAACAGTGTGTCTGACTCGGTCCAGTACATGAGTAAGCAGGAACCAGCAGAGCCTGGTCTGGTCTAGAACCCTCAGCTGGCATTTCCAGTGGCATGAACATGCTTGAATTCTTCTGAGGTGGTGTCTCACCAAAGAATCAAATACACTATTTTGGTTATTAAGGCCTGACTGTCCATACCAAGTTGAAGGCCTGCATGAAAATACCTGTAATTTTGTTATTTATCCAGTAATTTATGTATCTATCCTCAAGCATGCCATTCCTGTCCAAGGAAATAAAATCACTACAGTGACAGAGCCTTAAGAGTGAATTAGCTGACCAGTCTTAGGTGTCTGTCACAGGAGAGGCAAATTGCTCCTTTAGGGTTCTCTGAATGTTGCAATGAAATCTCTGCTGAGTAGAAGAGCAAGTCAGCAATGTTTAGGTATCTTTACCTGGAGCCGAATCATACTTAGTCATGCTTAACGATATATAAAGGAAGAATATTTGTGCTCAAAGTTTTAAAATATACATTTTAAATGAAATCAGTATTTGTTGTGCTCATCCATTCTTTCTTTTTAGCCGACTGTCTTTTACTGAGCAGTCTGAGATAAATGTCATGGTGGGAAGGAAAAGGGTTCTGGTAGAACTTTTAAAGAAAACAAGGAACAAAGGATCAAGGGAAAAATGAAAAGCAAGAAAATTCCAAACAAAACTCAGAATGCAAACACTTGGCCAAGAAGGTCACAGTCACACCCAAGGACAATTTGAAGTGTCCAGGTGGCAGTGGCTGCCCATGTGCTTGAAAGTGAAGAGAGAGCCAGCCTCAATGTTGAATATGAAAAGAAAAAAATTATAAAGCTGATGGACTCAACTGATGTATCTGTTCTGAATAGATACAGACCCTATTTTTATAACTCGCTGTGCTATAATGTGTGTCAAAGCATAGAGGAGGAAGACTTTTTCTCCAGTACTTGAGATTTGTTTTCATTGATAATTTTGGTGCTTTTGATCCCCCTGCTGGCCCTATGAGTGTATTTATTGCTTTTTTTAGAGGAACAGCATCCACAGAGTCCTCAATTTTGATTCTGTGTCCTCCAATACCCTGTAAAAGTGAGTGGTTGATAATTCAACCCCATAAATTTATGCCTTTTTTGCTTAAGTAAAGGTCAGCTTTTGTTTTTCAACAGGAAGAGTTAAGGGTTTTTTCCTTTCTGTGTTCTGCACAAAGCATAGGCTCTTAGGCTTTAATGTGAAATTAACTCTCAAATTCCTTGCCAGATGCAGTTCTTAATGTTCAAGGAAGCTTTGGCCAAGAGTCCAAACTGTTTATGCCTGTTTTATCCAAATAGAGTTAAAACCTTTGAAAGTTTTCTTTCATCATCTTACTCTTGATCAGTGACATCAGATGTTGTAAAAATTTGTTTGTGTCCAGGTGTTCTGTGCTTAGATTATGAGGCAACAAGGGATTTTGACAGGTTTGGTTAAGCATTTAAAGCTTGGAGTGAGCATCAAAACCAAACCCTTGGGAATCTGTCTTCCTGCCTAAACATCTGCGATGTGTGATTTCCATGGTCTTTTAGAGTACAGTGAAGAGCGAGGAAAAACAGATATTTAGTATTTGGGCTATGCAAAGATGATTTGTTTCACGTGGATTGCAGTGTAAGATTTTGAGAAGAAAGATATGTAGTTTTCTGATGCAAGATCCTCTGCTACCTTGAATTTTCATAGCTTCATTGATGTTGATGGAAGTGGGGCAACACAGACCAACTGAGGGTTTGCCTGTACTTGGTTTGTAAATTTGCCAGAGCTATAAAGGAGAGATTATGCAAAAGATAGTTCTGTTGTATGTGGCCTCTGCACATTTTTACTTAAGTTTGTACTGAAGTTTGTACTTGCTGGGATCCAGCTGCCCTGGTGACAGGACTGAACATTTGTTCAGAGAGTGTCACTGTCCTCATGGAGGTTTTGGTTGCTGGTGGGATAGTAGAAAACATCCCATGGGAGAGACTGCTGTGTGGCCAGGTTTGGCCCATTATGGAGTGTGCTTTTTGATCAAATCCTGGATATAACTGAAGCCCCTCTTAAGTTGAGCAGTATGTGTAGATGATTTCATGAATGAAAGCATGGGCTGAAGGGGACTCACTAGTGGACTAAATTAAATTATGTTGAACAAAGCAGAAAGACATAGAAACGATATCATCTATCTATCTATCTATCTATCTATCTATCTATCTATCTATCTATCTATCATCTTTTACCTATCTCTAGCTATATATCCATCTCAATACTGCTGTTTGAAAGGGATAAAGAGGGAGATGAGACCAGACTACATGCAGATTGCACAAAGAGCTTGGAAATTTGAGTTATAAGCCCTGTGTTGGATTACTAGCAGTCTGAGACTCAATAGGTGGGGGCATTAGTCCTGTACCTCTGTTTTGGCAAAGGACAGGTTTACCTAGGAAGGTTTCAAATGCCTTCCTGGAAATGTGATAGATACTTCTCCTGTCTTTTTAATAAATGTACAAACTTAATTACTCTTCTGTAAAATATGAAGTTTATCATGATAACTGTGGCTTTTGTCACTCCAAAATCTGTGTTACAAGTTACTTTACTAGCTGTAAGGACTCATTTTATGGTTCTTAGAACCTGCTTTCAAGCTCTACAAGAGAGGCACCCAGTTCTAGGCTTTGCCTTTAGGTCATGTTATCCTGCTTTTTGGAAACAGAGGAAGCGCTTTAATAGTGGACCTTTCCTTTTTCCAAGATCAGTCTGATCTTCCTTGCAGATAGAAGGGCTGTGGGGTATTTTGAGGGACATTCTGTTTTCACCTCCCCAGACTGAGTGTGACAGCTTTTCTCTTGACAAACTTATCCTTCAAGAATATTGACTGCATTAAAGCTCAGGGCACTCTGAAGCACGATTGCAGTTTTCCACAGGTTCAATTTTACATCAACTTTTACATCAGTTTTACATCAACTGACATAGTGGTGCAAGATCCCTTCTTTTCTCTCAAGGGATTTGACTTCTAGAAGGGCATAATAATAATAATCCACATTCAATATACTTGATTTTGGTACATCTCATGGGCTTGCCAGACATTTTGGCAGATTGTCTTGGGAGCTTTTCTCCTGGATCAAAATTAGGAAAGGAGTCTCTCTGGTGGTTATCACCTTAACAAAAAGATTGAGAGATTTCTGTCTCTTTTCACTAGTCCTCTGCCCCTCTGTCACTGGGAGTGAAATCTCTGTGTCTGTCTCAAATCCCTTCCTGATGTTGTGCATGACTCCTGAGGTTTTTTCAGAGTCACAAAATTCATCTGTGTCTGCTTTTCCCCAAGCTTCCTCCTGTGGAACCAGGGGCTTTGACATGCTTGTCACACATGCTGTGTGTGGGAGGCAGTCCTACTTGCCCAGGATCAAGCCTTTCAGGTGGCCTTTCTGTAAATGTGAAATAACTAAAAAGCCAAAAAGTTTAGCAGTGTCCTTTCAGCAGACATTTAGTGAGATAAAGCTTTGTCCAAGACTGTGCAGAGCCAGCTAACCTGGAATTACCTCTGGGATTTTTCTTCACTGGAGGTCAGGGCATAGCAATGACTTTATTAAAAAACCCCTTGTCATTCCAGATAAGTACAAACCAGTCCTTTCTCATAATCCTAGCCATTTGTAATGGAAACAAGTTCTAATTTTCCTGGAAGTGTGTTAGTATACTGAGGAGTGTTCGACTTGAGTAAGTTTCTTTTGTCACTGTTTTGCCAAAAAGTTTTGAGATTTATATTCCAGTCTGAGAGTTTGAATGTGTCACACTTGAAGTCACCTGTACCGACAGTGTGCACAGAAACAAGAAGGCAAGAGACAGTAAACAATGGAAATGAGTTTAAGTTGATTGAGTACACATTCAAGGCTTACTGATAGTCCTGATAGCACCTTGCTAAGAGAGGTGAAAAATGACATGTTGCTTTTGCTCTGTGTGTACAGCAAAAAGAAGAGCCTGATACATACCTTCATATGTTACAGATGCTGTAAAGACACATTTCCTCCACCCACAAGTGTCTGCAGTATCTGGATCTGCTCTATGGCCAGGTACATGGAGAGTGCCTCCTAAGCTGTGTGGTGGGGTGAATACATTCCTTTATTATCCCCTCATTTCATTGGCTGTGTAAGGGCTTATTCAGACCTGAGACAACCTGAAGCTTAGTCTGTAGATCAGATGTGTATTTTACTGAAATGTAGTTATGCTGCATATATATGCTACTTCTACCAAAAAATTAATGCAGGCATGAGTACAGCTTTAGCAAATAATCTTTGTGAATAAAATGCCTGAAGCATGATCCTGTTGTGAGGACTTGTGCTGTGTTGTGGTGCTCTGTCTAAAGCTGTTATGGCAGAATATCAAAAAAGGAAAATTCAGAATAAAGAATTCATTTTTAGGACATAAAGAATGCCTTGAAATTGGATTGACTTCATGTGTAGTTTCTTTGTAGACATGAAATAGGCACAATGTTGTTTCCTAGACATTTTTAAAAGATGAGTGTTCTCATGCAGATGTACTTTCCAACAATGCAAAGGTTTGTCAGGTCTCCTTGTTACCGAAATTGCTATGACTATGTCAGACTCTATTTTTTAACATGTCTTCATTGGAGAATGTTTCAAAGGTGATATGTTGCTGTATCTTAATCCCTTCTCCATATGATTCCAGTAATTCTGCAGGTTATTATGGTCAAAGTGCTTGGCTCTTCGTCTGCCCTTTCTAGTACTCTGTTGCTGTAATAGCTATCTTTCTGTATCAGGGGAAAAAGATGGAATGCACATTAGATTTGTCATATAACCCTTAGGTAGATTGAGCCCTCTGGTTTACGGTAAGCAGTAAGAAGTTTTGCTGAATTTGAGATGCATATTTGCCATTTGAACTTGTGAACTTCAGAAGTGAAATAACTCAATAGTTACTGTGAGTTATGTAGAATGCTGCTTATGTAGCTTACATATCTTATGTAATTGTGCCATACATTGCCACAGGTAACAAGGCCATTATCATACAGTCACATTTTAAATAGTGTGCCTTAAATAGTCTCTCACTTATTTTATTTAGTCTTGTAAAGCAAAATGAACTACCTTTTCACAATGACTAGTTTGCTAAAAAAAAAAAAAAATCCCTGGGGTTGGCTTTCCTCATTGTAGTTACTGTACATTTACAAGGGAGAAGTGAATGCTTTCTTTACTGCAAATTTCACAGGTGACAGCTCAGAAATGTTAATACATGCTAAAACTTCATTTATTAATGGAACTAATGCAGGTATAGGCACAAAACTGCCTCATATTCTGTGACCATAAGGCATGTTAATCTCTTTAGTTGATGGATTCTTAAATGAACAGATTGGGTGAATAATTGCTCTCTTAATCCTTAGTTAAAAATATGAATGAAAATTCTTTGATGTTTATTTGCATAAAATAGAATGTCTTCTATTTTACTTACTTAATACCTTTATACTGAGAATTATTTAGTATCCTTGCTCCCTATGCTTTTGAAAAAAAATATAGAGACAGAAGCTTACAGTTTTGCTGTTCCTCACACAACTTTCAGCTGCCTAGTAAGAAGCTGGGGAGGCAAGCAGTACTTTGGTGAAATTGCAAGATTTCCATTTTTGCTAGCTGTCATGTTTCTTGTTGAAAGCCTGCAGCTATTGCCTGACATTGTTGATGGGGAAGAATATGCACAGAGATGTCAAACTTACCTTTCTGATTGCCCTTTTATTCTTGTATTTATGCGGTCCTCTTACATTTGTTTGTGTTATAAAATTCTTAACTTGAGATGTCTGTTGATTTTTGCTATGGTAAGCAGGCACAGAGCAGGGACTGCAGACTGGACAGTGGACTGCAGGTTTGATAGTACCTTCCGTGTTTTTCTGTAGTCTTGCTGAAATTATGTATTTTAACATGTCAACAATTCCTTTTTCCTTTTAATATGTTTTGTTTGGGGCATTAAGTTTTTCAAAAGAGTCATTGTCAGGATCTGATTTTCCATAATATATGAAAGTCATGTAAAATTTATAATGTTAAAATATTCAGTGAACATATGTGTAGGATGAGACTTCTCACTCTGTTATCAAAATATAAAGGTTAACACTTCTCACTAGTGGATTGTTTTGAGTTTAATGTTTGCACAAGTAGGGTTTAGCATGTGAGAACATAATTCTGTCACCTTTCATGCTGGTCTTAAGGCAACTTAGTATTTAAGTTAAGTTCCCATGTAATCAGTCCGTTTGCTGTGTCTGGTAGTTTTAGCTTTAATTTTTTTGTCCATTTTTGGCAGCATTTCACTGCTTAATTCAGACTGTCTTATTCAGCTCCTTGAATTCACTGTCTTATTCAGTGCTTCTTGAAGTTCATAGTTTTCACAATATAAAAGATTGTGCTCTTGTGCGAAGGTTGGTCTTGTTTTTGGATTTCCAGGTTCTAGTTTCAGTCTCAGAACAGCTCTTAAGTCCTTTGTGTTTGCTGTAAAATGGTAGATTTTGTAAACCTCGAGCTATAGAATTGGGAAAAAGATGAAACATGTTATGGGAAAAGGGATTTTGAGCACTTTTTACAGTCTCTTCTCCTATTATTGCCTGGATAGACTGATACCATTTGCTGTCAAATCTTTCCTCTGCGTATTGCACTTTTATTAGATTCTTCCTCAGAATCTGTCCCCTGTCAAAATTATCTACTTCCATTTTTGTTTTCCTTTAGATATGGGTGAGAATGATCAGTAAAATCCAGTATACTGCTTATTATGCTTATACCATTGCACTAAAATATAATTTTTTAAAATAATTCATAAGGGCAGGATTTCTTTTGATATTTTTACTACAGTGGATTTATAAGTTCATGATACCATAAGGTATTGCAGGTTTGTTTTTTTTTTTTTTCTTTTTTTTCTTTTTTTTTTTTTCCTTTTTTTTTTTTCCCTGCAGTTTCTTCCATCCTGGTATTCTTCAGCTTGGTAATGCTTTCCTGGTAATTAGTCAACCATTGCCCTATAAGAAATATAAGGATTTTCTTCAATGGGGTTCTGGGTGTTTTTTATTTTTTTCCTTCAGTCAGCTAGATACAAAGATGTTTCATTTTGTTTTGGTCTCCTTTTTTATTATTCATGATTCATGGTGCCTATTAGCATAGTTTCTCATGGTTATCTATGTTCTATGAGAAGGAAACAAGGCAAAACATGCTGTATTCCAAGAGTGGCCATGGTCATCTGTGCAAGCATCACATTGTCATTGTAAAATAAATGTCAACACAGTTGAGATCACAGTCTTTTGTGTAGTGGGGGGGAATTACTGAGAAACATTTCAGTTGCTTTCTACTGTGTTAGTAATGTGGGTATTTATGCACTGCAGGGGCAGCCTCACACTGCCCATGTGCTCTCCCATGTTTTCAGGAGGCAGCTGTGGCACTGGAGGGCAGGGATTGATCTGCAGCTTTGGATACCTGCGGTACCTCCTGCCCGCATGCTGCGTGCTGAGCTTTGTCCCGGAGGAGCGGTGGCAGCCGATCGATGCGCGTGCGTGCGGCAGTGCCACAGAAAGAGACAAACCCTTACTTAATTGAAATGCTTATTTCATTAGCTGGTTAAAGTGCCTGAGGTCAGCAAAGCAGTAAAACTGAAGAAAACACTACATAAAGCATTAACAGACTATAGGACTACCTAAGACCTATTCCAGTTGCCTACTCTGCTGCCCATGCTGTGGCTATCCAGAGGAGTCTTGCCCCTGCTCTTCCATCCCTGGCTGATGGAGGCTACTTGGGCTGGGCTTCAACCACTGAGCAGGATGGAGTTGTTCTGATCATGGTCCAAGTCAGGGACCAACATGAAACTTTGTCCCAGCTCCAGTAATGAGGAAGAGGGCTCCAGTGCTTCTGCACAATTGTCAGTCTTGTTGGCTGATGTTTTTCCAGGTCATGAGAGGATTTTCCCCCTTTCTTCCAACAAAATTGCTCCATCATGCCAGGAGATATCACGAGTCTCTTGGCCTGACCATTACACGAGTCTCTGAATCTTGCACTGCTTTGAATGATTTTTTCTCATGGCCATGTTTTGTCCTTTTTGGTTATTTCCTCATGCTACTTTTGGGCATTGGTCTTTAGGGTTATTTCTTCATGTTACTTTTGGGATGCTGTAATTTCCAGGCAAATGTTTACTCCCCTTCAATCAGTCATGCACATACTCTCTATCTTAGTTCCCCCTTCTCACCCAGAGCTATAAAGACTGCTATACATAATTTGTCTGTGACAAGGTCATAGTGCCAGAGAAGGTCTGTGAGATGCATCCACAGTTATTGAAGTGCTTGGGGATTTTTTGGAAAGGCTTCCTGCAGTAATGTCAGACTCTATGTTTTCAGCAGATTGAGTGAAGGAAGAGGAAGGAGCAAGTACCAAAAGTGGTGTTGCAAGGTTCTGAAGATTTATTTCTGTGTAGCAGTGAAAGCCTTCCAGCTTTTCAGGTCTGTCCAGACAGGACCAGACTATCACAGGTTCCTCTGATTAGATTTAGACTCATTAAGCAGGCTGTGCAGACTCATGTCTGTTGTAACCAGTATAATTTAATTTCATTAGTAAAGTGGCTATATACTTTTCAATGTCATGGGCAATGGTGTCACAGCATGTTTGCACTGTAATAGATATTTTTATTGGTTTACTTTCATTAGTCGTATATTTTCCACTTTTTGCTCTTGAAGGGATTAGCCACTCTGATTTTAGCATTTTCCAGCATGTCTCAGACTCTCGGCTTACCCTGCGGGCTTAGTTATGAATGCACATCATGTTTGCAATTACATTAAATGTAAGCAACAAAATGTTACATGAGTTAAGATGGACAATAGCCAACTTCCTTTCAGGGAACACCAAAGTCAAGGAGATAAAAACTGAAAAAAAAAGCTAGATATTGTCTTATTAAAATTGGGACAACTATTTTGAACCTTTAAAAAATCTGTAGCACTAGTTTGTAAGAATTAGGATTACAAAACAATTGATATTGGGCAGTATTTAAGTGTAATTTTTAAATAAAACCATGTAACACAGTTTTATATAGAAGGAGGGATTTATTTGTTTGCATATGAACATTTAGTTTAAATATAGGGAAGACTAATTTATCAGAAAACCCATGCCTTTTAATGAGCATCTGTATTATGACTTGATTTTGAACTCTCTCTTTTTAAATGAGCATGACCTATTTGCTTTAGGAAAAAAGGGTATTGCTGATCTTTTGTCACTGATGCTTAACAAAGTCAAAGGTATGCACCAAGCATGTTCTTAATAGTTCCCAAAGGGATTGTCCTAGGAAGACAAATGTATGCTTTATATTAAAAAAAAAAAAAAAAAAAGGCCAAAAAAAAAAGAGACCAAAATCCTCCTGTGAGTTTAAGATACTAATCACGAGCCTTTACGCATTTCCTCTTTTGTTACTCCAGAAAGTTCTGGAAGTTAAGCAGGAGGTGCTCCCGGGGAGGTGAAGCTGAAAGTCCATTTTTTGTGGAAATCAGTGTTGCATCTATAGTCAGAAAAGCCACAGAAACAAGGTGATTTGCAACTTGCAGGAAGAAGATCAATGACCTGGATTGAAAACTTCATACAGATAGCCAGGAGAGCTTTCCGTTACCATTTTTATATGAAGTTGGTAAGGAAGACAAATACATACAGACTGCAACTTGGCGCATCTAAGAAAATTACAGTGAAGCTCCAAATAATATGAAGAATATAACTTCTGGTTCCTTGTTCAATGATGGTAGCTATCTTAAGAAGCAAAAGGTGTGATAAGAAATTTTATATAACCATCAGGATCATTTGAACTGAATTAGAGTCACTCTTTGAAGGATATAGAGAATAATATATCAGATAATCACTCTATTTTTTAAGGATTTCATTACCCTTCTGAGTATTACTGAGAAAGTAACCGTGAGGTGTTGAATGTGTGTGGATCAATATGCTGCCAGAGGGATCTGTACCAGCCATCAAATGATACTAGAGAGAAGAAGTTACTTGAAGTACCTCTGTAATTCACAGTTAATAAAATGCTGGTGTTATGGGGGAACTTCAATTTAAGAGACATTTAGTGGAAGATCTGTGCAGTTGGACATAAAACAAGCTATTGTTGCTAGAAAATAGAGGATAATTCGCTAAAGCAAAAAGGTATTGCACTGAATAGATGATAAGTCAATTCTGGGTTTCATTTTGATGGATAAAAATGAAATAACTGCTGGATTAGAAGCTGATGGTTGCCTAGGGACCAGTAATTGTGATCTGATTATATTTAGTGTAGGAAAATAGAGCACAAGTCCAATCACAAGCTTATATCAAAAGGGCTAATTTCCCAGAGCTGAGGGAAACTGTATTTAAAATTGTCTGGGAGGAAGATACAGATAGGAAAATGGTTGTTCCTTTAGAAAGAGTAAGGGAAAGGGCACCAAGAAAATATCTATAGCTAGGAAATGGAGAGAAGCAAAGAAGATTTTATTCTAAAAAACATTCAGATCAAGAGAAATTAGTACTGTATTACAGGCTTATGACTAGAAAGAGGTAGAAAAATCTTAATGTTGATTTAGGGGGAAAAAAGGCAAAAATGATAAATAATTTTCTTTCTGCATTCTGAAGTGTGTATCACGGTTTGTACCAATGAGATTGCAGAAATCCCTCATCTTTTCAGATCTTTTAGGAGCAAAGGACAGCAGTGATAAATAACATAGACTTATGGAATGAGAACTGCTGTTACACCTGCACCACAAGAGATTGAGCAAACCTACAGAAAATTGTTGTAGTTGGTTATTGGACTCGTGAAAAGGCATTTAATCACTCAAAAGGTAGCACCTTAGTATCTTACCTGTCTTTACAAACTACACTGGTTTTTGAGGAAAAAAATTGCAAAGGCAACACAGTTTGCTGATGGCTTTTATGGGACTCACAGGACCCCCATGTTGAAGGTCTGTAGCTATGCTGTGGATTTAAAAATTGATATTAGCATAAACCAAATCACTGCTAGTATTTTCTTGGATCAGTACAGCTTGGCCTGCTGTGAACAAATGCAGACTGTTGAGCTTTTACTCCATGAAACCAAATCCTGAAATGACTAAATTCCCCAAGAAAGCAACTCAGAATAACTGCACTGTAGCTCTGTAGGTATCTTCCAACATAATTTGTAATCATAAATGCTGGAATCTTTTGGGTTTTGTTTGGCTGGGTAGTGCAGGCCCAACTCTAATGTCACAGTAGCTGAAGGTGGTGGTCCCTTCAGCAGAAGGAAATAAAAAGTGCCAAGAACCTTCTTGTAAGATGTGACAGCTCTAATGGGGGCAATAAGATGCCCAGTCTGGTAGGATGGCTACAAACTAAATTACAATGAGTGTTTCTTAGAAAAATAGAGAACAATTTCCCTGCAGTTTTGCAAACAATGCAATCAGCTGTTACAAGGAAGTATTGGAAGGGTTACTTACCACTAATCCACCTCAGACCGGCTGTTTGTGCTATTTTGAATAATCTATTTCTTGTTCAAATAAAATTATGTCAGATCTGTTTGCATGTGATTACCAATGCTAATTTTTCTTATCCTTTCCAATCTTCAAAATTAATGCAGGAGAAGAGTACATATATTTTTATGTGAAGTTTAATACAACATGTTCAAATAAAACCCCCCAAACTGCAAGGGATCTGTGTCACTTATCGTTGTTTCCAAGTGATCCTGTAAATGAGTGCTTGATTCACCTCATGAATATTTAAGTTTTGCTTGTCTGCAGTACTGTCAGTGCATTTGAAGCCCTGTCATGTTCGCACAAATAGCTGGTTCAGAATATGGTGATGCAATGATAGGACAATCACTTCAGTGATATGAGTTTTACCATGCTAAACTTAACAGCAAGATAAGCTCAAGCTTATCTTGAGCCAGCTCTGGCTCAAGCTGGTAAAAATCCTCCCTTCCCCTTCCCTTCTGCAACAGGGAAGATCTTCTCTGCTTTGTATAAAATGTTTTCTTTTTCTCTAGGTAGGTTATCTACGGATGGAAGCTAATTAGGGTACTTTTATTTTTGAGGGACAACATTTTCAAAGGTTTTCTGAGAAGTATGATGTGTACACAGTGATCACCGGGTTCTTATACAGTCTGAATGCAGCATATTTACAAAAGTAGCTATCAGAAAGGTTTCATGATGTGAATGGTTGTTCATACTCTCTTTTTAGGTTCTCATAGGAAAAATAATCTCAAGTCATGGTGTTGACTAATTAATACAAAGCATGGAGGTTAAAAGGTTAGGCTTATCTTACTGCTTTGTGACACACACATTACTTGTTCATTAATTTTTTTTTTTGAAAATGGAATCCAAACCGCAGGCTGGACACTGACTTGTAGGATTCCTAATATCAAAAGCTAATAACAACTGCTGTTCAATAAATGCTTCATTGAACTGTAGTGGAAATTTGGATGAAACCCTTCTTTATTAAGTGCTCACAGGTCATGTATTTGCCCTTGATGGAAACAAGTAAAAGTGGCAACAAGTTGAAAGGAGGATCCAAAAGAATTGCAGTTTTGGCATGATTGGATAATCTTTCGAGACAGTTTTGGACACTTTTAAGTTTTGTGCAGGATCATTGCCGTTGGATTCAATCTTAAAGGTCTTTCCCAACATAAATAATGTTATGATTCTATTCTAGGTAAAGTTTCAGTTTTGGTTTCTGATTATTTTTTTTTCTGTTAGAGCACTAGGGTAGATTTGGCTCAATACTGTTAGTTTAGTGATCATAAGGACACGCTCTCTAGGCTACAGGAAAATGTCTTCCTACTTCATTGGCCTCACTGTCCTTGCAGGCTTCACCAACTATCTGTCTTGGTTCTGGAAATGCATTTATAGGAGTTGTCCTGTTGGGCATGGGCAGTTCATAGATTTCTATGTTCCGCTGTAGTTGAGTATGAGAATACTACTGAACATTTATTTAAGCCCCAGCATTTCTCGGTTCCTGCGACATCTGTTTGCTACCATGTCTGCAGTACAATTACACTGCAGAGACGCCAGGGACAAATAGTTAATTACTCACATCAAGTACATTTTACTGGCTTATCAACAAGAGAGATACTTGGAAATTTCTGCCAAGCACACTGTAGAGCTGAGTATTCCTCCCCAAAGTCCAGTGTGTCTAATGGTTCTAGGTCACTCTCGAGCCTCAGGCAGGAGCTGGGACAGATGCTGTAGTGCCACTTCAAATGGCAGGCAGCATCTTTATTAATTCATGTACATTTAACTACGCACCTGTTGTGCATACATCTAAATCTCAATTAGGGAGTTTGTCAGGCAAAGATGATCTGATTTTACTCTCTTACTGTTCTTCCAAAGCTCAGGTCCACTAGTCCTCCTGGATTTATTTTTTCTTCCTGCAGTCTGCCCTTGGATGGGACCACATGTCTGTTGGCCTTCTGCCAGCTTTCATATCCACCGAAACCTTTGGCCATCTACCCTTGCCAGTTGTTACATACGAGTCTTAGAGTTACTGACTGGTTCATTATGAGAGCAGAAAGGCAGTTTCATCTATTTCAGTCTCAACTATAAGGCAAATTACTTTCTGATCTTGCTAATATGAAAAACAGGATGCTGCACTTGCATGTCAAAGATTGTTGCAATTGGGTAGAGAGCACAGATGGCTGGGTGCAACTTCTGGTTGAAGTCTGGATGAGATGGGCCTGGTTCATGTAAGTCCAGGCTTTAAAATTGTTCTGCTGTCCATGCCACCCCATCAACTCCCTTCCTGGGATGTGTAGGAGGAGGGAGCAAGGCAGATGAGACCCATTTTCATTGTTATTGTGGTTGTTTCTGGGGGACAGGGGCCAGTTATGAAGCACCTACAGATCTTTGTTCTCCTCTTACCTTCCTTATGTTCCTTGGAATAGCAGCTGTGTAGATTTCCATTTTGATCTCCTATAAAAACCAAAAATATTTGCATTTTTCTTTACTCTTTCACCCCTAGCTGTTTCTGTTGAAAGACTTTAGGATCTAAGTATTTGTCCGAAACTGAGCTTGGGGATGTTTCTGTCATCTTCCGGCTGAGTGATGCACAGTCTATTTATATGTCGTGAGTTAGCAGCATCACAGCTCATGATGAGAGGTAAAGGAGCTGTTGTGGTCTCTCCAGTATCAGTGAAGCTCAGTTGTTGACCATACCTGGCAAAGGATGAAGCAGTCATTAGAAAACATCAGGAAAGCAGCCTCGATGTCCTTCTTCCTGTATGCAAGAGAAATGGGGAACAAGTCTGTTTCTAGTAGAGTTCACTTGACAGCATCATACCACTTACTGCTTCAGATCCCTAAAAGAGATTTCCCAACAAACTGGAGTAATGATGGCCTTCCTAAGATGTTGCATCATTCCTTAAACTCCTCTCTTTATTTTAAAGAGTCTCGTATAACAGTGTTGGCAACACAAAATAAAAACACAAAATGATGGTATAATTCAAGAAGGTAGGTCATAAACCAAGTCTTATAGTAATGTGGTTAATAATATTTTGCCATTTTATAGGTGGAGCAGGCAATAATTTTCCCTTCATACAGTCCCTAATGTCTATTGTAGGGATTTGGGAAATTTTTTACACTATTTCTGCAGAAATTTGGTAGAAATTAGGTAAGTGTCAAACTGCATTTCTCTAACTTTTTTAATTACATAGGTGAACACAATATAGGGAACCAAGTGTTATCTCCAGATTAAATGAGTCCTAAAACCCTGATGATCAGATGCAGTGGGGTGCTAAAAGCTATGTACTACAAATTCAAAGGTTGTAGAAAAAGAGTAAACAATTCCTACTTCCAGCAAATCTGCATATGCACAGATGAGAGACAACTTAATGTGCTTCAGCAGTTAAATCATTTTTATTTTGAACACTACTGCCTGTTGTGGACAAAATAGTTGTTGTAGGCATTTGAGAGAAACACTTAACAACTCCCCACAAGGTGGATTGAATAATGTGTGCACAAAGTTTTGTAACATTAAGGAAGGTAAGTTCCTTGTAGCTAAGAGCATGAAAAACTGAATTAGATGCCATTTTACCCCATATGGAATAGTTCAGGAAGTGTGTAATTTGGAAATGTCAACTACTAAGTAACAGTCTCAGATACCTTAGAAAATACTTATAAATGGCTTTCAGGCATTATACTTTAAGATGAAATTACTACTGTGCACCTAAATGAGATGCTTATTTCAGTCCCTGAGCAGTTTAATTTCAAGACAGCAAAGGTCAGGGAGGCTCTACTAATAATCTAATAACAACTGACTGCACGTTTCTGGGAGATTTAGCTGCACCAGAGCCTGGTTGCTGAGAGCAGACCTTGGAGCAGCATCAGCCACTGAATGTGACTAACACAGTGTCATGGAGTAGCAGAAGGCACTAATGCTTGGACAGCTACACTAGAAAGTTGGAGCACAGTCACTCTGGTTTTGAGCAGATTTGTCTGTGTCTCACCAGATAAGGATGCAATTAAGTTGGGATTGGGATATCTGATATCATGGTTTTAGCTGATAACCATCAGATGGTAGTTCTGGAGAGGAATTAGATGTTGAATGCATTCACTCAAGTGAAAAAATTACTTCTTCTAGCAGCCTTAATGACTCTAAACTTTGCCTCCATCTAACTCTTATTATGATCGGACTGTATGATGAGTATAAATTCACTTTGAAATGCCCAGATCTTGGGCACTAAGGAATGGCCAGGAATTGTTATAAAATGATTGAAAAATAATATTCTGATCACAATACCTTGTAGGAGTTTCCCTGGAACACTGAGTGGACATTTCAATCTCAAGACCAGAGGCTTGTTTACAGATTAATTAAAGTAAATGCACATTAGTAGTGATATTATTAGTATTCTGTGTCTTTGGGAATTTACGGGCAATTAATCTCAATATTTCCTAGAGGAATAAATGATAATTTTGTGATGACTAATTTGATGTAGTAATTCTAGATATGATCTTGACATTTATTAATAAGATTTAAAAAGCATTTATCATTTATTTTCTGGTAATCCCGTGAAGACTCAGTTTAAAAAGGAAACTTTTTCCTTTTTGAGTGAATATATTTGTCTTTTGAGTTAGAAGTAAAATCTAATATGTCATGGGAGAGTGAGAGAGAGCTTTGCTCTTGCAACTTGCTCTATCCGCTGCCCTGATGGTGTGGGGCTGTGTGGGATGGGAGGAATTCATATCAAAGGAAGTAGGGGCTGAGCTCCCACTCGGTGTCTGTGGTGTTCACCACACTCCTTTGCTTAAGAGTTAAACTCAGTAGCTTGGAAAGAAACTAGGCTAGTGAAATAAATAAAACCTCTTTCTGGCTAGTGAGTTGAATCAGCATATGAAAAGACATGCTCGAACTGATGCCAAAGGATTGTGTGAGTAGAAGTAGAGGAAAATTACTGCTCTTGCTGCTGGGTTAGATGCTAGTCATGGCATTCCAGTTTAAGCCAAGTATTTCAGCATGAAGATTGACACTTTCTCAAAGCAATACCCAGATGTTCACATAGGTGCTGTCTGGAGTATTAACTCCTGTTTGAGAGAGCATTTGGAGAAAGCAGCAGGATCAACTGAAGAGGTCTGAGGACTCATGGCAATCCCTGGAATACAATCATCCCTTGTGTTCCCTCATCTTCTAGCCATTCTGATTTCCATTTTTCCAGTTACTAATTTCTTTGAGGCTTTAGGATGTTGGAGGTAGCATCATTATTTCATTGAGTAGGAGTATGTAGAGCTAAGTTTTGTTAGTAAACTCAGTTTGGCAGTGAGACAGTGTATGGAGTTAACATGATATTTCTTTGTTGGAAGAAGGTTACCACAAATCTGGCAGCAGATTATGGTTGGGATCTAACTGGAATCTCATTGAATATATGCTATTCAACATATTTCTGGATCTGGAAAAATGCCAAATAGTCATTAAAAAAGGCATAATTCTGTAACATCAAATAATTAAAGCTTTAAATTAAAATGAAAGAATTACTGAAGAATCTCATGATACTCAGTGACTGCGCAATAATGCAAGAATTAAAATTGTAGCAATAAATTCAAAGTAGCGTAAAGGGGATAAAAATGTTGCTGCTAACACAGTGATGGGCTGTAAATTATCCATTAGCACTCAGAAAAGAGATCTGGAAATCATTGTGATAGGAGCCTGAAAATGCTGGTGCTGTGCTTAGTACCAGTCAGAACAATGTTAAAAATGGTTTGGTGAGGAGATGAGTTTAATCTCCAGCCTCTCTACCCAAATACATTGTAAAAGAAAGTTTGTGGAAAATAAAGCTTCAAAAGTGGCATGGAGGAAACATAGAAGTGGAAGACTTATGGAAAAAACACATGGAAAGGAACACAGTGCTTGTTATTTGATAGAAATGTTAAACCAGGAGATGAAGAGCTTTGGACTTTCATTATACTGAATTCATATTTTTCAACTTGTCTTGAAATGATAAAATTGGAAGACCAGCTGTGGAAAACTGTAGCTGAGTGGAAAATTGTGTGTATGACATGTTATGTGGAAGGTTATGGGTCCCTGTGGTTCCTTATGGATCTCAAATGGAGATTCACTCTATGCCCACAAGCCTGAGGAATTGATATCCTCAGTACCTTTAATGTAACAGCACAGTAAATTCCAGTACTACTGTTCCACAGGCTGGTTGCTGTATTTCTTACTATCCAAAAGTATGTAATTTATATGAAGAAACTTACAAGAGTATCTAAATTAATTCAGAAGTGGAAGGCACTTTTAAGAGTAATTTGGTGTTCTGACTCTATAACCTAATGCCATCCATCAAAGCCTTGAAAAAAGGTTTTCTTCTCATCTCACTTGTTCATACAATTCTGCAAGCACAGCAGCTGAACATCCTCCAAGGTGCAGATGAACACACTAAAGGAGAGCCTTTGCCTCCTCATCATGAGCAAAACCAGTCATGAACTGGGAAATTTTTGCTGGTTTATATTAACTTGTAATTTCTGATTCCAGTATCAAGAAATAAGAGGAATGGTTATGGTAGGTGACAGGTCTGTTTTTTCAGCTGCTGATGTGGCTGTGAGCAGCACAGGGCAGTCCCTGACCTCCTCTTTCAGGGGTTACTCTTGCAGGACCTACCCTGCCCCAGCCTGTTATTCCCAAAACACCCCCTTTGCCCCTAGTTCTTGGCTTTGTTAGCCAAGTTTCAGGAGTACAGGGAAGAGCTGGCCTTTTCATTCTAACCTGGGCTTGTGCAGAGCTGTTCAGAGCAGTAAGATGCATGAGTTTCAGTTCTGCAGCCTGTGGGTAGAGGTGAGCATGGGGGGCTAGTAAGTGAGGAAAATTTTCTTCTAGCAGCTCAGTTTTAAAAAGAAAATAATTTGTTCTGGTTTGGGGATAATCATGTGAATTTGGTACTTAGTAGGATGGCTGGCTTCTCAGGGAGCTCTTGCATTGCTTTCTGTAGTTTCCTGGCTTCAAATCTGGTGTAGTCAGATCAGTAGCCAGTTGCTCAGTTCTGGAAACAACTGAACCCACACACAACATGCCCTAAGGCCACTTAGGAAACTGGTATGTTGAAAGACCACAGGAATAGTGAATTTAGGAACTGTGTTATGGGGAGAGCATGAAGAGTGGAGGTGGCATCACTCTCTTGATTTGTGCACCAAAGTCCACTAAATGCTTCTTTGGATCTACCTGCTATAGAATTTCTGATTATTTTCCTTATCTATGTATATTACATTTAGTGTTTATAGAATCATAGAATATGCTGAGTTGGAAGGGGCCCATCAGGGTCATCAAGTCCAACTCCTAGCCCTTTGCCAGACACCCCAAGAATCACACCATATCTGGAAGCATGCTCCAAACTTCTTGAACTCAGGTAGGCTTGGTGCTGTGACCACTTCCTTGGGGAGCCTGTTCCAGTGCTCAACAACCATTTGGGTGAAAAACTTTCTCCTCATATCTAAGCTAAACATTGCCTGACTCAGTTTGGTGCTGTGTCCTTGAGTCCTATCTCTGCTCATCGCATGGAAGACATTAATGTCTGCTCCTCCTCTTCCCTTCATGAGGATGTTGAAGACCACAGTGAGGTTTCCCCTCAGGCTTCTCTTCTCCAGGCTAAATAGACCAAGTGACCTCAGCCACTCCTCATTTGACTTCCCCTCCAGACCCTTCACCATCCTTATTGCCCTCTTCTGGATGCTCTCTGATAGCTTCATGTCTTTCTTATATTGTGGCACCCAAAACTGCCCCCAGCACTCGAGGTGAAAATACCCCAGTGAAGAGCAGGGCAGGACGATCCCCTCTCCTGCCCAGCTGTGCCTGATGCTCCCCAGGACATGGTTGGTCCTCCTGGCTGCCAGGGCACTGCTCACTCATTATTCTCAAAGAAACAGACTTGCATGTAAAAGCAAAAGTATATTAACAATTGCATCAATACCAGAATACAGGAAATGCTAATGCTTCAATTTTTCAATCCTTTATATTCTTGTAATTATGAAGTTTGTCCCAGCAGTATTAGTCATTGATATTTAGTGCTAATTTATCTAGCCAGTAGTATATAATAGAAGATGCAATCTTCAAATTATTTTAGTAGCTTGTGTTCATAACTACCTTATGGAAGTAATTTAATAGATTAAGTGGAAGGACATACTACAGATCAGTTCAAATTTTGTATTGAAATCTTTTAAGTGGGTATCAACATTTCATCTTTACATCCCAGTATCATTAGGATTCTATGCCTAGAACTTCTGAACTATATATATATATATAGATATATATAATGAGTAAAAAAGGTATTAATGAGACTAATTGTTTGTGTAATATGTGTAAGTAGACTAAAGGAAAAAAAAAAAGTTAGATTCCAGTAAGCTACACCCTAATTCTCCTTAAAGAGAGCCCAACAGTAGTATGCTTAAGCAGAAATGCTTTATTGAAATCATGATACCTTCAGTAGGAAGATCTAAAAATAGATCCGTCAAATAAGAATAAATGAAGAAATGGATAATGATCTGGATACATGCTGGGCTTAAATTTCTTTATGTATTAAAAAGTGGATTACTATGCTTTAGTGATGGCAGATGCTATAGTACATATTGGAAAGAAATAGATTAAGGAATAAAAGTCTGGAAAGCCTATTTTTCTAGTCTTCAGAATA
Source organism: Vidua macroura (assembly GCF_024509145.1). Lineage (NCBI taxonomy): Eukaryota > Metazoa > Chordata > Aves > Passeriformes > Viduidae > Vidua > Vidua macroura. The sequence goes on along the minus strand of NC_071572.1, from coordinate 40,778,481 downwards.
ATTCTGTGCTGCAAAGTGCTGAACCAGGATCACCTGATATTTACAGGGGAATTAGTCAGCATCACTGGCACATTCTCTATGGCATAAAACAAATTGTCTGTGACATTGATTAAAATATTTTAATGTAAAATTAACAAGGTAGTTTGGAATAGGAGAGAATACTTCTCAAGGTTTTCTGAGGTTGCTTTTCCTTTACAGTAATTTATCACAAATATTTCTGGTGCCTTTCACAATCCCAGTGGTAAATTTGCAAGTTATTCTGTCCAAATCAACACACAAAGCCATGACTAAGATTATCTTTTAAGAGTCCCAGGAGTAACACTGAATCACTCTACATCATCCAGCTATTAGAGAAAGTGGTTGGTATTCTTGGGTGAGAATTTGTCATCTTGTTCCGTATGTCGTGGAATTTATTCAGGTCAGTGATCTGAGGCAGAATTTAATCATAACCAACCATCTGACCTAGCTACATGTGGCACGAGCGCTTTGAGTTGCTCTTGCTTCCATATGGAGTAGTGGAGGCGATACGCACTTTCAAATGTGAAGCGTGGATTGGAAGTTGGGGAGTGTAGTCTTCCCTTCCTCCATGCAAATGCTGTGTAGCCCAGGTTTGAGAAAAGATCATGACACTCCTTGGAAAGCAATGGTAGAGGCTAACCATCTTCAGATAATCTGTTTTTCAAAGTACCCTTTGTTATTTGTAAAGTTACGCATTCATGCACACATGATGTTTAAGGTCTCTGTTCTTGGATCTGTCATTGGTTACACTCTTGCTGCCTTAAGAAACACAAATTTGTGTGGCTGTTTTGGTATCCTAGTCAGAGCATTGAAATTACTAATATCTTTCAAAATACAGTGTACACGCTTCTGTGATCACCTGCTTGCAGACACTTGGGAAACAAATTTGAAAAAAACCCCAGAAAACAGGACACACTTTTATATAAGTCAAAATCACGAAAATTTATGAACAGAATGTATTCCTTTGATGTTTCTAGCATTAATGACTCAGACATCTCATTAGACTTAATTTATAAAGTAACCTTGAAGAATTAAATGGAACTAATTTGTTTCTCAGATGACTCACTGTTTTGCGTATTCACTTCTGTGGACTTTTGTATCTGTAGTTTTCAGAAAGTAATAAAAAGTCTGCAATCACTGAAGGAATTATTTATTTTCATGAAATGTAGGTGCTTAAGCCATGCAGTGTTCTATTTAAAGAGCCATTCATAGGGCATTTGGTTTTAGAACAGACGTTTTTTTCACCTGTGGATGACTTTCCGTGGGTTAGGGAGATATGAAATCAGTCTGAATTGCTCATGTTTATAAATCCATTTTGTTTTGTTTTTTTTTTTTCCCTCTACAGGTAGGTAAGGAATTACATTTTGCTTCTTATCAGAAATGATATATTGGTAATTTTTTTTACTTTTTACCTTGTTTATAGTGGGTATTTAGAAGCACAAATATAATTCTTTATCATTCTTTTTAATGGAAAAGAAGTTTTAAAACATTTTAAGAAATCATTCTTGAAAATATGATTACTCCCCAAACATCTTGTCAACGGCAAAAATTCCCATCTCATTTATCCCAGAGGGTTAGTCTTGTTGAGTAAACAAGCACTTGCTGTATGCTCATTTTGCATTCTTGTGCATCATTTATGTAGAAAAGATGCATCCTACAGCAGATACAATCTTCTCATTTCCCTGAGCTGTTCTTTGTAGCCCTCACTGTAGGATGTCAGGTTATCAAGAGCACATTAGAAAAAACACTATCTCCTCCCTGATTACAGCAACCTCTTAGATCTTTGCAAAAAATCTTTAGAGCATCCCTGTGCAGTGAGGTGGTGCTGTAATCACTGCACACATATAAGGAAATAAGGCACAGATATTGTAATAAATAATTTTGGCCAGAGGAATTTGGGAACTCTGGAGCTGAACATTTTTATTTAGTAATATCTTTCTGTGTTTTTGTATCAATGGCAGTTATAGCTATTTGGATTTATTAAATAATGCATCAGACCTCAAGTGATCATGCTGGGTGTAGTAAAGATGTAGAAAGGCATCTCTTGGACAGTGCTGGATCATCTGATGTAGAGTCTTGACTTAACTGTTGGAGAAGAGGTTGAATCTTCTTGATTACCTTAAAAGAGGAGCCTTGATCAACATCATACAGGGATCACACAGCAATGTTAGAGATCACATACAGTTTTCCAGTTCTGGAGAGTATAAACCACACTGAATCTGCTTTTTTTTTCTCAAGTCTTCTCTCTCAGTCATTACTCACTATCTAACTTCTATGACAGCAGAAATAAAGAGATCCATATGGCTGATTTTGTAGACAAGTATCACTGACATTCTGAAATTCGTCTATCCTTTATGTAATTTATTCAAAGAGTACATGATCATGTAATTACATACTGCATTTAACAAAGACATGACAACATGGCTTAGGTAGGGTTTCTTTTCTCATATTTGATCTTTGAATTGTGGACTTGAAACTTTAGTATTCTTTTTGTGTTTTAGCATTCTAGATGTCCAAATTTAAAAGTCTGAATATGCTGAATCTCTGTGGATTCTCTTTTCCTTCCCCTTGATGCTGGTGTTTAAGGGTTTTTTTGCAGCAGGCATCTGGATTAAGAGAATGACATGTCTTTAGACTTTCTCCTAGAAGATGGTAGAGAGCTAAACTGACAATAGAGTGGTGTTTACAGTGACTTCACTCAGAGATTTACTTATTGTAGCCAAGTCAGGAGAATCTCCCTTATTTAGATACCATTGCTGGAAAATGATAGTCCATCCCAGAAAGACCAAGGAAAAATGCAAACCTCCTGGTAGAACAGAGCTGACTTAATGAAGAATTACTCTCCAGTCAGCATAATCCCAGTCATAACCCTTTTCTCGGGGCCCATGATAGCTTTCTTTTTTCTCCCTGATGTTATACTCTGAACTCTAAATGTTCATTTCTATGTCTTTTTTCTGTAGTTTTTTTTTTTTTTAAGCTTGTCATCTTATATCCCACCTTCTCTTCTCTGTTTCTCTTCATACTCTCTTTCCACTGCCATTTTGCATTCCTTTCCATCCTGTTTTTTTTTTTTTCCTTCTGTCCTATGTATTTATTTTGTTCTCATTCCTCATTCTTCTGAGTTCTTATCTGAAGGGCTTACTTCTCCTTTTTCCTGCTGTCTCAAGGGGTAGTACAGTTTTCCTTCTATGGTTTGAGGAAAGGAAAATGTTGGAGACTCCAAAGAAGCAGGAGGAGTCCTTGCAAAATACACTGCTCTATCTTAGCATAGAGCTCATTCAATTCTGTGTTGATGATGACTGCAGTGTGCCATGAGCTTACAGGAGTTCTGAGAGACAGTGCACATGAGATGTGCCGAGGATGGAGCTGCTCAGATCATCATCTCTGGACCAGGCTTGAACAAGTTCAGGAGGAATTTTTCTGAGACCTATAGTCAAGCCATCTGAGGAAGTGGCTAAAGAAATATCCATGGAGGTAGAATGTAACTGCCTGCTAGAGAGATCCATTCCAAAACATGAAGGTTATGCAGTTTGGTAAAGCAGAGAAAGACTGAAGCCTTCAAGAAAAGAAATATCCTTTGAAAACTCACAGCCTGAGTTTACCTGCAGAACACGATACTCCACAGATGAGTACTGATGGAATAATACTGCCAGGCTTTAGTTGTAGTGTCTGTTGTTGCAGTGGTACTTTTGTCATCCAGATAACAATTTGTTTGTATGTGGCATGTGAGCAAAGTCAAGAGACTGAGGAGAGCTAGGCTTGTGTGTGGCAAGGCTAATGGCTGGCTTAAAACAATCTGTCTGCCAGTGCACCATTTAATGGTAATAAATGGTCCAGCACAAACATACATTTCTTCAAGGTGGTATTGACTTTTTATTAGCTTTTATGATTCTTTTGGCTGGTATTTGTCAGAGGAATGTCTTCACTCTGTTTTGAGATTTGTTTAAAAAGCTGTCTATTGATTGGATTGAAATTCAAATTTGTTTTCTCTCTCTCTTGATCTGGGCCATTTTTCATAACAGTTTTCTACTTTAATGTAGAAAAAGTTTAGATTTTAAGATCTAGGATAAAAATAGAATAGTTCAGGTAGCATCAGCTTTTGAAAAACTAAAATGCCATTGTGTTACAGTGTGTGGCTTTTACTTGGATGCAAGTCTTGTCTCCCACACTCAAGAAGGATGTAATAGCATTATATAAAGAATGGAACAGATTCTGCACACAGAAAGAGTAAATTGCATTCTTCAGCTTGAAAAGGAGAATTGTAGGAGGGTTTTGATAATGTTAGGAAATGATCATGAGAATAGAAGAAAGCATAAGTGAAAAGCATCATGCTCTTGTATAAGTCTAAGAGGTCTTGCATCAAAGAGAAGGAGCAATTTCTGTGTAAAGAGACTTTAAAGAATTTTTCAGTTTAGAAAAAGAATGACTCAGAAGAATTAAGAGTGAAGTATACAAAATCATTAATATCATGGAGAAGGTGAAGAAAGAGTTATTATTTGCTTTTTCTCATAGTACAAAAAGCAAGGCCATATTCAGTGAAATGATCAAGCAGTAGCTTTAAGACAAATGAAGGGAAGTAGTTCATCATTATATGCATAATTATATTGCAGGGTTCATTGCTGCAAGAGTGTTGTGGAGGCTTGAAGTTTGAATGGTTTCAAAAGCAATTAGACACGTTCATGATGGATACTTCCATCTAGGACTGTTAAGCATGATGATGGGAACTGGGAATCCCTGAACCACAATCTCCAGGAAGATGAAAGGTTGCTGGAGGGTTGGGCAAAGAATTGCTCTGTGAATGACATGGTGCATTCTTTTGCTAAGTATCCGGTGTCAACCACTACTAGGAATGGACATAGCAGGGAAGGCAGTGATGGCTCCCTCCTATTTGTACCTTCCCCTTATTTATATACATTGATGAGATCCTCCAAACCTTCTCTTCTCTACAGCTGTACAGTCCCTTTCCCTCTGTGAGAGCCTCTCATCAGAGAAGAGCTGCTCCAGCCCCTTCGTCTTATCAGTGGCCTTTTGCTGGTCTCTTTCCAGTCCTGGAACCAGAGCTGCAGGTGTGGCTGTACCAGTGCTGAGTGGGTGGGTTCTGATTGCTTTCATTTTCCCAATATGAATTTGAGAAATATAGACAGTACTGTTTTTCCTCCTGTAAAAGAAACATAGGTGTTTGCATATGTACAGTATGATAGTGTAAGATACTTTTGTGATGCTGCAATAGATGATCCATTGTTCTGGATTAATTAAAAATTTGCCACAATCAAATAGAAAAGATACTGTGCAAAGAGGAATATTTAATCTAAAAGTGTTTGGGAAGTGAATTGCTTTACTTGTACTTGTTTTTATTTCTTAAAATATCTAAAAGGATTCTTGACATTTTGAAATGTTGCAAAAGTCTGCCAATTGTATACAAGTTATTGTTGAGAAAGGCTCATGGGTGTTTTTCCCTGTGGGTTTTGTGTTTTTACATCGTTCATCAAGTGATGAAAAATGCTTAATATTTCTGGGAAAAAACGAAAAAAAAAAATCTGTGATTCATATATCTTCAAAGTTATTCCACTACAGAGAGAATGGGTATGCTATTTTACATAACATTTTAATGACCTTTTATGTGTTCTATTATAGAGAGAGAACTAAATAGCAAATTATTATATGAAATTGTAAACGGAAAACTACTTGATCATATTAGTTACTTAACACTTGGCTATGGTTTTACAATACAGGTGTAGGGTCTCTGACAAATGCTATTTTTGTAGCCTCTCAAAATTTGGAAAAGGAATATAAAGATACTACAGAACTAACCTGACAACTTTGACAAATGATCTGACTTCATAAAGCCTGTATTTTCTATCTTAAAAAAGAAACTCTCACAAGTTACTACAAGTAAATATAAATGCTGTTTAAGCAGGGAAACTTAATTAGACTTTTGCTTGTACAGGAAGAATTAAAAGGTGGCATTCTTGGCATGCTTTTTCTCCTTTCGTGCAAGCTCCCATGGATCATTATCTCTCTGCTGGAAGTTTTGGGGCTGCTCATGCTGTCCTGTCCTTTCATGTTCATGCAGTCATGAATGTCTTATCATTTTTGTTTATTGCTTGCAGAATGATAAACCACTGATATAAAATTAAGATGTGGACAGCATATGTGTAGGTCTTAACATGACTCTGAACCTGATATGCAGGAAACACTTAAGATTGTGTTCCAAGCAATCACCTAGAATAAAGCACAAGAAAGAAATCAATGTATTAAAATTCTACTGTTGTCTGGCACCATTTTTTTTTTTGTCTCGGTTTTCCAGGAAAAGAGATCTTCTAAGCATTTGTAAAACCATGCTCTAGCTGAATAAAGTTTTATATGAGACATGATTGTCATTTCCTTTTGTAATATAAGGACTTGGGAGTTATTAAATGTCAGCAGGTGACAGGTTCAACATAAACACATTAAGACAGTTTTTCACATTAAATAATGAAATATTGAATTTTTGGGGTTTTTTTGCAAGAGAATGCTTCTCTATTGCTAAAAGACTTTATGTGTTGAAAAAAAATAAAAGGCAAAAGAAGAAAAAAACCTGCTGAGGGTTATTAAACACAAAGATACCATCTCTGTATCAGGAAATCCCTGAACTGAAATCTCCACTGTGATAAGAAAAAGGCATTACAAGCTTGGCCTATTTTTATGATCTTTCACTACTGGACACTGTCAGGAACACAAAAGCAGATTAAAAAATCTTTGGTCTTATACAGCATCTTCCTTGGGTTGAAGAATAGCTGCATTAGATTTCAGAAGGGCAAGGGTTAGCTGTCATTATGGTTGCTAAAAGATTATTTACTTGGATTTTTCATATTGAGTTACTGCTTTGTTTTTCCACATCAGAAAGTTATACATGGAACTTTCTCAGTGTAGGGTCCTTGGTTCTGCCAACATACTTGTTTCAAACATACTTGTTTCAAAGTTTCATCGTTGCTATTTCAGTTTCCTTTTACGTGATTCAAGTAGAGAGTTTAAAGGGAAAAGTTAAATTCAACTTGTTCTAAGGATATCTCTTTTATTCTCTGTTACCTTTATCCATTTCTTTATGATGTTTTGGTCTACTGGGTTACTCTAAAAATATTTTCCTTTCTTGAATGCAAGTAGTTCATGGATTCTCCTCCCAAGAACTTCATAGCATCATACCCGTGTTGAGTAAAGGGTTCTCCTTCATTCCTAGTTATCCTGCTAAGCTTGCAATAGGAATTGCCTGTTCTTCAATACAGCCATTGGGTTCTAATCCTAACCTGATTTTAAGTTGATTTTCTTCTCTTTAAAAAGCTAAGAGCCCAATCCAAACAAAGCTGATAGATGTAAAGTGGTGCCTGCAAAGAATTTTAATGTTAGAGTCTCTTTGTGTCATCCTAACCTTTCCCAAATTTTCATCAAACCCCAAATATATAAACACTTTTAACTAATGTAACTCCGATTAAATTTCTATATTGCCTCAAAGTCTGCTTGTGCACACTTCTAGCAGTACAAGCAGTCTTAGAAGAGATATCTGTACATCATACACAAATTTTGAATATTTCTGAGTATCCCACTCTCTGAAGGACCTCTGTAGTTGTACAGATCACTCTGTATACAAGTGACAGAATGAATGATGTGCACAATACATTCACTGTGACTCCCGAGCAGCACAGACACTGCCTTAAGTGTCTCAGCACAGTGGTCTCACTGGGAACTGTAGTGTTTAGGATCCCTAAAACAAGATGGAACAATTGTGCATTCCCATATTCTGGTCCAAGTTGTTTATTCCCTTCCCTAATTAGGTAGCTGCAGGGTGATAAATCAGAGCAATTCAGGAGCAAGGGCTCCATTAATTTCTCCTCATAGTGCTGCTCCCTGGACTTACCTTTCTGTTCTTTAAGCCTGGCATACCTTTCTGCCTTAGAAGCAGAAGGCATCTTGTTTTCTCTTCTGTGCCTGTGCATACCTGAGGGCTTTCTGTAGGGTCGTTGTGTGTATGTGTTGGAGATAGTTGCTGTTGGTCCTCTGTTAAACCATCTTTGGAATGCAGAGTACAGGAAGTCTCATCTCTCTGCATCTTCATTAACATGCACATCATCAGCTCCAAGCAGGCTCTACCTAATCTTAACCCAAGTTTCTGATCCTGTGTTTACTTCTAAAGCAAGTATTAAAACAAGAAGGGAACCAAGCTTCCAGAGTATTTTTCCTTAAGATCAATGTGTTCTATATTATCCTGAAATTACAGCAATGTATATGCACTCTTAGTCTAAGAAACTCATTATGTATTACTCTGTTCCTCACATTGCATCAATTCCTAGGGAAATCATAGTATTAAATGAACATTAGGCCTTGTATAAACTAGGAATACTGGCTTAGCTTTATTTGTCTCTAATCACTGCTTTAGTTTACTGTTACTGTGCTGGGGACCTGCCCTGGAGCTGATTGAATATCGATGCGGAACAGTGGTCACATAAAATGCTTTCTGAACTTGGAGGAACTTAGTCTTCTGTTTTGATCTCTAACTAATGTTTGCTTTGCCTTGTTTATCTTGCCTGATAAATGGTAAACATCTCAATCTCACAGGTCTTATGTGATTTCATGATGTTCAATCTCCTTTGTTAAAAATCATTTCTACAGTTTACCCTTTCTGTCTTGCAGCTGAAATAACTTTTAACGCACCATCTAACCTGAGCAATTGCTTTTTACCTGAAGCCCCTTTCCTTTTTCCAAAGTTGATGATGTTCCATGAAGGAGCTGCAGGACTTCAGGAACCAGACATTATTCAAATGCTTGGTGAGAAGCAGTGGGTCTGCAGGGCATTGAAGTATTATGAATAAAAAGGCAAAATTGCATTGCTTGATTTCTTCCAAGCTGCTGTGCTCTATTACTCATTCTGAGAAGTCCTTTCTATGCACACTTCCAGGGTGTGAGATACTCGACCTGAGTATACTCAGGTTTATAGGTAAATTTCTCCTCTAAAAAATATATTTTTTTCAATTTATCTAGTATTTTGAAAAGAACTTCTCAGCAAGGAGCACACAAGCCAAAAATGATTTGCAAATAATTTCCCAGTTGCTGTTAGAAATTAAACCATTTAATTACTAGAATTACTAAATAATGAATAGTGTTTGCCAAGACAGGTGGTAATTCTAATAAATAGCTCATGTGAACAAACTTGTTAGATTCAAACATTTGTCATAGTCTTATTTTCAAGCACTGTATATAATTTACTTAATAATCTTACTATTATTTACTTAATAATCTTACTATTTAGTGTTATTTACCTGTTTAACTGAACATCATTATAACTTATTTATATTCTACTATAATGCTTCTTTCTAATAAAATTACTTGTAACTCCAAATTCTCATAGTTTAGAACTATCTTACAGAACAGTTCATGTTTTATGGTGATAAACTAGATCTGAAACAAACAAAAAACCCCAAACAAACAAACAAAGGAAAAAATTACAGGAAAAAAAAAAGAGAGAAAAGCCTGTGTTAAGGTGTTTCAATTAATGAATTAACTTTTAAAAATTCAGGGTAAACTTTTTGATTCTTGTTTTGGTTTGTACCCATTTCTACATCTTATTGTAATCTAAATTTCAGGAGTTTTTTTCTTTTTGAATTCTTACAAATTCTGGGCAAGAAAAACTGTTTCCCTCCTTGATATAAATACAGAGAGAGTGAGGAGGTACAATAAGGCCAAGCACACATAATGTTCTGCAAACCTCAGATCTGGGGAAGGAGGTCTGTGTTGGAACCATGGATGGAACAGGTACATTGTGATGATGTATCACAGTTACTGATGTGAAGAAATCAGTGAATAGGCTTCTGGAATATGTTGAGACAACATCTGAACATAATGAGGCCAAAATATTGCAGAGGTTATTAGGCAAATCTATAACCAGTGTTATCTCTGTCGATTAAAGTAAATTACCTATAATTCTGCAATGTAGCTAGGACTTCCTAGTTATCAAGGTTATTAAAAACCTAACACCTCAGACTAACTTAGCTTTATGTAATTTATCTAATATGTCTTGACTTCTTCAAGATGATACCTGCTTATGCCCTGAGTTCTTCAGGATAAATGTAAATATGAAAGGCATTTTTCTTTGAGCCAAAAATTTATTTGCAGTGAAGCCTTTTATCTACACTCGGGAGTCTACGTGGGTGATAACATTATTCAAACCCATGAGGCAAGGTGCAAACTGTATCTCTGAGAAGCTGTCTTAGGAAGTCATCCTTGTGTACTGTGCTGGACAGTTTAAGGGAATTGCTTCTTAATTACAGGGTTGTCCTTGATAACAGTGAAAAAGAATTGGTTTGGACAGTATCGATTCCAAGCACTTCTGTTCCTCTTTCGGGACATTCCCAGCCAGCAAAACATTCACTGACAGTGAGATAGAACAGCTTAAGTTCACCCCATGCTTAATTTAATCAATAGGAGCCTATTTACTTTGCAGAATGTTGGCCGTGTTAATTCAGCCGTGGAAATATCATCATCATCATGTGCCTCTGAGGTACAATAGAAAACGAGTTTTGGTAAAATATGTACAAGGCTATACAAGTCTCCTGAAATTCTCCCAATTGTTTTTCTAGAAAAGTGTAATATTTTTTATAATCTTAATTTTGGCAAGTTTTTCCCTTCTTCCTTTGGCTGCACATAGTGATTTCCTCTATGTAAGTGTTTTGTTTGAAACACATCTGTTTTTTGCAAGAGCCTTGTGTCATCCTTCCTGTGTGACAGGGAGAAGTGAAAACAGCCATCCTGCGCTAACAGTCGGTTAGTGTTTGGAAGACCATTGATGGAAAATTTCACCTTCAGAATATTTACCAATGCTAAATGTGTCTGTGAGATAAGAGAGTAACAGTATAACTCAGAGAGAAATTGGGATAAATTGAGATTAATTGCTTTGCCTAGAGCCACGTATCAGCTCAGTCATGTGGTCCAAAAGTAACACTCCACAATGGATAGGACTCAAGTGCTTTGCACAGGGAGTCTGTTAGTCTAATTGTAAAAGGTGATCAGTGTGTTCTCATTATCTGAAGTTACTAATTAAAACTCAGCATAAACAATAATGCAGCATAGTTTGTTTCTTTTTTAGCAAACACCTCAAATTCCCACATAAATATGTTTGGTGTTCAAGCTACAGTGTCCAGTTTTGTCTTTTGGGTTTCTTTGTTGGCTCTGGGCATTTTTTCAGCTGTAAACTTTCTGACTTGCTAGAGTAACAACCCATTACAGAAAGCAAAACGTTTTGAGATTGCATTTTGGGGACTTGAATTTCCCTGATCATATTAGTATTACTTTTATGTATGCCATGGCAGCAAGTCCATTAGCAAAACAAACAGGGACTAGAGGGGGAGCTGGTGAAATGAATACAGAACATAGGCAGAAGCAGATAAGACAGCAGCACGGTCTGTGGCTTAAGACAGTGCTTGAGCAAGGCTCTGTTAACACCTGGGAAATCCCTTCAAGGTGAGAAAACCAAGGAGCTAATAATAATCCTAACTATAAGCATGAAAATAACCATATTCTTAAATTTCTCTTCTGAAAAACATGACAGAAAAAGGTCTGTGGCTAGGTGGGGAATATTTCAGGCAGAGATGATTGCATTTTACTGCTGGAGCCTAAGCAGTGCTTGATCTCAGCAGTATTGCTGTAGTGACCAGTGGCACTCCTTGGACAGGTGACATGGATCAGTGTCAGGAATCAAATGAGGGCTGGCTTGGCTGCAGTGCAGATCACATCACACATGTCAAGATGCTCTACAATCTGGCATTTATGGGATTTCCTTCATATTTCCAGCACCTCATGGGGTGAGAAAGGATGTACAGAAAGCAACCAGCTAAGTTGTTGTTACAGGCTTGTGTCTATAAAAAGAGAATGGTAGAGTAAAATTGGTTTTAAAAAGAAAGGGAAGAAAAATGCTCCTTCAGTTATGATCTTCTTCCATAGCTTTTTTTTCTAAGCAAACAGAGCCTTGGTAGGGCAACTGACTAGGGGGTTGGTAAATAATCTTGAAATTCATACAGTGAAATTCATCTTACATGCCAGTAACAGATGTTAAAGAAATAATAATTGAGTGGTGTTATATTTCACCATTTGTTACCATCTAATTTCACAATATACATGAAATGAAAATGAATCCATTTATTTCCATGTGTGATCCATTTCAGCTTTTCTTTTGTTTTTCTTTTTAATGATGAAAATTAAATTAATACTCCCTTTTGTCTCTGATATGAAAATTCAATGTTACATCTGAGTTACGATAAATCTAGTAGCATCATATTTAATAACAACAAAACATCACAATTACAGAAAAGTTATGTAATTTAAATAATTTAGTGTGATCTGGCTAAAGGACTTGCTTCTCCAGTTACAGGATACATAAATGAGAGAAAAATACTATATTTCAAATGTGTTTTTGATAAGTAATTTTTGTAATGCAATTTGGCATTGCAAACATAAAAAAGCATTTTCAGAAATTTGGACTTTGAATGGCACTCTTATGCCTTAATTAAACTCTCTGTTAAATGTGTGTGTGTATTTTGTCTGTTGGTCTTAGCACTTTTCCCCCCCCCCCCCCCTTATAATTCTGTTTTTTGAAAACAAAATATGCTGCGCTTCTTTTAAAAATAGTCATGTACTAACAATTTGATAGAACATTGGGGTTTTTTTACCTGGTAGTGAATACACTAGCAATCTAGGATCTGGAGTCATATTTATTTTCAGGTACTCTGTGTTCTAGTCAAAAGTTAAGTTCCTCATTTCAGGATCACAGGTATTGTTCAAACGTTGAATAGTCTGTGCTTAGAAAAGCACAGGTTTGAAAACCTGGCTGTTCCATTTTTGCAAATTAAGTTGTGTTTCCAGGAAATGTTTTTGCTGCAGCAGGGAGTGCAGAGCTACCCTCCATTTCTTGCTCTCTAAATGTGCAAAATTCAGCTGCAGCTGCTTTGACAAGTTTTCTGCAGTGACCCCTGATATTGTCATATGTAAAAGTGAAAACACAATTTTATATTTGTTCTAAGTAACTTCTCGTAGACAGGTGGTACAGATTCACATTTAGGCAGTTGCTCTTTCATAAGTTAAAATGTTATTTTCAATTTTTTCTCTTCATCCTATTTTCCTGTGTCCTCTAAGATGAAAATGGAAATTCTGGGTGATGGAAAAGCAGCAGTGCCTTCTATTCTGTCTAAAAAATAAACCTCAAACCAAAACAGTGAAGAAAGGAAGAAGTATTTTTCTCAGAAAATTGTTTACATAAAATGCTGTAGTCAAAAATTGATAATGAATAACTGTTTTTTTAGCAGCAGAAGAACATGAGAATATAGTCTTCAATTCCCTTACATGTTTTGTAATGCAGATTCCCTTTAAAGTAGCCTTGCCAATGTACCTTAAATATATTTTAGAATTATTTTACCATGAAATTAGTTTTTCTCCATCATTGACTTAGTTGAATCCTTCTTTTTGATCTATGCTGGGACATTAGGAGTGAAGCCGTGGCTGCACATACTGTTTTAGTAGGTTTCTATCAGAAAGTGTTCTGCAGTAGACCATACTCAGGGAGAGCAAAGGTTATTTAGCATAGCCTGGCTGCTCTGTAACCAGCTCCTTCAGCTCTCAGCACAAGTCTTATTTAATTCCCACACTCTATACTTCTGCCACCAGGTTGTATTTACATATTTATTACCCAGAGGAAAGGCAGAGAAGGAATTTCAGTCTTCAAAAAAAGTGCAGAGCAGCAAGAAGCGCTTCAGGTTGTCCTCGTGCCCAGCTAGTCATCACTCACTCAGCCCGATTTAAACTCCAGTCTCCAGATCTCCTCTCTAGTAACCAACCTCCAAAATATTGCCTGCCTTTTAACCTTGTACATTAGGTTTTGGTTTGCTTTTGTTTTTTTTTTTTTTTTTTTTTTTTTTTTTTGTTTTTTTGTTTTTTGTTTTTTTGTTTTTTTTGTTTTTTTTTTTTTGTTTTTTTTTTTTTTTTTGCAGAGGGTTAAATGAAAAAATTAGAAGTAATAAATTTGGGTAGACAATTTTGGTTTACTGATATTTCACCGTCACTGTCCCATTAATTATTTTTCCAACTCACTTGCAGGTAGTTCATTTTCCTGCCTTTTATCCCACAGTTATTATAAGATAAAACTTTCAAAATAAAATTTTTAAAAATTATTCATTGCTTTTGATTTACACAGCCTATTAAGGAACAAATATATTAAAATCAAGATGCACTTTAACATTACAAGGTCACTTATACCAGTTCAACCTTATATTAAGGAAAACTGTTTTTCTTAGATATTTGTGCTATTTAATTCCAATTTTATCTCTCCCACCTTTAGGTGAAATGCCTTTTTTCTTTTTCCTTTTTTTTTTTTTCCTGTATAAACCATAGTTTCTTGCCTATCCCAAGCAAGAAGTTAAGTGAGTCTGTAAAAGATATGGTAGCTGGATTTCAGGTGTTGAATGCCATATTGCAGTTTTTGTAACTAGTCTTCCTTTGAAGTGAAACACCACAAATCACTTTGTTTCTGAATTAAGAGCATGCCTCTGTTAGGCTGCCCTAATCTAAGTTTTATGAGAACCAGGAACTCCAAGCATAAAAAGAATGTGGGAAATTACTTAAAAGTAGTCCACAGCAGAATCTGATCCACACCTCTAGGAGTCTAATCTCTTTTATTCTTGTGTATACCTAACATTGCCTGTGTGGGTGTAGTAACTGAATAACCATGATGGCTCTATTTTCCATGATTGGCATTTTAAGATCAGGAAAAGAAACCTTAAAAATTTTTTATGTTATGTTATGTTATGTTACGTTATATGTTATATGTTATATGTTATATGTTATATGTTATATGTTATGTCATGTTATGTTGTATCTGTTGCAGTAGGTAACATTTAGACAGCCCATACAAAAATTGGCACTGCTCTGCAATCCATTTGTCTTCTGCTTGTCTACTGTGCTGTGTGAAGAAAGGAAAACTGGTTAGAAGGCAATGCTGACGTGTCTTTTCCTAGGAGTGTACAGGAACACAAATGGGCAAAGAAATAGGATAAACATTGTAATCTCTACTTATGAATAAAAATTCTGTTAGTGACAAATAGATGCCACTAGCATCAGACATTTGGTTTTCACCTGAGTTTCAGATATCTTAGTTCAGCAAGATCTACTTACTACCACCACCTCTGTTGTGAGTACAGTCATGTTGTTATATATCCCATTATATATACTATGACATAAATTGCATTTGTTATATACACAGATGTACTGGTTACAGCCAGAGGCCCTCACAGGGTGTGCCTGCCCACAGGTCTTCTCTGAAGACTCCCTTCCTTTTCCTTACCATGGAAGCTGGACCATGTGCAGCAAACTAGACCTGTTATATGATCTGTAGTAGTCACTGGGGTGGGATCTGGCACATGGATTCAGGAATTTAGAGATGTAGAAGGCTGGTAAGAAATATGTAAACTTGTTCCCTAAGTTCAGAAGCCTCCATCTTAACCTGAAATTAAAGATGCATATATTTGTACCCTACAGTTTTCTGACAGTTTTTAAAATATTTTGAACAGCATAGATACTGCATGACTTAACATTTCAATAATTTGTATAACACATTTCCATTTTGACACAGCCTGCTAGCAGCAGGGCAGTTTGGCTTTTGTCCGACAACTAAAATATGTTGTGATGCATGAACATATAATAAAAAAAAAAAAAAAAAAAAGCCCACTGATATTTTTAGAAGATGTGCACATCAGGCTGAAGAGCTGGCTGGGTACCAGCCAGGTGCTGCCTGCTGAGTGCTCCTTTCTAGACACCTCTGCCTGTCGCGTGTCCTTGTGCCGCAGTGGTGAGCAAGGAGTGGCAGAGAACAGTGTGCCTGTGTTCAGTTTCTGTGTCAGCTGCCTGGACAAACTCAGCCTGTGACTTTGCACATTCATGAAACAACTTTTAAGTCTGTCTGCCTGTGGGAATTTGCTTCCAGACTTGGGATCTTGAATGCTCTGCTGCAATCACGTGGTGCCCAGTTTGTGCATCCAGAAACAGCAAGTGAGGATTTGTTGTGTTGGGGCTTGCTGTTTGGATGGATAAATCAATCCAGCACATAAATCAGTGCTCTGCTTCCCAAATTAATTTTTCACTGAGTTGACATTTACTGTCTTTCCTAACCTGCTCAATACTGATTTTTGACTGATTTTTCTTACCATTCTGTGGTTCTCTGCTTCTACTTTGCAGTTGCTTCTTTGGGTTGTTTAGGAATTGCCCAAAAAGGATGCCAGGTGCCCAGCTGCTCCTGTCCTGCACCCCACTGCATGGCTGTGGCACCAGCCCAGCCTGACAGCTTGCATTCCAGGGTCCCATAGCTTGGCCTTGTGCTGCCAACATCTTAGGCATGGTCCTATTACCTTAAAACCTGAAATATTGCCAGAAGCTGCTAGGTGTGGAGAAGAAAATAAACAGATAAATGAAGCCCTTATGCCCCCATCCTTTGGAGCAGGAAAAAGCAGGGAGAAAATGTAAAGAAAGTTTCAATTTCATGAGTGAATAAGTAAAAATTCTCTTCAGTCACAGACTTTTAGATACCTTTATATTTCTTTAGAAGGATAAATATTTATTTTTAGGGGATCAAAGAAGGAAAAACTATCCATTAACTCACCTCACCTTTCTCTTCACTAATGTATTATTTTGCTACCTATACATGCTGCTGCTTTGCTGTATCTTCTGGTGTATCAGCTGCTGATGTGTATTGCAGGCAGAGAGTCAAATCAATTACAAGGAAAAGAAAGCATCCACAAATACTTGAAATCATTCCTGTGAATGCTTCTTAGCTTTGTGGGATAGTGTAAAAACAGTACATTGTTAAT
This sequence comes from Vidua macroura, assembly GCF_024509145.1. NCBI lineage: Eukaryota > Metazoa > Chordata > Aves > Passeriformes > Viduidae > Vidua > Vidua macroura. The sequence goes on along the minus strand of NC_071572.1, from coordinate 40,761,589 downwards.
GTTGTTTTGAGCCTGTCTGAACGAATTTACCTGCAGGGGAGAAAAGAAAATCTACCTGGATTGCACCCAGGCAGAATGGAATACACTAAAGTATTAGAGCACTGTGTAACAGCAGTGTATGAGTAATAAATCATCTGAGCACACTCTTACTGGAGGGTGGAATAATGCTACTTCAGCTAACAGGTATTTGTTTTTTGTTTTGAAAGCTTATTTTCTGCTTAACATAACCAAAGTTATACAAGCTCACTAAGTGACACTAACAAGTAAGAAGGATGTTTACTCAATTTAATGCTAACTTGAAATATATGGTTAAAAGTACTGAGTGACAGGGTGATGGATGGCAGATGAAATATTGAAGAGTGCATTGAAAAGGAAGAATTATCCTAACTTTATGTGAGTGACAGTGAGTTCCTGAACATTCTATTTCCATTCAAGAAAAAAATCTTCAAATTATAAGAGGTAATTCCATTAAAACAGTGCTTCTGTGCTCAATGGTAGGCCAAGAAACAGAATATTGGGGGTGATTATGTGGAGAATAAAAAACTAAGCAGATAGAACTGCAGAAACCTGTAACTTGTATGGTTCTGTCCCCCCTCCATCATGACAATGAATAAATAGAATTGCAGAAAGTACAATGCAGAATAATAAAGAAAAAAAAAAGGTGTGAAAGCAATTCTGCTCAAGTTAGTGATTAAATAAATCTGGACTTACCGTCCTTGGAATGAGGGAATTGAGCAGTGAATATAATAAGCACAAATGGAAAAGGTGAACAGTTTCAGGATGTCTCTCAGCAGATGTCAGATATGTCAGGTTCAGAACAAACGGAGATGCTTCCTGTGTAGTGTGGTCAAGGATATTGCATGCTCCAGACATTTACATGGGTTCAGAAACCAAAGTGAAATTGAGTAAAATGGAATAAAAGTGTGTCAGCAAACACAGAAAAACCTCTGTCAAAGCACACAGGTGACATGCCTGTGATTCAGGACAGTGCTGATCTGCATCCAGCTGGGACCATATCCCTGGAATGTGTCTCTGTGTGATCACTTTGTCCTGTTACTGAAGAGCCTGAGCTAAAAGGCTTTTTGGTCACAGTGAGACTGCTCTTCCATTTCTTTTGCTGTGTGTGGGAGGATAGAGTTCAAAAGAGCAGTGTAGTCAGGTTCACTCAGTTGTAAAAGACACTTCAGATCTTTACAGGATACCAGCCCATCAAGGATTATTGACTGGACCCTTCTCATCCTCTGCTTCTTATCTGTTCATTACCAGAAATTAGTCTCAGCTTCCTTTGTTTGTTCTCAAAAATGTAGCATAAGAGGCTGCAGAGTATATTATGTGCTTTTTAAATTATTTTATTTAAGTTATTTTGTTTTATTTTCCATGCATTTTATTCTCCGAGAATCCTGTACAGGCCTAAACAACATAGGTACAGAAATAAATAGTAATAGCTGTGTGTGTGCAGATGAGCTTTCTGTCACATAAGGGAACAGAAGGAAGGAAAAGAATAATTAAGGAGGGGGTAAAAAATCTACTGAAATCTGAAATGAGATGTAAAGTGATTAAAGCAGAGGGGAAAATGGATGTCTGATTAAAGATAAGGAGTTCTGATGGTGTGACCTTTCATGCCTGCTGCATGGTCAATGGAAGGGCTGATTCAAAGGGCAGCACAATCCGAGGTTGGTTGCCTCACACCAAAAAATGAGTTCAAAAAGAAGGAGAGGGCAATTTTTAGTTGTACATTTAAAAAAAGGAGCAACAAATGTAGATGTGAGGGACTACACAAAGGTGTAGTCACCTTTGTTTAAGTGTTACAGAGCTGGAGAGTTGTGACATATGTGTGAGAAAGCTGCAAGCAATTTCCCTACTGCTGAAAATGTAGGCAGGGGCTTGTGTAGAGGGTATTGCAGGGCAATAGTGAAATAGGGGCAGTTTGCCACCCATGCTGTAGATTTTAGAGACTGAAGGTGTAATTCAGCTCGGAAGGGTAATATATGTTGGGTTCCCAAATAAAGCATTTGGTTTGCCCATACTGGCTTGGCTGAGAAGCTGCACCTCTCACCTGTTAAATGGCATATTGGCCACTCCTGATGGATATGCAACCACTGCATGAATTTGCAGAGAAGAGGACAGAGGGCTGAGTGACAGCTGAAGTGTTTTCCATAGTACCTTTTGACTCACACACATATGCAGACAGCTGGAAGGTCTCCTCCCAAGGCCACCTTTCTGTGCTGGAAAAAAAACTTCTCTTAAAGGTGGCAATTTCATGCAACCATGGTGTTCCATTCATTTCTGTCCCTGGGATCCCAATGAGTGCTGGTTGGTGTTTTCCTGACAGAAGAGCAGTCGGCCAGCGCTGTGGGGGAAGGTCATACATCTTCACTGACCTGTGGGGATTTGGGGTGGGAGCACCAGCTGCATTTCCTTCTCAGTGAACTTCTGGAGGGGACATAATGAAACCAAAATCCTGTCTCACTACCATCACACGTTTTCCCCTCAACTCATGGCATGTGTTTTCTGTAAATTAACTTCCTCGTGTGGCAGGGATCCACGACTGAAGGGAGACTTTTAGACTCTGAGTTGGTCCCTCCCTGGCACAACAGCCTCCCATTGCCTTCTGGGTCTTTTTCATCTGTTCTCTGCCATCTAGTTGGGCTGGAAGCTGGCAGGATGCCTGGGGGAACAATACTGGCCTGATTTATAGTGGTGAATTTTGGACAATTGTCCTCTGCTGATGACACCTCTAAAAAGTTTTCCTTGAGAGGGAAGTGCTGCCTTTCATCCTTTACTGGAGTGCCATCAATCTTTTGTTATCCCTTCAGGCTTTCTATTAATTAACAGATTTTCAGTTGTAAATAGCTGGCTTAAAAGCCTTTCTCATGTTATCCCCGAACATCCCTAGCATTTATACGAGCCCTTTTCTCTATAACTCGGAAGTTGATCATTGTGATACCAAATAATTTTTTTCTATGTAGTTCTTCTTCCTGTTGCCTAAAAAGGTGTTACATTTGAGTGCTTCAACACAGTATTGCCCTTTCCTTTCCTTTGTTCATTCAAAACCTTTTTCAGCTTTGGAGTGTTTCCTGAAGAGGTCAGATTTTTCCAGAAAATCAGGAACAGCTGTGTTAGAATAAACCAGTAACATCTTCTTTCCAATATCCCACACCTGGTGGTGTTGCACAGTGAGCATCTGTCATGGATTATTTTGTGAAGCACTGCAGGGGTTTATGGTCTTTTTATCTTATCTGTTGTAATCGAGTGTTCCTGTGAGTATGTAATCTCATTCCATGGATAACATATGTACATATGTCAGTACCTTTTCTGCATGTATATGTAACCTCCATGGTTAATTATACACAATTTAGAAATTTTAAAACCCCACCCATCATAATTTATTAAATGAAAAATATGTTAAAATTATATCTTTATTAATTCTATGTATCCTACTTTTGTCATTCAGTTTCTTTCTTTATTGTCTTGTTCTTCTGGGTAATAAAACAAAAACAGTCAATGTAATATGTCTGCAGTGGTTGATTGTGTACCCTATGTATTTTGTGTACTTCTCCCTATCTTACTTTTCTGTGACTTATGAGGCACCTTAAATACTTCTGTGTTTTTCCACTTGCCCACTTTTAAATTTTACATATTACTTGCTATAGCTTGTGCTTTTGAGAAAGATGACAAGAAGTACCAATCATTTATTCCATGTTAGCATGTGTTATAGCATGATAAAACAAAATACATAATTAGATTTTGTTAATTTGCCAAGTATGATCAAGTGCTTGGTATATTTCTGTATAGTTGTAAGTGAACAGAAATTGTGTTCTGCATTACACAAAAGCTTGGAAGAAAAATAAACACCAACCTAGGGAGTTTACTGCAGAAATTTAGATTCTTTGTTCAGATTATTTATAATTGTTTGTCTGTTTTCAAGTTGAGCTGAAAACCCCAGGCAAGTTCTGTAGAAGAAATAATGATAATATATGGCACAAATTTTGATCAGTTTAGAAAATCTGGTGCTTCAAGGGTTGGGGACTCTTTGTTACCCCACGTACTCGACAGTCTCTCCCAATAACAGTGGTCTTGCCAAGCCTCCTCCATGCACTTTTGGGGGTACTACTGGTCAGGAACAGGTGTTGCTTTGTCTCATAAGCATTCCCAAGGAATTTAGGCAGCACATAAGGTACTATTCTAGCATTGAACACACCTTTTTGTATCGTAATTTTAAGCCTGGTTGTACACTGCTTCTAGGAAAAGAAGTTGACTATTCATATTGCTTGTGTGCCTCGTTTGGCCAGGGCACACAGTATATAAACTCTGCCTGTTGCCTTTGGCCATGACTCCTGCTGATTGCATCCAGCAATACCTGGAAAATAATGCAACTTTCAAAAGAGAGGTATTGGCAACTTGCTGTGCCAGAGAAAAGAGAATCCTTAAATTAGACCTAAAGTGTATAGAATGAAAGGAAAAATACACTGCCATCAGTAGCTTCAATGCTTTCCCCATGGTGTTTCTGTAAAGTGGTGGTAGAAATTTAAATTTATTTGCACTAGTCTCATTAAAAGTCAGCAGTTCTTTTTAGCATAGAAAATCGTAAAAACACCTGGTAAATGATAGCCTGAAATAGGTTAATTGTAAGCTTTTTGTAATTATAATCAAGGGCTTTTATATTTACTAAGGAAAAGTACTACTTGGGAGTGTAGATAGTATTATTGAAAATAGAGTTCTTGATTTATTTTCTCTTGTTTTCCCTTTGATCTGATTATTCTGAATGACAAATCTGTCATCTGTGTGAACACTGGGAACACTGACTTTGGCTTGCTTCAATTCTAACAAGAAACTTGCTTGTAAATCTTTCTGCAGCATAGTTTTCACCTATGCCCTGCTTTGAGCAGATGACAGTATTTTCATCTTGCACTATGCAAGATGCTTTTAATTAGTTTAGTGTAGTCAGCTATAAATCATTTGCTGTCCTTGAATGCCAGAATTGATGACTGCCATTACAATACTCTGAAGAGGAGTGAGAGAATCCAGTTTAATGAAACAGCCACTTGGGCATCCTTATTCCATTAATGTTTTGTTTTGGTAGCGTCAATAAAAAAGTTTGTGGTTCAGTTATGTTTGTGTTCAGGTCAAACAACTCTTCTTAGATGTGAGTGTGTACAGATGTACCTGCAGACCGATATCTAATGTGCAAAACCTTACACAGTTGTTTCAAGAAGACAGAGGGTGGTGATTTTCTAATGTATGAGAAAGTTGTAGAGCTGCTGATTGTTAACACTGGAGCTTAAATGGGTAGTATGGGGGCTAACTCTTTGAATGTTACTCAGATATTTTATTTCCTCAGTCCCTTTACATGATTCCCCTGAATATAATTTGTTCAGAAGTATGTCTTCACCTATTTCAAAATGCTCATAATAATATAGAAACATTAGAGAGTCAAGAGATGATGTGAGCTCCTAAAATGCTACAGGTTTTAAATGGAAGAAAAACCTCTTGGGTTCATGTCACACTTTGAAATCACATTTTATACCTCTTCTTTCTGTCTAGCCATGCAAATATTGTAAAATACTGTCTTGCTAAGGCTATAAGGTTAAAGAACAGTATGGGCTCTGGATAAAACTTGGCAACTTGGGATCTTTTGAGGATACATTAAAGTACATTTGTTTTGGCATCCTTTATTTTAAATCTAAATTACTCTCAGAAAAGCATCTGAATTTAAATTTTGGAAAGACAAATGTGATCTGAATCACTAAATAATGTCTTTTCTTAATGAGGAAAATCTCTTTTCCTGTTGACTTTATTATTTGATTAACGCACTCAAAATATTCAGGGATACAATAAAAACTGAAAGGCAGGGAGTCAAGTAAATATGAAATACGCATTTGATTAGGAGTGTTAGTATATAAAAGAGTGCAGATAAAAATGGGGGTTTTTTTTCTGCATTTTACTGTTAGGATGTCACAAAAGAGTTGCATGTAACTCAAATACAGCTTTTTTTTAGTCCATACCCAATGGGAGTAGGTGTGAAGGAGACTATATTCCTTTCCCTTAAGTCTTTTTTACTCTCTTCCAGCAGCATTTGATGCTGATGTTTCTTTGTGGCTTTATTGCCCCTGCCATTGCTATTGAAGTTGAATCTATGATACATGTTGCAATTAATACTAGAGTATAAAAATGCTTTCCCCTCCTTGTACACAGCAGGGAAAGCATGGCTTAGAATAAAGACATTGCAAGGCATGAAGGCCATAAGGCAAAAGTAAACAAGAATCATGCTAATGGCTGAATGCTTATTACTTGGTAAATATTTACTTGTTAGCTGTATATTTATATCTGCTGAATTTAAAGAGGAGGAGGAAAATCTGAGCGATGTTTGTGTTCATCTGTGTTTTCTCAAATGTGTGTGTTAAAAATTAGGATCCCCAAACAGAGCAGGAAAAATGGGAACTCCAAATGTGATGATATTGGGCAAACTTGTGTATGGGCACTAAATAACTTTATGCTTGCTTCCAGTTAAAACAACTGTCAGTATTTGCATCTGAAAACCTTTGGGAGAATTTTTAAGGCAACCAGCAAGAACAAGCTGTGGAGTGATCTAAAAGTCTAATGTTTTACAGAAATGGCTTACCTGCTCGCAACTAATAATTTGGTGGGTTACAGTAGGTGATGGAGAACTGTTCCAGTCAACACAGGGTTGTGAAAAATGTAGAAAATCTCAGTTCTCTGTACTTCATCAGACAAAGTTATGCAAGTGTGGATGCAAACTGTGAGTCTGGCCTTCACTGAAAGCTCAATGTACACCACAAGGCAGATGCTGGGCTACAACAGGGGAGGTACTTTTTTGATGTCCCTCCCTCCAGTATTACCTGTTGTCTTGTTTACTTCTGTTGAGTATAGGGCATGTAGGAGGTGATGCAGATCTGGGAATATACACCCGGCACCTGAGGATGACAGGACACAGTCACACTTGGCATTACCTCATCTGAGCTCTTTGTTTGGCTCTCTTGAAAGCTGTCACTGATGCTGACCTGGAATTAAGTGAACAGGGAGTGTGCTTAGCTGTTGTTGGCTGGTTGGTGTTGCTCTATTGCTCTTTCAATAATAGTTATCAATATATAGCCAAATTCATAGAATGGGCTGGAAGGGATCTTTACTTGAAGACCATCTAGTTCCAAACCCCCTGCCATGGGCAGGGACATCTTTCATTACACCTGGTTGCATCCAACCTGGCCTTGAACACTTCAAGGGATGGGGCATCCACAGCTTTTCTGGGCAACCTGTTCCAGTGCCTCACAGTAAAGAATTTCCCCCCTCCACTTCCTCCTATTATCTATTCTAAACCTGCCTTCTTATGTTTTGAATCCATTACAATTTGTCCCATCAACTTATAAAAATTTGCTCTCCATCTTTCCTGCAGGCCTCTTTTGGGTACTAGAAAGCTGCTGGAAGGTCTCCCAGAGCCTAGTAAATAGTTTTGCTGTCAACTGGTATATTTGTTAGCTGATTCTACAATTTATTATTTGAGAACTAATCATCTTGTATTGATATGTGCAGGCTAGCCGAGTAATACTTTTATCCGTGTCAGGAGAATGGGCGGTTGTATACATGGGGTCATTCAGGAAAACTAATCCAAATTGATTTTTAAAGTAGATTAATTAAATTAGTTTCCATCTCTTTGAATTCACTAAGCGTCCAAGTTTGAGTTAGTTAAATTAGATCAAATCCTTGTTTAACCTTTCTGCTTCAGAATTGCAATGGCCTTAATTTGATTAAGTCACTTAAAAATTGAGACAAACTTAAGTGTGATCACTTATATTCCAAATCAGAGACTTAAATAAAATTTAACTAAAGAACTTTAGATCCAAATGTTTTGTCAGCTGGAATTCAAATTTGAGTGTTCTGAGTGAACAAGTATCTGGAAAAGAAATGAATGTGCAAATTATTTGTACATTTTTAAAATTGTAAATCATTAATAGTGTCTGAGAGATTTAACATACTCTTGCTATGGCTGTAAGTCATAGTCCTCAGTATTTCTGTCCTCAGTATTTCATGCATGAATTTAAAGATGAAAGAGAGAGCTAGTATTTGACAATAAAAGAATTAATTTTATCTGCTGATAAAAACTGTAATATTAATTCACTGTAATTTGCAGCTATGTATGCAAAATACCTGATGATAGAGCTATCAGGGCTTGTCCAGCACTAACAGCCCAGCATTATCCATCTGTATCTTATGTCTGAATGTTTTCCTGGGTGTATCAGTTGGTAGGGAAGCTTTATGCACTATATTGTTTAACCTTACGATGCTTTTAATGTGAAAGATAATGATGTGTGCAGCGAACAGATTACACAGCGGCTGGTAATGATATGTGTGTGACAATTCCCTCATTCCTCTGCCTCTGGCACTGGCGGTGGCCAGGAGAGCTGTCCTGACCTTGACAGGGCCTTGCAGAGTAGAAGGACTAAATATTTAGTTATGAACACTGAGGGTGAAGTGAGGTCTCTGATGTGCTCTGTTAACTAAGGTATTAGTCAGACTAACATTGTCTCAGCCAGTTCTTTCCTGATTTATGTAGCAAGACTCAGTGGCTTATTGCTTATTTATCACTGATAAACTGTTCCTGGATAAAACTTTTTAAATTTTTGGTTTTTTTCATATCCATTTTCTGACTGCTGTGGGCTTTTGATATCATTGTGATTTATATTTACCTGTGCTTTTTCCTGGCTGTGGTTGAATAGCAATAAAATTTCTGTTGATTTTGGGTGGTCAGATGAAAACTTAGGGCTATAACCAATGTATTAATCAATGCCAGCCATCAAAATGCTCTCAGTCAAAGAAAAAAATAGATATAAAAGTTATTTTATTTTGTTATCTTAGTGAATGGCATAAAATATTTCCTAGATGTCCTTATCACTGGTAATGCATTAACGTTGGCTCATCCTTCGTCATAGGTCTGTTGCTAATCAATAAATTATTTTGACTTGTGGTTTGGGTTTTTTTCTCCAAGGAATCTATTATCTAGACTCAAATGAATCTTTGTGGAAGAGTGAACCTTCCTGTTTTCTGGATTCAATTATGTTCATTTTTCAAATGTCTGATTTTGTTTGGCTAGAAAACTGCTTTCTGAATTTATAGATGGTTTCAAAACATTGTTTTACCACTGCATAATGATAAAAGCAATTTAAATTTACAGATTATTTTTGAAATGGGAAACCAATATTGATGGTAAATTGTGAAGTCCGCCCAGAGGAGCAGAAAGGTTGCTTGTAGAATCAAAAAAAAAGGAAACAAAACAAGCATAGTACACAATGCTGCAAGTTTGTTATTGTCCTAGAGAAACACATCATACTATCTAGAACCAAGATAAAAGAAATTTGCTGCACTGTTCAACACCTTAATGGTACACAATTCCACAAGAATAACATCAGCTACCCATGGCAGTAGATCTGTGTTGAAAAGAGCAAAAACCTCTAAAGATGCTTGCTTGAAAATGATACTGTATTTTTTCAAGATAAAAAAACACTGAATGGCCCATTTCCCACTTCCTCTCCCTTCTGAAATTCAACTCCCAAGCTACTTTGGTGCGGTTGCTTTCTGAAACTTTGTCTAATCAATTAGTAGCAGTAGGATATGAACTGGTGACAAATTACACATAATTTGCACTGAAAGATGAACATTCCAAATGTTTTGAGGTGTAGTCTACATGCTAAAGCTTATTCCTTCATTTTGAAGTATCCATAGCTGTGAAAGTATTAGAATGCAAATAAGTATCTTAAAAAATAATTAAAAACCAAAATATATATTCAGTGGCTGGTTCCACGATAACACTAGTGAACATCTTGTTATTTCACTCATGAGTCTTTCAGTTTACTTCTAGTGAGTTTATTCCTATAAAGTTTCCTTAAGGAAAATGTTTGGGGTTGACATGTTTAGGTTTTTTTATTGTAAGTTTTTGTTTTTGGCTATAGTTTTTTCACATCTCAATTTTATTCTTGCTGTATCTTTCGTCTATCTCTCCTTCCATCTGCTGTTGGTAATAGTGTTTTTCCTGCTTTCATTAAATATTACCTTGCTTTTTCTTTAATTTGGAGAGGTGTTTCATTTTGTCAAAGATAAATTTGCTGGTTCTGTTTGTGTTGGTGTTGAGAGGGACAATACTACTTCATGTCTTCTGGTTAATTTATCTCTTAGTTCTAATACTAATCTAGTTAAGACATGATTAACAGTTATTCAGTGGGCCTCATTTTTTTCCTGTCCAGTCTCTTTTGACACTCAAATTAATGCTTTTCTATTTGCTGTATGTTTACCCAGAGCTTAAGTTTGATATTTTTCTACACTCTAGCAGTAGGTTTGGTTCTTCAAAAATTATTTTCAATAATTAAAAATTGAAATTTTTCAGCGAAATTTAGGCACATGGGGCAGTTAATTAGGAAAGTGCTCTTGAAACTGCTAAAATTAATCACACAAGAGTTTAAGAACCATTTCTGAAGCACTTTAGAGTGAAGCTTTTCATTAGAATTTTTAGTTGTACTGTATATAATTGCGTAACTGCTGATGAAGGTGCCTCAGGTTTCAGTGCTTATTTATTGGGCCAAAGGCTTAGACCTTTTTAGTAGAATAAACTAAGATATAGCCAGACTAATACTTTAATAATGAATTAGAACTATGCAGTATTCAAACCATGTCCCTTAGACATGGTTTGTGCCAGTTAGAGCTTCTCGCTTCTGTCGTGTTATCTCATGCCATTTCTTTCTACTTAGGAACTTTGTAACAGTCTTTGTAACACGCCGGAATAGTTTCTATTTTGTGTCCCATTAAAATTACACAACAGATTCAAATGCCTCAGGACTTCTGATTTTAGACCTTTGAACATGTTGTGTCTCTTCCTTGGGACATTGGGCTGGACTACACCAGCCCCTTCTATGTTATTCCTGGTGGAAACTTTCCAGGTGCCTTGTGTGATGTTTCTTCTTACTTGCCTAGTGTATCACTTAGACATTAAGATATCATCCACCACAAATACTTAATGTAACCATAGCTCAGACTGCTCAGTTTTTATAGTCTTCATAGTCTCTGGCAGGAAATGTCAGCAGGAACGCAGCAGAAAGGATCTGCTGGCAGATCTAGGGTGAGTGAGTAGGGATTTCTAGTTCTTTCTTCAAAGCAGTAAGACTCTGTGATTCCAGTGAATCTTTGTGATTAAGGAAAAACAGAGTTCTGGAAACACATGAGCTCTGAGGCTTGCCCCCCAAGACATTATTTCTGAAGTGCATTTATTCTGTTATCCGGTCTAGCAGTTGATTTTGGCTACTTGAGAGATGACACCTTGTCTAACATGGAATTTCTACATATCTGAGGAAGGAAAAAGAGGAGTGACAAGAGTCCCTTCTGAATAAAGGAGAAATAATGAAATTATGAGGACATGAGAAGAGGTTGTAAATATATTTCAAGGGACATAATTCTGTTTGAAGCCCCAGGGGAGTGCAAAGAGGACAATGCCTGTGAAAGTGAAGGCATGCTGCTAGGTGTGGGCTCTGTAGTTGGGACTGTCTCTTAGGGTAGAGCATGCAGAAGACCTCAGTGTGTGTTGAAGTCACCTGGAGGAAAGTAAAAGAAAGCTTTCAGATTTTACCTTGATATAGATAGGCTAAATCCTTTTTCATTTAGTTACTCACTTTGTTTCTTACAGTTATTTGTAGCTGTGTTGCCTACTTTAGATGTAGTCAATTAATACTTTGAATAAAGATGGTTTTCAACAGAACTATCTGAAAATAAGGCAAGTTTCCTAAAAAACTTACAAGAACTTCAAGTATATTTTAATTTTTCTGTAAATAACCAACATTATTCAATTATGATTTTCTGTCCATGTCAAGCAATTGTCATATTATGTGACCATGAACCAAGGGCTTTCAGGTTGCTGCTGGTATAATTTGAATTAAATCTTCTTTCTTCTTTCTCTTAGAAAGGAAATTATATTAGATCAACTTGTTTTTTCAAGTTCTAAAAGTCCAAATAGCAGAAGAATAGGGAGAATAGGAAATGGTTGATAGTGCTTATTGGCATGTTTTTATTTTTCATCCTGATTCAATTACGCTTACTAATTACTGCTCTGTTTGACACTGTCAAAGGGCTAGGGGTTGTTTTACAATTTAATAACCATAGTATGATTCTAAATATCCTTCTGTTAAAAAAAAAGGAAAAAGGCCCCCAAAAAATCATTACACTGATATTTTTGAGGGAACTTTTAGAGGATATACTCAGAGCACTTGCCATGTTGATTTGCTGCGTGGTGAGGAGCTGAATGCTGAAAGCAGAGATTATATTGGGAGCATCACGCATGTGTGGTTATGACAGCTGGCAGGAGCGCTCAGGCACTGCGGAGAGGGCAGGAATGTCCACAGAACTGCTGCCCATAAAGATTAGTGGGTAATATCCTAATTTCCTCCAAATGAAGGGTAAAACTAAAAGGTTATGTGAGGGTGCCTGCGCTCAGTCCACTGAAAAATCTCATCACTGTGTTTTGCCAACTCTTATCCCCTACCAGTCAAGGGATGAAGGATGTCTCCCACTGAAAGCAGTTTAGGTGCAGGTGTATAAACTGTATTCTTAATGTGATTTTCTGCTTCCTTCTCTTCAAGCGGCAGCACAGCAAGAGTGGATTTTGCTACATTGTACCTTTGTCCTGAGGCATGGTAAGAAGTTTGAGAAGCATTGAGCATGCTGAAGCAAGAGGCTTCTGCTGACCTTTTATTGGGGCTGACTGAAGCTGTTGGGGGGATCTGGAGAAATAGCTTTATGACACGTTTGGCTTTGCCATTGTTTACTTCTAAACAGCTTCCTGTTTCCATGCAATTTCCAAGCTGAAACTACTTGATATTGACAGGTAATATTTTAATGGGTAGATTGATTGGACTGGCAGAATGAATTAGCCATCAGCTTGACAACCATATAGCATTATGTTGTGTATCTGTTTACTCAGCACTGGGTAAGATGCAGGAGTCTATTGAAAATCAGATTTCCATGCTGCTTTGTCAAAGCAAATTTAATCACAGCTAGAACATGTGGCATCCATCATTTCCACTTCAGAAGGCATCAGCAGCCACAGATCAGCAACAAACAGTGCTGCCACTGCTGTCTTTGACTCACATGGAAAATTAAATTTTAGCATAGATTTTTGATAAATGATGCAGTCTTACCCATCAAACATGATTACTTAAGTGTTCTCTATTAAAGTAATCCCAATAGCTTTTTATCTATAAGCAAGGTGTTACTCCATTTGGCTTTGAGTCACTCCTTCTGGTGTGGGATAGGCCTTTGGATATTGCCTCTGCAAATGGGACAACTCCTTTCTGTTTGTTGTTCTTGAAAATCTACGATCTGCCTAGCTGCCTGCTTTTACCTCCATTTTAGTGACCAGCTCAGTTACATACTATCGTTTATTCTGTGCTCTTCTCTGAAATTCCACATTAATGCATCTCTTTCTGCCCTCACGGATACCAGGACAGCAAATTTCATTAAAAGAAATCTCAAGATAATTTAAGGAGTGAAGCAATACAGAATACATGGAAAGATGCAACCAGTTGCTTTGTTCATGCATCAAGTGTGGCAGAGAGCATTTAAAGTGTCCAGACGTACATAAAGTATTTGAAAACCTTGTAAATAGTAGTCCTGCGAACTTTACTTTAAAAAGTTTTGAGTTCCTTTAATTTATCATAGACACTGAAATGACACAATTTTAAAAGCAAATAGTTATTTTGGGGGGGATCTTTTTTCCCCCATTTCTGCTTCCACTTAGAATATCCAGGCATTTGTTTTGTAACACCACTGTCCATTCCTATTATTCATGTTTAATTTTAACTTGATGTGTTAATGCATCCCTAACTGAGCCCAAAGCCTTTTTCTTTCAAACTTGAAGATAACAGCACAATTTCTCTAATTCCTACTAATTGAGCTATGACTCTTTAAGATTGTCTCAGGTCTTGTACTGTCTCTTCTAATGTCCTCAAAATTAATGTCGTCAAAAGAAGGGAGCTAATAGGTCTTCTGAAAATTATTTTTCATTTATAGCAGTGCTCAAAAATACCCTGCTGGTAGTGTATTTGAGTTCAAATAATAATGCTTCTTGTTTTTTTTATGTTTCCTCAGCATATTCAGCTGTTTGTAAGGATTTTGTACTTACAATAAAATTTTAAAATTTCTTTCCTTTATAGTGTTGCCATTAGTGTATCAAGATTTTGAATCAAATGCCCGAATATGCTATTTTCCCTCTTTGCTTAAGGTCAGTCACCTTCTGGGGGTGTTATTCTCTCTTGACTGTAGAAGGTGCGAGGGATGAGTAATGTTGCCTGGGAATGTTGAGCAATAGACAGAATTTGAGGAGCAAAGAAGCCCTGCCTCTCTGATAGATGCCACAGCACAGATGTATTGCCAGCACTGTCAGTGCAGATGTGTCGCACAGCTGCCGCTGGGAAAGCTGTACGGAGTGATTGGGTGATGCTGCTTCTGTGATTTGAACTGATGCTGCACAAAGGCTGCACAAATGAATATTGCACAGGCAAACTGTGTATTTAAAGACCCGCACACCAGAACTTGTCCCTTACTCTGCCAGGTAGTTGCCCACCAGATGTACTCTGAATTTTGTGTTATCTGCACTTGGACATCTGTATCAGGCACTCTTGTGTAGAGTGACAGCTGAATACATACAAGAAGTAATCAATCCCTAAGGGTACAACAGTTTTGTCTCTGTCAGACTGGTTTATTGTTGTTTTTCTTAGAAAAATATGAAGCTGATGAAGTATAGCTTACCTTTCAACACAAAAAGGTGTTTCTTCCCAAAGGCTGGGAGGTGTTCCTCCCAGAAGATTTATGACTTTTCTGCTGTCTGATTTGCTGGTCTGCATGATTGATATTCCTATGCTAGCCATCAGATCATCCTTTTCAGACCAGAGTTTCTCACATCAGTAGCCAGTGCAATATGTAATTAATTGTCACTGGCCTTACTGTTAGCTGAGTGGATTGATAAGCATCCACTGGGCAGCAGGTCTTGCTTGTTGATCCACTTTCTTCTTTGTAGATCTTAAAGGTACACTCTGGGTAACAAAAACTCAAAATATTGAGACCTGAATTCTGACACCTAAATTAGCTGTGATGAAGTTTAGCTGTGTTGGTGTCTGATCATAAATAAGGTGTGAAGTATGGGCTGGGATAGCCAAGCACTGTATGACTTTCCATCCCTCGCCATAGCATCCACATACAGCTGACCCAGTTTGTGTTCCTCCAGATCATGCCCAGGGTGAAAATTCATTTGTTTGTCTATCTGCATATGCCTAAACTGAGTGCTAGGCTGCTGCTTTGGGAAAGACCAGTGAGGAGAAACTGTTCAGTGTACGTATTATCTTAGTTTGTGCCAGCAGAGTATCTTCATGTGATTTTCAGAACAAGGCTGTTCTTGGATGCTGAAGCAACTTTTTAATGCAGTTTATGAACACCCATCTAAGAAATAGTGCCTCAATTCGTCTGGAATGGCAGTGGACCCATGTCCTTGGGGTTGCTGCATATTGGCTTCATTGAGACCAGGCACATATGGGGATTTTGCTTTGATATGACAGAAAAATATCTTTTAGTCTGTATACTTAATTCATTTCCATTCCTGAAACCTAATTAGAATTGTCTGGAATAAAAGGGTGAGTTGAGGCAGAAAATTCATTTTGATTGTAGCCATCCAGTCTAGCAAAAAAGTAATAGTGCTGCTTCCAATTTTTGAATAATGGAATAAAACAAACAAAATGTAGCAGAATTGTATTGATAAATAACTTTATTCTGGCTTGTTTTAAAACAAATAACATTTTCTTACTTTTTTATTGTGAAATTTCCAGACTTTTTAACATTGCAGTGTCCCTAAACTATTAAATTCATGAAGCTAAAGTTTCATGCCAGATTTATTAATATAGCTGAGGAAAAACTAGAAGGTGGGATTTTAGATTTGATAACTACTTTATATGTAGTGCAGAAAAGAGAGGAATGGGCTTAGTTGGTGTTCTGAACAAAGTAAAAGTATTCCTCTTTCCTACATTATTTTCATTGAGCGTAGAAACTTGTGTCCAGTTGAACAATGTGGTGTTGGGACCTTGTTCAGATATGACTCCTCTCTACTGAATCAAAGACTTCTCCAGGATTTTATGGAAATGGTCTCAATCATTTTCACAGTAACGTAACAATTTTGTATGTCTCATGCTCTGGTATGTATACATCCATCAAGTTTTAAATTGTGTGTAATCTTTTTGCAGCAGTTTAACAAGAGAGGAATAATGCACGAAACAGCAGTAAATATTTACAAGCCAATGCTTGCTTATTACCACTTGGCTAAATGCATTTTAAAGACCAATGCATTCTGATTTGCTCCAGCAACAATCTCATAATTGTAGCAAATACAATTTAGAGCACACAGTTCTGGAAGAAAAGATGCTGGGGAAACCTAGGGGGATGGAGATCTGGGATTGGAAATAACTGCTCGATTGCTCACAGGAGCCTGTGTTTTTAAGAAAGCAAGACATCACTTTCTCTGTCAGTTTAAGCTCATTTTTGTTTTCAGCGTGGGGGAAAAAAAGTGGAAAACTTTGATGAAAGCACACATCTATTGTGGAGTAGAGGACCAAGACTTTTAATAAGTGATGACCTAAGTGTAGCATGATCTGTGTTATCATCTGTCTCTAAAGAATAAAACAACCTCTCTTCAATTTTTATTTGAGTAATTACAGACCCTTGCACTTCAGGGCTCTGGTTGTTTTCTCTTGTGCAAGTGATCCCTGACTGTAGAGGCCTCATTTCAAAGTCATTCTCACTTGTCTTGGAGTGTCTTCAGGGAATTCCAGAGGAAAGAGAATCAAGGTACATGACATATGCCATGAGTTGGCATGTTAATTCAGTCAAAACCATCTTCCAACTCATCCTTTCCTCATAAGTGATTTAATTTGAAGAAAGAGTACTGGACTTCACTCTGTTTCCAGTAAACCACTGTGTGATGAGTCTGGTACTGTACATGGTGTTCTACCTCTGCCTTAAAAGTTGTCTGTGTATTTCCCAGAGAAGTCCATACCTACAGTTTCTCCTCAGTTACAGAATATCATTCAGACACCATCTACACTTGACTATTCTTCCTTTTGCTAACCACAGCAAGTCGCAGAGGTTTCTGTGAAATGCTCCATACTGGATCCCTCTGCATTAGGTACTTGAGTAGGCTCTGTGAAGCAACATCTTGTCAGTAACCATCAGCCTAGTCAGATCTACTGCACTGTGAATTGCCTGGAATACCCAAATCAGTGGGAAGCTCTCTTCCCGTTCCAGCTGCTGCCATTTCTTGCCTCACACAGCCAGTATCTGCTCTTTTCAAGGGCAGTCAATTAGCTTGAGCCCTAATTCCCTCACAGCTGCTGGAAACTACAAACATTTCCTGGGAGAGGAACCTATGAGATGAAACTAAATTGCACTGGACAATTCCACTCTTTTCAGCACTGCTCTGTCTTAAGCTCAGACAGTCTCCCATGAATTTCTGGACTGAAGTGAACTTAATTTCCAGCTCTCTTGTCCTTCAAGAATGTTAATGTGTCCTTGTGCATGCTTATGCAGTAGCTTGCTCTGGCAAGGTCACAGAATAGCAGAGTTAATTTCTGGGAGATCCTAAATGTGAAGCTGTTCATGGCAGGTTTTCTGCAGATGAAGGCTTGTTCCTGCTTTGCTCATTTGCTCTGTGAATAAATCTTTGAGTCAGACCTTTGAGGTAGATGTACATAGATCTTTATCCTCTAATAAGCTCTCTGAAGGAGACAAAAAGCTTTTGAACTCAAGAATGATTTTATCTGAGTCAAAGCTAGAGTAAGTAACTTAAATCCCGAAAACTCAGAGTAGATAGATAAGATGGCATGAAAAGAAAGTATACAGGATTTTTGTTGATTTAAAACCAGCGTGTCTGTTCAAAAGGTGTTTGCTTCTAGGCAGTTTAATGGCTCTAAATAGCAGCAAATTCTGCACTGACTCCTCTGATACTGAAGAATTTTCCTTCCATCTGACTTTCTGAGGTCTGGATGTTGGCTGCTGGCTCTGGGCAGTCTCTGTGTGAAGCTGTAGGATTCCCAGCCTGTGCTGGGACTTTCTCATTGCAGACACTGCAGTCTCTGGAAGGCAGGTGCTCCTTGCTATGCTCAGTTCCTCAGAAGAAAGGCTGTCTCTCCTCCCTCTCTCTGCTTTGCTGTTGAGGAGTGTGCAGAGTATACCTGTACACCCCAAATTGCTGCCTTGCTGTACAGTGCTAGCAATACATAGCTTAGTGAAGTGATCTGTTGGTCTTTGAAAAGGTAAGGGAAAAGGAAATCTTGCCTTCAACCAATGAATATCAAAACACATAAATCAGAAATAAATAACATGTTGAGACTTCAGTGTTACTTTCTTTCTTGGATTTGTCTGTTGTTTTCTTCAGTCTCTCTTCCCAGATACCCACCCCTGCCTTATGATTCCCTGGTTACTTTTATTCCCTGTCAGCATGTGGTTAGTCTTTATCATTTTCACGTTATTCATGAGTAGCCAATGTTGGTATTTGTCTTCCCTTTCTACCTGTTCCACTTGTTCTTTTGATGGCCAGAGAATTCTTGCTTCCCCTCTCTTCTGCGGCCCACGTACTCCTTGGACACTTCCTTTACCCTGCCATGTCTTCATCTTCTCCATTATTCTAGGGCTACATGCAGAAACACACATCTCCAGGGCAGTCACATTGTCTCCACACTGCCATTTCATATCTCTTTGGCTCAAGGAAGACGGGGGATTTTCAAGGCTCTCTCTCCAACTGCTCCTTCCATTCCCCCGTGAGGGCAATGTTTTGGGAGCTCTGTAATGATGTTCTGTTTTGTGTTGCCATCCCAAGAGCATGCGGTCATATGGATTTCTATAGTACTTGTATCTCTGCCTGTAGGACCTGCATGAAGTTTAAATCCTCAGTGAGGATGATGGCAGGACGTGGAGTGTGACCTTCTAGCTGGGTATCATTAAATGAGGCCTGAAACTACAGCTAATAACTTGTTATTAATAATTATAGAAGTGCAGGAGTTTTTGAATGCATAGAAGATTGAAAGTAATAATGTAGACTTTCCTAGCTTTGGCTGGAATTGAGTTCAGTTTCTTCCTAGTAGTTGCTGCAGTGCTGTGTTTTGGATTCAATATGAGAATAATAGTGATAACACAGTGAAGTTTTAGTTGTGGCTAAGTGTCACTTACCCCGAGGCAAGGACTTTTCAGTTTCCCATGCTCTGCACAGAGGTGCACAAGAAGCTGTGAGGGAGCATGGCCAGGAGAAGCTGACCTGAGCTGGCCAAAAAAACATTCCATACTGTGGAATGTCACACTCAGTATATAAACAGGGAGAGTTGGCTGGAAGGGGATGATCACTGCTCTGAGATGGGCTGGGTATTCATCAGTACGTGGTGGGAAACTGTGCTGTGCATCGCTTGTTCTGCTTGGGGTCTATTTCTCCCTATTATTACAAATCTCTCTTTTCATTCTCTTATTATAATTATATTTGACTTTATTTCAATTGTTAAACTATTCTTATCTCAACCTACAGGTTTTACCTTTTTTTCTGATTTTCTTCCCCATCCCACGGGAGTTGTGTAGGCTGTGAGTGAGTGTCTGATATTTAGTTGCCAACTGGGTTAAGCCAGGACAGTCCTTTTGGTGCCCAACGTGGGGCTCAGTGGATTGAGTTAACAACAAATCTGCCTAGAATGTGTTAGAACAAATTTGTTACAAGCATTCATTATGCTTAATAGTCACTGGTCACAATGATTTCTTTGCTCTCAAAGTTGACATGGCTGATCTTAAAGTTGCATTATGTAATCCCTTACTTGCAGTACATGCTCCCTGTTGTGTTGTTCAGTACCTGTGGGAACTGGACTAAGGTTATCACATTGTACTTTGTAACAAACATTGGTTTATGATGTGATAGAATTGCTGGTCTTCAAACTGATATGGTATTTGTACTCAGCATTGCAGTCATATCCATACTCCAGGAAACTATAAATAAGTTTCTTTTACCTTTTGCCTTTTCTCCTCTGAGATCCAAATCATGACAGAGATTTCTCTTCTCCTTCTCATTCAGGATAATAACAATAGCTCTTCAGAATTTTGAATATCCTTGAGATGTTCAAACCAGCGTGTTCCTCTTGCTTTATCTTCTGAATGTATTCCAGGTCTTATTTAAGGTTAAAGAACTATTTAAGAATGCCACCCAGAGATCAGTCCTGAGACTGGCTAGTCAGGAGTGGCAGAGTGTGTGGGATTATAGGGGCAGGTACTTAATTCCAGCAATTTAAAGTGGGTATGTCCTACTCCCTTCAATAGAAAATTGAGGCAAAGGCAGCCAAGTGGTAAAGAATAGCTGATATCACTAATGAATTTTTCTCAATCCCTTTGGTGGCAGAGTGCAGGCCATAGTTTACTTTCACTTGTGGGGGTGTCCAGTACACCTGGAATTGACATTCCCAGGGGTGGACACACAGCCCTGCCATGTGCCATGGACTGGTGCAGACTATACTGGACCAGGATGAAGCTGGGGAAAACCTGCAATACAGTGATGGCATCATCATGTGAGGTAACAGAAGAGTAAGTCTTGAGAAGGGGAAGAAAATAGTCCAAATCCCTCAGAAAGCCAGTTTTGCTCTAAAGCAAAGCAAGGTCAAGACCAAAGGGGAGATCCAGTTTTTAGGAATAAATTGGCAAGATGAATGTTATGAGGTCTCAATGGATGTGATCAACAATAATAACAATTTGATTTCAATTATTAAACTGGATTATTATCATAATCCACACCCCATGGAGGATGAGATGGGTGAGTCAGCAGCTACATGGTACTTAGTTGCTGGCTGGGATTAAGCCCTGAAAAGTCAAGAATCAGTAAAACTAGTACGGCATATAACTGGGAGCTGATTTGGGCTGTACAAGTTGCTTTTGGAAAATGAGAATGTAATACTTAATTAAGCTAAAAGTCAGTCCTAGGACAGTGAAATTTCTCAATCCCATGGCACTAAAACAGACTTCTGTAAAGCTATCCTCCACTGAAATTAGCTATTTTATTTTTGTACTAGTTAATCATATCTTTGTATTCAACTCGGACAATAGTACTCTGAACTTATTAGCAATTATTAGAAATAATAGGAAATAATATTTCTTATGCTGTAACCTCAATTATAGTTGCTTATGCTAATTCTAACATTTAGTTCTAAATACAGAGGGTTTATTTTAACTGTGTAACACTTGGCGAAAGATGGAATCTTACAATGGAGGTTTGTTTATGTTTGTTTCTTTTTAGCAACTAGCTTTAGACTGTATCAATATAGCAATTATCTTTAATGAATCCATAATGATTGAATGCATATGGAATGTTCGTAGTATGTGTTGGGTAAAGAACAATAGTTAACCAATTATAGGACTAATTTGTCTTTAAGCTCTTTTATTTTGTAGTAGTTTATCTTCAAACCTGTCAATAACTTAGACGGTATAATGTAACATAGTTTTGAAAATTATTCCTGTATTGGTTTAATTAAAAAAAAAAAAAAAAAAGTTGTGAAAGTTTTTGGCTGTATGTATCCAGCCCAAATGAATCATTCATTTGTAGACACCTACACTGTAGAGCTCTGACACAGGCACAGTAAATCTGAGCTCTAGATTCTCTCAACTTTCACTTGACTAAGAGAGATGAACTCTAGGTTCCCTCCATTTTCACTTGAGTAAGAGAGATGTTAGGGGGGGATTAATCCACCCTGAAATGGGCAGCCATCTAAGGCATACATACTAAGTCCTGTTACAACTGGCAAAGATAGCATAGCAAACCCTTAGCAATAAAAGCGAACACATGAAGGAGGTAAAGAGAAAGTATATTCGTCATGGTGGAGCCATACTGTTTGAAAACTAGGCCTGCCCCAAATCTGTGAAAAGAAGCAATGGAGCATGCATCCCTATATTCTGTGTTTTGTTCTACCTGTGCACCTGCCCCTGTCAGTGGTATGTGAATGTCTGTGCTGTGCCAAGGCTTCTTTTGTATTAATTACATCCTTACACCATCGCTCCTTAGCATTTCTTCACTGGTGTATACAAAGAAATGAGATCAACAGATTGAGAGGAGCTTTTATTTGTCTCTGTGTCACTCTGTGAGGCTGCACATAAGACTTTGGTGTTGTAGGGATGTTGAGAAATTGGACAGGTGTTGAAGGAGGGCTACTTGCAATGAGCAAGAGCTGGAATTTGCATCCTGTGTGAGTGATGTTGAAGGAACTGGGCTTTTCCAGTTCTGAAGAAATGCCTTGAAAAGCATTTACAGATACAGAAAGGTCTTCTAAGTAGTGATGGAAAATATAACAAGTGGCAACAGCAGATGGTGTATGAGGCGGTTTAGGCTGCACATTAGAAAAAGAACTTGAGTAGGTGGATCATGTGGCACCGGGACAGGTCATCCAGCGTCTCCATTCTTGACAGTTTTTCAAGACTTGTCTTGATAAAACTCTAGGTGACCTAATGGTACAATGCTGGTCATAGTCTTGGTTTGAGAAGAAGACTAGATGGACCCCAGAGTTACAATGTTCCATGTCACCATTTCTACAATGTTGTGCTTTTCCTTTTGTAAGATGATATTGCTGTGATGTTCCTTCTTTCTGGCTCACCCTCAGCTATGTAGAATGATCTTACTGCTTGTTTACAATCCAAATGATTGCACTTCAAAAAGCATTAAGGCAAAAAGATGAGAATAAACTGGCATTCTTCCTCTCCTGAAAGGTCCATGTGTTTTGGTATCAATATTGTTCATTTCTGAAAGAATTTGCAACTGAAATTTTTTTCTATAAGTGGTAGGAAAGGTCTCAGTCTATAAACTGCATGGAAAATTTGCAATCACAAAATTGTCATTTTAAGGTAGTAGGAGAGAATGGTAGCTCTGGACCACCACTATGTCTTTCTGTGTGTGCTTAGAAGCAGACAAGTAATCAATGTACAGACTTAAACATGAATGTAATAAATTTACTTAATTCCTGCTACCCAAGGGACCGTTGGTATAGTAAAACACTAACAATTAAAACTTGCACATCAAGCTTTGTGGATCCAACAAATCCTCTAACTGTAGCCTGAATAAAATGTCAGTAAAAAAAACCTAGCAGTGTCCTCTTTACTAATTAAACAGCCTAACTCAGTATCATAACAATTTAAATTCCCAGGGAATATCTTCTGGAAGGAAGGTAAAATACAGTACTTGACTTCAAAGTGCATCTGCAAGAGGGTTTTAAATTTGTTTCCTTTTAAACCTTGGCTGACAAAATTCTGAAGCAAAAATGTTGTTTGATAAAGTTTATTTGGAAAGCAGATGCTTGCTGAGTCAGAGTTCATGGGATTAGAATATTGTACGCTGATCATATCAGGCAGCAGCTGTGGCTCTGATTCATGTGCCAGGTTTGCATTAAAAAGGGATATTTCTTCTGGGACCAATCAAAAATACTAATATTTGATCAAGGAATTACTAGCTGAATCTTTATTAATTGCATAGTGAGATGTTCTGTGACCTTTGTTTAAGATGATTCTTCAGCAGCTAAAACTTAGCTAATCTGTTTCATTTAGAGTAGACTAACCTCGGAAATATCATTAGGAACTAAGCATCTGCTCATCAATCAAGAAAGTTTTTATGGGAAGAGCTCTTAGTTGATTCCTCTTAAGAAGACAAAAGAGACTTCCATGTGAAGTAAGTCCATCGAAATAGCAAATGAATATGAAAGATACATCTGGATTTGATGCAAAGGTAAAGATGAAACTTGATTATGTAGGATGGAAGTAATTAAATTGCTTTTTTCAAGTTACTGTGGGGATACAGAGCATGTTTTCATAACCTCTGCAGTCTTGAGAATAACAGCTTCAATAAAGATGGAATTTCACGGTAGGATTTTACTTTATTCGCTACACTTGCTCAAGAAATCATATAAGTGACTTCAATCTCAGCTAGGTATGTCTTGCTAAAAAAAAAAAATCATAATTATTTTCAAAAAATGTCAGACCCTAGTATAGGGAAGGCAATGGCAATAAAAATGTATAAATGTTGCTGTGCATCTCGCTCTCTGCTGCACAAAGCATGCTGACTTCAGTGAAGGCTTTAGAGCAAGGTAGAGGTGAGGCCAAGTCAGCATTCCTCAGTCTCTAGGTTCTTCTTCACCAGCCTGCAATTTCTCACGTTTACTGTATTTGGGACTTACCAGCTCTATTGCCTACCCAAGTATGAATCTGGAATTTTTCCATAGCACTAATATATTTTGCAATCATAAGAAAATAAATATTTTTTGTTTATTTTCCTGGGTTCTTTCATTTTCATTAACTCTTCACTGGTTTGTGAATTTAATTTCTTCCTAAAAATATTCTTTATAAGTAGAAAACATGATTCTCTGTCCTAACATGTTAAGAAATCATGGACATTTTTTAGCAGGCAGTTTCAAAGCTGGAAAGAAGGGAAGTTTCTTATCTGTTAACGGTCAGCTTGTGAGTTACTTGGACTAGCAATCTGGTCATGTTTGTTTTTTTAGAGTGAGCAGAAAGGGAGTTCAGAAACAGCTCTGGGGGGTTCCAAAATCATGTGATCAGCTTTTAACACAGGCCTTTCATTAAGTTACATCTGCATTTGAATTTGGATGAAAACAAAAATTATTCCCTTGAATTTGTACAGTGATTTTATTTTTAAGCACTTTTCCAAAATTATGCATTGTTGAGTAAGCCAGTTAATGGGAATAGTTTAATCCATTCTTCTAAACGAAATGCTCCTGGTACAGCAAGCTGGAGCGATATTTCCCTATTTTGTTTCACTTGTTAGTCTTCAGGCAGAAAAATTAATACAAAATACAGCCTTTTCTTTCACCAGGAATGCGTCTATTATGAAGGTGTTGCCACTGTCTGATACACTGTTGAATGCAGTGGGATTTCTTTTTCTCAGTTTTTCAATTTTTCTGTTTGAACTGCATAGAAAACTTACCAGCAAACATACAGTAAGTATAGTGATTAAAAACTTAGAAAGCTGTAAATATAAAACCAGAATTCTCTGCTTCACTTTACTGCTCCTTCCTTTTCTCACAACCATATATTGCAGTCCTTAAGAACATGTTTCCAGTCCTTAAGAACATGTTTCCAGTCCTTAAGAACATGTTTCCAGTGCACTCATTTTCCACTTGGGGTGCACACTGGAAAGTGAATGAGGGTGGAGATGGAGTTCAGAAGTTTCAAGGTCCAGAATCCTCTTGCTTATTTTTTCCTTATTAATATACATCCTACTTGGGTTTTGATAAATCTAACTTCTCTCCATTTTGTAGCAGCAAAAAAGGAAGGAAAAGTATTTTTGACTCGTGGAGATGACATTGTTTGAAAGGATCTTGGCTGCTCCTAGCGTTTCCTTGTGGTTGCAGACACCATCTAGGAGAAAAATGCAGTGCTCCTGCTGAGCAGGGAACGTGCAGTGAATTGCACATCAATCAATGATAAGGTCTCTTTTTCTAAGCACTTCACCTTATTTCTTGTGGTCTTATTTCAGAAACAAAAAACCAAACACACCGAGGCCCCCTTGCCATTTGCAGCCATGCTTGGAATTTGCTCAGGTAAGTAGAATAAGCAGAAGTTACCAAAGGCACATGCAGAATTATCTCCAGTGATGCAAGAGTTCTGTAGAGCATCAGCTCTGGCCACATACTCAAATGTGCTCAAAGGGGCACAGCCTGAACTTTGTCCTTTCTGCTTTAAAAGTGGGTTTAGTTGCAAATTTTACAAGGTCTCTGTGAGGGTGGAGATTTTGCTTGGCTTGGTCTCTTTTTTTTTTTTTTTTTAATTTTTACATTGTAGTGCAAAACTTGCAGTTCTGTTCCAAAGAAATCAGATTGTAAACTGTATATAAAACAACAATATTTAGGACAGAAGAACCGGTAGTTTATTTCCTTTTCATTGACACTTCATCTCTGCTATTTAAATAAAATGTAGCAGGCTTGCTAGTAAGTCTGTGAAGAATCTGATAATCAAGGGTCTTTGAGGTCTATAAATTAAATCTCTTCAGTGACTATTTATTGAGATGTGTTTGAGCTCTATAGGATTTACAACAGATGCATGGTTTACTAAACAACCCTAAATTATGCTAAGCCTATGTTTTTCTGCTGCTATAGCGTTCAAGCTTCTAAAAGGATCTTATAAAAAGGAAATACACATTTTAAATGCATTTAAATTAATAATCTGGGTGTTCCTCTCTATAAAAAGACACATATAAGCACTCAACATAATGTCCATAAATATGACTACATCAACCCTCTTGTTATCAGGAAGCAAAGAAATGTGTATGTTGTTCTTGCTAGTTTTTGAGTTTTCCGTCAAAGAAATCAATACCAAACTTTTGAAAGACACAGAGATTTGAAAAAAAATGTTTTTTAAACTTGCTCACATGTCTTCTTTTGGTTGATCCTGGCCTCTCTTCTCATCAAAAGACCAGTAGATTGTGAGCAGGACTACATTTGCATTTCCCTTCAGCCATGTGATTGCCTGCTGAGACTCGCAAATGTACCTTTTGCCACACTGCTTGCAGATTTGGTTTTGATGCATATAAATGCTATGGAACTTTGAACTTGAATTGATGCACAACATGACAGTTGTTATGCTTCAAAATAATTGGTATGGGTTTTTTTGCTGGTAAAACTGGGAGAAGGAATTAATGAGAGATACTTTTTCATTTGCTGTTTCAGTGCTAAGCCGCTCTGGACTTTTTATGTCCTTTTTTTTCCTGAACTCTTCCTTATCCTACCTAATAATTAGTAACTGTGAAAAATAGCTCACTTTTAGAAAAAAGAGATGAGGTTTCTTGTTCTGATAATATATGGTAGAGCAGTTTTATTTTGCATTGTGTCAGTTGTACAGTTTGTACCTCAAGATTTCAGTAATTAAGCAAGGGAGAAGATGAGGAGGAAATATTTTTGTGGTGAGAAGGTGCTCTGAGGTTTCCTTGGTTTTTATCAGTGAGAAATGAAAGACCGCAATTCTTTTTTCTTGTTTAATTTCAATCAGGAAGCTTAATCATATTTCAATGCCAAATTAAATTCTGGTGCATTTATAATTTTGTGTATTTAAAATTTACTTCTGTTGTGTAGAAGGTGTTTTTTTAGCATCCCTGTCAATAGGGGAATCTCCTTTCGCAGTTTAGAAGGAAATGATTTGGGGTTTATATGCACTGTAAAAGTAAGATAGCAAGACTAACTCACTGCTATCTCATGCTTGCAGGTCTGTGATTACAGCATCTACTTGCTTTATTTTCAACAGCTTTTCATAGCAGTGTTTAATTCTGTAGGATCATTCAATTTGCTTCATGTTTCTGTCCTTGAAATACTATGAGTCTGATTTCTATTTTGATAAGAGGGTTCATGCAGAAGTCAAGGCTTCTAACTTCCAAAGGCTTTGGAGTCCTAGCAGCACCTCCTCCTTTTTGAGAGATTTAATTGCAAAGTAAGTGCTCTTCACTTTTCAAATATAATGAATTGTCCAGTGGGTTAGGACTATGTAAGGGTAAACTCTCCTACATGTGACAGCTTGAGTAACTCTGGGTAGAGCTGGAAGAAGAGTGATGGGATGCTCATACTCATAAAATCCTCCTTGCTTAAGACCATTTACTACACAGTGCCAGAATAACAATTAAAGCACTGCTTTGTTGGTATGTGGTAGCTGTGCCAAAACCAGTCCTAATCACAATGGCAGGAGCACTCCATTTCTTTGTTCTGCTGCCTCCTGTGCACACCAAGTCCATGGAAAAATGCTTTGGAGTGTTCCTGGCAGCCTATGAAGCTGCTTGAGTGCATGCTAATGATAAGTATATCTTACCAGAGTATGTTTAGGCTTATGGAATCACATGCAATTCCAACAATGTTTTTCAAAAGAGAAGAATGCAGCCTCACTGATGACCCTGTCTTCTCCTGCACTTTCAGAAGTGAGAATGTTTCTACAAATGATTAAACATCTCTGTTTAGTGTGGACATCACTGAACTCCAGCAATACACATTATAATGTATCATTATAATGGTTTGGAAATACTTTGGAATGCTTTGGTTTGGAAATGGTTTGGAATGCTTTAAATGTAATGATAAAGCAGCTTCTTTGAAGAATACTTAATTCACTGATGTTTTCCAGTGTGACAGTGAAAAGTTAGTAAATGCAGTTTTAAAGACTTTGGATTTATTTACCTCCTGTTCTCATTGAAGAGATCCAAACCCTGGCAGGTACCTGTCTTTAAAATCTGTAGTATAAATGTCACATGAGATTATATTTTCAACTAAAACAAAAGTCTGAAAAAATGACATGTTGGACAGAGAACAAATAGAACAATATTTTCTGTTTATGGAGCAATTCAGTTCAAAATAGAAAACTATACTTCCTTAATATTTTTCTTCTCTTTTGTGAAACTGTAGGCAATCGAGTGTTTATCCTAAAAGCAAACTCAAATAGCTGCCAACACTTTAAGAGAAATTAGTGTTACATAAGCATTTCATCTTAAGATTTCTTTTTCTTTCCTCAAAGTTTGTGTCTCTTTGCGTGAGTTACCCAGATAAACTTTTGTCCAGAAGAAATAAATATAGTGACAGATATTATAGTATTTAAAAACAGTGTTAAAAAATTCCAGTGCAAAGCAAAGTGACTATAGATAGCAGCAATACAGGTCAGGCAGTAAAGGGGGAGATTTTCTCATCTGACAGCCAGAGCCATGTGTGGTATGAAGTCCTTCCAGCCTTTCTCTCCTCTGTCTGCTTAGTCTTCTTCCTCTCAGTAATGTAGGTGTGCAAGTCTTCTCCCTTGCAGTAATGCCTCTGAAAACTGGTTGCAGCCCAAATATTTTCTTCACCCAAACTTTCTTCAGTTCTAGCAGAACCAATTTCCCATCTTCCTCTGCAGGAGGAACAGGCTTCTCTTGAGTCTTGATTTTGGTAGTCTTTTTCTTGGTGTGGAAAAGATGTGAGAATCTTAACTTTACTTATGCCTTTTTCTTTTCCTATGCTGTCAGAAATTAGAATGTTTCTAGAAATGATTAGTCATATCCATTTACTAAGGCTGTGTCATAATTTCCTGTAAAAACATATGGGAAGATATGTCTGTATCTATTCTTCATCATTATGTCTACAGAAACTTAGGAGGGCTAAAGAAGCTTTTGGAAATTATTTGATTTGTCCTGTTTGTCATGAAGCAACTTTCAGGGCTGGAAGTTGTAGCTTTAGAAGATGCTTCACTGATCCAAAGCATCCAGGATTCCAGAGATCTTGCTAGGCAGGATTTTATTCAGCTATATAATGGTCCTCAATGAAACAGAGCTCTGCAGGATTTCCTAAGTGTCTATTTCACATAACAGAGATTATTCCCATAGTGTTGCTGGAACTTGAGGATCAGAGGACTATTTATGTTCTATGTGGTTTTTTTAAGGCAAACCTTATAGAGAAAGTCGAAGTTGTATGGTTGTAAGATTGTTAGCCTTAGGAAGTGACAAAGGTTGGGTGTAGGGATTACTGTGTCTTCCATTTGTTTGCCTGGTAGCATCACACTGGGCATCAGGTGGCTTCTTGGCAATCCCTGAAAGTAGTCTTTGCAGGAATTCCAGTGTTGTCTTTGCAAATATGTTCCATTAGAGACCATCTGTTTCTTGTAGTTCACTCCTTTTGGCACTCTTGGAACTCCTTATTTTATCAGTATTAGTAGCTGTAGGCTGGGTAGTGTGTTGTGTGCTGTGGACCCTGACAGTGTGAGGTATGTGGCTGGCTCACTACAAGCTCAGAGGTGTGGGTGCAGTACCTAAATATGTCCAGAATATGCACAGTAATGAGATCTTCCTTAAGCGATCAGGCATTCTATTTACCATTTAGTGGGGTATTTTCCATTTCTCTTTCCAGTGCCCCCAAGTGCCAGTTTGCAGTTATTGTGCTCCTGTGAACAGGGCTTGCCTTTCTTGTCCATTCATAGTGTTTTATGGCTTGTAGTTACAGTCTTATGTCAAGAGAAGTGCATTGGCAAAAGAATTCTTAAAATACAGTGACAAACTCAAAAATCACCAAGCTTTTACTCTCTTTTTCCAGTTTGTGTTTGGAGTGCTTGTGCTATGGAAGGAGTTAGATAATCAGAAGTGATTTGAGCATGGTGTGCCATACCCAACACCCCTCTAGCTCTTTCCTCAAGGACTCCAGCATGATGCAAAGCTAATCTGCAAGAAAAATTGTGAGTATTAAAAACAAATGAGTAGCTGCTGTGCTCCTTCTATTTCTCACTTCTGACCCTTGTCTAGCCTTCTAAACAAAAGAATCTAGCAATCTGTCACACAAAGTATTCTTGACATCTCCAAAATGAGCTTCCCCCCTCCTCTTTTTTTCCTTCTTACTTAGATTTAAGTTGTTCCATAATTAAAATCTCTTTGACATCCTGCTTGCAGTCATATCCTGTTGCAGGATTGGTATCCATCTGGCTCACAGCTGATGGATACAAACCCACTCTCCTCACATCAGACACCATTTGAGAACCCATGACCTTAAATATCACCACAGATATATTTTTAACCCCCTACCAAGAGTAATAATAGAATCTCCTGACTTGGAAGTGACCCACAAGAATAATCCAATCCTACGAATCACACCATGTGCCTGAGGGCATTGTCCAAACACTTCTTGAACACTGTCAGGCTTAGTGTCATGACCACTTCCTGGGGAGCCTGTTCCAGTGCCTGACCACGCTCTGGGTGAAGAAACTTCTCCTAATATCCAACCTAAACCTCTCCTGACAGAGCTTCATGTCATTCCCTCGGGTCCTGTCACTGTCACCAGCGAGATCACTGCCA
This sequence comes from Vidua macroura, assembly GCF_024509145.1. Classification (NCBI taxonomy): domain Eukaryota; kingdom Metazoa; phylum Chordata; class Aves; order Passeriformes; family Viduidae; genus Vidua; species Vidua macroura. The sequence continues at coordinate 40,730,706 of NC_071572.1, read as the reverse complement.
GCTCCTCCACTTCCCCCCATGAGGGAGCTGCAGACCACTGTGAGGTCTCCCCTCAGACTCCTCTCTGAATTCAGACTCCAGGCTGAATAGGGTAAGTCACCTCAACCACCCCATATCATGTCTCCTCTAGACCCTTCACTATCTCCATAGCCTTCCTTTGGATGCTTTCTAATAGCTTTTTTATTTTCTGCCGTGGCGCCCTAAACTGCGCATAGACTTGAGGGTGAGGCCAGACCAGCACGAGCAGAGCAGTGTCTTTCCTCTCTCCAGCCTCTTATTCCTCAGTCTGTACCTACATCCAGGGTTTCAATGTGTTTAACAGGAAAATCACACAGGTGGATACCTGGCTCAGAGCCTGGTGCTCCCAGCAGAATTTTGAGGGTTTTGATCACAGGTCAGCTTGCAGGTCTGGTGGCTGCAGTGGGGTACACCTTTCTCAAAGGGGGAAAGATCTCTGCTCAGGAGTTAACATGGCTTGTTGGGAGAGCTGTAAACTAGATTTGAAGGGGGAAGGGGATAAGCCTGGCTCACTAGGGATAAGCCTAGGGGCAGCATGCTGATTTTTGAAGGACAATAGCAGAGGTAGGAAATGGTGTCTTTAATGTAATGAAACTGTAGCAAAAGGAGAGGGGAAAAGCTAGTTTCTTGATAGAATGCTGCCTGACAAAAATAGTCAAAAGGCACTTGTAGTTGGCTCTTTTATGCAGTCTTTATACAGAGCTTTTGATACAGATTTCTGAGAAGAAGGACTTAAGTGGCTCTGCACTCCCATGCGCAGTGCTGCCTCCGAAAATAGGTCCACCCTTCTCCACTTCTGCTTCTTCCATGCTCATGCAGAAACAGGAAATTCAACGGTGGGCAGATTCAGGAATTCACAGACAATGGGAGCACCTTGGGGAGCCCTGGTGGAGGATATGGCCCCACGGGGCAGTGAGGTCACAGAGCCCCTCTGACTTGTTCTGTGCCAGCTGTGGGCAATTCTGCAACAGCAGCAGCAGCAGCAACTGCAGCATGCTGCGAGCGTGGCAGGTCATGGTCCTCACCCAGTGCCTCCTCCTCTTTCTGGTGGTCCTGCAAGCCCAGGACACCCAGTCTGCTCCAATACAAGGGCAGGGAGCAGGTAGGCAGGCTGCACCCAGCCCCAAGCTGGCAGCAGCAGGGCCAGGGCTAGGGCAGGGTGAGCCAGAAAGGCTCCACAGTGCAGCATGGGGCAAACACACCATGAGGAGGTGGGGGGGGGGGGGGGTGGCTGCAGCTACTTTGGGGGGAATGAGGGGTTCCTAACAAGCAGAGAGGTGGGGAGTGACAGTGTGGGGCCAGAAACTCGGCAGTGGGTTCTCCACCACTTGATTATGGTTAGCCAGCCTCCTGGTGTGTGCTCTGTCACTACATGACCTCTGTAACATTCTGTATTCAGGTATGACAGTGCAGAGCAGAATGTGTAGTGAGTACATCTCTTGGGTTTGATTGTAGATGTGGCCAGAGAAAGGGCTTTTCCAGCTCCTCAGGTGGATTCTGTGCTGGTTCCCAGCTTATATCCCACAGGTGAGTATCTGAGAGTCTCTACTGACTTCACAGGGCAAGCTTTCCTGTTCCATGTTATCCATGTGAAATGTAACTTCATCATTTCTGTTGTCCTCATATAAAGCTAGAACAGGGAATGATTTCCAGCAGACACTTGAAGTTACAAAGAAGGTCCTGAAAGGCTTGGAGGAAACTGAAAACGGTTAGTACAACTCACTGTTAACTGTTAGGACCTGGAGAGCTGTGCTTCTAGCTTCCTGTGCAGCAGGAAGGGGTCAGTCAGAGCCTCACTGCAGGGACACTTGATTTCACACCTTGCATGGGCTGCAGAGCCACAGAGATGGTCCAGCATGGTGTCTGCTACCAGCTGAGCTCCTAGATGAGTCCCAGGGGCAGCTGCTGCCACAGTTGCACAATTACTGGTCAGAGTTGCTTTGTGCAGATGTGAATATCCAGATGTCACGAACAGGTGTGTGCTGAATTTGTGTTCAGCTCATGCAAAGCCCAGCTTCAAGGCAAGAATGACAACCCAGGAGAGATTCTGCAGGCACTTCTGCTTGTGATGGAGTTTCAGCCAGCAGACTCATAGCTGTGGTGGGATGAGTATGGCTGTTGGTGTTGCTTCTGGAATTTGTGAGGGATGTGCAGAGGAGCTAACGGCTCTTGAGCCAGGAGAGGGAGAGCACCCTGCCAGTCACTGGAGGAGAGAGGGCCCTTGGCTGCTGGAAAGGAGGTACAGGTAGTTTTGGTTTGCAGGGACCAGCAGGCTTTGTCAGGGCTGCAGGCAGTGTTGAGAAAGAAACAGGAGCAGCTCTCTGATGACAACTGTTGTCTCTCGTGTGTGGAGGTTACTTCCAGCAGGGTGCCACAGAGATGCTTGTGGTCTTGTCTGGATAGGAGAAGAGATTGCTCACCTCCCACCACACCCAGTTCCCAGGAATTTCAGAACTTTGCTCTTTTGGGAATGATGTCACTTGTGAGATTATTTGTAGCACAGAGCACAGTAATGTGTGCTGTTTTCTCTTCTGCAGGGCAAGAGCTTGAAGAAGAAGCCAAGACTAAGAAAACTGAATTGCCAGACTTGTACTATATTCTAGGGATTACAGTAGGCTTGGGGGTGCTGCTGCTTTGGATAATTGTATGTTGCATATGTCTGTCATGGCTGAGGGAGAAAGACATGTGAGTTGGCTTTTTGCTGCATTTATTAATTGCTGGCTTGACAAAGCATCTGCTGGCAGTACTCTGCAGAGATTTCCTCAGTGCAGTCCTTTAACTGTCCTCTCAATTAATACCGATGAGTAGTTGTTTCTGAAATGCATTTGCACAGGGGCCCCCAGAGACGTGGAGCAGCACCAGGACAAGCTCTGGAAAAGCAAAGATCAAAGAGGTAGAGGTGAAGCAGAGTCAGGAGAAGGACCAGCATGCAGATCTCCCAACTCTGCCCACTTCCTTCAGCTGCTTTCTGGCTTATGGTGCCTCTTCACAGGACAACTGGGTATCTGTGGATTCACCTCACCCCACATCATCCCAGTGTCCCTGTAACCAGTATCAACAGGGATATTGTGCCTCAGAAGACCATATTTTTTTTCAATTAATAATATATATATATTTTTCAAAAAACAGTGAGTTCTTGCCTGTTTTGGCTGTTTCTGTTTGGGTAAAATGCACAGAGCTGGCACTAGGGCTGTATCTGTGATAGAGGCTGTCAGAGACCTGCCCTGCAGTGTGGGACACCTTTGTATCAGCATCAGCCTGTTTTCCTCACTGGGGCTGTCATCAAGGCTTTCCTCCACCAGAATGAGGTCTTGCTGGTGAGACATGAGGTGCAAAAGCTTGTCCATGAGCTTACTTGAGATGTTGCCCTGAATCAGGATTGTCTGGGTAGAGAGGGAAGGAAGTGTTCAGAAGGATGGGCACCCAGTGCTGAGCACATCAAGCAGGGCTGATGGGGTGATAGAGGCTGCAGGTGCAGCAGTGTCCCCCACCCCAGAGCTCAGAGATGATAAATGAGTAGAAAGTTGCAGCAGGGCTGGGTGGGAGAGGAGAGTGAAAGCAACGTGCTGTTAATCACAAGGGTGCCATTAAAAATAAAACAGATTTAAAAGAAATAACAATAAATAGAAATAATAATAATAATAGTAATAAATGTAAAAAGACGGAGTTTAAGCATTGCAGACTGTCAGCAAAGAGAAGGAGAACCCTTGGAATACGTGACTGTACTCAGTCACGCTGGCTAAGTACAGCAGATCCCGTCCAGGCTGATGTGGAGTCTTGACTTGCAAGGTTGTTTTCAGAGCATGTCAGATGACACAAAGTATAGACCCCAAAGTCAGTTTTATGACACCCCTTCCCTGCAACTGTCTGAAGGATGCAGCAACCAGGCAGAAGAGGCTTTAGACATTGTCCTGGGCTGCCTTGCAGGGCATAATAAACACCTCTTCCCAGCACCCCTCCCGCTGTGCAGAGCCCCCCATGTCACCCGGTCAGCCCAGCTGCTCACCTGACTGTCTGTGCATTCCCATTCTGTGCACCTGCAGGAGCTTCCCTGCTGGGCTTTTGCCCACTCAGGTGTCAGCAGCCAACGGTGAAATTCTTAGTACAGGGAAAGTGTTCTAGAAGATGCCAGAAGAGTTCTTTGAGGATGGCTGATGTCTCTGGTGTGTGTAGGTTATTGCCAGTAGCATGCCAGAGAGATGCTCATAGGGTTCTTATCTCCCACCACACTCAGTCCCGAGGAATTCCAGAACTTTGCCCTTTTGAGAATAAGGCCTTTGGAACTACAGTCAGCAGGGCTTTTGACCTTCCATGCAAAAAAACCAGACTCATAAAATCAAAATCATAGACTCTCTTGCGTTGGAAGAGATCCACAAGGATCATTGAGTCCAACTGCTGCACAGGACACGCCAAGAATCACACCAAGTGCCTGAGAGAATTGTCCAAATGTTTCTTGACTTCTGTCAGGCTGGTGCTTCCAGGGAAGCTGCCATTTGCTGTTCAATACCATGTTATGCACAGCAAGACTGGGAACTGCTGTGCTTGTGTGTGTCGAGGCAGTGGTTTTTCAGGGGATCCCTGTCATCCACACCAGCTTGTGCATGTAGGTCTAAAATGTCCCACACATTATAGAAATATTTTTAAAATTTAATTTTTTTTCTACCACTCAGGCACAAAAAATTCTCCAGGAGAAAGAATAGGACAGATCTGAGGGAAGAGAGCCCTTTTTTGTAATGTATCAGTATTATTCCTGTCACCAGGCTAATACATTGAAGGCAGTTCTGCTGAAAAGCCATTCAGATGCAGTGAGTTGAGCAATGGTGTAATTTAGTGCTGGGCAAACAGCAAAGGCTAGATTTCTCAGTTAGGCTCTGCACTCTGTAAGTTTGGATGTGTTCAGGAGTTTGTCTCAGGTTGGACTATGCTTTACTTTTTTTCCTTTTAACTATCATGCATTTATAAAAATCTATTTATGGAAATACAAGGGTTTCATGAATAAATGAGATGGCATATTCCTTTCTTCGTTTCGTGAATTACAGTATCAACATTTTAGAGCCTGTTCATGAATTAATAATTACTTTAATCAATAAAAATAATTACAGTGCTAAGAACATTTTAACAATGAATGCTTTCATGCCGTTTTCACTCCTTTTTAATTAAAGCATGACAACTCATATTTACCATTTTCATCATGATCTCTCTAAATGGTGAAATTTGTCATCTTTGACTTGGGCTCTAATTATAATTCTTTTAGATGGTTCAGATTTCTTCTCATTCTTCAATTATGCTTGCTCCAATTTTAAATGGAAAAAAATTTCCTCTCTAAATCTCTTTCATGCTGTAAGAATATCTTTGACTTTATAATACCCATTTTAAATATTCTATGCGAGCCAAAATAAATGCAAATTAAATATATGAAATAGAAAAACAAATATAAACTGCTGAATATAAATAAATTCTGGAGAAGACCAATTATTTCCAGTTTAAATGCATCTATCTTACTTCAGTATAGCATGAAATATTGATATAAATTTGCAGCAAATACAGAAATTGTAATAAGACCATAATAAGCTTGCAAAAGCAGCATGCAAACTTAATTTTTGTGCCTGTGACACAGCCTCCAATTAAATGATCTCTTATTATTTTTTCGTATGGAATCTCTTCCTTGCTTTTTCACTAGATAGCATGGCATTCCCGCCAATATGGTAACTTGCTATGATAGTCTTCTTCAACCTGTTCTCCATAATTGCCTTAGTATTTTTTTATAATCTTGGCCACGTGAGAAAAAATTTCTTTTCCTGATCACAGTGAGATTTGTTTGCCTCACAAATTTGTGAGTTCTGTCGGTGCTTCAGCGATGTTTTGCCTGTTGTGATCTAAGGGATTGGGCCACTGAGGAACTACAGGGGAAATTATTATGCTTGACTTGATCACAATTAGGCAAGTAGGACCTTTTTAAATTCTTTGCTTTGTAAAATACCATGTAATGATAAGAAATCTTATGAGCACTCTAAGAGCTTTTTACTTATTTCAAACTCAACCTTCAGGTGCTTCAAGAATCAACTTAGCCTGGAGACTTCCTCATGTGGATTCATATCAGCAGAAAAACATGTGACTGTGATAGGAGGATCAGTGCAATGTCTCTTTGTATTCCCCAAACCCCACAATGGTTTCTTCTGACACCTTGCTGATATTATTTTTGTCATTACATGCCTTTGGTACAAAACGTCTGCAACAATTTGCTTTCCAGCACATCAGGTTTGCTTGCAAACAGTGGAGTAAAGAGGTGCATTTGGGCAGGTATCGGCGTGCTGCAGTTGCTGTGCCTGTCAGGTGGTTTTACCTATCCTAAGGATGTTTTCAGCTGACCTTTTTGGTTTTCAGTCACTGCAAAACATCTGCCTAAAAAGCCAAATATCTCCTCCTGTGCCTGTCAGAAACTGTCACTTACAGCCAGACGGCTGCTTCAGGAATTTGTTGGGCATCAGTCTGCAAACAGATCCCAACATTTGAATCCAGCCTCCATGAACTACTCTGATGGGACAATTAAGGACCAAATTACAGTTTGTGTGCATGGAGGGGAGCAAGTTAAATTGGCAGACGAAACCAGATTCCTGCTGTCATATCTCTGGAGTGCTTGACTTAAAGTCATCACAAGGTTGTTTCAACACAATTTTGTGCCTGCACTTTCCAGTACTTTTAGAGGATCCATTAGGAGGAAAGCAGCAAATAATTCAGTACAGAAATAGGTCATCGTAAGGATTAAAAAATTTGAGATGCACAGTTCAGAGCTTTGCTGCTGAAACTAAATTAGCAGTCAGCAGCTACTTTCTCTGGTTGACTTTTTCAATTGCCTCATACAAACTGGCTTACTGTGCTGGAAATCCTGGGGTTAATTCCAGCTCTGGAACAAGGTGTGCTTCTGGGTGCCCACGTCCCTGCTGCCTTTTACCAAACACTTCTGACCTGTCCTGCTTTGTCTCTTCTTTGTGGCCAGGTCCTTTTTCAGACTTTTTCCTCGCTTCTCCCAGCTTCTTTTCCATGGAGGCTCTTCTGGCTCTGTCTAGGCATTCCTGTCTGCCCCTGGGTGCTGCACTTGTTTGCACATTGGATTACACTGTGGTATTTAGTACCAATATAGTAGTTTAAAAAGGAACAAAAGTATAAAACTTGATAATAGTTACATTGTGTTTTTTATCTGGAGGGCAATGCCCCATTACAAAATATGTGTATAAGTACTGCTTTACTTGTAATTGAGATTAGATGGTATATGAGACTCTTGTTGGCTTTTTGCACACAACAGATTTAATTTGTGGTATATTAATTGCATTTGGTGTGTTATCATCTTAGTGCATTTTAATAACAAAAATTATTTTTAGAAATTTTTCACTTTATGTGGGTCACAGTATTGAGGAAGTGTATTTTTTAAAGTATTTGCATAATCTGTTTTTTGCAGGGAATATGGACAGCTTTGGACTGGATTGTCACGTATGCAAACAACTAAGAGACAATCACTGATTTTTACATTTTTTTTTTCAGTGGCAGAGAATAGATTTTTGTGAAATCCAAAGCAGCAGTTGCTATTTCAGTATGGACAGTAATTGCTCTAATGAAGCAGAGAGGAGCTCAGATACCTATTTTCCTGGCATGTATTCTGCAAGATACTAAACAGTTGAAATATTATACCCAAATCCAATGTCAAAATTCTTTTTCTGTGTTATTTTTTGAACCCAGAATATTAATATCCGTCCGAAAAGTAGGTTGAGCAAATATTTGCATTTAGTGGACTTATGATTTGCTATTGGTGGCTACCTTAAATTATTTCAAGACATCTAAGAATACTTTGCTGTGACATGATACAGCTTTTCCTCTAAAAAAAGGCATAAAAAATAATTGCTCTATAAGATGTAACATTTATGAGGTTGTATGAATGGTTGCATAATGTGCACATGGTGAAAGCTGTGCATTTCATGTTAAATACAAGAATGACTGTACACTGGGAGGGAATATTTAAGAAATCATGAGAACTATAAAGGGCCATCTGCTTCATGCTCCATTTTCATTTGCTGGATTAACCCACTGCAATATTTAAATAGATAATGAATTGCTGTTTCATCTACTCATTAGATTTTTCATGGCACAAACCTACCTCATAATGAAAAGGGTTTCCTTTCTATGCAGGGAGAGGGCAGTTGTTCAGGAAGAGGAAAAGACAAAGCATAATACGACAAATGGCATGAGCTACACCTTTCCTGTTAACCTTTGCTGTAATTCCAGGTTTTCCTACTTGCTCTTGTCTGTCTTCAACAGTGGTCCTAATGTTGCTATGGAGTGGCAAAGGGGGAATGAAGAGTGGGGTCCTGTTACTGTCCTCCCTCCCGTTCTTCTGGGCAGTCCCCTGCCCTGAGTAGGAGAGTGAATGGGGAAGGTGTGCTGTGTTCTGCTTACTCTGCCTGCTTGCATGGACCTCCTGGGTTGTTGCTGCTGAAGTCTTCATTTTCAACGGAAACACGGAACTGTGGAATCATTTGGGTTAGACCTTCAAAGTTCATCTAGTTCAACCCCCCTCTGCCATGTTCAGGGACATCTTCTAGTAGATCAGGCTGCTCAAGGCCCCATCCAAACTGATTTTGAACACTTTGAATAGCTCCTAGGCTGCTCTGACCCTTCTCCTTGCTGAGATTAGCAGAGTTGACAGGCTCAGTAGCATGAAGCTTGTGCAAAACATTCTTTCATCTCTTTCTTTTTCTCCTCTTTCGTACCAAACAGGGGCAATGGAGAAGGAGTCACTGTGGTTGCCAGTGTGCTCTGAGACTGGACCTAAATTTTGGGCTTTGCTGCAACAGCAGACAGTATTTGAGTCTCATAGTTCTGTAAATATGCATTACTGCTCTGCCTAACCAAATAAGCAGTGCTCCTTTGTTTTGTGAAAGTTTTCCAGGGAGTGTTTTTTTAATGAATAAGCATTTCAAGGTAGTAGGGGAAGGGTAACCTTGCCCTTTTGGTGAAGGGTAAGTCCTGGATATGTTTGCATTTTTTAAAAAAGAGGGAGTAATCTTAAGTGTTCTGATGTTATTTTTAAGATGGGAGGATGGCTGAAGAATTATTTACCATAATATTATTTGAAGATAATAAACTGCATAGTCGGATTTACCTAAATAGGCCTAATAAAGCATTTTAATCTTTCCAGTGTAATTATGGTTATATTGCAGAAACACAAAGCAAATTACAGCCAACGCCTTAGAATCTGATGTTTGCAACAAAAATATGTTACAGGAGGACATTTGAATACATTGTTTTAAGAGAAAGGCATCTGGTTTGGATGACCCACCAACCCTGGAGTAAATGCAGGTGATCAGTCCAGAGCTTATGTTTTCATAAAAATTCCTGTTATCCACAGTCTCAATTCTAGTGGAAACAGCCCATTAAGATCTCATTGCTAGGCTGAATGCATGGTTCAGATTACTGTTTTCCCCATGTGTACTACATTTGTTTACACTGAATTTCACTTGCCATTTTATTGACTAATCACTTGATTTCATGAGGTTTTTCTGCAGTTCTCTTCCCTCACAGCATAAATTGCAGGCTGCACAGTGCTTCTGCCTAGAGGCAGACTGTTTGCTATTATGCAATTCAGTTTGAACTATCTTACCATCCTACTTTAGCACTATTTGTGAAATAGGATCTTATCCTTCAATTCCTCCTTCTGAGTTCAGTTTTGCTGGAACTCAAGCTCTTCCTCATTCCCTCGCCTTCTTTTGGAGAAAAGAATATTTAAAAATTCATGGGCTGAAATGCTTCTTCCTGGATTTCTTGCTCTGTGTGAGAGCATTTCCCTTTCATAATGGGCAGTTTCAGCATTTGTTTGGTTTAGGAAAATGACTTGCCTGAAAATATATTTTGTCCAGTTTGGACAAATTGGCACTGTCATGCCTTGTTGTTCACCTTGTCAGCCTTCTGCCATCTCTGTCCAGGTTATTCTGCTGGGCATTTGTTAGGAAGAGAAAAAAGTGAAGTATGAGTTCTCCTTGGACTCTGAGAAGTTCAGTGGGAGCATTTTCTAGCATATGGCTGCAGGGAAATCAACAGAGAAGGTCAGTCTCCTGCCTGCATCTTCAGTTCTGCAGTCAAGAAACTGCAGAGCGTAGAGTGGGAACCCATGAAGCTTCTTGGCAATACATCATCATTATCCAAAGGGTTTGTGCATGGGATGAAATTTTTCAATACAAACATCATTGAAAATTCCAGAGCTTGCTGTACACCCACCTCATCGCATTAGAAAGGCACAGTCAAAGTGAGCTTATACCTGCCCAGTTGTACACTGCTGCTCCTACAGTCAGAGTTCAAGCAGTATAACTCAAATAAATCCTAGTGAGTCATGTGGGGTTGATGGGAAGATGGGAATGTGATCTCACTTCCCTAACTGCAAGACAGCTCCAGAGAACTTCATTGTTCAGCAGAAGCTTCAACAGATTACTAAGATTTGTTCCTCAGGCACTGGCTTCACTTGTGCTGATTACACACCTCTGTGCTGTTTCTGCAGCTCATTACTTGAAGCCAGATACTTATTTTTATTCTTTTAATTCTTTCAAGCCCCTATGAGCTTGATGACGATATAAACATTAAAAATTGCCTTAAAAATATGGACGATTATTGATGCAGTTTAAAGATATTTACAAGCTTGTGCATATTAGGCAATATTTTTTCTAAGTAGATGTGACTTGTTTTATCAGTCAAAGAAACTCAGAAATATTTAATCCTGGATTACAGTACAGAAGATGACTGGTGAAAGGGATGTTGTGAACTTTCAAAAAGAGCAGGGCATCTTGGTTGCCATCTGGTACAACTGCTGCAAACAGTAACATTTAAAAATACTTCTAATTGAAAGTTAAGTGAATTGGCTTTGATCTACCTGGCTATAAAAATTATTAATCAACTTAGAATAATTATGAAGCATTTTTTGGCATGCAGTAGCTTTCCCAATTTCAATGAGTTCATGGACTTCATTAATAGTGGCCATAAAAACACAAGAAGCACTATGGTTATTAATTAGGGAAAAGTCAGTTAAAAGTGAGAATTTATAATTTTCATAATATGACACATGTTCCCTGAAAGATTTAGAGTTAACAAGCAAGTATATTTTGTTTAATTGTTGCGGTTAATAAGAAAAAAAATCACTCTGCCGCAGAGATTCTCTCATTAAAAGTTGATAACATTTTGCAGAAGTAGTGAAGCCCTCCAAATATGCAAGATTTCTAATGATAGCATGTGGCCCTCTGTGATTACCTATACTCCAGAGACAAAAGGAAATACTCTGTGTCCCATACTCAGTGTGTAGGAGGTAGCTCCCCTTGGCAGCTACTATTGAGATTTGTAATTTTAGACTGTAAAATCAAGGTTAAACTTCCCTGTCTCATATAGGTAGATGCCCTATCCCTGGAAAGGCCAGGCAAGATGGGGCTCTGAGTGACCTGCTCTAGTGGAAGGTGTCCCTGACCATGTCAGGGAAGTTGAAACTAGATGATCTTTAAAGTCCCTTCCAACCCAAACCATTCTCTGATTCTATGATGATTCTGTGATGATTCTGTGTTGCATGATGGTGGCTGATCTGAGGAGTCTCCCTTCTTTTCTCTTTCTAACAGCTGGATAGGAGTTACATGAACAAATTCAGAACCTCTAGGCTTTCAATTATGAGGCCAGAAATATGTTGAGCACACTGGAAAACTTAAGTCCCATCAATAATTCAAAGTGCTTTACAAATTTTTCAGTCTAATGCATTAGTAAATAAAACATAATAAAGTCTTTAGATGTGAAATAAATGAAAATGAAATATAAAGTCTAGTTTGCTTTAATAATTATAATTGTTTATTGTGTGCTTCAACATTATTCTATTAAATCTTAACCCTGATTTGCTGAGACTGACATTTTTTAATTCCCTGAATTATAGTAGATTGCACAGTATTGAACTGAGACTAATGAAAAGGAAAAATTAGGAAAATGTATAATATGCATCAAAAATAGCTCTGGAGCATTTAGGATACTATTTTAAATTTGCTTTTTAGTGCATTCTCCCTTCTTTCCTTATACTTCTACCTTAATGCAAGACAGGTCTTTTTATGGGGGGTTGAAGTACTGTCAATTCAGGTTGAAGTGGTGAGTGCTGTTTACTTTTATTACTATGATTTTCAGACTTTCCTCCACATACCAGTGGGAAAACATTGGTAAAGGTCTTTTAGTCGTCTTTTAGAACTTAGGGAAAATGTACATTTTAGATTTCCCTGAAAGTTGGAACCAAATAACAGTGAAAAGGTTTGGGCTGGGTTTTTGCCAGTGATGGCTTGTCAGACTCCAGCTGTCTCAGACTCTGAAGCAGGAGGGCACTGTGGGGCCATTTTGGAGTCTGTGCCCCTTTCCTTCTTGCAGCCCCAGAGGATTTTGAGACTGTGTAACTCTGACACAAGAGATGTAAAAATGTTCCTCCCAATGGTTTTGATGCCCTTCTCGTGCTGGCCCTGGACCATCTCTCCACCTTTTGTCCCATTTCTAAGGCATCTAGTTTTGATGATCGTCATTGTAGCAGTCACGTGTTGTCTTTTCCAGAGGGAGGCATTCCTGGGGTATGCATCACATTCCTAGAGGCAGATGGTTTTATTGAGTATGGGTTCACCTTGCTTGAGGATAGTTTACTGTAGGAACTGCTCTCAGACAGTGTTGTGGCCAAAAAGGCACATGGTTCATCTTCCTCTTCCCTGCAGTTCTCTGACACTGCCTGAGCAGACTTGGCCCTCTCCAGTGTGGCCCCGTGGCTGCCTGTTGCCTGCCGTGGCATTCACCTGCCTACTCAGTTTCTTGCTATAAAGCCCTGTTGTTGTTTATTGCAGCAGAGCCTTTTCAGGTGCTTTGAAAATCCCCCCAAAAATCATTTTGCTTTGTCCAGTCTGGACTGGATGGGATAAACACAGAAGAAAATGGAGCTACTGGTGGGACAGAGAATTAGATGCTGGCCCTCCTTTTGCAGTGTTGTCAAGACTTCCGACATCTCTGAGGTTAGGTGGGATTCTAGGTAACGTGCTCTGAGATTTATGTGCCATTCTTCAGTGTAAAATGTACAATGTGCCTCTTTTCTTCATCTTTGAACTTCTCTTGTGAGAAGTTTTCACATACAGATTTCACATACATATTCTGTTTTCACATACAGAACATCTTTGACATCTATCCTGGGCTGTACAGCTGTTGTACGTCTAATTGCCCTCTTGGCTGTTATTGAAACAGGGCATGATCCATTCATGAGATGAGGCATGGGAGAAGTAACTGTTATTCAAGGAAACGGAATCTGAGAACTCAAGAGGTTTTATCCAGACTTGGTTCCATTTCTGTTATTTTTCTGCCTTTTTTTAGTAAGTTTTCTGAAGCCTGATAACAGTGAACACAAAGGATAAACAGAGAAAACACTTGTGTTTCCAGGGAAATGCCCTTATTTTGGAGACTAAGGATTTGCTGAAGAGGTTTAGTGTGCCCTGTTGTCCACCCATCCATAGGCAGGACAGTGAAATTTGAATTTCTGCTGCAGCTGACTCCATTTTGCAATTCTTTGTTGCTTTCCTTTGGTTAAGCAAGTAGAGCTAGATTTCGTGAGGTGTTAACTTTGGTGTCTGTTATGCTATTAATTTCCTATTCAGGTATCCAGAGAAAAGCTGTGTGTCCGTGTGAAACATTACAGCTGTGCCAGCATTACATTTGTCACTTTCTGCATGTGTAAGGAGCTATGCATTTCATTTAACAGAAAATAACAAAAAGGCATTTGGGTAATTTCAAGGAATTATCATACTCCATAGTGGTTTTGGATTGTATTTTTGTGTTTATAGCAGCCTAGATTGCTCTTTATCTTGTGGGAATGTATTGTATTTAATCTTTTTTTCAAGATCCTTTAATTAGACTTAAATGTATTATTTTTGAATTTCATCTTGTCTTATAGGAAAAGCATAAAAATGTAACATAATTTATTGTTTTAGTAAATTATCTGCTTAAATAATATTCTCATGTCTTTTACCATTATCACTGTAATTTTGGATCCCTCTGATGCTTCTATATTCTTTTTCAAAGAGTGTACTTTACTGGAACTGAACATGTTTGCAATCTATAACATAAAATATAGATTTATTGTTTTAATTAATTTTCCAATTCATTCCGTCATCTTAACTGAACTTCTGTATAAAGTGGGACTTGTCAGTGAACTATCCAATATAAATTTCACTCTTTTCCCATTAGAATGGTTTAGTGAAGCATTCAGAAATATGAGTGTTCTAAGTACTTTTCTAAGCTTTCTGCATTGTATACAATATGTTTAATATTGTACACTTATTTAAATGAAGTATTTCTAGTGACCTCAGGCCTTTTTTAAATTTTGATCAAGTAACTGAAATGTTTTCTGTAATTTGCAAAATTTTACTACCCCTATTATTTTGTCCTTAAGACAGATCACAGGATTTGTAGGGTTTTTTGTTTCGTGGATTGGGTGGAGACATTTTTCCATGGAAAAGGTCATCAAAGTACTAGCATGCTGCATTTAATATGCTGAGCAGACTCATCATAAATTCTTTTACAAATTAAACTGCATTGTAAGCAAAACTCTGGGTTGCTGAAAAATTGAAAAAATAATTTCTGTAGCTGTTCTGCTCATTTTATGCAGGAAGACTATGGAAGGGGCTTTGGTCTGGAGACATCATTAAAATTGGAAATACAGACTTAGGTATGTCTTGTCTTGAAGTGAGATCTCAATTTGTATGTAAATAGTTTGTGATCAAGGCTAATTAATTTTATTTCATTAAAACTCAGAATAAGTGTTATGATATTTTTTTCATTTCAGTGAAATGTATGTAAATGTTGTTTTCCACAAGGCTCCAAAGTTTGTGTTTTAGGTCCAGAAGCTTTCTAAGATGGTGTAAAGTTATGTATTTTCTCAGGTATAAGTCATTTTAAATTATGTCAAGAAAAACAGAAGGTTTTTCTGCCTGTGACCAGGACCTGGATTATGGAATCTGCAGTTCTTTTCCATTCTGCCCCTTTTTATCCTTGGGTCCACTATGCTGCAGCTGTAGGATCTGGGTTATAATCTAGAAGAATACAAGATGTCAAATGGTTGCTCATATCCACGTCAGCCAAATGTGTAGTCTCGCTCAAGATGTGGTTTTATTGGCCAAACCTTTCTTTCAGCGGTAAAACCACCCAAAACCACCCAAAACTAAATAAATATCCATGTTATACAGTAATTACTCTTTGGAAAAATACCAAACACTGATGAATTCTCGTTGGTATATTTTTACAGTGCTTTAATGCAACGTAGGTTCCTTTTGTTTATGGTACGAGGGAGTGTCTCTCCTGGGAGCTGTTTAGTGTGCATTGGAGGGGGGAGACCCTTCTGGGGGAGTTTTTCTCATCTGTTGCCTTCAACCATTGTAAAGTTTGCTACGACTGTCAAAGGTGGTGGCCAGCTTTATTTCACATACACTAGAAACCAATTAAGTCTATCAGATTGTTTCAACATGCAGGCCAATTTAATAAGTTTGGGTCACCACTGACGTGGATTTGAATTGGTGTTCTGGAGGTGCAAGTCAGGATATTAAATTATTAATACTTTGCAGTCTCAAGTTTCCTTACTGAAAGTATCCTTCCCTCCCTTCTGCTTCCTGTAGAAGTTTGAGTAAAGTACATGTGTCAGGTCAGGTCTGCTCTCAGCTGGAAACCTGGGATTTGAGTTCTCCTTTTCTGTCCTCCCCTCCCTACCCCCAAAACGTATACCAGTCAACATTTTTTTGTTGCTCCCACTAGGTCTCCAGCCACTGTCTGCTTCTACAATATTGATATATTTTCTATTCCCTGCAGGAGTCTGTGGCTTTATAGCTGAAGAGTCAAAGGTCAGAAGTACTCCTGTATGTTTGGAGATACAATTTTGTCTTGCTCTATTTCTCCATGGAGTTGGGTCCCTAGAGGAGCAAAACGTCATGTGGCACAATATGATTTTTTTTTTGTCAATTAGTTTTTTAGTTACTAACACTACAGGTACTCTGTTTTGTAACATGTCAATGTAATTCCATCTTTAAAAATAATCTTTTATAACCAAGAAAGGAAACATCACGCAAAGACAAAGTCTGCCTTCATATCAGAGACAGAGAGAAAGCATCTTTCAACTTAGATTTGTGTAAAGCCTGACATACATAGTTTGCAGTGATTTAACTTTCAGGGAAAAGTCTTTTCAAATAAATAAGAACTTGCTCCAGATTCAAATGACAGTGTCTCTGTAAAAGTCAGATCTGATTTTTTGCCCTTTTCTTGACAGTGATTATAGTAAGTGACCTGAATGTGGTATGTTCCTTTGAAGTGAGCAGCTTTGAGATACACTGAGGGGTCTCCTTTTTTTTCACTCTTTGAAAATTAGACGATAAGGATTGTAGCATTCCCATTCCCATTAATGGGAGTGGAACACATGTCTGCTAGTGTGTGCCTTTAAAACAGTGTCCCTGCTACAATAGTTAAAGGTATTCAGTAGTTTATCATGCAACATATGCCAAGTTTGTTTTCTGTGATTTCTGTTAATGCCTTTACAATAACTGAAATACATTAATAAATAGTTGTTTATTATGACTAAAGGAGTAACCATATATTCTAAATTTATTGACTGCTGCCTGGAACTTTTTGGTTTGAAGTTGGTTGGGAAAAATTACTGTCAAACTCATTTACAGTAGAAATGCAGTTCCTTCTGGGAACATAGGCATTTGTGTAATCTGACTCTGTGGCACTGAGCTATGCTGTATGTAGTGTATTTATGATTGAACAGAAAGTTTCAAACAGCAGCCTGTGAAATTGGATTTCAGATGTAATGTACCATAAATAAGTGCTATAAAGAATGCCTTTAATGCTATAAATCAGTTTTTATTGGTTTCAGCTATCTCATTCTGGTTATTGTATTACCCACAAAATCAATGGGAATCAAAGAGCTGGAATATATTTTATTTTAATGTCCCATCTCCCGTGGAAATGGCATATGAGCCCTTAGATCACCTTTTGGGTAGGCTGGGCAAGGCTGATAAACTGCAGGCAATGAGACTGTTTTCACAAAAAGGTCTGTGTAAGTAGTAGTTGGATAACACTTGAAATGCTTTGGTATGGCACTTCCTCCCTGTAAGGCGATACTCGCCTATCTTTCTGAATGTCCTTTCCTATTGTTGTTTCAGTAAATTTACCAGTTTGATTTGATTATTGTAGTTTTCTTCTTTAAAAAATGGCATCACAAAGGTGCAAGAGCCATATGTCACTGCTCCTGCACCCAGAATTAGGAGCACTTTGAGGGCAGGAGATCTGGTTTCTTTGCACCTGTAAGCATTCCCTCTAGCAAAGGCTTGCTTGATCTTGGGAAAAGAGCAAGAACATTTCTAGCAGCAGTTGTGAAGCATAAAATACAGTATGAGCTCAGTTTAAGAACATATCATTCTAGTGGAAGAAGGGAAGGACATGCATCATGGATCTATGAATAGATTTTTAGAACTAGAAACAAATCCTACTATCCTACGAGAATGAAGAAATACAATGAAAAACTGTTTTCCAACTAAATAATACCAGCCCAATTTAAAACAGTATCTATGTTTCCTCAGGATTTCTCCCTTGCTTATATTAGTATCTCATGGTAGGATACAGTTAGGAGAAGCATTCACCTCTGGAGCTCAGTTATTCAGGGAAGTCTGTGGCAGAGGGCACAACACTTGTCTGAATGTATGTTAGAAACCTTCACTGTGCTAAAAAATGAAAGTACAGATACACTACAGTTGGATAAGAGTTCACTGGTAAATGTCTTCTGGAATATTGTACTCCTTTGTGAGGTTACATGTGCCAAACAGTAAAGATGACTGAAGAAGTAAACTTTTTAGAAGCTATTATACATGGGTTATTTACACGGTTCTACACATCAGCTTTGCATTTTTCCCTGTCAACCAAAGCTAGTGTAATTTATGTGCCAAAATTAAGAGGAGAAAGTAGACAAAGAAGAATGATCCCTGTGGGGTTCGAGTAGGTTATTGTTAGCAGAAGTCTGATTACCGGGATGATGGTAGAGTATAGGAGCCAGAAGAGAAGATTTACTCATCTTTGAACCTATGAATAGCGTTAAACTGCCTTCGAGTCCAAATTGCTGATGTTGACTTACACCCACGTCACCTCACATTGGAGTTTAAGCTTTTATTACAAGGATTGAATGACACATTTTATTATTTGCAATAGTATTAAGCAGTTATTCTCACTGGAGCGCAAAGATGTGTGGCTTCACGAGAGGGGAGTGTTAATCATTTACATGCAGATGTATGTGGTTATCCATGGGAGTGGGTTAAAGAGACAGGTGTCAGACCTGGCTGCTTAATGGGAATGTAAGACATGAATGATACCAAGGAGGCAGAATAAAATGCTTGGCTGCCTCAGGGATGGTTATAAAGTTCCCTATCCCTACAGTAATTTTACAGGTGGTGATTATAGGAGATGTAATGATTTCATGCAAAATACAAGATAATTAAATGTTTGATTTGATCTACAGACCTATGGTCAATTTACAAGTCAGTTGCTGACCAGCACTGCACCATGCCATAGTGAGCATCGCTCAGAATTACACCCTTGATTTGACTTGTGCTGTGTCAGGCATAAGTTTAGATGGTCTTGTTGCTGCTACTGATTTGGGTCAACCTGGTACCTGGGATGATTGCTAAATCTAAAAGAGACAAAAAAGTCTTTTCCTCTGATCAAAAAATGGTGCAGGAAATGTCCCAGGGTCTTTGTGCTCTGGTAACATGCAAAGCAGCGAGCTGTAGCTTGTTGTGTCACACTTGGAGATAGATGGGTGAGGAATGCTCTGAGAATAAAAGCTTACTTAGATGGACAAATGAAGGGCTTCTCAATTACTGGGGGTTATATAAGCAACCAGCTTTCTGCATATTGAAGAGCAGCTTAGGATGGTGGATTATTTACTTTCTTCTCCCGAGGCAGAGAATTCAGGTGTTACCACCTGGAACACAGATAGGACCCTGTCCTGACACACATCAGGTACAATTTCCTCAGTCAGTGAATAAAACAGTTCTTCTTGAGGCTTGTGTGAGCACCTGGTCCTATGCATCAACTTCTATGGTGTTATAGAAACATTAACCCCAAAAAACTCAGCAACAGACAAAGACAGCTGAAGTGTACACTTGAGATTTTTGCAATTATGGGTATCACCAGAGGATAGGGTCAAGCAATATAGTTTTGAAAAATCTAGAAAAATTATAATATATGGAATACACATGCATGTGTTTATCATTTGGTGCGGTGAAGTGCAGTTTGGAGCTCCGCAGTGTCCCGTTTTCCTGGGTGGCGTAAACGCCTATGCAGTTGTTGGGAAGCATGCTGAGAGATGGGAGCTGTGGGTCAGGCAGTGGTGTGGTCCCAGTAGATTGCCATCTATTGAGAGATAAGGTGATAAACTAGAGAATTCACTGGGCTATTCCCTTGGGTGGGTTCAAGTGGGTTCTAGTTGTAGATGATAATTGTGTCGGGATACTACCATAACTGGAAGCATGAGAACATTGGGCACACCATCCCCCAGGCATGCTTTTTTATGGTCAGCTCTGGTGCTGCAGTCTTACTTTAGGCTTTTAATTTTAGATCTGTCCATGAATTTGGAACAAACACTCATCCTTTCCTTTTGCTTCACATGGCTATGAAACCAAGAAGAGTGTGATGTAAATTACACAAAATAGCTACCTAAGTCTGTCCTCTCAGAACCAGAAAAGTGTTCTCATCTCACCATAATTTTTATCATTTTATGTCCCCTCCATCTGAACACTGACATGCATTCTGATAGTGGTGGTCGTTATGAAATAAGTGATTTGCCAGTTTAAGAGGTAGATGGATCGATGGACAAAAACAAACCAAGGGAAATCACAGGTGATCTCTGCAGGCCTCATCTCTGCTTACTCACAAGGATGCAGCACCATGCTGTTCCAGATGTGCTTTTGGAGCTGGGCTGATTGCTTTTCAAGGCATTTCTGCTGGGTGCTCTCCTGGATGGGGTTAAGCATGACATTTTAGTCAACAAAAGCATGTTTCCTAGCAGTTGCTAGTTGGTGCTTTGTAAAAAACTAGAAATGAAAATTACAGTGGTGAGGGGGTCAACAGGACCAAGTGGCAGATCTCATGATTTTCCAGAAATACCACATCAAAGTTCTGTAATTCATGAAGTCCCAGTTTATCAGTCCATACAATGAGATACAGTGACAGCCATGTGACAGAAAGCTCTGGATGCAAGGGTGTAGCATGAGCTCATGCTTCCCAGAAAGGCTCCTGTCAGTACCGTGCCAAGGAATTCCACAGCCTTCTCCCTGCTCCACCATCCCATGCATCATTAGAGCTGGCCAGGCGTGTCAAGCATGTGACATGAAAGGAAATAAAAGGACACAGTAGTGGGTGGTTAATGCATGAGGAACATACACTGCTTTTTAGGAATACAAGTGGGCTTGTGCCAGGATCTCTGCATGGAATTGGTCTGTGTGACTTCTACAGGCATGCTGCAGAGGGACACACAGATGTGGTGTCGGAAAGTCATTGCCCAAGTGTTACAGAGCACTCCCTTAATGCATATTGGTTTAAAAGTGTGGCAGGAAACAAAAATTGCAGGTTTTGTAGTATGTAAAATTTCAAGGTGTTAGGAACAGTGTTAAATAGATGAAGTTAAAATTGCCATGCTACGAAGCAGCTTAACTTGAAGTCTGCAGAACCAACATTTTGCCATTAAGCACCCACATCCTCACTGTTTCTTGTCTGAAATTGCCATTGTCAGCTGCAGAAACAGAACATTCTCTATGCAGAGTGCATACTGTCTCAGGAAGCTCTACCAATTAAAAAAATCAGTTTCTGCTCATTCATTCCCCTGAGCTATGCTGGTATGAACCCTTTTGAGGCCACACATCTTAGCCTGAACCAGCTGAAGGGTAGCCTGGCCCAATCCCACAGCCCCTCCAAAAATACTGAACGTCTTTCAGCAGATTCAAATGCTGAACAAGCCCACCAGGCACAGAAATGCCTAATCCAGCACAGTTCTTCCATTACATCTTTTAGTTCATGACTTGCCTTGTCTTGAGTTTTTGATTCCCTGTCATACATTAAATTACTGTTCGGTTCTCCCCTTTATCCAATTGTTGTTTTTTCTTCTACAAATTTACTAATTTTGGGAAGGGGAGGAAGAAGAAATCTCTTCTTTTGCAAGTCACAGAAGTGGCTTTTTTTCTGTTGCTGCCTGGGCTGCTCTGACTGTTCTGTTCTTTCTGCCTGTTCTTTCTCCACCTGTTCCGAGATGGTTCCCTTTAATGAGCGGCGCTCCGCAGAGTTATCTGACTAGGTCTGTTCTTTGGTTCTGCAGGGTGGCACACATCAGAGGCTTTGCTTCTGAGCAGGACACCCAATTTTAGGTGACAGTTTTTCCTTTTTCTCCTGTAAAGTCAGTAGTGTGCTTAACAGTGCAGGGTAATCTTTTTTTTCCCCCACTTCATTCCTTTATCACCTCTGCCAGTGCAAAAGAAAAGATGAAAAAGGGAGCTTCTCTGAATCTTCAATCAGATAAGAAGAATTCCCAAAATAGTAATGCTTGTGTTGAACCAACAGACTCAGCACTTTCTCCTTCTATTCTATTCTATTCTATTCTATTATTTCTCCCTTCTGATCTTTCTAAATTCTAGTTTCTAGTCTTTTTTTACTAAAAAATAGAAATAATATGAAATATTTGTATTTTTCCCTTCTGAAATTAAGCAAGTGTTTGAATACTGATAATGTTCATCAAATTAATTATTTGCCAGCCAAAGAGAAGAGGTGGGCATTATTAACCTAGCTGCCCAACTGGACAAAATTTGTTTCTCAAAGTGACTGTGGCTGTTAAATATGCATTACAGCAAATCAGCAGCTTTCCAGGGGTTAAGCTAAGCAGCCTGTGTGACTGCCACGTACTGTGACTGAGAAGCACTGGGCTGATACTGTGGCAGGCTTCCCATCACTGGGTGTGTGTCACTGGAGTGTGCCCTTTCTTTTGTGTGTGTCTCTCTGGCTTTGATGAATGCTGGGGCAGGGGAACATGAGCTCTTACCTTTTGTCATGCTTGGGTGGATACCAGTAAATTTGCCTATTGATGCTGATATAGTTTTTCTTCAAAGTCAATTGAGAGGAAAGTGTAGTCCAAATGAGGTCAGTGACTACTCCCTGTGTGTGATAAAATAAAATACACAGAGAAAGGAATAGGCCAAAGGGCTCAATTGATGTAAATAAGTGACAAGCCCAGGCTAGAATTCTGCTTAGGAACTGGGACTTTTCAGGCATGTCATAATGAGCTCAGCTTCACATCAAAACAAGAGCTCTCAGAGATTCCATTCTTCATCTGCCTTAGCCTGCTGAACTGTGTTGTGCTCTGCTGAAGTGGAGACAGAGTGTGTCTCCAGCTTGTATCCTCAGTCTTAAATTATCCTATTACACTATTTTGCAAAAGCACTGGGACTTACTATTTTTCTCCTAAATGTGGTAAATTGGTGATCACAGAGTAGGGTCTGAAGCTATTACTTGGCCTCTAAAATGAAAGGATTTTTTTTTAATGGTTAATGCTGAGATTTTAGTTGCCTCTTATTTATGAAACACATAAACCTTGGGTTCAAGCTTGATGACACAAGCATGAGGCATATACTCACCTTGCTTTGACTGACTTGGTGCTAGTACCTGTGTTAGTGATGCAATTGCTTATACTTCCCTTCTAGTCAACAGAGGAATATAGGCCCCTTCATGATTAGGTAACTGAGATGCAAAAGATACTTTGGAGGTGGTTTTAGTGCTAAATTAGTCACCTTACCTTAATGATTAAGCTTTAGTGAGCTAAATTGGTACTTAGCTCTTTGTTTCATGTGAAAAGAAAGATCACTGCAAATTATTTTAACTCCAAAAGGAGTCTTTAAAAGAATTACTGAAGTTCCAGGGAAATTGTAAAAGTGGTGGCAACACTAGGCATGGTTTGCTAATGCCTTTACCAAAATGTTCTCATTCTCTGATAATCCTTTGAGTTTTTCAGAGAATTGAGAAATGCTATAATTTTTCTCTTTAAAAAGAAATCAGTTTTATTACCCAGGAGCAGGAGGCTGCAACAGCTATTTGTAATAATGTACATCGTAGCCTGAGGTTTATACAATCACGTAGGCTGTATTTACAAATAAAATTTAAACCAACCAGAGAGCTTCAATTTTAGGATTATGGAGGGATTCAACAGGTAAACAAAATGCATTTTCTTAGTTGCTTCAGGAAGCCTGATGACAGCAGAGTTTCTTGTTTATGAGGGTGATGTGGGAAAAACTGCAGGTACAAATCAGTAGTCCTGAGTAGTTACTGAGTAGTCCTGAGTAACCACTGGCCTCATTAGTGCAAGGGTGTTTTGCTTTGCAGAAGACCACAAAAGATGTGTTTTCGTGAAGAATTGAAGGAAAGTGGGGATGCTGTTGAAAGGCTTTGATTGCACTTTGCTTCCCTGCATAAAGGTCAGCCAGGGAGAAAGTGCTCCAGAGAGAAATGGCAGGGTGAGTCCTTAGGCAGAATGAAAATGTGGCTTATGCTGGGGTCAGGTAGTAGTTTAGCAGATAAAAATGAATGAGATGGATGGGCATGGGGCAGTGACTCACTGAGAGGCAGGTAATGACTTGGACACTGGCAGGGTAAGTCCAAAAAGCTCTTGTACAAGACCTCCATATCAGTATTCTGGTGCAACAATGATGGACAGGACTGATCCTGCCAAATGTGGATATGCAGGATAGGAAAGTCTAAGTGGATGGCCTTTCCAGAGGGCATTTTGTGTCCATCCTCGCCTGGATGTAAGAGATGATAGGGATAAATTGACACGTCTCTGTCCATCTTCACAGACTGACTTAGTAAATACCAAATGTACAGATGTAGTTGGAAGTACTGTGCTCAAAATATGGAGTAAAATTAGTGACTTTGAAATATTTTAAGGGGCACAGGTGTGACCTTACTGCACATTTTTTTAGAAATTGGGGGTAAGGGTAAAAATAGAAATTTGAAGATAAAGGAAAATGTGAAAGTGTCACGTATTCATTGAATAAGAGAGTTTATCTATTGTCCTTCAAATCAGATAGAGGGAAGAGACATTTGCAGGTATCTGTATGTAATAGAGGAAATTTCTAAAATTGTACAGTTGCCTATGGTTTCTGAAGAAAATAGAAGAAAACAATTGCAGTGGCAGCTGTAATGATGTATCTGCTGAAAGGTGTGTAACAGAGTCTTCTGATTTAAGAGCTAACCCGATTTACCCAGCATGGGTTTGAAATAAAAAGAGATCCTTCAGTTTTGTATAATCCTAGATAACTGAAGATAGCTGCTGTTCAGTGCTTTATCTTCTCTCTTCTACTAGGACAGTAGAGACTGACCTTAAACCTTCAGTATTTTTGCTTGTGAGCACCAAATTGCTACTGCATGTGTAGACCTGCTGAGAAACAGTAATAGAAACCTTGAGGGAACCTTTCACTTCTCAGAGATTGAGGATTCATTTTTGATGTCCAGCTCAAATATTCCTTTTGTCCATATTCCTACACTTATTAGCAGGCATGAGGTCTTTACTTTTTAACTGAAAACTTTATTATTAGAACACCCAAGGTGATTTTTTTTTTAATCAATAAAGTGTTATAACTTCAGAAAATTAACTTTCTTTGGCTTTTTTTTTTTTTGCTATATGCACGGGGGAAAACCCGGGTGCTGTCACTTCAGGTAGTTAACTCAGTAACTGACTTCAGGCAGTTGCTTCAGCATTTTTACATTTTTTCCCATCCTGGTAGTCCTCCTGAGAAGCCCACGAATGTGTGGTTTAAATGACTGGTTTTTTGAGTTTTTTTTCAGAAATTGATGGAGTGAAAATACTGCCTTTGCTGTTCTTGTGTGGATTTTTTTCTTGGGTTTTATTTGTTGATTTGAAGGAATTTCCTTTTCCTTTTCCTTTTCCTTTTCCTTTTCCTTTTCTTTTTCCTTTTCCTTCCTCTAGGTTAACTTTCATGTATCTTAAATTCTTTGCCAATTGCTCTCCATTCAGGAGTAGCCAAGGAGGCTGTAAACCTCCAGCAAACTGAATTTATACAATTTTCTTTTAGTAAATCATAGAATCATAGGATGGTTTGGGTTGGAAGGGTCCTTAAATGTCATCTAGTTCCAGTCCTCCTACCCCATCCAGCTTGACCTTGAACACTTCCAGGGATCCACAACTTCTCTGTGAAATCTGCTTCAGTGTCTCACCACCCTGACAGTAAAATTTTTTTTTCCTAATACCTGATCTACACCTGCCCTCTTTCAGTTTAAAGCCATTCCTCCTTGTGCAGTCACTACATGCTTTTTTAAAAAAAACCTGTCCAGCTCTCTTGCAGAGGCCCCCTTTAGGTAGTGGAAGACTGTCTTAAAGTCTTCCTGGAGCCTTCTTTTTCCCAGGCTGAACAACCCCAAGTCTCTCAGCCTGTCTTCATAGGAGAGGTGCTCCAGCCCTCTGATCATCTTCATGGCCTTCCTCTGGACTTGCTTCAACAGGTCCATGGTGGTCTTACCTTGAGGGTCTTAGAGCTGGATGCAGCACTCCAGGTGGAGTCTCACAAGAGCAGGGGAAAGGACAGAATCCCCTCCCTTGACGTGGTGATCGCATTTCTTTGTTGTTGGCTTTCTGGGCTGTGAGCACACACTGACAGGTCGTGTCCAGTTTTTCATGCACCAACACCCCAAGTCCTTCTCCTCAGGGCTTCTCTCAAGCCCTTTGCCACCCAGTCTGCATTTGTGCTTGGAATGGCCCTGACCCATGTGAAGGACTTTGGCCTCATTGAACTTCATGAGTTTCACACAGACATCTCCTAAGCCTAAGGTCCCTCTCTTGCCTCCAGCATGTTGACCTCACCACACAGCTTGGTATCACTGGCAAACTTGCACTCAAGTTCAACTGTCTAGGTCACTAAAAAAGGTGTTAAACTGTACCCAAACAGTACTGTTAAAAAGTCCCAAACAGACCCCTGAGGAACACCTATCTTCATTGGTCTCCGCTTGGACACTGAGCCGTTGACTGCAACTCTTTTAGTGCAACTATCCGGCCAATTCCTTATTTGCCAAGGGGCTTGTGTGTGAAGTCCATGTCTCTCCAATTTAGAGACAAGGATGTTGTGGGGAGACAGTGTCAGATGCTTTGTATAAGACTGAGCAAAGAGCTCCTCATGCTGGTGGGGAAAAACCCACATACAACAAACACAGCAAAGAATTTGCAGTCTAGGTTGTGTGTTAAGTACAGTCTGATCTCTTAGATGGTTTTGGTTAGGAAACATTATATTTAGCTTTTCTATGAGCAAAAGGATGTGTTTGTGCACTAATGCTGTTGTCCTGTAATATTTGCTGGCACTGTCCTCTGTCACACACAAGTAATATAAGTTAACGTTACTTGATACCTGTTGGCCTTTGATGGATGTCAGATAATAACATGTAGCCTTATATGGGTCAAAGACATAAATATTGTAATTTTGTTGTCAATAAAATGCCTTTTCTGTAAATCATGAAATAATGCAGTGAAAGCAAACTTGCTCAGAGTACTGTGTTTTTCATCTGATGAAATGGAAAATTCATTCGGAGTACCAGCCTCAGGAAGCAAGCTCTGAGGGGGTTCTACTTTTTGAAATTATTCCCTTTCAATACTGAAGTTGTCAGGACTGCTGTAGTATAGAGTTTGATATTCTCAAGCAGAATTTGACAAATTTTGATAATGGGACAGACAGTGAAGACAAATACTGCAAAAAAACTAATTTTCTTCTATGTTGACGGAAAACTTCAGCCAAGTTGATTTTCACTCAACTGAGCTCCTTCCATTGTTTGTACTCTCTGAGGTGCCAACTTAATAATAAGACACTTCTGTGTCCTGAGGCTAATGTTACCTGTCATGGGGAGCTGTATTAAACAGGGAGGAAATCCAAGCAGGCTATACTGCTATACCCTCTTCTTAGGTGCCTGGATGGCACCTAGAGAGAATCACTTATGAGAGAGAACAGTGACACTGTTGAGCAGGACGGGAACAAAGAGCTCCAGATCAGAAGGCAAAGAAAATGAACTCGCTCCTTTATTTCAAATGCACCACTCTATATATAGAGAACATCATGCAGATTAATTTCATTGGTCTTAGAGTAAAAACATCCCACACCATTGGTGGGCAGTGAATGACGCACAGTAGCAGAACATATCTATAAACAATGTGAATAACAAGGTAGATTAGAGAATTATTTACATTCTTTCCCAACTGCTTCCCAGGCTCTTGCCTGGTTAGAAAACCTTTCTCTTTCTCTCTGACTGAGCTGAGAATATCCACAGAACAGGGGCTTCTTCTGGGGATGAGAACATTGGGATAGTACCTGTGAGAGTAATTGTCATCCTTTGAGAGTGCTATTTTCTCAAATCCCACCTACCTCCTTCCTCCTGGGAAGGAAGTATTCAGTACAGTGTTGTTGAAGAGCACAAGGCAATCTGCCCAATGTAGCTTTTTATATCCACTCCGAATTGTCAGTTTTGTGGAGGACTGTTTGTCCTGTTCTGCATTGTTCTGTTATAAGGCTGTGCTCAAGGGCTTTTATGAAGTATAATTATACAAAAATAACACTTTTGAAGTATCAGACACACTTGCTTCATCACTTTTAGATTTATCAGCTCTAAAAGTCAGTTAGCAAATCCTGCCCACTTGTATATAAGATGTTCGTTGAGATAATTTTTGTACAGGTTGAACTTGTAGTACTCCTACGTAACTTCAAAATACTTAGTTCCTGTAAAAGTACTTTGAAACCAAATATAGTGAGTAGGCCTCATTTGCTTCTTAAAACTTCCAAGACACATGCATTTAATTTTTCAGCACTAACGCCCAAGGCGTGTTAAGAATTCCTGATGTTTCTAAGTATGAAAACTATTTCCTTTTATACAGATCTGCTAAATGAAACATCTAATGGCAAAATATTCGCTCAGAAAAGGAAGAGCTCACTGTGCTTTCCTCTGATGGCTCCTTCCAGTTGCTCATGAATGTTTGCAGCTGTAGCCATGTTATACTGTGTATTCGGCAGTGGCCTGACTTTAGATGCTCAAAATAGGCATCTCCTTTTAATGGGTATGTTTGACCTTGATTTTCCTGTGCTTTGTTTTCTTATCTGTAAGTTTGGATAATACCAGCTGTTCATCTTTCAGGAATATTGTGAGGATAAATTATTAGTGAACCACTTAAGTACTTAAGGGATGAATAATGTTGTACCGTCTGCAAGGAAATGAAACATTCTGTCTTTCTAGCAGGATCCAAATATTGTTTGCTAATCGAGGTACAGGGTCATGTACAAAATGCTGACTAGAGCACCGTGCATCCAAATGAAGCACAGCCCCTATCCTGGATTAGAAAAAGTATGAATCAAGACTTCTGTGCTGGGAGTGTAAATGTACGTTAGCACATGAGAAAGAACAACAGCAGCACAGTGCACCATAATTCTGATATATGCAACTTTCTGGCTGCCCACTTACAGTTCAATACTGGTGTTAGGAGGTGCTGTACTTTGTGATATTGTGTCTGTTGTAGTGTACAGACACACATACACACTCATCCTCTTATAGCCAGCTTTGTTAATGCCGCAGGTTGTGACCAGAACATACAATACAGCCATATCTGGGATTCTGATAAATGTTAAAAAAAAAAAAAAACAAACAAAAAACCAAAATTAGAATGTTGACTTAGGGACTTACGGGGTATTTTTTGGGATTTTTTTACCACCTGCCTTTTAACATGGCATAAAAAATTTCTAAAAGGTTCACCACTCAATAAACTTTTCTATTAAATGCTGGGTGCAGAAGACATATATTTAACAAGTTTTCCACTCTGTTGCTTTACTGTATAAATAATATGTCTTCTGGAAATTTCTAATGCACGTCAGATATTCATGATGAAAAAGCACATTTGTACTGCCAGTTCAGAGATAATTACTTGCCATTAGGTTCATAAGAACATAAATTTTATTCATTTCTATCATCTAACTTGTCAACTTCTTACATTTTGTCTACACTCTGCCCCTCACTGACAAGCAGCAAATAATTTAGTCTTCCACCAAAATGATAATGACTGGCAAATGAAAATTTCATTGAAAGAGACAGCACATCAGTTGCACTAAAGGAACTTTTTTATTTTAAATTTTTTTTCAGTGATAATTTAAGTGCTGTCACTGAAGCAAATTTATTAACGTAACTTCTATTCAGCTGTTCATATTTAGATGCTTCCTTGTTATTTAAGAGGTAAGCTATTCATGCTGGTGATTCCATTCTGAAGTGCATTTTAACACACAGTCCCTTTGGTTATAAGGTTTTTTTAAAAAATAACAGACTTTACCACATAACAAAATTTCTTCTCTCAGTTATTTGGTTATTATTTGGGAAAGACTTTTCTGTTATTTGGTACCTGCCCACCTCTGGTCATCCAAAGAAATTGACCATTTTTTCCTAGAGTAATTGAAAGAACTTTTTTCCTCTCAGCTGTTAGGTTCTTTATTTGGAGCTCTTTCTTATCCCAGTGATTGGCTGCATAAAGGCCTTAGAGAATCATAACTAAGCTGGAAGAAAACGTGCATTGACAAATTTTACATTTCTGATAATGATTTGGGATAGTTATAGGATTAGAAAAATATACTTCAAATATTGAAAATAGCAATCAGAACGATAATTAATACATGTAATTTGAAATCAGAAAAGACAAAGTAATTCTTGTCCATGTCTGTCAGGTGTGTATATTAAACTGCCAGTGGAGACAATCAGATGCTATTCAAGAGAAAAAAGAGCTAGGACCAGAAAAGCAATTTTCCAGTGAATTAGTCTCTGGCAAAGGTTGCTTAACAGGGGAGCCTTGCCTTTCCATCAAAGAAAAAAAAAGGTAAAAAACCAAAGTGACATCACCTTTTCTTCCACTGGGTGATATTCTTCATGGAAGAATACGATCCAGTTAGTCCCACAATGCCTTCCAGCATTTGAGAGCTGACAAGATTTAGAAAACAAAGAATGTCCTCTCAGTGTAATGTTAGCTATTGGTATTGTAGACTTGCTCTTCTAATAGCAGGGAGATACACACATCCTCACATTCAGATGAAATGGTTTGTGAAATGATCATGCTATTCTTGCTATGCATTGAGTACTTGAGAATATCTTAGTAAACATACAGTTGGAGGCTATTAATGTGTATTATTGACTTCAGTTAAAGTTTGCTCTGTAACTAGTAAATGGGAAAGTGTGGGGTTGCATGCATAATGCAAAATTAATGTAAATGCTTGGTGGAGCAAAATGATACCAATTCCCTGAAGTATTTTACTTTCCAGGGCAGTGTACCGCAAAGGTTTTGTTAATACAGTGTTAACACAGAAATAAACTCACAGAGGTTGGCAAAATAAATATCCCATGCCCTGGGGTTAGATAATTCTGTACTCCACTGACTCCTTCACATTTCAACATATTGCTTGTGTAGAGACTCTTGATAATATTTTCAATATTTTTATGGTAGGTGACAAGTTAACACAGAAAGTACAATACAAGCCTGAACCAATGTCTTTCCTTTTGTTTGTTTGTTTGTTTGTGAATTGTTTTGGAAATCTTGATGTTTCAGAGAAATCCAGATCAATGAACATGGGACTGTGAGAAACAGAAATCTCTTTTAGGTGATTTGTGCAGCATGCACACAAATTTAGCCAAAATACAATATAATGCATTTGCTTAAAATTTTGTTGCTAACAGTCAGCTTTCATATGAGAATGATTCATTTGGTCATTTTCAAATTCCTTTTTCTGGGTCTAAGACTGAAAATCTTCCATTAAAGAAGAAAATGTTGAAGGAGAATTTCAAAAGAATGAAAACAGTTTAAAAAAAAAAAGAAGAAAAGGAAAAAATATGGACTTGCAGCTCAGTTTCTGTACTTCTGTTTTACCAGAGTCCTAGTTTCTCCTAGTGCGTGAGCAAGAAAGGGTCTGAGAAATACCAGAGGAAAGGTACCACAAAGTACATCAAGTCATCCACACCCACACAACTTAATATTGAGATATGGCTCTCCTCAACCCATGAGATTCAGCCCTGGGGGGCCGTGTCCAGGGATCCAGCAATGGTTTCATAGAATGGTTTGAGTTGGAAGGAACCTTATAGGTCTTCTAGTTCCCAGCACCCTGCGGCAGACAGGGACACCTTCCGTCAGACCAGACTGCTCAAAGCCCCATCCGACTTGTCGCTTTCCTTCTCTACACCAAGCGTGTGTCACGCCATTTGAACCATCTGCCGCATGAGTCTCAGAAAAAGCAAGAGGAGCACAAGGAGGACATGTACCAGAGGATCTTAGTAGTAAATTATTTAAATAAGAAACACCAGACTTAGCGCTGAAATGCTGCATCATCTTGACAGCCTGGCTTTTAAGCAGGCAGGCAGAAAAGCAAAGTTCTTGCCAAAACATCAGGCTATTGGGACATCAAAGCATGTTCATGTACACAACTTCTGAAAATAAAATGATGAAATGGAAGAGTGATTCAAATGCATTTTATGCATTTACAGTATGTTTTACTCTGAGAAAGTGAGTCTCAACGTGTATTTCCAAAGAGAGGCTTGAGGTTTTTTTAAATGTGCTAATTAAAAGTTTACCACTAAAGATTTTTTTCAGCTTGTCCATGACTAATTACCTCACTTTTGAGAACTTCTCAAGCTGTATCTTTGGGTCTGTTCCCTGTGGGGTTTTTTGGGTTTTAGTTTTTACTTTTCATAAATAGAGTTATTAGGGAGGTGCTAAAGTGTGGGGTGAACCTGTTTGCTGGAAAATGCAGGAGTTGATTTCCCATGTGGCCTTCTTAGCTGGCAACTGCAAGCCATATTACTCTGTGGGTTTTTTAATTATTATTATTTTATTTTAGTATTTTTAAGACTCTGTAACTGCTTCTGTTCACCACTTTGCAAAACTTGCAGTTTATTATACTGCCACTGCTTGTTTGGAAAGGAACAAAGAAAGGACACAAGGAACAAGTCCATTGTTAAAAAGAGTGTGGGTATTAAGGAAGGCTTCTGAAAACCTGTGGTGTTCCACCCTTGCACCATCTTTTTCTTGGTGTATAATAAGAAGGATCATCCCAATAAGTTTCAGGTCTGAGAAAACAAATTAATCTGACGGAAAAAGTTAGGGACTGTAAGGGATCTGATTTGTAGGAGTGATAGCACACAAGATATCTGTCTTCCCACCCAATAATACAGCTGTGATCGATGCAAACCTGCTTGTTGTCATGAGATGGTGTCTGTCACTTACCCTCAAGCACAGATTACCTCTGCTTGGTTAGTAATGAATATGCATTTTTGTTTTGCAGTAGCCACACAACTTGGACCTTAATGAAAACTAGAAGCAGTTATACATCGGGTATGTGTGTGGGTAGAAATACGGGCTGAGATTCTCAATTTGCCCCTAGAAAAGGGCATTTGAGGAAATTTCCCCATGTGGTAAGTTTTGTGACAAAAAATAGGAGAGTTTCCTGTGACGTTTCCTCAAGGTCTGTGCATTTAGATATAAGCAGCAATTTTCCTTTTTGTTTCCTTGCACCTGGTTCCTGCTTTCCCACTCCTAAAAGTGAAGAAAAGGAATCTGAGTGCAAATTCCCTCCAAGCCCAGCAGATAGACTCTTACACGATGGGACTGTTTGCTTGATTGGTTTTGTGTATTTGCTTTGCTTTGTTGGGAGTCTCCTGTGTAGAAAGCTGTTTGTGCTTTAAGGAACAGAAAATGACAAGTGCTGGTAAACCTGATGGGCTCTCAGAGCCCTGAAATGGAGGAAGGTGGGATGTTTGTACCAAGAACCGACATGCTGACTTCAGTGTGTCATTTAAGTGATTTCAGTACTCCTTAGCTTGTATCTCTGGAAAAATATTAAGGTGTTCAATACAAATTTCTGGGAATGATGCTGCAGAGATTAAAAGAATAGGACAATACTTGTCATTAGCATGCCCAAAGCAGACTTGTTGAAAGGATCTCGCAACAGAGGCTTCCTGAATCATTAGTTACAAATAAATGGTATTTGATCATGCTGAAATTTTGTATAAACTTATGAAAACAAATTAACTACTTGACAGTTATCAAACTGTATAACTTAATTTATCCTGCTAATGAGAAAAATAAATGCCTATTTGGAACAACATGAAAAATATTCATACTCATTTTCTTATGTAATGGAAAAAAATAACAGATTACTTCTGTGACTTTCCTGTGTTTTCATTCTTTTATAGGACTTAATCCACATAGCACACAGTCAATGAAAGGATAGTTGTATTATGAATTGTCTGTTTCTTAAAATACAGAAATCCAGTTGCTTTCCTTTAAAATCCTTTTTATTTTTCTAGTGATTGCATATTCTTGACTAGTGCATGTGGTAGTCCAAGAGGTTACATTCTTCTTTTGAGAATGCCTACATTTTTGTTCAATCTATAGCATGAGGTGTGCTGAGGAGCTAGAAGCAGTTACAGATCCAGTCTGTATAGTGAGACTGGCATGACTCGGACAGCCTCTAAAATCCATGTGTCTTTTCAAATGAAGACTTTCTTTCTTCCTTGTAAGAACCTTGTTGGATGTGAAGATCTCCAAAGCATTATTCTTCCAGATTGTCTGGTCCCCTTGACTGAAGCACCATGAACACTTTTCTATCTTACTGCTCACCTGCTGTTTCTGAACTGTGTTCAGTTAAAGGTTCATTGTGTTTTTAATAGACAATGCTATGAAACTCTGAGTGGGACTGAAAGAAAAGGACGCCTCCTCCAATGCCTGTTTCTGTAACCATGGTATCTAAAGCCA
Source organism: Vidua macroura (assembly GCF_024509145.1). Classification (NCBI taxonomy): domain Eukaryota; kingdom Metazoa; phylum Chordata; class Aves; order Passeriformes; family Viduidae; genus Vidua; species Vidua macroura. The sequence goes on along the minus strand of NC_071572.1, from coordinate 40,696,769 downwards.
AAAAGTGCATGAAGGAATGATTATCAGTGAAGATATGACTTTGGGTTGGGTTTTTTTTTTTTTTTAGTAGATAGGATGTGATTGGACAATTCAGTGTGTAAAAATGAAATGTGTAGAGATTTACTTCTCTTTGACCACTACAGGCTCATGTTCTATCAGACTGATAACCAGCCTTCTGTGTTGGACCGGTTCTGTGGGCAGTGCCATGAATTATTGCACTTGCAGAGAAACACTTTTAAAATAATATTTAAAAACTTTGAAAGAAACCTTATGGTTTCCTAATAGATTGCAAATAGGTTTTTGTGCAGATTTTAATGGCACGATGTCATGTGAAAAGGGGAAGTTGACCCTTAGTGTTTGTTGTGTCTGTCAGTGCTCCAGGAAAGCCGAGACTGCTGTTTTACCCCTAGCCATCTTTCCTCATGCTAGACTGAGCTGAACGGCTCTAGCTATTTTATTTCCAGCACAATTATAAACATCCATGTAAGTTTTACATTAAAGCTTTAGATTGGATGACTGTATTTAAGAGGGAAAAACCAAACCAAAACAAACCCATCCCCACTCCTCACAAAAAATAATGCTGAATGCTGAACAGGATGTAAAGGGACATGCATTTGGGTTTTACATTAGAAGAGCATTATTAACCTGGGATGTCAATTTGTCTTTGTGATGTGAATCTTTTGTATCTAAAGGTACATTAAAATTAATTTTTAAGTAATTTTTCCTAGCGTGCTCTTGCAATTTGTCATAAATAATTATGGTAATATCCATCCAGTATGGCAGGATGGAACCAGGTCTACACTAACCTCGTTTCACCATTTTTTTCATCATTGTAACCTATAACTGCAGAGGGTTTCCAGAAGGTGTGTGGGACTTCTTTGTTTTACTGAAGTTGTCCTGAATCTTTCTTAACAGAAGAAAGTTGATGTAAAAGTTTTGAATTTTTTACTTCTTCTTTTATTTTTACCTGATTAAAAAAAAAAAAAAAAAGCTGTATTTTCTTGCCTTTCCCTGTAGTTTCCTCATTTCCCATCTACCTCCCTGAATGAGGGCATAACTTTACTTTTTTTGTCTGTGTGAAACAGCTTTACATCCTAATGGACCTCCAAGCTGGAATTAGTGGTTGAGTAGGCTTAATGTAGACATTGAATAAGCCCTTTCTGAATGTGGAAAAATTCAGCATTATTTCTGCAGTGAGCATCGCATTCGCCTTCCTGCATAGGCAGTGCTTCCTTATGGAGGTACATCAGGACACTTACTGAAGGAACATACAGGATATTTCACCTGAAGTAAGAACTTTAAGTAGGACATGCCATTGATTTCTGCTAAGGAAACTCAGGATACCACCAACTCTTTGTAGTTTCCAAAGTGATTCCTGAACTGAGCCTGTGAAGAGGCAGCAGTACTGACACCCTCCTCCCATGTCATCCTTAATCTGTCTTGGCAAAAAGAAAATAAAGGAAATGCCCTCCACCTATGAGTATGTAGAAAACATCTGCTAAATGATTCATTTCTGGTTTCTGATGAGAAATTTACACAAATTTATTTTTTAATCAAATACAGAAAATTGATTTTGTATGTGATGGCAGTATACCATCTGGGTGTTTTTAAGCAGAACATTCTTTTTCCCCTTGCTTCTTCCTCCTAGTACATTTTTCTGTGGGCCTTCACTTTATATCTGAGTATTTTTCCCATGCATTTTTGAGCTTTGATTTTCAGGAAGAGACAATATCTTTTATTACATATTGTATTATAACATAATATTATATAGCATATAGTATATTTCACCTGACAGATGAAAATCATCCTTTTCCAACCTCTTCTCAAATAATCAGCTACTTCTCACCTGTGTGGCTTTTATGGTCCATCAGCTGATAGCAGTCTAATGCCAGACTGCTTTGTTCTCTGCAAATATTTTGGGATCCTTTGCTACTCTGGGATTTTCTGAAACATATTGTGAAATTCTCAATGATCCGTGGCAAAACAGAAGTGAACTTGAAGTTCTTCAGTAATTTCTTTAGAACTGAAACAATGAGGAGATATTTGTAGTTATTTCAGCATTAGCAACTGTTTAATTTGGAAACCAAATTAACAGGCAATAGATAACTTTGGTTAAGAATTTGCATTTCATGTGACTTTATTTATTTTATGTGATTTTATTAAGGACAAAATATAATGATGGATTTGTTTTTAAAGATTAATTATAAGATTGCAGCTGGAAAGTGTGCTGCTCGAGACTTGTGGGTACAAAAGTTTTGAAAGTGTATTGTAACAGAATAGTGGCAGTTTTATATTCATTTTGTCTGGTGGCAAATAACTAGACAAGGTGAAGTTAACCCTATGTCTCTTCATCCTGTTTTAATTGAGGCTGCCATCTTGTAATACAGCTGCTTAAGATATATGAAAAAAAAAAACAAACCTGAAAAAGAAAGAAGCTCTGTGAATCAGTGTACAGTGATGACTTTATTTATAGCCTAGTTAATTTATGATTGTATGTAAACCTTTCACACACTGCAAAGTGTGAAATATCCAAATTAATCATGGACCTAAGTGCCTGGGGAAAGGAGACTTTAGGAGGACTGAAGGTAAGAAATGAGAAACAGAAAATAATGGGGAACAGGCCCTTTATGGATTACGGAGCTCAAGGGTCACTTAGCCCTCACAAACAAGGCTCAAAGGCAGAGTTGCTATTGATTTCTTTCCTTAACTGAAATCCCATTTTCACTGAAAAAAAAAAAAAATTAAAGCATAGACACACTAAACAGATAAAAAACTTCTAGATCCCACTTTTATATGGCCTCTGAATTTGTCTGGATAATTGTAAAATGCTGGTGCTGTAGTCTTTGCACCATGAGGTGGATGTGTGACACATGTGCCAGTTTGTGGACCCTGTCCCACTGTGTGGGTCCTGCAAGTTCAGCAGAGCTCTAAGCAGCAGGTATCAGACTCCTAGTCCTGTGGAATATTCTTCAGGTTTTAGATTGGACTGACCAATGGCCCCGTCAGACTCTATAAAAATCATGTGGGTTTTGGACAGGGCATTCGGGGGGGACAGAGGGAGACACCATGATCATGGGCATGCTTCCTGCAAAGCAGCTGAACCATGAAGACCATCCTTCAGGACCTGCTATAAGCTCTGTTGCTCCCAGTGGAGTTGTGAAGAACATGATGTCTGACAGACATCACAATGACTAGTATGTCCCAGAAAATCCATATGGCCATAGGATAATCTACTTAAAGGAATCAAAAAATTTATATGCTACTGATAAAAGCCTCAGTATTATATCAGGACATACTACATCCCACTTAAGGAACTTTTATCTCAGGGAAGAAAAGCTAAGGTAAGACTAGCATAATTAGTGTGCTTTCATGTACAGTGAAAGTCTGAACACCATGGAGAATGCCTATGGCACTGGGTAGCTCACTGTTTTCTTCACAGCAGGCACCTTGCAGCTGAAAGTGAACAAAGCTGGACTGAAGTATTTGACTTAAAAAGTGATGCACTTTGCACCAAAACGTTCTGAGTTCTTCTGTCCAACTCAGTTTACTAGAGAATGTTTATGTTATTGTCTGTTGGAGATCTAATTTTCTAGGTGAGTGAATGCTGAGGTGTACTGGAAACTGGCTGAACTGATAAACTCAAAAGGTTGTTGTGATCAGTTGCACGAAGTCCAACTAGAGACCAGTAACCAGTGGTGTGCTCCAAGGCTGGACAATGGGACCACTAGTGTTTAACATCTTCATTGGTGACCTGGCTGATGGGACAGGATACACTCTTAGCAAGTTTACAGACAATATAAAATTAAAGCAGTGTTTGATATACCAGAGGGCTGTCCCTCTGGCTGTCCCTCCCTTTTGTACTCAAATTCCTTATGGAGTACAGATATTGAAGGACATTCTGTGCCTTTGATGCCTTGTGAAGGCTGACCTAGAACAGAGACTAGACAGAGCTAAAGAATAAAGTAGGCATTTATTAGGAGGCCTCAATGGATCCACCTTGGGCAGCACAAGAGCCCAGACAGGGCTATAACCCAGGTGAACCCAAAATGGTCATAAAAAAATGGGTGACTGGTCATGGGGTCTCACACTTTTATAAGTTTTGGTCCATTTGCATATTGGTCCATTAGCTAATTGTCCAATTACAGCTTTAGCCCCTGAAGTCCCATCCTTCTTGTTTTTCTCCCTTCAGTCCACCGTTGTTTATGCTCTCAGGCCTGAGATCTGGATCGGCTGTCCTTGGTCCCCAGCTAGAGAAGGAATTATTTTATCTACCTACTCTATGAAAAGAGCTTACTGTCCCCTTATATGAAGCCCAGACCCACACACTAAAGCAGCACAGAATCTGAAAAATATAAAAGCAAAAACCTGAGACATCACCTTCACCAAGCGAGCTGGAAAGTTTTCCTAGTTATTCCTATTAGATTTGCATTGCTTTGCATTGGGAAGGAATGATGAGTTGCTGTTCATGACTCTCACTTCAGGGAAGAGGAGATTTTTAGAAATAGACAGTCTTTTTTATTTTAGAGAATGCTTTGGAAAGGATGAGCAAATCTTGTCAATAGATGTAATTCTAGAGATAGATGACGAAAATGAGCAGAACTCTGTCAGAGAAATACCTCTGCATGCAACGTTTATTTGAGCTGTAGAATTTTTTCCCCTCAGGTGACAATGAATGGATGCTCTATGTTTTTAGAGGTTCAAGAAGGCATTGAACAAATTACTGAAAGAAAAATCCACTCACGTTGAACGTTGGCCCCTTTGGACTAGAAAGTGCATGAATCAAAAATTGGTGCATGCTAGCAGTTTATCCATGCTTGCACTTCAACCTTCCACATTTGTGGCCTCCTGGCACTGGACTCTGTGGAGCCTTAGATCTGCCCCCAGCTGTCTTCTTGTGCTGTTCATGAAGTGAACTGGTCCCCCTCACAACTGCACAAGGTGGCAGAAGGGGCTGGTGCTGCTTGGTCTTGGGCTTTGCTGCAGTGCCCCAGACCTCAGGATGAGGGGGAGCAGTTGTGAGCACACTGGAGATTTGTCCATGAGGATGCTGGGCACTCTAGGATTCACTTGGAATGGGAGTGTACTGTGTAAACTGTGCCATGTGTAAGCATCTGGTCTTATTAGGTCTGTAAGATTTTCAGGTCATGATCAAATTGTTGAAAACACTTTAGTTCCCAATGTCTTCTAAAATATGTCTGGTTTTAATGGAGACCATAAGCTTAAATATGGAAGGATAGTTTTAGGCACTGTCTTTGAAAACATTGGTGGCTATCACTTCAGTTTTTCACTGAATAAACAGAAGAAAAATTGCAAATAGAAAACATGTTTTGTGTAAATACCAAAACATCTTAGTAGAGCCAGCACAACATAGGTAAAAATAACTTTCTGGTATTTTTCCAGATTTGCATTCACACCTTGGATCAATCTGTACACATTGGAAACAGAGTAAAATTAGAAAATTAGAAGTGCAAAGCAAGATTTCAGGAGTTTAGTTCAGACAACAATGTACAGATACAATTCTTTCAAAGCACAATGAACTCCTCTTGTACTGTCAGTGTGATATTTGACTATATGCAAACACAGACTGCTCCAATGACAATTTTATACCCTATTGTACAACTCCAATCAGCCCTGGTTTTTCAAAACAAGACAATTTGTTTTGCTGTAAATACAAAAAGAATTATACAAATGTATCTTTTTGCTTTATTATCCTGGAAACCTCATAGATCATATGAAATGTTTGGTGTGTGGCAGTCCAAGGAGAAAAACAGAAAAAGAGATGGCATTTAATTTGGCTTCTTGCTATGTTTACCTCTACCTGATGTGGGATTAAGTTGTCATTTATGCAGCTTTAACAACATTTTTATTCCTTTTTAAGTTTGCGAAATGTAGGTTGGATGAATTGCACTATATTTTCTGAGTTTTCTCAGAAGTCATTTAAAGGAGTGCAGTAACTGCTTGGGAGAGGAAATGTGAGAAGAATATTAGACATCTCAGGAAACTAAAACTCCCACGTTCAGAAACATTCTTACTTCTGAATGTGTATGTTTTGTCTAGTTTTCCTATTGACAAACCAAAAATTTTGGTCAAGCTGATGCAGTCTTCACACAAAGAGTTACGCCAGTGCCTAACTCATCAGCTAATTCAAGTGCCAATTCATAGTGAACATGCCTTAGCACAAAACCCCTTATATCCCATAACCAACACAGGATTCTCTTGTGTTGTGGACTAGGTGTGTTAAAGCTTTACTCCCTTGACTGTCTGTTGTATGCATATGAACTGCAGTACCAAAATTTAAGTGAATTTCCAGCTATATTTTATGTAACATGAATAAAGGAAGAACTGGAATATTTTGTATTGTTTTATAATGCTGAGAAAAATTACTGCCTCTGGTTGTCTTAATCACTTGCAGTAAACAAAAGACAGAGCTGTGCAACAGTAAGATACTGATTTCAAACAAGAACATTTAAAGAAAAGAAAAAGTAATCAAATTAAAGATCTGCAAATGAGCTCTGCCCTGCTTGCAAGGCATGTATGTACGTATATAACCTAGTAGCTATGTGGTTAAGTATGGTAATGGATACTCTAGGGATTAAAAAGTGCACCATTTATATCTTTGTGCTTTTTCAACATTAAGATAATGATTTTATTTTGAGGTAATAAAAATCCTATTATTTTAACTGTTTATAAGCAGAACTGTAAAATAGCTTAAGAGATCTTAAAAAACTTCAGGTTGCACAAGTGACCTTGCGTAGTTTTTTGCCTGCCATCCAAAAGGGCAGTTTCTGATTTTTACTGACAGATGGGAATAACTAAATAACCTCTTACAAATGGAAAGAATTGCACTTGAAACCTTACTTTTGGAAACTTGGGAAGGTTTACAGTTGCAGAATATCAAAATAAGTAGGACATTCTTGTAATGTTTTCCCTACAGCTGGATAAATCTGTGAAAACAACTTTGTAGACTTGCCTTATTTTTCTAGTGCTGTCAAGTTCAAGAGTGTGAAGCTACAGCAAAATGAAGAAGCCAAAACCAAATCAAGAAAACACAGGAAAGTAAATCTACAGAAGTATTCTGAGCCCTACAAATTAGCAATAAACTAGATACAATTATATCTGTGCTTTTTGGTCCTTTCGTAAATCTGCTAATGTTTTTCTATTACTCTTCTCTTATTTGTTATGTGGCATTTCTAATAAAGGAAATATTCTAATTTGAGGGAGTTCCACAGAAGCATTTGCTAGGTCTCATTTTTCTTTTGCTTAATACCCAAGAAAAATTGCATAGCTGTAAGCAAAACCAATGTAATTGTGTTATTGTATGTGTTATTTACTTATATTTATAATACCTCAAAGGCATAGTCATGACACAGTATCCCATTACAAGATAGGCAAATGCGGAACAGAAATATTATCTCTATCCTTAAGAATTAGTGATTTGAATTTAAGATGAGAGAATGAGTTATTTCAGGAGAAGAAGGAATAGAGCAATGTATTGTTACAGTTACTGATATGATGCAGTGTGTCAGTCAGTGCTCTAAATGGTGATGTGATAAACAGCGTTTGCACAGAGTACCATTGGCCTGGCTTTGGGAGGCTGGAGGCGATGGAGAACCATGGGAAGAGATTTGAAGAGCAATTATGGTTTAAGTTGGAAACATGTGCAGGACTTAGGGATCTCCTGACAAAAAGAGAGAGTTCCAAAAAAATCAGAGTTAAGTCTGATGTACAAGTTGCAGGACCAAGATCTGCACTGTGGTGGTAATCAGAAGAAATATGAAAGGAGGCATGACAAGCTTCTGAGTTGTGTTGAACTTGCATGAGCAGCTATAAGACAGAGATGGATGCATGCTGGGGGTATGTTTTGTTGTTTAATTTTAACAAGCTACATCTGTCTGACTTCATTGTTGAGGTTCCTGTTATGGGTGACACAGAAAAGCAGAGACTTTTGGAGCACAACTCATTTGTCCTCTTTTTAAAGGTGACTTGGGGGAAGGTGAACTGTGCACTAAGGGAACGTATTTCCCTGTTGATGTAAAGGCAAAAAAAATACCATCTGTGTCTAATAGGCTGCATTGTAGACATTTACAGTGCAGATGTGTCTACAGTGAGGTGAGATGAATCCCAGCTGATAAGGCAGCTGGGAAGCACAGGTTTTATAGGAGAGAGAGATGGGGTACTTGGCAGAGCCAGGCTGGCTCCTTTCGTTCCATGAAAAGTAGGACTGAAAGAAAGAAAATGGCCAAAATAAGTTTTCATTTGGTATTTTTCAAAGAAATCAACAGTATTATATGTGGAGAGAGAAGCAGAGACACAAAATGCTTTGGGATTTTGAGGAACAGATCCTGGACATCGAAAAGGTCTCAGTGACTGTCAGTGTGAGATTTCTTGGAGTTAAATGAAGGTATTAAAAGGAAGGAGAGGGTGGCTGAGCTAAAGGAAGAGCAGATGAATCAGCGGTGGTGAATGTCACTGGGGATACTTTTCAGTATTTACCAAAGGTGTCTTGTGGAGTAAAAGCAGGTGCAAGAGAAGGAAGTACTGTAATGATCCAGGCCCAGGGACTAGCAGCGTGGGCTACATAAAGGAAAGGAGGGAGACAGTTGAAAAGAGCTTTGTCAGGGGAGGTCTTGAATTGTGCTGAAATGTCATCATTCCTGTGGCACTATATATCCCATACAAGCTGGATGCCAGAAGGTAACTAGAGAAGGATGGGAGTGAGGGCTGGTGATGCCTGGAAAGGAGAGTGGAGCAACAGAGGCTTCTAAGAGAGAAGCAGTGTATACAGCGAAGATGAATGGGTTCTGCAAAGATGAATGGGCTTTACTGTAAAATAACAAACAAACCAAAAAAAAAACCCAAAACCAAACCAAACCAAAACAAAAAACAAAACAAAACAAAACAAAACAAAACAAAAAAAAACCAACAAAACAAAACAAAAAAAAAAAACAAAACAAAACAAAACACAGAATTGTTCATTTGAGCCCACAGGTCAAATGAAATCTTATGGTGATGGGAACAAGGAACTAAAACAGGTCAGACAAGTGGAAGCTGAAGTTATCAGGGGGAGTGTAGGGCAGTTCATTATTGCTTCGGGTAGATAAACCAATTTGTTGCTAGATTTTTACTGTGATTTCTGCTCTGTAGTCATTAGTGATCACAGTCTGGATTGCAACAAGCTTCCAAGATTTATGTAACTAATAATAACTCTTACACAGCTTTTTTTTTTTGTTTGGAAGAACTTTAGGAACCACACAGATGAACCTCATTTTCTTTCTCTGTCAAGATGAAATTAAAAATACATTTTTCTGTAACTTGGTTAATTTTGGTTACAATAACTGAGGCCAGCCAGGAATGGTTGCTTGTTCTGTTTCTCTCAGCTTTAGTAAGTGTTCATTGATCAAGGTATTCTGCATATATATATGTATATATAATGAGAGAAGAATCATACATTCTAAATTTACTATTTTTCCCCAGCATATAATGTGTTTCTTGCAACTTTTCTGTGTCTGAGTCCAATATTTTTCTTCTATTATTGGTGGTAGGCCGTTGTCTGTGCAGAAACTCTACAGTAAAATAACATCTACCAACCTCTGAAATCAAGCCATTAACTTTTGGCAGCAGAGACCTGGAAGGGTAATCACATTCAGAAAGAAAGCAAGGAAGATTGACAAATACTTATTTCATAATTAAAGTGAAGTGTTCAATAATACAGCGTTAACTACTGGGATTAGAGATGAATCTTCTAAAATATGTTAGGTGAACCTGTCTGATGACAAAAAGGCTGAAAGATGGGCAGAGAGGTTTTCCTTCTGGAAGCCTTCAAGGACACCTGCCTCTTTCCCACTGCTTTGAGGAGAGCTTTTCTAGGCACCCAAAATGAAGCTTGCAAATTTGGCAGTACAGATCCTGAAAGGGTTTTTTGGCCTCTCAAACTAGTTGAAGGCTGAGAGTAACTTTCATTAAAACAAATTGCTGTCTCTATTGTATTAACCACTATTACAGCTCTCTGCAAGCCTTTCATCTTCTGTAGGTGATATTAATCACAGGCTGCCTGTAATGTGCTGCTGCTTATGAACAAATACAGTTGAACTATATTGGCATTCCTTTAGGAATTCTTTAAATATACCTAGTCCTATATGAGTATTTTTTTTTGCCATATAGAAGCAGATATTCACTCTTCCTGTTGGAATTCCTTTTTCCATCACATGCTGTATGACACTGAGCTACAAGTCAAGTAATGCAGCATATGTATTCAGTATGGGGCTGAGCTACTTAGTGAGTTGTTGCTTGTGTTCCTCAGGTTTGCCTTGATTCTGTTGTGTGCCTATTGCTCATTCCTGTGTCAATAATGTAAATACTTTATTTTAGGAAGAGTCTTAATGGGGTTGCTGAGTGTAAAATATCACCATGTAGAATGGTGCACCCCATCATATTCTAACTGGAAGGAAATAGCTAAATTTGTGCTTTCTTAAGCCAACATTCCCTTTCTGGGAGAAAGGTTCTTCGAGCCTGAAGGATACTGAAGATGATTATCAGAGAATTTTGGTTGTACATTTACCCCAGATGACAAACAAGGATTTAAAAATTTAGATTATTGCTCATGGAACCCTATTTCTCTTACCACAAATATGGATTTGTCCTACAATGAAAAACATTTGGTAGTTTAGGTTCCACTTTCAAACAGCAAAATGTAACTGTCACACAGCAGAAACATTTAAGATGATTGACTTAAAACATAAGGAGAAAATAAAATATTCCTGACATATAAATTCAGCAGTTTAGAATGATAGCATAGCAACAGTGGTTTCTTTATGCAAAACCATGAGAAAGGTGGAGGAAAGCTAACTCCACCAAAATCTATTGATTCCTAGTCTCCTTATGGAAAGGATGTGGAGATGGCTTTGATAACATATTTTATAGACACCAGGCTTTGATAACATATTGTATAGACACCAAAAATGGACAGACTGGCAGTTCTGGAATGGTTGGCTGCAATTCCCTGCAATACATTGATGGTTTGCAGTCAGGAGGAGCGGTGATGAAGTCCAAGTCTGATGAATGGCTGCATTGCTTTCCCCAGACCTTTTCTGAGGATTAAATGTGGCTTCATTCCTCTCCTTCTCAGTGAGCACTGAATATGAAGATGATGTGGATGCTACCATTGCCATCTGGCTATTGCATTGCTCCTCAAACAACAGTTTGGGCAAAATTGCTGACTCAAATGTGAGCCTCATAAAAGTGAGGTAATGGGTGTATGAATAAGAAATATTTTCAAGACTTAGCTAATACATTGTTCTCATCCTTTGTTACTAATTAGTGCTCTGCATATACCTTCTATCACAAAGACTGGATAATAACTTGGTGTTATTTTTACAAATGTGAGGATGTGAAGGGAGACAGGAGAGTGAGAACAGTGCTATGAACATATGGAGCTTAAAAGCATTTCTTATGAAATAATGCACTCTGATTTTCCATATCTATGCAATGTAAATGGTATTATGGTAAGTAGCTGCTGCTGCTCTGCAGTTCTGCCATGCCATGCAGGAAGCAAAGTGCTTCCCAAGCTGGAGGCTTCCTCTGGAAGCAGAAAGGGTCCCCTAGAAGAAGCTGGGGGAAAGTAGGGTGGCAGGGATGAAGGCCATAACTGCCAGTGAACACTTTGTCAGAAAATTGTATTCTGGCTTAATTAATTATAAGTTTTCTTTGCTTCTCTGTTCACCTTCAGGCAATATTCATTAGGGCTGTATGTTTATATTTACTAAAAAACTGCAAATTTGCTGAACAGTGTGATTTAAAGTCTCAGAAGCATTTGAATGTATCAAATAATTGTGGCTGGAAAAAATCCAAGGCTTAATTGGAAGTTTTCTATTTGTTAATCCCATAACTAATTTGGTGATTAGGGCATTCACCCTTGATGTGGGAGAACTTTATTCAGTTCCTCTCTCTATCTCAAGGGCACAAACAGAAATTTTCCAAATCTAAATACACCTAAAATAAATACACCTCAGCACTAGATCTCACCCTCTGCCTTTCCTACTCGCATGTTTTCACTGTGGATAAGAGAAAAATAGTAGGATCCAGTCATATAAATTAGAGAGTATTTTTCTTCTTGCTGATTGTTTCATTTGCTGGTAAAACTATGCAAGAGGGAAGAGCTCCAACAAAATATTAAGGACACTATTTTAGGCTCTCATGTAATACTCTGCTATAGGAGTGTTACGCCAAAAAGGAGACGTTGGCAAAAATTCCTGCTCTGAACTAGTTAAAGAAGGAATTTCAGTGCAAATCTTTTTTGCCTTTAAACAAATTCATGTTGTTGACAATATTTTGAGGTGGATTAGGTTCAAAGACATCCTCAACTACTTTCTAAAGAAGTGTAGGGGGCAGTTCAGATAACCTGACTCAGATAGCTACCACTCAGCTTTTTCCTTCACAGTCCTGTTTAGCTATTAAAGTCAGATTAATTAATTTGGGGTGGGGGAGAATAAATGACTGAAAGAAGGTAGGTGTTGAATACTTACGACATCCCTGCTTCATTCATTGTGTGCTCTCTTTTCCCATTCCAGAAATAAAGTGTTTCACTGTCTATTCCTTCTATTAACCTTTTTTGTTGCCTCTTATGTTCCTTACAAACTATAACTTGTCCCATGTCATAACCTTTGCAGTGTTACTCCTACATGCTGGTGCTGTTCCTGTGTCCTTGTCCATAAATAGGTGTCCTTATTTAAGCTTTCTGTAAAGTGTTTTTTATTCTGAGGTTGCTAAAGGGTTCTAAAGGCAGTCATATTGTTTTATCACTGTGCTATGTACCCTTCCTCTGCAATAGCATAGCTCTTTGCTTTTGTATTTAATAAAATTCTTTTAGCTCTCCAGAACACATCCATCCTTTCTGTTCCTCTCCCAGGAGACCTTTTCAACCTATTCCCTGGGTAGGTTGAATTCCACTTTTCAAGGTGATTGCCCTTTATACTTAATCCTTTCCTTAAAATAGCATGTTCTTTTGCTTTCCTCTTGGCCTTGCTGATCTTACTTTCACTTGATTTTCTCCATAATTTCCCATTAATGTCTATCACATCTAAATTATTTGCTTCTCTAATATCTTTCTTCATCTTTAGGAACAGTGTCCTCCTATACCTCCCAAACCTTGGATTGTACCCTAAGCATTTTCACTGATTGTACAAATCAATGCCTTGCCTTCTTCCAAAATGGTAGCTTCTCACCATTAATTTAGCCTTTTTAGACCTTCTTTGTGGCCTTTATCTTCAACCAAGTCAAAACTCTGCCTTCCATCTCTTTTAGAAGCTGAAAATGAGAGCATGCATTTTTTATATATGATGCAGCATACTTTTTTTTCTATGCTGTTATTTTAATTTCTGAAACAGAGACTGCTGTGTGCTTGGGCATTTTACTTCATTTTTATGTGGGCTGTTGAACTAATTCTTAATTTGGAATAGGTAAGGATTTTAGCCAAACAAATACTTAATTATTAAATATTAAATTTCCTTACAGTTTTCAGAATAGCAGTTTATTAAAAGATTTAATTTTAGTTTAGAGTTCATGTGAGCTGTTAGTAATTACACTTAGTTTAAGAGCTATGAAATGTTAATTAAAAATCTGAAATGTAGAAGAAATTAGGAGAAACTGGCTAATTAAACAATATGATCATTTGTAATGGTTCCAGTTGCACAGTAATGTAATTTAGAAAAGAAATTGTTTGAGAACTATTTAAATAATTATGGGAGATAATTATGTGTTGGTGTTTGCTTTGCAAAGTACGCACTGCATACTGAACTATCTTTGAAATCACTGCACCTAAAACATGCATGAATAGAAAGTACTGTTTGGGACTTTACAAATTATTTGGAGTGGCTATCCGATTATAAGTAAAACATTACATCTTTTCTATGGATGAAATTGCCCTCTCCAAGTCCTGCCTTCATCCTTGACTCATCTTACAAATTGTTCTTCTAAAAGACTGAGCGACCTCTTCCCCAGGTCAAGACAGGCAGTACAAAGATACTGTAGATAATGAGACTGTCTTCAAACTGCTCTCATGTTCCTCCAATGGTGCTCTACATTGGAAATGAGGTGCCAGGAAATTTCAATTATGAATTATTCTGCCAAAATAATTGCAGTTATACACACATGATGCCGGTTTGGGTTTTGCCTTTTTTTATTTTATGCGTTTTCTATATTCTTCACACATACATTTGTAACTCTGTAGTCTATTGTATTAGTAACTAATTTTCTCAGTACTTTTTCATGGCCCTTCCTTAAGCAGAAAGACAAAAAGAATTCCAGAGCTCCAAGGCCCAGGAGATACAAGGCCCCTATCCTGTCTTGGTTTTTCCTGGGAACCAAGGCTGAGAACAACTCTTCAAGATATATTTCATGGACAAAGTACAGCTGGTGATGAAGGGGGGCTCCCTTCAGAGAGAAAGGGCTTGACGTGGGGGAGAACTGCATCACCATGTGTTCTCCTAAATGGTGATTTTTATCAATTATGTTAATTTCCTAAAACCTTTAAAAATGTACTCACCTGTGGGAGGGGTGGGATTTTGTGGGCATCTTCCCATAACTGCCTCTGAAGGCCTTCAAATAAAGGTCCCCTTTTATATTACCTCATTACTAAAATTATCTCAAGTTTCATTTCCAGGTTAGGAAAAAGGCAACACATATTATGGGGAAGGGGACACCACTGAAAATAGGTGAGGACTCTATCCTACAAACTCAATTACCAAAACAGTGTCTAATATAATGAGTAAAACCATAGGCTAAGCATTTCATCCACTTTTGCATCTTCTACTGAACTGTTGAGCACTAAGCAGTCTTTTAGATCTGGCTTGTGTCACAGAAGAACCTGGCCCACTCTGGAAATCTTAGCCCTTTCATAAGTTTGATGAAATGCTTCTGACTGCGCCTTGAAAATGTGGAAACCAAAATGTTTTTCACTGTGTAGAAGTGAGTAGCGTTTTCTTCTGATACCAAGCCAATGGCAGGTGTACACGTTAACACAGAAGACATCAGAACTACTCTAGCATGAGTTAGATGAGAGGTAAGGCAAATGCCACATTAATTCTGTTCTCCCCTAAAGAGTATAATCTCTGATGACTGATAGAAGTGTTTTGAAAAGAGCATTTCAAATAACAAAGTGCTGCAGAATACTGATGAGAAGGTATTTCACCTTTTCCATGTTACTGTAAAATCTGTGAATGCTTTGATCTTACAATGTTATGAAACATACTTTGTTACCTTTAGCAGATATTTTCTTCTTAAACAAAAGTAAACTTGTCTGTAGTTTTGGATAAATTATTAATGAGGAATTCTAGTGTTTCTGTCCATTTTGCTACTTATTTATGATGAGATTGGTCTATCAAATATGAGGAATCTAACCTTTCCAGTCCTTTAGCTTCAAGCATATCTTCTAAAGCTGGGAGTTGGTTATGAGAAAACAGGGTTGCTGTTTGCTGGTGAGTCCTAATTAAAAATGAAAATAGCATTTTTAGAGAACCATCAAAAGGCCTTCACCTGTCCCGATGCCTGAAACTCTGTGCAGCCAAAAAGGATGGGATCGATGAATGCAGCGCTCAATGCTTTTTATTAAATAGTGCTTAATGGGACGCGGGAATGGATTAAATGGTATTTACATCTACTTCTAGCATTGGAAAATAGATGTCAAGCAGTTCACCCTACCAAGGCAAAATCTTCTAGGACTTTTCTACCCCCTTTTCTCTCCTTGCCAGAATCCTTCCTGTCCCATGCATGGGTCTGACTACCTGGCAGGATTTAGTCCATTATGATTTAAATCAAATCTCTGGGCTTTGAGTTACATGAGATAAGCCAATGTATTTGAAATTCACGATGCTAATTTTCTCTGGACTCTGACTTGATAGCAAATGCCAAGTTCCTGCCCAGAACAAATTTTACAGCTCAATTCCTTTTTCCCTAGCTGTTGGAAAGTGGTGAGCAATGGGTCATAGTTGATTAAATTTATAGATATTCCTTCAGTACTGCATTTTTTTTAAATTTTGGACTTTATTGACAATTTAAGGCAGACGCAATCAAGACTCAAGATACAGAGCTATGCTTTTTTACATAAGGTATGCTTTATTTATTTAAAATAAGTGAGAAAATGTAATGAGCAGAAGCCCTGATTAGTTAAGGTTTCATGCTAACGAGAGAAAACAGCAGTTTCGCATTTTGCTTGCTTTCCCCTGGATTAGAGAATATTTCTGTCCTGAAAATTTTGCCTTCTGCCCAATTATTTAATATTCAGTTAGGCTTAGGGAAAATGGCAGGTTCTCATTCCAAACCTTCAATTTTAATTCAAACAAACCAGCAAATAGGATGAGGTGTCCAACCACCCTCAGTCCTTCAGTCTCTTCCAGGAGACTTCCATATTCTATGATGTTTTTTATAATGTGGTTACTAGTCTGGAGAACTGAAGAGCAACCCTCAAATACTATGTCAGTATGGTTACAGTACTTTCAGGCATAGGAAATAACAGCTAACTGAAATTGGGAACTTTCTGGATCATGCTGGTTTGCTTAGTTGGATGGGTGTAATTCAGGTTTGTTCAAATGACTGTAATTATTCTATCTGAGTTAATGAAGCAACTATTGCACTTTATGAAGCAGAGATTTATAATTTTGTTGTCAGTGATACCTGGGAAACTTAAGAAGAGATGTTCAATGAATTGAGGAAATCTTTGTATTAAAACATAGTATTTATGCATAAATGCTGCTACATGGGGAAAAGGACAGGATAGCAAAATCACAAACTTCACTACCAAAACAAAAAAATCATATTAGATATTAGGACTATCTTATGGTGAGGGTAATGAAACGCTGGAATGGATGAGGTGATGCCACAGTTTCCATAGGCAGTGCTGAAGGTTGGTAAGCACATCTGTCAAGAAGGCATTTGTGCATACTCATGACTAGGTGACCTTTTGAGTTATTTATTGATTTTGCTTCCCACGCGTTGTATATGCAGCTAGTTTGTATACGAAGCCATAGATTTCAGATAATTTCTGCTTTTGTAGAAATTCAGCTGAGGCCTGGATCATGAGCTGTTTATGCTGCAGCTTTCGTGATTTGTAGATGACCATGGATGAGATTAGACTCCTAAACCCTGTGTTAAGTTTTCAATACCTAGAGTTTAAGCCCAGACAGACACCCAGTCTGATGAATTTCAGGAGATACCTAATTGCATTCTTGAACTTGTTGCTTATTCACTAAGGTCCCTAAATGCTTAACTTCAGTGGCCTAGGGAAGATTTGGGCCCTGCATGTGTTATCAGATGGATTTAGAAAAGTAGTGTATAAATCTTGAAGAGATGTCCAGAAAACGAGATATGGGCAGATCTGAAATGGATTTTGGTGGGAGGCTGTTTTTTTATTGTTGGCTGGGAAGTGGGGAACACAGGTTCTGGTTGTTGATCAGCCTGGAGATGGATGACCTAATCTCCTGGTAAGGGAATTGGCCTGACCGATTTCCTAGTAACGAATTGGTCTTGAGGTGTCCTCAGCAGAGCTGTCACCTTTTATGCTGTGAAAGTTGGGCCGAGTAAGAAAGCAGGTAACAAGAAAGTTGGTTTAATGGGTGAGGAGGATGCTGAACTCATCTTCCCAGCTCAGGGTTCCTCAGAATATGGATGTAAACTGCACCATTACTGATAAAAGCAAAATCCATTCTTGGATCTGATTGACTGAAGGCTCCATTTCCAGGCTGGTACCCTGTTCTCTCACAGTAATTGCACAAATTGAGCAGGCTTAATCTCCCTCTCAAAATGCACAAATTTCTTGTGCATTAATAGAGTCAAGAGGATATTCCAGTTATACTTCCAGAGGGACTTACTTGCACTGAAGAAGTGTAAGTATGGTGGTCTGAGAGATTGCTCCCTACTTCCCTTCTATAGTCTGCATGACTAAGTTATGCACATAATTATTGTGAGTTGGATTCAACCCTGTTTCTTAAAAGAATATTGTTACTTGCTTTTCTAAAGACTGAAGACAGTTGATGTAAAAACTGATGTAAAACTCATGTAATTAATAGTAAAACTATGAATTAAATGTATTTCCAGCGTGTGCAGAAAGTTCAAGTCTTCAGGAAACTGCTGATGGTCACTAGGAGTGACAGCCTCATACTAATGAGAGAAAAAGGTAAACCTACCAACTGTATGTGTATTAAAAAAAATGAGTGCTGTCTACTTGATCTTCAGTTGGCCAAGTCAAAAACAAGCTAGATGAAGAATATTTGCCTTCTCTTAAGTCCTGTCCTTTCATGCTGCAGGTAGATTCATGGGACCTGAGAAAAATTGTGAGGTGGTGATGCAGACTGATGCACAAAGGATCTGAAATGTTCTATGTTTTCTCTTCCCAGATATCTCCCAGTGCCACCTGGTTTCACTTTGCACTCCTTGCTCCAGTGAGGGTTATAATCTGAAAGGTTACCAAGAACCACAGACTTTCTCAAAATCTGCTGATGACTTCTAATTGGGACCATCACATCTACAGGGCAAAATGTGTTTTGCAGATCTGTGGGAAAAAGCCCAGTATGTGTCTGGTCCCTGAAGATTTTTTCTGCATGGTAGTAGGATAAGTTTTTACCCAATACTGTTCCTTTTAAGAATATCTTTATTCAGTTCTGCAAGGAGTAATGTCTTAGAATATTAGTTAAAGTTTAAGGTCTCAGTTAGGCATGCACTGAGCAATGTACAAACTGGCTCAAGTTCAGACAATTTTGACTAGGCAACAGATGAGCAGAAGGATAGAATGTAGGTAGAGACATAAGCACTAAAAACAGAAGTCAGTCTTCATAAATTCACGTCAAAGTAGTCATATTTAGTAATGCATGTGCATAACAACAGAACACTTGCTGTTAAGGAAGGAACCAAAAGAGATGGTAATTTCCATTTCTTCCCCAGACAAGGAGAAGAAATTGAAAGGGTTAATTTTTTTTTTAAAAGCCAGTCTAAAAAGTGAGTAGCCAAAAGCTACTGGTAGTAGGAAGAAGGTGAGAGTTCACAGTAAGAAGGCAAATTTATTTTTTTTTAGTAAACAAAAAATCCTTTCAACATTTTTTTTATTTCTGCTTTCCCATGAATATTTAGAACTGTGAAAGATGAACTGACAAACTACGTAAGCAAATACTAAAATTAACTGCCTTTTTCATGACCTTGTTTCAGTCATTGTCATGTAAGATTTTAGTTGAACAATGTCTAATATTTTCCCACAAACTTATGAGTTTTTCAATTTGACTAAGCCCACTGAGCATTGAAATTCTGTGAGCAGATCTCTGATGTTATTAAATTTGGGTATTACATATGTGCATCTAAACAAGGACAATATGGACCTGTATTAAATTTGGGTTGAGTCATGCATATTTCCTCAGAACTTCATATGGAAATGCTGTACCATTTTCTCTTCTCTTTGCCTAAACAAGACACTGTAGCATCTGTGTTTCTTTGGTATATAAACAAGTAAATCGGAGCAATTCCAACTGTGATACCTCTGGATGAAAAAATTAATGCCACATCTGGAGTTGAATTGTGTACAAGTTATGAAACTGAGTTTTTCTAATGTGGTCTATCTCTGTACAAGGCACTTATAGAAAGTGCTTTATATGGTAGCATAATATTCTGTAACTATTACACAGATCTTTTTGGATTCATTTTTAGAGAGGTAGAATTAAGTAGCTTTCAGGTAATAACAAAAGTCTGGGAAACACAAGGATTTAAGTTTCTCAGACTAATTGGAGGCCTCCATTGTGAGGTGAGTGAGACCTAGTCTAAGTGTTAACTTTATTAAACTGATTAAAAGAGAATCAATATATACATTTAGTTTAGTAGAAGAGACACCTAGTTAGTTGATCTGTATTATTCCAATTGTGGTCCAGTTACCTAATTGTTTTGTTAAACTTTATACCCTGTTGGTTCTAAAAACTGGTGTCCACCACACTACTTCTCATAAAAATCTGAACTCTTCTTTAGTTTGAAGGCAGCAGATCCATGAGATGTTGCACAGGACTTTGGGGAATAAATTTTTATTGAAAATTAGAATGACACTATGGAGAAAGCAACTGATCTATTTAGATTGGAATGATGCATGAACTAGCACCAGTGCTGCTCTAATGGTGTGGGATGCATTTGCATGTATGCAGGTGCTCTGTTTTTCATGTGAGATTAGGGCACTGGCAGCAAAATGTTGGGATAAATATCAACTCTTTTCCAGAGCACCTTCTTCTCTTTGCTTTGGGCCAGTCATTGTAACTGTGACCTGTGTGTAGTCGCATGTAGTCTCTCTGGAAGCCCTTTCAGGTTCCTCAGGGGCCATCCTGATCCTGGATGATGCAGCCTTTTGATTGAAAAGCTTTTTTCAGAAACCACGAGATAGTATTAGTGCTCTTTGGGAAAGTACTGCTATGATGCATGCAACCACTACAGACAAAGCTGTATAGAAAATTCTTTGGAGTGTGCTTTTTTGTAACGTTGAGAAAGGATAAAACCCCAAATCATTGGAAAAGCAAACTGAGCCAATTAGGGAATAGCACAGAAATGAAAAGGGTGAACCGGCTTAAACAGAAGGTTTAAAGTCTCTAATGACAGCTTAATGTAATGACAGTAGTGATAAAATAAACAAGTATGTTTTAAGTGGGTGTTTTTAAATCTTTTTTTTCATTTGTTTTGCAGAGCAAGAAGCAAAAAAACAGGAAAACCCACTGATGTATAGTTTTTTCTAATTGAAACAACCTTCACATTCATTTTTGAGGCCTCACTTTGCAAACCCAGCATACTGTTTATGCAGAACATTAATTCAAGTGGTTTAATCATTAGCAAGCTCCAATCAAATTATTCTCTTTAATTTTTATTGCACAGATAATGTTGTTTGATATATTTCATGTTTGCTTACTATGTCTCTCATAATTTGTGCCCTTCCTGTTTGAATGGAAATAAGTGCTTTACAAGAAAAGCTAGAATTTTACAACACATTTATAGTGATTGCATTTATTATATCTTTATTACTGTAGTTCTGTCAATGTCAGGTTTCCAGTTTGAAGCAACAGATTTACTGAATGTCATTATTGTTTCTAGTCACTGTTGGACTGGGTTTTCTGGATGTCTAATCAGCTATCAATGCAAAGACTTCAACAGTGTGTCCCAGCAGATAAAGTGTCAGGGTTATGTTTGCAGCAGTCCTTCAGTGGAGACAATGTTCTGTCAGAAAGGTCTCTGCTGCCTACCTGTACTGTTGGGCACCCATGAATATTTGTGCATGTCCTGCAGATTTTCAATTTGCCAGACCCCTCTTCTTACCGTGTAATTTATATTCACGTGTTGGGAGAGGAAAATGAGCTTTTCAGGTTTTTCCATTCAGAGTTGGTATCTTAACTGTAGATGCACTCGTGCAAGCAAAGAAAATATGCTCTTGACACCTGCTAGTTGAGCTGAAACAAAAAGTAATTAAGGGGAAAACTTCGAATTAAAAATAGAAGATTGTAAATAACAGCTTTTCTCCTTTCTAAGCACTAAGATAATTTAGTATACTAAAGTGATATCTTTGAAACTACATTGAACACACAGATTCTGTATTTCTCATAATAATTTATGTTTTTTAACCAGTGTTATTTGATTTTTTAAATTTCTACATGATCCAGCAATATGTTTTAAAACACATTGGTGCTGTTTTAACAGAGGGCTATGAATTTAAACTTGAGTAGTTTGTCAAAATTACCCATTTATTTGTCAACAGCTGCATTTTAAAGAGAGAGGATATTTTTCTATGAGTGCTTATAGGTTAGACATTTTTGTCTATTCTGACATGAAGGTGATTTGTGGAGTGACTATTGTGCTTTCGGCACTTTTATAACACTTTTCAGTTTATGGGCTGTGAAATGTTTGTTTTGTGACTAAAGCAATATTATGATTTCTGTAAGCATTTCATCTTCATGGCTATACTGTAATCAAATTCATATTTTGAACCATATAAAGTGATTACAAAAAGAAAATACAATGTTATTGTAACAGAAATATATCTGTTTCTGATGGATTGTTTATTGAAATATATCTGATTTTGGGGATGAGTTAATGACTTCATTGAGCACACCTTTTCATACACTTTGAGCATACAGGTTGTGGTTTTTTTAATATATTTACTTAACAGCATCTTTCAGTTGGCTGTATTAAAGTAGATGTTGAAACGAAATTACCGTCATGAGTTCTGCAGTTCTCTTGTTTCTTTGAAGAGTTGTTTGTTTGGTTTTTTTTTAACTCTGATTGATGATCTGTGACCTGCTTTGTTAGGTACTCAGAGTTGCTTTGAATGCATACTTAAGTTTAACAGTTGTGATCCTCAAGGTCTTCAAGTATTTGGTCTTGTGTTAATTTATCTGCAGGGAACTATTAACTTGTCTTATTATCTTGAGGTCATTATTTCCTGTCTGAATGAAGTGAAACTCAATTAGCATTTTCAAGTGTTCCAAATGTTAATTTGGAGAAAAGGGAAAGGAAAAGGGAAGGGAAAATAAAAAAAGGTAACAAAGGAGTAGAAGGATTTGGCCTTTAAAATACAAAGCTGCAAATCCATTTCCAGTTACAGCAATGCAAAGCTACCATTAAAAGTTTTATCTTCCAAGGTTGATTTAAGAGCACTTTGCTCCTGACTTCATCAGAGATGACAGCTTGTCAATATATAGATGCTTGTTTTCCAAGGGGGCATCTCTGCTTCACATAGGAATGGTGGCCAGTGTTGTATTTTTGTTTGATTTCAGGAGAGTCAGGAAAAATATTTGGAACTCCTGCACATGCATAGATGATGATGATGTGCATTTGCATTGTAACTAGGAAGCCTTTATTCTTGGTGGTCTTATGTTTCCCTAGATGCATACCTGTGATCTTGGTGCCTGACTTGTGTTTAACAGGTGTTGGGAGAGTTACACACACAGGAGATCCACAGTGCAAAGCAATGCCTTAAACTAAGGAGCTCAAGTGTTGCAGTTCAGGCTGTATCTTGAATTCTCACCCTTTTCAGGTTTAATTGTCTGCTTCAAACCATTGAAAGATCCTCCTTCATCCTTTCCAGGAGCTTTATACAAATGTTCTTCATAAACACATGAATGGTGCAATCTTGATTTTAGTCTAAGGATGCCCAAACTGATGGAGAATTGGCTTGTTTGCGTTTAGGGGTTCTTTGTCCACCCTCCTTTTTTTGGTTATGAAATGAAGTGTTTCAAAATAGAGCCTTATTAAAGGTTAATTAGAAACAAGTGAACAGTCATAACTCTGAAGTACGCTGGTCATGTTACTCACCCCCAAAAAAATTCTCGGGCTTACAATGCTGAGTGTACTTTGTGTCAACAGCATTAAACATGAAAATGTGGGTATTTTGAAGACCTGACTCAGGCATAGGTAATTGACCTACTCAGAAGTCCCACTATAAATAGCTAAACCCCTTGATGAGGAGCACAACCAAGAGCCTGGTGGCAAAGCAGGGGATGGCCCTGCTGTGTCTTGGGTGACAGGGCACGGACACATGTGTGCCTGGAGGGAGGGTGATCAAACCCTGGCATGCCTTACTCCAGGTACATGAATCCTTTCCATGTTTTTCAGCATTAGTCCATATTGACAGATATAGGTCAAGTGCTAGTTATCTAGATTTGCAGCACCCAATTAAATTTTACTTTTAGCTTGGGAAACAAAGCTGAGTTGATGGTACAGTAGGATTTATTGCATCAATAGTTTCATCTTGGTCTATTTTATTAGCTGCTGTTTTCCTTGGCCTTGTCATCTTGCTATGTCTGTTGCTATTGCACATCTGCAGGGATTTACAAATACAGAAACAGTCTTCCACAACCAGATTCCTCTGTAAATTATCCTGATGTTTCAGGATGCCTTGACCAGCAATATTTTGGCTAATTCAAATATCAGAGAACTCTAGATAAAAGTGAAATTAGTTGATCCAGAGTGAAGGTAGCAGCTGATTTTAGATTATGGTCCTGGTGGATTATCTGCAGAAGGCTGATTCTGTTCCATGGTGCATTTGGAATTTTGTGTGGAATCATGTTCCTTGGAGAAAGAGCTAGCACCCGTTGTCATACAAATCTAGTCAGGTGAGAGTTATAACAATACTCTTACTGAACACATATAAATACTTTGTGTGCGTTTTTTTTTTTTTTTTTTAAAGACTTGTATTTATTCAATTCTGTAAGGAAGAAAAAAAATAGCTTAAGTTATTTTCTGTGTGACGGGAGGAGGGTTAAAGGCCTTCATTTCTGTGTAGCTGCCTTCAGGAAGTTGTCTCAAAATGTTGGATTTGATTTTCATTGCTAAACTGTTTTCACCTATTCAAGCAATAGAAAGTTTCCCATCAAGTGGTAGTGATTTAAGGCAATATTTGGCATCCTGATGTTTGAGAATCAGTTGATTGTGTGTAATTAGGCAGACTCAGGAATGCATTAGCAACACTTCAATGAACACAGCTTCTCTGTCATCAAAGCTGATGCATGAGTTTGAGGCAGAAGCACTTATCTGGAGAACTGAGTAACAAATGGGATATGTAACTTCCCTTCTGAAGGTTACTGATTTGAATCTAGCCTTAATAAAGAATAATGTTACAAAGTTATCTAAATATCAAATGGGAAACTGTAAATCCAGAGTGAAAAGGTATATTCCTTATCTACCTGGCAGGCACAGTCATTGCTGGAGGACTTACTTGTACTTTATTTTGTTTAAAACTTCAGTGCCAAGATTGAAAAATATTCTAATATTAATTTCCTTGGGGTAAGTCTAGTTACTTTATTTTCTTGTTTTCTAAACTTATGGGAAGCTACTCAACAAATGTTTAATTTCTGTATTAGCATGTGTATGATGCTGGGCTGAGACCTTGAAAGGAAAAAAAGGGGCCATGTTTTCGCCAGAGATGTAGGAAAAAACTGTGATGTGGAAATAGAACACAGTGTTTCTGTGGGCTGAGGAAACAGAGAAGGCTTTGGTATTTCTTGAAGTAATGCCACAGATATTGTTTTGTACCATCTTGCACCCTTTGTGTATTTACAGCCATGACCACTGAGATACCAGCTGTGCAAAAGTCCCGCATTCTGGAAAGGACTTTTTCACTGAATGCCTTGGTCTGTGTGGACTCACTGCCAGTACTACCCCAGGTCCTGGCAGATGAGGAATGCTGAGGAGATGTTAAGCATGAAGATGTTAATGATGAATAAGCAATTAATATGTTAGGATACACAAAGTAGGAGCAGTGTAAGTATCTAGTTGCAGAACAAGAGAACTCATGTCTGGGAATATGAGTGCTTCAGTCTTGCAGAGAATGATCAGAAGATCTGAGCAAGAGAGAATTAAACAGGAGCAGGTCTTCCGTGGGCAGGGTTGTGTAAAAAGGGTAAGGAGGAGAGTGTTGTCCTGGCCAGAAGGAAGGAGCAATCCCCACCATGCCTTGGAGATACAGAAGGAGCTCACATCTGTCAGTAAATGCTCCCAAGCAGCCAGGGAAGTGGGAAATAGTGATATATGTTTCAGCTTCCTGCACTAGGTCTGTGTGTACAATGAACTTTATAGGACACTACGGATGTTATACTTTCAGTCAAGAGAGACAAAGGTGTTCACATTCAAGAAAGAAGGTGTGTTCATCAGAATTATTGAGTAGAGGGAAAGGGAGGGCAGAAAAATTCCTGAAAATAAGGCATAGGTTCATTTTTTGCAAAGTAATCATAGGATGGGATCCTGCTCCAAAGAGATACACCAGAGGAGCCAGAGAAAGGCCAAGTCCTAGAGCTTATCCAGACCAAGGAAATCTTTTGGACCAATTGGTGCATGTATTCATGAATGCATTCAGATGAAATGCCGCTTTCAAGGCTGCATACATGATTGTGACATCTGGTGACTATATCTCTGCATACTGGAAATTACTTATCTATTCTTGTTCTCCCTTTGGTTTTGAGGTTATTTCATAAAGTGAACATTCAGAGTAAAGGGAAGGTAACTCTTGAACCCCTTTCACAGTAGGAGCTGTTGCACGTGTGTCACAGTAGAGTCACTGAAAAGGGGGAAAAGACATAGTGCAAAGATAAAAATGGAAGTAAGCACCTTAAAAAGAGAATTAATAAAAGACTGTACTCATCACCTGACCATACAGTGCTGTTTCATTTTTTTATTATTTTCAGGTCAGTTCTGTACATTTTTATTTTGCTCCTTCACTGTGTACTGAATACCTCACTGACTTCAAATGGATCTACGAATGGACATTGAACCTTTAAGCTCGGAAGAGGCCAACTGCTGAACCCCTTGTTGATAACATAGTCACAATACAGTAGTCTGGCTTTAAGATACCATTTAAGATCTGAAAGGCATCTAATATAGGTTCCAAAAGTACCTGTTATTTGCATTTTGCCTTACTAATGACTAGTGTTCCCTAAATCAGTTCTCATTGTACTCTCATGTGTCACCATGAACCATACTTCAATCTAGTGATTGTAGTTAAAATCTCAGTTACAGAGAATTAGACTGAAGCATTGGTGAAAGAGAAAAGGGTCTGGGTGGAATACTATTGAACCCATAGAGAATATCCTTCATCTGCAACAGAAAGCAAAGATTTAGTCCTGAATACAAGAAATTACCTGTTCTTCAACTGTGCTGTCTTCAACTGGTCAATGAATACGGTTTCATTTAGTCCATGAATATAGATGGCTAATTCCTCGGGGCAACTGACTCTATTAATACAGAGCATATGCACAACCATCACTAGCAGAAGAACTCTGCTCAGTTTCTGGTGGTTTGACTTTATTCACTGGGGGAAATGGCAATCTCAAAAGGGAAGGATTCTGACAATAGGGTTCCTAAGATTTCAGTAGTTTTGCTTTAGTAAATACAGACTTTTAAAGAGACTGGTAATCAATTTATTAACTTAGGCAGTTGATTTGAGACTTTCCATGTCTCTTAATTTTGAAGCAGATGGTAAGAGAGTTTTTACTCTGACTTCATTATGGAAATTATGATACAGTGGGATGATAATCATGCTCAAAGTTAGACATTGTGCATAAGTGCATTCTGGGCTGACTGGCAACAAGAGCAGTTGGGAAACTGACCTTGAGAAGATAATCTCAAAATAGACAGAAATTTATTTCTTTTGTCTGCATGATAAAGTGTGGAACAGGAAGAAAAGATATGTAATTCACACAATATAGAAAGTAGGACTTCAACTATAACAACAAAATGCAGCAATATAAAATGTGAAAGCAGTGAATAATGAAAGAGTCATTAGAACATAAGGATGTGACCATTGCAAGACTTCATCTTGTGTGGCCAAGATCTTCAAAGTCTTTTGGCTCCCCAAAATACTACTATACTACTTCAAGGAAATGTAGGCAAAGCTTCTTCATATATATAAAAAAAGTTAAAAGTTTAGGAAACCAGCCAATGGGAAAGTTGAGGGAAGAATTTCTACAGTGTTTGTAGGAGTATGAGGAACTTCCATTCTGTGGTTCTTGAAAACCTTTTGTGGTTTTTCTCTCAAATGACAAGAGGTTACCTTCCCAAACTATTGGTGAATAGGCTCCATTTTAAGTCTCAGCTTGTATAGAGAAAGTATAGCTAGCAACTCTTCTATTTGATAAAAAACACACTCTAGATTTTAGCTGCCTGAGTATTTTATCACTTGCAATTATTGGAATCTTCTAGTTTAATTTTCTACAGCATAGTTGCAGGGGATTTACATAATTCCTCCAGATGTTCTTGGCTGCAGCAGAGGTCCCAGTCAGCTAAAGAAATGTTTCGCCTATCAACTGATGAAAACTGAAAATGAAACTTTTCAAGTCATCTCTTCGATTCTGTTATTTATGCAACATTAGTTCCCAGCAAATATTCCTAAGTAATTTAAATTACATAATTGGAGGTGTTTTCATCAGCTCTGATTACATTCCATATTGCTCATCCTATTTTCAATATGTATCTTTTGGGAGTATTGCTTTAGGTTAGGTATAGCTTCATCTCCTTGGCTGGACATCTCCACTAGAAATGTTCTACAAGGCCTCCTGAGCGGGAACTGTCCTTTAAGCCCCGCTGGGAACAGCCACCAGACCTGATGCAAACACCAGGAGTGTGATGCTGTGCTCGTGTCAGTGCGTGCACCTCAGGCTCACAGTGTGTGTGATGAGCTCTGTAAAGCGTTTGTGTTGGTGGTGCTTACAGAAGGCAAGCAGGCATGGGGAAGGGGCAGCCATTTGTGCTGGTGGCCTACCAGACATGGGTTTGGCTGCAGACTTCATGGTCTGTGCAAACTGGCAGCCTCGCTGTGCCTTTGCTACAGGTGTGATTCATAGCAGATTGATCTTAGTTTGCTGCTCTCTGCCTGTCTCTTCTTTCATTCCCAGTTTTGTGGTCTCCGTCTCCTTTGGTATAGCAGTCATGCATATTTGTCACAGATGTTTATCTCTTGTGTTCTGCCTAGGTAATGTTTTCTGCCCATTCTTTTCAGTCTTCCTGATCTAGCTGCTTCCTACTCCCCATTTAATACATCAATTTAAAACTTAGTGTACTGTTTATTGTTTTTAAATTGTTAATGAGGATGTTACATAAATCCAAGATATCAGCACCATTCTGAACTTCTATTTATCTATCCTTTTTTCATACTGTTTTAACTTATTATCTGTCAGCAATCTTAATTTATATTCTTTTCAGAGAGTTTTTGCTGTGTGTGCATTTGTTTTTCAGGTAGAGTTATGTGTGGTGTGACATTATACTCTGTATTCTGAAAATACTGCTTCTGTTTCATTCCCTCACTGATTCTTTAACTAAAATATAAAATCAAAACCAAGGTGATTATTTTTAAGCCAAGTTTTAATATTTTTATAATAAGTTTTTTATAATAAGTAATCTAATTTTTACATAAATAAATTTTTAGTGGTGTGGCCAGGGAAAGCAGGTAGATTCTTTAAATACAAAATCTGTATCTTTTTGCTCATAACTCTAAAATAGGCTGAAGTCAGCCTGTTAAAATCTGAATAAATGTATGATGATGTGAGGTAAATGCTGACATCTTGAAAATTGTTTGCACCTCTTATGGCATGTATTTATTCAGTTTTGTAGTTTTATTCATATTTATTTATTTATTATAAGTGTGGAAAATCCAAAATACTGTTTGACCTTTGAGGACAGGCTGTTTGGCAGTGCTAGATACTTTCTTGCTATTTTAATGTTTGACTGGGAAAAGAGTCTATTTTTTATTTGTGTGTGATCTTTATGAGTTTATAAATGTAGAGAGATGGTCATTGCAAATGCAGCCTTTCTTCTTCTCAGTGTGAAGGCATACCAAAGGAGCAGGGTGTGGGTGGCACCCAGGACAAATTGTATTTCTATCTTCTTTGGAGGACAGAAATTAAGGCCAGTAGAAATTGAAAAAATATTGTGTTCACTAGTAAAATTTGTAGTGATTTTAGTTCTGTAGGTGTGAAATCTAATAGAAGAAACCACTGAAGAAGATGCCTTAGTGGAAGAGTCCGTGTGTTGCTCTTTCTCTGCCAGATAAGTTTTTTTATGAACTAGTTGTACCTGTGTGGGATATTTTTCTTAAATGCTTAAGCTTTAAAAGCTCTTTGTTGCACAGATCTATCTGTGTTTTTGACAAAGTAGATTTGGACATGCCTGAGGTGAGAGGGCATGTCAGCTGTCACTGTCTGTAGGTGGGAAAGTGTTTTCCAGTAAAGGAGGGATACATGCTGCAAGCAAGAGCCTAAGATCTTTGTTGCTTGGGAGCAGAGTTTTATGTGGAAGGAAAGTTTGTGCCCTGTGGAAGTCTTAGGAGATTAAAGACACTCTGGAAGTAAACAATCCAGACCCACATTTCTGTAATGTTCCCCATGTGGGAAAGGGAATGGCAGCTGTAGTTGCATTACACTGTTCCCAATGTAATCACTATCTCATCAGGGCATTGAGCATTCAAGTGCCTTAGCAATGTCTTCCTCTACTAACACATATTAGACTGGGAGACAGATGTTTATGTCATGTTATTTTATTCCTCATCAATCAGCAGTTTCCCAACCATCTTATTTTTAACTTGATTATTTACTAATGAGCAATAAAACCCACCATGCCTACAGCAATGTTTGCACAGTGGGTCATGAAATAGCAACACACACACTTAGTTTTATTTCTTTTCATGTTTACCACAAATCAAATAGTTTCCTAATGTCTATGTCCTTGTTTAAACCTAAATCACATCAGGGTTTTTGAGTTCTTTCAGTTGTTTCCTTTTAGTTACAGTCACAACATCTTGTCCACTGAAGTCTTAGCAGCTTGTAGCAGTCTTGGAGACCAAGCCAGATAAGTTCCCTAAAGGCTATATGTCGGAATGCTGGAAATTAATTTCTGATTTTTTCTGGCTTCCTGAGCCTGCATTAATTCTGATTTGTTATGAAGTGGATCAAAGCTAATTGGAAGTGAAGCTTCTTTCAGCTAAAGTAAAGGGGTTGAGGTGAAGGGGTCCAAGGATGCCACGAGGCAAGATGGCTCTTAAATTTTAGAGTGACATATTCAAAGCTCTGTAGTCTTGGAACATACTGCCTCATATTATCTGTTTGTATAGCCCTAGCCCTCGAGAAAGCCAAAAAAGGCTTTGGTTTTGTACCGCACAAGCAAGTCCACAACAGCGACAAAGCCAGACTTGAAAAAACAGCATGACCAGGTTGTATGGATGAGCTTGGGAGGAGTGGGGGGAGTTCCATTAATGTGAGCAGTTATTGAAAGAGGGATTACAAAGCCACCATTCATCAAATCAGTTGAAGAAGGAACAAAAAACTATCAAGTTAGAAAGAAACCAAAGCATATGGAATATCAGTGTAATTTTCTTGAAAACTGATGTAGCTAACAGGAAAACAGAGAGCATATATGTATCGAAACGGAGTGAAGACTGAGAAGCTACAAACTATAATCATAAAAATTTAACTCTGGAATAAACTAATCATTGCGTGACAGCAAATTAAAAATAAAGCGCTGTACAGACTGAATTGTCTTTGCTGAAGTTCCAGTGTTTCAAAGTTATGGCATCTGAATTACAGCACCCTAGAGAATGCTGAGTCTTAATTACCCAGAGTATGCTAAGCTGCTTGTGTCAATCTCACCCTCCCATGTTCCTTTTCTTGGAAGGAAATTAAGGCTTGCAGTGCCTTGGCTTTCTTTAATAATGAAGTGTGCTGCAGCTGAGGGCAGTGTCAGTGATGCAGGCTTTGCTCCTTCTGCTGGGGGTTGTATTCATTTGTGGATCTTCCTGAAGTTTATTTCACAGCCTTTGACTTTCTTCTGAAGGAAATCCAGTGGATTGCATCAGCTGACTTTACCTTGGCTGCACTTCTTGTCAAAACTGAGATACTTGACTGACTGTTATAATTCTGAATGTTGTAGTTAATTAACGTCTGCCATGACAAGATGGGTGATTATGGTTTCTAAGTAAATTAGTTGAAAGTAACTGTAGAAAACAGTACAGAGAGTACTAGCTGATGGTTATTTTCAGTGCAAGTGACTGCTCCTCTCCTCCTGTGTTGACTTTATCAAGGTTAGGGATTGTCTGCACAGAATCTTGCACCATTGCAGCTAAATGTTTTTGTTTTGTTGGGGCTTTTCTCCTCCCAGTGTTATTTAAATGGATGAGTATCTGGCATATAGACTGACTGGCCTTTATTTTGTGTCTGGCATATTCTTTTCCTTGAGCCAGGGAGCAAATTGCCTCTGCCCAAGGTGTGATCCCCACTGGGAAAGCCTAAGAGCAGGTTACCAGGGAAAAGTTACACCTGCCATCCTTCAGGGATTCATTACTTCTAATCTGTATCATTCCACATTTTAAAGATGGGAGGAGGGAAAAAACACCCTGCATACCGGAGTTCCCATGATTAATGTGGGATTAGCCTGAGTTTATGTAGAGAGGTTCCATCTCCTGCTTTGAGAAAGGGCTGAAGGGGCAGATTGAGGCCAGCAGATAGATAGCTAGGACCTAAGTAAATTAGCTCAGAGTGATGCACAGCAAGGCCAGGATGTAAACAATACTTGATCAGTCTGATGCTGAACACCAGAAAGGAGTGTATTGTAGGAGGATGAATCTGAACCATAAGTATGTACTTGAACAAGGAGAGTAGGAAAAATGAGAGGGCTTCTTCTTTCCCTTTTTGTTAAAAAGATATATAAATCCCCAAGAAGAAAATAGCCATTTTTTCATTCTGTTTTAAAAAGGTTTGTTTTTTTCCCCCCTGGCTTCAGATACATTTTTCAGCTATGGTGGAAGATTTTCTCACATAGTTCTGTTTTTTTATTGCCTGACTATAAAAGACCTTGATACCCACTTTCAACCGTTCCTATAAAAGTTATTGGTATAGCAAAATCCCAGCATCTTCCCTGTAAAGTGCCAGTCTCTCCTTGAAATCTGCCTTGTCCTCTAGTAGGTGGTAGTTTTTTCAGCGCGAGTGCACTGCAGAGAGTTCATTATTCTCTTTGCCTAATCTGCAGTAAGCAGGCTGGAAAGATCCACCAATTCCAGTGTGTCTCAGGGCAATGTGTCTGCTTCTGGCACCTTGCTCCTCATTACCAAGCTCTGTTCTAGACTGGGAAGAAAAATGCTTGCACTTCAAAATACTCCCCAGCCCATTTGCAAACGCTACAACATTTATTATTTTCATCATGTTTAATAGCACAGCTTCTCATTTTCTTGCCCTTTTATTGCTGTTACAGTAATGTGGGCTATGACTTCATATGACTTTTCTAAGTAGGCAGTATCACCTCTAGTTAGCATTTAGATGGGAAAATGTCTGAGGGTGTAAAGGTTGTTCACAATGTGACAGGTATCCATCTAAAACGAGACTGAGAATATGCTGGAAAGTGATTTACAAGAAAATGTTTGCTCATCAAAAATGACTGTTTTCAAGTGGAAATAGCAGTTCCAATAATACCTTAGGGAAACAAACTGTTTAGATCAAAACAGGAGAAGCAATCTATGGTATGTGTAATAGCACAGTACCTCATGTCCTCACCATGTAAGTGCATGAATTCATTAATCAGGTCTTCCTAACTCTGGTCTTCCACACAGTGGGAGACTGGCCAGACTCTTTCACTGCTTATTAAATACTTCTTCTCTTCAGGAATCTGACCATTGCAAACTCTAAATGAATAGTCCATTTGCCTTAAGGCCAATTTCCTTTCTGCACATACAAGCTCTCAACAGGTCTTATAAAATAAGGCAATTTCAGCAGGAAGGATGTGGTGAGCTGCCCTAGAATAACAGCTATGAACAGAAGAGGAAGAAGAGGAAGAGGATAGAGAAGATTTAGGTTGTTTACTTATTTTGAACTAGACAGGGAGAGGATTTGACTTTGCAACAGTGGCCTTAACCACTGTGGTGTAAAAACACTGCAGAACTTTTTCTCAATATATCCTGCTAGAACTGTGCTTAGTTGTAAGAACTATGAAGCATCATTCGTGTGAAGTAAAAGAAACACCATAACATACTGTTACTTGAACTTACATACTGTTATCTAAGGACAGCTTTCTGTACTGATATAGCTCTTTCAGTTAGGGATATGTGTGAACCAGTATGTCTTTCCAGTATGACTGCTAACTTCTATGGAAGTATCTTACACTATTTTGTTTTCATCCTTCTAAGAGAAATTGCCAGATGTATATAGAATAACATATGTACAAGCTGAAATTATTATCCTAATTTTATTGCTGCAACTTTATGTTTGGTTGGTCAAACCACAGCTGGTTCAGTTCAGCTTTCTGAAACTGTAAACTGAAGCCCCTAATACAAATTTTGTTTTAGTTTGTATGCTTTTGCCAAGTTCTGCTGAAGATTGCAGCCTTCATGACCCAAACCATCAATTCTTCTGAAACTGATACTAAAATTCACACAGATTTCACAAGATCAGCTTCATCCCTCCCTCTCTCCCTCTCTCCCTCCCTCCCTCCCTTCTCTCATTTTCTTTCTTCCTTCTTTCTCTGATTTTCTTTCTTCTCTTTCTCTCTGTCTTCTCTTTCACTCTATCCCATTGTCCAAATCCACATCTGTGTGTTTATACTAGAAGAAACCAGCTTATAACAATTCCATGCCAAGTGTATAATTTACTAATAAAACTTAAGTTTTCATGGACTCTCTGACTTTTGTCATTCCTTTTTCCACCGCGGGCATCTATGAATCTTGGGTATTCCCTTCTGCTTTGCAGTGGGACACCACACACTGCCATAAATCTCTTGGCTAGGCAGAACTAAAAGGAGTAAAAGGAGGAGATGTTAGACACTGAGGAGAGCAGGTGTTGCTAGAATTACATACTGGGAGAAGAGCTATTGAGTAATAGATGCAGAACTTTAAAAAATCAGTTTGCTGTCCTTCTGGCATTTCACTTTTTGTCATAAACTCTTGTGTAGTGTCATGGAGTTCTGCTAAGCAGAGGGTGCTTTTTATCTCAGTGGTGTCTGCTTATTGCTTGTAGATGAAGTGATTTTTCTATAGAGTTAGTTAAAGTGTGACTTGAGGTTCTTTGGCAGTCCGAGTTGTTATTTAGAGAGTCTTAAAATATAAGTCATGGTTACTTATTGGTCATTTTAGTTTACACAAGCTTAGCAGTAGGTGTGCTTTTAAAAATACAAGAAAACACAGATATCTAAGTGCACCTGTGGAGGTTTTCAGCAAGTTTAGTTTCTGTTCAGGGTAAGGAATTGGTATTTTGTGCCAGCTGCAGGTTATACTAGGAAAACTTTCCAAAAGTAGGAATAATGAAGAAAGCAATGGAGCTTGTAGAGCTCTTTAGGAATTGGTTGGACAAACATCTCTCAGGAATAGTTCAAGTATGGGAGGTGCAATGAATAACTGACTGAAGCATGTCCACCAGAACTCACATCCAATTCCTAACCTAACAGGTTTTCTCAGGATAGCACACAGATGGATGGTGCTGTCCTGATTCTTGAGACTTATAGTCGTGGAATTTGTCCCTCTGGGCAGTGCTAGAGGAAATACATGTGTGTTTTTACCCCAGTGTTTAGGCTTCCCAGGGAACTTCTGGGATATGTATCTTACAAAGATACATACCTTTGGTTTTGAAGTGGTTTTTTGGTTGGATTGGTTTTGTTTGGTTTTTATTTCCCAGTTGGCTCCTTCCTTCTGCTAGCCTCACATCTTTACTGGTTTTGCTAGTTTCCAGGCTACTTGAAAATTCCAGCTCTGGTTCAGCAAAAGCAGATACATCTTTCCTCTGGGTGGTTTGTCTTGGGAATCAATTTTGAGAACTCATACGTGGTGGGATGAAAATCTGGGGTGCTATTAACAGCCACTGAAATGGCAGGGCACTGGCAGGGATGCTGCCTTAGTTCCTTTTGCACCACTGGAAGGTTTCTAAGAGATTGTCCTTAAGTGGTGCCACTAAGCTGTATTATCTTTCAAAGGTACTTTATTAGCTTGGACTGAATATGGAATTTCCTTTAAAACTTCCAAAACAAGAGCTTTCTAAGCAGCCATTGCACTCCTCCTGCTACTTTTTAACACTTAGTGAATGAGAAGAGCTATTAATAATTTGTACTCTATTTTTCTTACCATAAATAAGTGAAAGCTCTCCATCACATGCTAAATACTGTGAAACACTGTGATCAAAGGAATAATGAGCATGTTAGCCTCAAACTTGCCTGACATTCATTTCAATTTTGATACTCTAATAGCACACTTTAAATTGTCCCTCCATCTTTCAAGCCTACAGGTAGTTTATTTGACACACACGTTCCCTTTTCTTTTTTAGTGTGCTTTTTTATTTTTATTGCCATTGTCTAAACTGTTTGA
This sequence comes from Vidua macroura, assembly GCF_024509145.1. Lineage (NCBI taxonomy): Eukaryota > Metazoa > Chordata > Aves > Passeriformes > Viduidae > Vidua > Vidua macroura. The sequence continues at coordinate 40,660,957 of NC_071572.1, read as the reverse complement.
ATAGAATGTCATTCATTTGTATCATTATTGGAGATACTAACTGTGTATCTGTCACACACTTTCCACACTAGCAGTGAAGTTTGAACACTTAAGGGATGGCTAAAGGTATAGTAACAACGTATGGGTCTGCTGAAGCTCCTCATACACAACACAAATATAGTGCCCCTACATAAGATCACTGCAGGGAGGGGTTTTCAGCCTGCCTCTTTCCTTTGGCTTCCTTCTGCCCAGTTCTTCAAAGCAGAAGATGCTGTTGGTGTCCCAGTGTGATTAGTGAATATGACTATATTGTGAGTGTGGGCGATACTTCATCTTACTCTCTATATAAATAAATCATCCTGATACCTTTTCAAGACAGCCAGTGTTGTGGTGATTTTATTTAGTTTGCACTTCTTGAGAAAGGATAATTATGACAAATGTTGCCATCACCTATTGCTAGTGCTTTGGGAAAAGAAGAAGCCTGTGATTGCAATTAGCTCCTGTAAACAGCAGGAGAACTTAAACTAAAACTATGTGTGCTTTGGTGTTAACTGTTTCTTTGGCAGAAATCAGTACTCACTGTAGTCTGACTTTACCATGGGCACAGCATTTGGGCTGCATGAGCACAGTATCTCAACACTGAGTGATGGCACTACAGAAGTCACAGAAGTTTTAACCATGAAGCTTGCCTGCTCCATTAGTCTCCAGGCTCCAGTTTGTCTGAATGAAATTCTGACTTTCCAGTTTCTATCAATTCTGTCTTTGATATTTCAGACGTGATCCCTCTCAGAAAAAATCACTGGTTAACTTCTTCCAGTCCTGTTGACTCACTCACTTAGGAGGCATTTTCTTCCTTTTTCAACAGAGTTACTTCCAGCAGCAAAACACAACAATGTAGATCCCAAATCCTTTTGGAGGGGTTGTAGCAACAAGCCTGTCAACGAGCTTTTCCAGTCATGAGCCTTCTCCAGCTTTAGAGGCTGGAGCAGGTCCCTCATAACTATTTGTAGCATTTGAGTCAGGAAACTCTATTGATTCACTTGAATTAAGCTTGACTATGCAGTTGGTTAAATTTTAGGTACTCTTAGTTATATGCAGTAATAGCAACACCTCACTGCTAATCTACTCTCTAGATATTTCCAGGAGCCCCAGCTATTGTATTTGTATGGTGCAGTCTGATTTGGACCTCACAGTGTGTACTAGGATGTGGTGTTAGGGCACATGGCTGGTGAGCACCATCACTACTCTTGGGTAGTAATCTAAAGTACCCTAGTACACAGCTCTTGTGGCTGCTGTGGAAGAAAGGGCTTTGAATGGACTTTACCTGGGACTTTACCAGGTCTCTTGAAACCACTGTGACTTCTGTCCCAGCAGTGACTTGCTGTTGCCTTCTTCCTTAGAATACAGACCAACAATAAAGTAAGCGTCAGCAGAATCACCAGAGCTGTTAACCTCTATCATCCAGTTTATACATCTGAAGTTTGGCTTCCTTTTCAAAATTATTTACATTAGCCTGCTTTCTTGATAGTCTTGGTATAGCGTGAGTGGCTTGTAATAATCTTTACATAGAAAATATTAACATAAAGTGATTCCCATTCACTTTCTGGTTAATACTTAGGGACTCAGCTCATTATCCCATAGAGATGACCTATATCTATCATAGTTGAAAGTTTTCCATGTGCAGAAAATGTAACTCAATCTCTGTTCCTAAAGTTGAAGATCTTCTTACCTTCCTTCACATGGCTGAGACAGTTGACTGCCTTTGCCCATTATGGCTGGGTTTTGTTCTTCCTCTGTTGCAAGACTGATTAGCACTGCAAATTAGTCTGATTTTCCAAAAGGAAAAAATTACATGGGTAATTTTTCACTTGCCATGCATCACTTAATTCTTACAAGTTCTATGTTATACCAAAATACATAGGTAATCAAGATTACATTGTGCATACGTACCAGTTTAACTATACTTCAGTTATCAATTTTACCAGGCACCTGGCCAGTATGTGGCTGTTTTAAGCATCTGTAATGCCATGTAACTCTTCACTGGGATCAGCTGCATGTAAAGATGAATGCGTTTGAGTCTTCACTAAATATTCCTCAATGTCAGTGCCATGCATATGCATAGCCTCTTTTTTTACTTGAACTCCTGCAATAAGCCTGGCTTCTAGAGATTATTTTTATGTACTTTGACCAGATCTCCTAATTGCAGATTGTTGTTTTTCACTTTACACCTTTGTATTTCACAACTATACTCAATCAAGGATTTGCAACTAATTTCTAGATAAAAGGTATAAGGTTTCCAAACAGCAGATTTATTTACATCTTCTCTGAGGTCGTGAAGGAGTGTTAGTAGCAAGGACTCAGTAAGGTTGTCCTACTGTTATGATTGCTTTTAACACAAACTTTGAATGTCCAAAGCTTGCCTCTTCTGAGTCAGCCAGATCTACATTTTTACTCAATAAAAAACTGTAAAGAAGCTTGCAACACATTTATCATGATTAGTGTTCTGAAAATGCCAATGCAATTGCACAGTGATTTGCATGGAAATACTCTGTAATTACACTGAACTTGTATTGTACAGTCCTGAACACTGGAGCCTTCCTACGGAGGGATGATTTAAAAGAAGCCTCATCCTTTTATTGGGAAAGATTATTTCAGATCCTTCAAATAAGATGACTTCTCACTTTGTGCACTGTTCAGCTGATGTCTTACTGCCTCATATAATGTTGTACAGGTCTGTTTTTAAGACCTGCTTGTAGACACATGACAAACACAGCTTTAAATACCAACTCAAAAGAAAAAGAAAAATTGTAGAATATATTTTCTCTTTTGAGAGTGAACTTTTTGGAGCAGGGTCATGGCTACTTTAATTGGAGGCTGTGGCTGAGGCCCCTCTATTAGCAGAGAATAGCAGAGGAGGGATTGGTAAGTAAGGGGGGAATTCTTCTGGCAGCATCCAATGCCAAAAAGCCTTATTTAGTCTTGACAGCTCTTCAGTGCCTGGCTCCTCATAAAGACAAGGGTTCAGTTCTGTGACAGTGGAGAATGGTCTAAAGAGCTGACTAAAAGTAAGAACTACAACTGATTTCAGTCTATTCTAAGTAATAATGTCTTTCTAAGGCAACTTACTTGAGCTTTATTTGAAGCCACACACCTGGGATCATATAATGTGTGACAAAAATCTAAGGGGAATGGCAAGTGGCCACGACTCTGTGAGCCAATCCCTTCCTGTGAATATGTTTCTTTAGGGAAAAAAAAAAAGGAAAAGTAATCTTTCTTGAGGATTTTTCCTTCAAAAATATTGTCAGAATTCCTCACTGAGCTAAAAATTAGTCTGAGCACTATAGGAAGCTCCCCTACTCACTGCAGGAGGTACCCACATCCACAGGCATGCAGCAGCCAGAAAGGGAAGTAGCATCTTTCTTTATTAATGCTTCCCTCTCTTTTGAGGTTGGGGGAAAGGGATGGAGAGAGCCAAGACAGTGATAAGGTGCTTTATAGGAAGCAATGGATAATTATTCCTGTCTGTCTTCTCCCTCAATCATTTTCCCTGGAGCACTGAAGAGTGTTGGTTCAGCTTTGGTCCTTGAGCAGTTCCTGACACAGCATGACTGCATTCCCCTTCTACCATCAGTAAACAGTGTGCTCTCACTCTCTGCTGTTTCCTACTCCAGCAAGAAAAAAATTCAAGCTGGGTGGCCTGCCAAGGTAACCTTATAAATTTCAGTGACTTTAAAAATTTCATCAACCTTAACCATATGTGCTGAATGCCCCCAACAGCTGCAGGTTAAGAAGGGCATTCAACATGTAATTACCTCAAAACTGACTTTCTCTTCTGCTTAGTGCCCATGAGTCTATCCTTGTCATGGCTGGCTGGCTCCAATTCAAGTGATGATCCAGCATGCTGCATGCTGGTGATGCAGCAGCCTCTACTGAGCCCACTGAAGCATAGGACAAGCTGCAGGGGTGAGGAGAATTGAAGTGCTTTTAATTATTTTTTACTTTTGTCTTTTCCCCAAAAATTCTGCAAAAATATATCCAATTTTTGTTTGGGTTTTTGTTTTGCTTTGCTTAGTTTTTTTAAAGTCCACTTATCAGTCCCTCTCTGCAAACAAATAATTTTGCAGAAGGTTTCTTGGACAATTGCAGCTTTACTCACAGTAGTACCTGAGTAGATTTGAGTCACACTTAAGAAAGAGAGGACTGAATTAGACCTCACTTATTTATAGTCTGGTGCTGAGTGTTGCTATTGACATCAGGGCATTCATTATCTGTATGGCTGGTCACTTTAGAGAACAGAACCGGTAATTTGTAGAAAGTGTACTTAGATCACTAATTCTCTAGGATAGATTGGTTTTTCATACTAGAAATGTTGGCTGAGGTGATAGTGATCCCCCATGGAGCGGGGAATGGTGGCTGAATAAATCCATCAGCAAGTTCAGAACCACAGTAGCACAAACAGAGCTACCCTATGTTTGATGTGTGGTCCTGCTTGTAAAGCAGTAAGGAGATTATACTGTTCAACCTGAGGGTAAAGGAGCTCAAGTTCCTATTTGCTACAAGGCATTTACACCCACTCATCAGAAGAGAAAGACACTATCTCTGTCACATGCAGGTGCCTCCTGGTTGTGAAGTGTACTTTGCTGTGGCAGGCCATTTAACTGTGTTATATTAGAAGTAGTACGATTGGGAAAGAACCTCTGTGCTTATACCTGAAAATGTTAGTCCTCTTTGTAGGAGAGTTGTGCATCTAAGTTTCTAGGCTTGAGCAGGTGCACTGACACTGAGGGTGGGATTTGCCTGTCACTGAGATCAGCTGCAGTTGGTCAGAGCATGGTGCTAATAATGCCAAGGTTGTGGGTTTGATCCTGTATGGGCCATTCATGTAAGAGCTAGACTCGATGATCCTTGCGGGTCCCTTCCAACTCAGAATATTCTGTGATTCTGTATTAGAAATACCTGCTCTAGTTATTTGTCTGGGCTCTTCTTATAGTCTATGGACAGCAATAGGAACTTTTAGGGCACAATTCATTGTATCCAAGATGGTGTCATTAGGCATCCAAAATTGTCATATGACTTGTGGCCCTGGTGGCCAGTTTGTAGCCACTTCTTTGGCTATTGGTGGCTGTGTCTGCAGATATCCTAAGTAAGCAAGATTACCCCATGGGGGCCTGATGAGGGAAATGAAAAGTAATTCCTGAAAATGGCTGATGCCTGAAAAGAAAACAGAAATCACTTAATTTTTGAACTCTTTGTAATGTCCCGTAGTCTGTGACCTTCATTGATACTTCGTAGGAATGCAGTGGCCCATGAGAGAATTTAGTACAGTGCCATGTTTTTATTTCTTTCTGATCTCTGATAAAGTTGGAAAGATCAGCATTTATATAAGGTGCTGCCTGTGTCTAGTTAGGAATGGGGTTTTTTGTTCCTAGCAGGTTCCACTTCTTATAATGTTAATGAATCTGACTTTGCCATCACAATCACATATTGATTAAATTCAGCATTTGACTCAGTTTTTAGACATGAGTAATCTGTCACCATCTACAGATAGCCATTTTTCTAAGTATTCTTCATATCAAACTTCTGTATATTTAATAAAAAGTTTTATCTAAAACAATAAAAGAAATTAATTTAATGCTTGCATTACCTCAGGAAAAGGCCTTTCTTCATACCGAATATTTACTTACATAGCAAGTGGATATCACTATATTACTTCTCCGTACTTGAAATACCAGGAGCCATAATCTATTGCAAATAGTGATGCAGGCACAGTGGTACAGAATCAATTAGTTGTTTTTACATTATACTGCAGACTCCACATTTCCTGAAGTGACACCGAAAGACAAGCTTTAGTAAAAATCCTGTAATTAAAGTAGAAGCTCGGCCTAATGTGAAGTGCTAGGTGCTGTTTTATCAGCATAATGAAGAGGACCAGGAGACATTGCCTCTGTAATCAAACTCCTGCACTGGCCAAAGTTCAGCACTATTTCAAACCAGCAGCCAAGCCTGTAAGTAGTCAGCTGGTAGAATCAACAGTGCCAGTGCTGTAAATCAGCAGGGGCCCTGTATTTTCAGAGCCATAGCAGTGCAGCAGAAACACAGGTCTCATTTCCTGGGATTTCTCATTTTGGTGCTTGAAGGCTGATTTTAATAAAAAACCTATGCATTCTAAAAATTGTAGTGCCCAATTATAATTTATTTATCAGTAGTTCCTGTAAATCTTGATGGTTTTTTTTCCTGGGCTTAAGCACTTAAAGAAGAGCATTCTCTCCTTTTTAATGCACCTCATCATAAAGGGCAGACTTTGAAGGTGAGAAGGTATAATGAAAACTATGATTTTTTTGTTTGTTTTTGTATTCTGTCATCAGTTTATTTCAGTGATGGCAGGATTATAAATCTGAGAGCCTGGCTTCTGGTCTGTCTTACACTTGCGGCTCTCCGTTGTTTCTCCCGGCTCCGGGCAGCTCCGGCACCTGGAGCGGCACCGCCTCCCTCCAGAGACCGGGTTCGCCGCATGCTCCCGGGCACCACTTCCACGGCGCACCGGTCGGGGCTTGCCGGGTTCTGTCGCCTGTGCGAGGGTACGAGGCAAAGAGGGAAGGAATTGTTCAAATCACCCACGAGGGAGGCAGGAAGGCTTTAATGGCTGTGGAGAGCTGAGGCGGAAAAGCCGCGACCCGCGCTTCCAGCACCCGCGTGGAGGAAATGGCGGCAGGACCAGGAAGGCGCGGGGTTTTATCAGGGACGGGGCGAGGGGAGCAGGAGCCCTCCCCGCCCAATGGGTACAGGCACCATGGTGATGACTTGGACCACGGCGCCCAGCAGGGACGCGACAGGGGCGGACACGGGGCTCCAGGGCGAACAGGGTCGCAGGATCGGGGTGACAGACACAGAATTCTCGGGACGGGACAGGGAGTGGTCACAGGAGTGACGGGGGACAGCTCCAATAGCAGGCAGCCTGGAGCGAGCCACCACGGGGAGGGGGAAACACGGGGGGTGCACGGGGCTACAAAGAACTTGGCTAGCTAACATAGATCAGAACCCCTAATCTGAACCCAAACCCAGGATGCAACATACACTCAGATGGACAAAATGCATATTTTTATATTGTTACTGTATTTTCTGATAGTATAACTAGGAAAAACGTTTAATGAATAAAAAACATGTAACATATGCTTGTTAGATCCCTTGACATCTCCTGGGTTTGTTCCCTTGTTTCTGAATTGAGGTGATCACACCAATCCTTCAGGTGAGATTTTTTATTATAATTTTGGTAAAAGGTTTGAGAGGACAGAAATTCAGCTCCTACCCTACTCTGCTAAATACACACTCCCTTCCCTATCAGTCCTGCTGGGCTGAGCAGATTTTTGAGGAAGTCTCTTTGCTCTTTTACAGCTACAGCTTGTACCTAGACAAGACACTTTTCCATGACCAGTAGGAGCTGTTCCTGCAGATGCAGAAATGGTCATTCAGGACATCTTTTAATTGTAGGTGAGATACTTAGGTTTTTAGGTAATTTAAGATAATGCATAATGAAAGACTATGCATATGCTGGGGTAGTCATGTAGGACTATGAACCAGCTGGATACAAGAATTCAGCAGACCGAGGAGTCTCACATTTCTTTCAGGAGCCTCTTTAAAACTGGCAGCTTCACACAAATAATTTAAAATTTTTACACTGGAATTTTTGAATAGAGTTCTCCTATTAGGGAATGTTCAGTGAACACGCTATTCAAGCTGTAGCTTTGCAGGAGGTGGTGAGATCCCAGAGAAATATGTTTCTGGGTTTGCTTCAAGCTGGGTGTGTGGCTGAGAAAGGAGCTGTTTTGGTGAGCTGTCTCTTACCCACTGATCAGAGTTCCTAGTGGTTTAAGAGAGGGGCACTGGGAACTCTTTGGTTATACTCAAAAAAATTTGAAAGAAATTAGTTTTGACAACAAGGCAGTGTTTTGATGTTTTAGCCAAGCTGAAGAAAGCTTTGTAAATTAATACACCTAAATATTCAATTTTGGTATTCCTGCCAGCAATATTCCCTTTTATACATACAGGAAATATTGCTGTGGTCATAAATACCTCAAAGAATATGTGAAGTGTTTCCAAATGCAACACCTTGAAAACTTACTCAAACCTGGTAGAAGATACTTTATGATTTGCTTTTTGGAGATACAATGAGTCACCAATGTCACAAGGGAAGTTAGAGTTTGCATTTCTATTTCTGGGTTTTGGAGGTCATGTAAAAACTGTAGTGCAGTCATTTGATGCTGGAATGACAGAACATTTTGGCCTAATCCTTATTTTTCCATCAGCTGCATTCTGCTTTGCAAAATTTGGAGCTGTCAGGATCAGGCAGGTTTTTATTATAGCATATTAAACTACTTTCTATTTAAATAGTTGGGTGGGAGGCACTACTTAGACAGACTTAGCTGATCTGTCTTCAAGACTGCCTGTGACAGATCAGGTAAGTGGTTTTTTTAACCTTGGCAAAATCACCTGCCACAGTTTATTTGAAAAGCCTGAGCCAAAATAGAGGAAAGCATACTGCACTAAGATGAGCGTAAAACAAAGAGAAACTTAGAGGTTTTTTTGGGAATCATAGAAAACTGTGGAGTTGTCATTTTGCAGTGAGTAAAATAAAAATATTTTGTATGATTTGTGGAATGACAATACCCCTGCATTTAAATACAGGGAATATCACTGCAGTCAGAAATAGTTCTTGAGAAGAGTGCACTTTTTAAACTGCGACACAGCCAGCAGTAGAAAATCAAGCAGTGAATAGATGTCTTTGAAATAAATACACTTGGGCTGGCTCATCACAACTTTGTGAGCCGTGTGCAGTGTCTTGTAGGAGAGAACAAATGTAGCTGGTGGTGAAATCTCCATTGCCAGTTTTATACCAGTTTACTGTAAAAATCACCCAAATAAACATCAGATAGCAAGAATAAACAGCAGTGGGTCATCTAACAGTTTTCTTTCCCTCATATGAACTCTTCACAAAGCAAACCTCTCTAAGTGAGAAGAGGATGACTTTGGGGTGGAATAGGGTGGTGAGACACTGGAACAGGTTGCCCACAGAATTTGTGGATGTTCCATCCCTGGCCATGTTCAAGGCCAGGCTGGATGGGGACTCTGAGCAACCTGGTCTAGTGGAAGGTGCCTCTGTTCATGGCAGGGAGGCTGGAACTAGATGATCTTCAAGGTCCCTTCCAACCCAAACCTTTCTGTGATTCTATAATTAAAGAGCAGAGGAAAGAAGGTGGAAAAGCTTTTCTGGGCTCTGGAGCATGAGAAAACCAAGTAAAAGGGTCAGGATGAGTCAGACAAAAACTTGACTGTGACTGCAGTGTAGTGATGTGTCTGGTTTGTATTACTCAGCAATCTCTATGCATTACCTGGCAAAATGTGGAGACTATTCTCAGTGAGGTTACAAAGATAGTATAATAAAATATGCACCTAAAGTAAGATGCCACCTTCTTCTAATATAAAAAATCAGTTAAGAAACACATATACATTTATTACAATGTCATTTCCTGTGATGCAGTGGTAGTTCAAAACACCACTGTGGAAACCCTCTGTACATCATTTAATGAAACACTTTTGAAAACACATGGCTTAACACATGATTGCTGCTCTGTCCTTCTGGGTCTTGTGGCAGATTGGAGGAGTGAGGCTGCACATGGATGCAACATTTACCCTGGTGAGCACTGTCATTATTCCTAAACCACACCCAGCCTCTTCCAGGTGGAAAGGAGTGCCCATTTGGAGACATCAGTAGGAGTTTATGCAGTGGGGCAGTTTGTGTGACTGACACCACAGAGTAGCTTTCCAACTGTTGTAATGAGGGCTTAATTATCCATTAGTAAGGTATGTGGCTGAATGGGGCTGGAATCAAAGAGCAGTATGTGATCCACCAAGAACATGTGCTTTTTGTATTGGTAGTGCAGTAATGTCCCCTCCAAGTGAGAATGCTAAATGGGAGCTCACCTCCCTCCTACCTCACTTTTAATGTGGCAAGAGAAGGGAAAAGGAGCAATTTAGCCTTGGCTTCTTTAGCCTCTTTATAGAGTATAGCTTTTCTTACTTTGGAAAGAGCTAGAGTCTTACAAAAATGAAGGTGTTGATGTGTATACATATGTGAGTGGATGTGGATGTGACAGCTGTGTTGCTGGTATTCAAGAAGTAAAGTAAATTTCACTCTTAAGGAAAAGCTTTGCATGTGGAACCCACTGACCTGTTTGACCGATGGATATTTTCCAGAAAGTCATACAGCCTCCATCTGAAATTTCAATAAATGGAGTGACTGGCACTTCCTCTGGTAGTTTATTTCAAAGGTTAATCACCTTCTCTGCTAGAAGTAGAGGCATTAATACTCATTTAAATTTATCTAGCTTCAGCTTCTAGTCATTGGTTCTTGTTAAGTCATTCTCCATTAGGTTAAATAGGCCTTTAATATTGGCGTTTTCTCCCTGAAAAGGTAGAGCTTTGCTGTAATCAAATATCTTCTTGGTCTTATTTTGAAAACAAAACAGTTTTAAGTTCTGAAGTCCTTCACCATAACAACTTTTCCAAGCTCTCAGTGAAGTGTTACATAAGTTCTCCTCTTCTATTTAATTCTTGTAAAAGGAAAATGGCAGAATGCTATATGATGTTCTGATATTGTTTCCACCCATGGGATAGTTAGAGGGAAAGTCATCTTTCTTCTAATTGTTGCTTCATTTATCCAACCCAATGCTATATTTCATATTTTTGTTGCATTGTCTGAAACACTTCTTCACTCAGTCCGACTTACTTGCTGGTTGTCAGAGAACAGGGACACTGTATCATTCATTAATTGTTGGAGAAGGGCACTTTCCTATCTTTTGTACGGTGTCTAATAAACAAAGACACTACATTCCAAAGAAGAAAATAAAAACTTAACGTGGCAGTCCAGAGTTTATGGAAGGAATGGACACTTTTAATGGCAAAAAGAAATCTACTGTGTAACACGCTTTTGCTTTATTGCAGTAGGAGACCTGATAGAATTTTTGTTGTGCTTCAGCCAATTTTAAAGTCCAGTGGGAAGCAGCCGCTGAGTTTGAGGTCAGGTTTTCAGAAATAAGGCTCTGATATAGTGATCTAAACTCTCAAACCACCCTGTGCAAAAACATCAAGAAGCCGTTTGTGAAATTATTTGGTAACATCTAAGGACACCTTTATAAAGGAGGTTTCTACGCTTCTCTAATTATAGAACTGACCATGCTGTACATCATATATGTGCAGTCTCTTCAACAAGCTGTCTTTTATGTCAGATTTTCTTGTCTTTCGCTTGTCAAGTTGTAGTGCTTGGGTTATTGATTGCTGGTTATGTTCTGTTCAGCTCTCAACAGCACTTTAGCAAAGTCCTTTCTCGGTTATGTGATTGTACCATATCTGTTCGCCTGTTTTTCTTCAGTGAATCTGCTGTAAAAAAACTGATAGAGGTGAAAAGGTCTCAGATTATTACTTCTATGCATTTCATAAAGCAAAGTAACTGGATGGAGGAACTCTGCTTGGAAGGTCTCTATTGTGGGCTCCCCTCAGTGAAAGCAGTGGGAAGGTTTTGTGTGTTCTAACCATAAGAAATGATGTGACTGGAGTTCAAGCCCTAGCCCAGGTACAGAATTCCTGTTCCTTCCTGCTTGTTGATGCCACAAGCTCATATTCTGCTGTATTTTTACTCCTTTCATAGAGTCCATCTATAGGATATCCTTTTCCATCTTAAATTGCATTTTTTCTTTTACTTCTAAGCAGCACTCCAATACTGAACAGACATTTAGAGAATGCAACTAAAGTACAATGTACATTATAATAGTATAAGAGCTTGACATGCAAAAACCCTGTTTTCAGAAGAGTGTTGCTGTGTCAAATTAAGCATGTAGAAGTCAAAGACTGCCAGAAGTAAAGCAGTTCCATGTTATTTTAATGTCCTTCTTTCATGTATGTGATTTATAATCCAAATTCTGGAGTATATTCACCCTGACACAAGCGTATTTTGTAATTAAACTGAGATAGTGCATAATGACAAAAGCTTTTTTATGAGGTGGATGAGCTGTTGCATACAGAATTCTTCATTCACCAGTTGTACTGTGCCATCTTAGCATTTTTAATTTAACTATTTAGAAGTGTGACGGGTCATGGGTAGGGAGAAGGTGGGATAAGGTACCAAGATTCAGCATTTAATGTGAACTATTTCACACAAATCCCGCGCAGGAGACACCTTTACATCCACAGCATGGAGCAGACCTTTGCAGTTTGTGAGGCAGCAGGTAATTCTTGGCAAGAGAGAAGAGCAGCAGCCAGACTGAAGAACTGTGAGTTTCTCACCCAGCTCTCTCTCCTGCCAGCAGAGCATTGCTGAGAGGTCCCTAAATCTTAAATTCTGTGTTGGACTGTACTCCCAGGCTTTTCTTGGCCTTTTTCTGCTACTGCCCTTCCCTCCCCAAGGTAGCTAGTCACGCATAGATCAACATCTATGAACTGTTTTATGGAAGTGGTACAATATGGCCACATTTGGATAACGCCTCAATGTGCCTGTGCTCCTGGCACTAGGGTAGCAGCTAAGCTGTGTTTTGCCATTCCAAAGCATAATCATGTTCAGGCTGTTTCATAATATGATTGCAAATTCTTACATTTCAACTGGTCAATGCAGAGAAGAGATAAAAAAAAATTCCAACACTGACTGGAGAAAAAAAAATAGTGCATGTATTAGTCTTTGAAAACCTCAGCCCCAGATACTGAAATTTGATTAAATTGAGAGTACTGAAATTACCATATCACTGCTTTAGCTGTCAATATAGTAACATCAACTGTTACATATAATTAGGTATTTCATTATGTAAAACCTGCTGAAGGGGTTCATCTGAGTCCTTTGGGTTGCAGATTTGCTTAAGTTGAGTTCCTCCTCACAAATTTCAAGCTAATGAATCCCAGTTAGAAGCATTATGTTATGATGTAAACACTGTTTAATAATTGTTTTAAAAATGCAAGTGGTAATTTCCTGTGCTGCTTAAGGTTTCATATATTTTCAATGATAAGGGAGTTCATTTGGCATTTTTTAGTCTTTGTTGGGAAAGATAGTGCATCAAAACAAGACTAGAGTTCATGATGCAGTGCCCTTTTTGATATTCCAGATAAATAATTCCATTTTAATTTCACAGTAGGAAAACAACTGATTGAGATTTAATGTCATATACAAGGAGCTGCACAATATGTTGGTTATTTGTCAATCTGATGGAAGAGCAGAGGAGTTTACTTCCTTTGATTCCAGCCATGCTATATTTTATGACTGACTTTTACTTGTTTTACTCATTCTAGATAAAATCTGTCATGATTATACATCAGAAAACATTTCATTATTCCATCCATGAGAAATAACTGTAGTCAGTGCAGAAGCAACAGATTGCTGCCTCTTGCAAGCTTTATGGAAGTGTGCTGTAATGAGACTGAGTACCCTGGATCAATAGTTCTCTCTAGTAATACAATCTGCTGTCAGATAACCTCCAACAGCTTTACAGATTTAATGAACTCCCTGGGCTGATGATAAAAATATAATGTAAGGAGGAAACTAAAACAACATCATGTATTAGACGTAGCCCTAGGCAACATTTTATGACCATCTTTCCTTCAGTTGTATATTTTTAATTATAAAGTCAGTATGTATCAAGCACTGTCCTGAAATTCTCCATCAGTGAAATTCATCTTGCTCTTCTCAAGTCAAGGATAAGGAGACTTCATGTAGGGAACTAAATGAGAATTTTAAGCTCTGCATTCGCACTACTTTGGTGGTGGTATTTGAACCCATGAGCTGGAGGAAAAGCCATTTCTCCTTGTGACCTCTTCCAGGCAATTAAACTTTTGGAGGAACATACTCCAGTCCCCCTCTGCTCCATCCACAGTAGGATCTTAATTCCTACTGTTTTTTTAGGAATGGAGGAATTCACAGAAAGCAGCGCGAATCTGTAGTTGTACCACAATCAATGAAAACAATTATTTGAACTTCTGCTAAAAATATTGTTTAGGACTGAGAAGTTAGTAAAGTCTTAAGAAATTATACCTATTATAAGGAGTGTATAAGACACCAGATAGCTGTGGGAATAATCTCAAGTGTGCCTAGGTTTGAGTACACTGACACAGGAGTTAAGGATTTTTGCCTATGATAGAAAGGTGGAAAACTATCTTAATATTCTGGAGATAATATAATAATATACTATCTTATATTTGAAAAAATATTTTCCTTCACAGAAAAAGGTCAATTAAAAGTTGCCAGTTCTGTATAGTAACAATGGGGTTTTTTTCAGATTTTCAACCAGGTATATAAGAACACTCATGCAGGTTTCAGACATTACACACTACTTTGTCTCTGAAAGTTAGGAAAAGCAAATGTAGAAGCAGTGTGACCCCTAGTCAGATTGAAGAAGATACACTGTGGTTGTTCTTACTTCTTCTATTGTCTTTGCTCTCCAAATGAAAAAAAAAAGTGGCATTGTGACACCACTTACTAAATTTCTGTTGAGGATACTTAGACTTCCTCCCAGTAGTTTTGATGTGGTTCCTTAGAGGTTCTAAACTCTGTCATTCATATGCTGCTGCCATTCAGCCTTCCTTTGCTTTTTTGGGGTGGTGGGAGTGCAGCATCCATCCAGGTGCTTCTGTCAAGGTATAACTCAGATGGTGCCAAGTGGACTCGTGAAATAGGCATAAAATTGCACAGCTGGACTTAGAATCATAGAACCATTTGGTCTGGGTAAAGCCTTTAAGATCAACAAGTCCAGTGCAGCAGGCACATCTCCCCTGTGACTCCCCCACATCACCCCAAAATCACAGGTACAAGGTTGTGCAAGTGGAACTAAACAATGATGAGGGCAGTGGTTCATCCAGCATGGCGGTGCCACTGAGGTTAAGTCACCTGCATCAACACTGCTTCCATACAGCAGAAAAGACAGGTCATAGTTATAGGAGACTGTCTCCTGAGGGGAACAGAAGGCTCAGTGTGCAGCCTGTATGCATTTTTTAGGGAAATCTGCTGCCTCCTTTGAGGCTTGGGTTGAAGATGTGAAGAGAAATACAGCCTTCAGATCATTGTCCATTAGTGGTTTTTCAGGTTGGCAGCAATGAAATTGCAACAAGAATCCCAAAGGCAATCAAGAGAGACCTCAGGGCGTTGGGACAACTGGGAAAGAGATCAGGAGCATAGGTTCTTTTCTGTCCTTCCAGTTGCAGGAAATGATGAGGGAAGAAACAGGAAGAACCAGCACCACTGAACCATGTCCCTAAGCACCACAGCTGCACATCTTTTGCATACTTCCAGGAATAACTCAACCACTACTCTGGGCAGTCTGTTCCAGTGCTTGACAATCCAATGGCTTTATTCTGTTTGATGTGCTCAACTGCAGGGGAAAAAGTGGGGCTTATTCCTTTCTCATTGAGCCATCAGAAGGATCAAAGTTCAACGTTGGGGAATTCAGGTGTAGATTGGTGCTGGTGGCCAGATCTTGGACCACCTGAGGCAAGGTTACCTCCAGAAGGACAGTGGATATGATAATCCGTAACCATATAGATTTCCTGATGAAAATTCATATCTGACAGGACATCAGGTAGACACGTGTCCTTTCCAGAGCCAGCTTCACAACAGACAGTAGACATCAAAGACGGATTGAGTGCAAATGCTCTAAAAAAAGCCCACTGTCTCATCTGTGCATCCCAAGCAAGCCCCATCTCCCCCACTGCAGCTTGATGGCCAGGGCAACCTTGTTGACCCTCACAGTGGGGGAAGGTGCAGAGAAGGTGGCTGGCGCTCTGCTCTACCTGTCAAGCTGGCAGTGGCCATAAAAACAGAATGAGAGTTTATGTCTGATATGCAGAGGTGCCAGATATTTCTTCCCCAAACAGTCTATTCTTTTGGCCTCTTTCAAAAGACAAGAGTGCCATCCACATGGAGTTATTAGATGAACAATTTTCATAACAGCACTGACACTGCTTACTATCCCATAGGTTTGATTGGTAACATTAGTGGAAAGAAGACAAAATTTATGTTAACAATTTAGTTCTGTTAGAACTACTGAAAAGGGGAAATATCTCTAAAGCAATAAAAGCAAGAAGTTTTATTTATGACAATACCAGAATTCCTGGGGAAATAGTGCATTAAGTAAACAGGAACCACATTGTGTGTTTTGTTATCATGTAATAGATCAGAAGCTTTTAAGCCAAATAAGATCACACTGTCCCATAAAAGTGAATTCTTTCCTTTTGGCTTAGATATATTTCCTATCAGGAAATAGAAGCAGAAGGCTGGAGTGAATGTGTAAACTGAATTTAAAAAGAGGATGTTCACTTACATTATTTCGCTTAATGATCTGAGCTCCAGGGGTTGGCAGGTGCTTTTATGGGAATCCTTTGAATGTTGGACAGAGAAATTTTTATGCATGCTGTTAGACCTACCAGCATTTTTCTTAAGGACTGTGACTGCTACTTGAGCCATAACTTCCAGAGCAATTAATTCTTGTTAAATGCTAGAATTTGCCATGTTAGTGACCTGTTGCCTCTTACAAGAAAGAAACTTCTCCTAGTGTTGTTGAAGACAACTGAGATCCCTCCATGCTGACTGCATTTGATGGGGCTTCACTGATTTTAAGAGTTGACTGGTATTTTGCTGAGACTTACTTAAAAGGGACATTGAGTTTTTTTGCAAATAGCTTGTTGTTTAAAAAACATCTCAGGGGAAGTAGGTATATTTTGTTGAGAGGGGGAGAAGGAACTTGTGAACTGGATATAATAAGGTTTTTGCTGAATACAGTAATCTGAACATAAGTAGTTAATATGTCTTTTAGGAAATTATATTCCAGTATTTCCATAGGAATAGACAGATACTTCTTTTAAAAAGATAATAGTACCCTTCAGGGACTATGAGCTGTTTGCTATTTACTGGCCCACTGGCTTCCCTGAAGTGCAATGCCAACAGAGAATGAGACCACCAAGCCACATCATAGCTGTGCAGTTTAACACTGTAAGTGATTGCAGACAAATGGGTGTAATAGCTTCTTCTTGGGTACAACCTGAAGCCATAAGCCTTTTTTTTTTTCCCCTTTAGCTCTTCTTTCATCATCATAATTTTCCATATTCATTTTATCAGTCCTCTCTTTCTGTGTCACATAGGAACAATCCAGCCAGCTGGATAACATGGCCATCTGGTTGGCTTAAGGAAGGAGCCTACAACAAACCTACCTTGTCCTTGCAGAATGCTTTGACTCATTAAGTATCAAAATCTAAACTGTACTTCTTCACAAGTGTTTAAATGGGTATGCATGTATCTCATAAACTGGTAAATGTGCCAAAGGAGAAAAGAAGTCGGAAAACTCTAGTTAAAATGGTAAAAGTCAAGAGAAATATCAGTCAGTAACACACCGATTGAACTACTAAGAGTGCCTTAGTCTCATGAATTGCAGCTGATTCCTCAGAAGAGCTTTGCAGAAGGGCACAATTATTTAGGCCTGTTTGAAGTGGTATGTGGAACAACTCTTCCTGGCTTTATTGAGCAAACGGAAGACCCAAAAGCAAAAGACATGGCTCTTGAGATTACTCTTGCCCCAGTCAGATAATCTGTTGCTGTAAGAAAAACTGCTCCTGACCTTTTATCAAATTAAGAGAGAGCTCCTGGAAGTGTATATATTTTTTCCTCGATGTTTAATGCTGTTCATCACCTCCCTTATAAAAAGTCATAATTTTTAGTAGCTTCTTAAAGTACATCAACAGCAGAATTGCTCATTGTTCATTGTAAGTGTCAGAAATACATTTTTAACATATGGTACCACCTTCATTTGCACAAAGCAGATATTTTTGATCATGACTATCCCTACAGAGTTCCTTCTGTGTGATCACATGCAGAATGAAGAACTTTTTCAGTTCAGAGGTCCCAAGAAGACAGTTTTCTAGTTCATCTTCATCTCATGGGGAATGAGCTTGTTTAAGTTATCTGGTCCTGCAGTCTTACGTGATTTTAGTAGCAAACTTTTTCCTCTTTTAACTTTTCTACAGCAGTCTTTTTTTATAAAGCTTACCTTTGATCTTGGTATGCTTTCACTCTTACAGTGCATTCTGAAGCAAAACTTGGCAACAGCTGTCACAAAGTAATGAAGAACATCCCTGAATATCAAATGTAACATGAAGCTCTGTGAATGTGGTGGCTTGTTCCCAAGAAATGTCAACTCTTTTGCTATGCAGCACATAGCAAATACAGTATAGATAGCCATCTCCTGATATGTAGACTGCTAGTCTGTAGCCTAAAAATAAGACATAATTTTATAGGTGACAAAACCCAATAATACTTGGTTGAGGTATTAATGGATGAAAACATCAACTCCGTGTACAAAAAGCCTGTGCTCTGCTGATATCAGCATTTTATAAGAGACAATCTGCATGTTTCTCTTTGATGATTTTCCTCTCATACACAGCCTTAAGGCTGTCTGCAGAGAAGATTAAGACAAAAGAGGTTTTTAGCAAAGCAAAAAACACAATCTGCCCTAAATTTAAAGAGTTTTTTACAGAGGAACACTGATACCCCAATGTCCATGTCTAAATAGTATACCTAGGCTATGCAACTAAAAAGAGAATAATTTGGAATTTACAAAAATACAAGAGAAAGACAAAAATTGGTGTTAACAAAATGCAAAAAAAAAAAAAATAGGCAGCAGGCTTGGCTGTATTTCACTACATTGAACTGATTTGCTAATTTTATTTTTTTAGCTGAATCTTGTTTTCTTAGCATGAAAGATTAACAACAGCTCTTTTTTTCCTTTGCCTGTTTAGAAGCAGGAGCTCTCCTAGAAGCCTCTCCAGACAAAGTCATATTAAATAACAGTTTATAAGAGTGGATGGGATAAAATTTGGAGATGACTGATGACAAGATTGATACTGGTTGTCTATGGAATATCTCAAGCTTTCAGCTGTTCTGGTGAGAGTATCATGCAGAACACTCCTGCCACATAGATCTCAACAAGCCTGCTCTAGAGAGCCACAATGTTTAAATGTCCCTTTTAACAAGAATATTCATAGTGCACTGGAGATAGCTTTGCTTGAGCTGAGCCTTTATGGAAACATCTGTTAATCAAGTTTTAGTTTTGTTTTGTCTTACTTCATTTTTAAGTCAGAGTGCATATGTGTGTATGCCATGGCAAGAATCAAATCCTCTTGATTTTTTGATAGAACTGTCCCACAATATGATATGATATGATATGATTGATATGATGTGATATGATATGATATGAGCATCAACTCTGAACATAGAGTGGGGAAGGAAATGCAATATTCAACAGAAGTGCTAAATTTAAAAAGTGTTGGAGGTTGTGCATACACCTGTCCTCCAACCACTCCATAACATTTCTGTTTAGGGCATTAAGTATGTCTGTGGCTGACTTTGAAGCTGAATGACTTTGTGCCAAGAAATAAAATAGCCTATCTGGATGTAGACCAGTGCCTATGTAGGTTTTACTGGTCACTTTGTACTCCAGGGGAGAAAGGTTTGTGGAGATTAGCTATTTCCTGCTGTAGTGCAGCAGAAGGGGCTGGACACAGAAACCCCAGCATGTGTCACACCAAACTCAGAAATAACAGTATAAGGATTTTATAGGAATTGATGAGGGCTTCAAGCACTGCACTCATCCCTGGAAATACATTTTCAGGCAACAGTATAGTGTAACAGTGTGTATATATTATATATATAATAGTAAAACAGTACTGATCATCCAGAATATAGATTCAAAAGGAAGTGTTCACTGCTGTTGGATGTCTGTCATCTCTGAAAAATCAGTGTGCTTAATGCAGAACTGAAGGTACAAGAATCAGAAATTTTGTAAGCTTGCCGCTTTGTTGAATTTTTAACATTTAGGAAATTACACTTTCATTAAATAATTATTTTTGCCAAGCATATTTTACAGTTCAAAATGTAAAGACTATTCTCTTCGTATACTTCAGTGCCTTTTAGGACAATTATAATTACAATAGAAATCTCATTGTAGTGATTAGCTTTTTATCAATGGGTCTCAAAGCACTACCTAAAGGAGCTGAGAATTATTATCCCTGTTTTATGTGTGAGGAAGGAGTCAAAAGATAATGAAAAGGCTGGCAAAGGACAACTAGAAGAGTGGCCAAAATAGGAACAGAGATGAGGGCAAGCCTCATGCATTATCCAGGTGGTTGTTCTTCCTCATTCCTTGCTTTCTAGTGATGTTTTCTCTCAAAGATTAATATTCAGGTTATATAATTGTGGTTTTCACTGACAGAGAGAACTGCATAACATGAGGTTTATATGTAATGCAGCACTTACACATGTATTGAAACACTGAGCATCTGCCTCCTCTTGGAGGCCAGTGCTCCTTACCCAGAAGTTCATGTGCTGAATCAGACATTTGCTACATTATGCTCCCTAATGCAGAATGAAGGGATCTATTGGGCTCTTCCCTTTCCATGAACATGACTATGCCAAAGCCAGTAGAATACTTAGGTTATTTATAATAAAATTATTTACAATTATTTCTAATACAAGCTATTTACAATTATTTGTCAGATTTATCTGACAAAAGGAATTTTCCTTTCACTTCACATGTGGTGTTCTGTATAAAACATGATAGATAATTTTAATCCAAGTGCTCCTCACCACCAGCTAGGTACAGACTAACCAACCTATTGGTCACCCAGTGACCCAGAGGGTCACTGAGAACATTAAATCTGAATTTTGTTTTAGAGATGTTTTTCCCTCCCTCTTGAATACAGAGACAAGTTTTGGTGACCAGTATCCAATCCTAGTCAGGAACTCCAGACTAGGTAGGAAAGGCTTTTTGGTCTGTTTAGGGAGAGAACATCCCTCCTTTTTTTTTTTTTTGTATGCGCAGTTAAACTTGTCAATGAAAGAGCATATCAGCAAGTCTTCAGCAGAGGTTACTGTAGCAGGTAGCATTGCTGAAACCTGTGTTTCCCTTGGAATGAATCATTCAAGACAAGGCTGGTTTTATACAGTGCTCCACAGTGTGTCCTCAGAATGGGGAGAGCTGACATGTTGTTTGAAAAGGTCACTTAAAACCTATAGGCGGTTGGCAATTATTAATATTTATTACTTGTCTAAGGAACTTTACGTGAAGGTATTCCTTAAAGCTTGTGAGCTGACATATAAAACTGATAAAGTTCTTGTTCTTATCTGTTAGAAACTTTTTTTTTTCCATTTCTCTTCTTTCTTAGAATTTATTCTGTGCATCACATTTTTGCTGAACAATTTGGAAGTAAGAGGAAATTATATTACTATTGTTATTATTATTTGGAGCTATACAATTATACTATTAAGGTTAATGATGCCAGCAATTAAAAGGCATCTAGTTATTTGGAAATTGTCAGTTGGGACAAATTGTTCTTTAATGTCTCTACACATGGATTACTTTGATGGGATTGTAGGAAATTGGTAGGTCAGTGCAATATTTCTTGTTGCTTTTTGCTGTCAGGAGCCTTTCCCTGCTGTCCTTGAAAAGTATTGTAGGAAAGTATAAACCACATTATACCATCCCTTATCTTTCTTATGGGTATTAGTTACAAATATTCTCATTAACTCTTTGTCAATGAATTATGGACCAGCTATTTATGGTACAGAATTATAAATTGTCTGTGAATGTTTGTGCTCATGGGTTTCTGGCTCTGAAATTGCCCCTTTTTTTACAAAACTGTTAGTTGTAAAACATGTCTGGATTTCTAGGGTATGAGTGGCTTTGTCAGGGAAGCCTCCCAAAAAAAAAATTTCCCTTTCTGTAAGATATTGCAGTGCTTTATTTTTTTTTTTTCCTCATGAAAAATCATTGCAAGCACCAGGCAAGCTGCTCACTTGTGCTTACATGGAGCCACAACTTCATATGCAGCTGAGAGAGGAAGATCTATAAAGTCAAAATTTTGCAGTCACTAGTTTTTGATAAAGTCCATGTTATTTAAAACCTAGATGGGAACACTGGCGTTTTCTGGCATTCCATGCTCTGTTTTGACTCTTCATTAGACTTCCCTCAGTGAGCATATGTAGTGATACCTGCAGTGGTTTTCCCTGGAATATTGTCAGGTTTATTTTGGGCAATTAGATGTGACAACATCAAGATTTAGAGTATTGCTTGTATTCCCTGTACTCAGTAAAGGGAACAGCTGGTTAATACTGATAATACATTGAAATGAACACATGTGGATGCACAAATACATACAATTATCTAGGGGGTGGTTGGCATGATTTTTTAAAGCTATCCTCATGCCAGCTAACAGTTAAAGGTTAAAAAAAGGTTTCATTTGTTTCCAGTCTCAAAGTGATAAACCATAATGAAAGATCAATGTCCTGTTCTTAGAAACACTTCTAGTTAAAATGTTATTTGGATGCTTGAAATTAAAAACAGCACAGGAAGAGGTACTTAGAACTGAGCTGCAAAATGGAAGCCATAGCAGTAGTTGGGGGTAGATGCTCCCCTACCTTCTCTGGGCAACTTCCAGTAGAATAAAAAAAATGACAGTAAAACCCAAAGCATATATTAAAATTTATTTTCAATACAGATGAAATACAGTGTTTAAATGGGAATGCAGACAGTTGCCTTGGAATTAGAGCAGCACTAAAATGAGTTGCTGGTGAGCTTCAGTGGGAGCCTATACAAAGCACCTAAAACAAAGCCCCATCTTAATTTACCTCCTTGTAGTAAATGGGGTACTTGCTAAAACTACTCTAATTCTGTGTTCCTTTAAAAGTGGAAATATCTTTTATTGATTCATCCTGCAAAGCAGAGAAGCTGCAATGGGATGGAACCAAATACAGAAAGATTTGGAGAAGTTATTTTTTTTTATTATGCCCTGTTTGGACTTCCTGCCAAATTTCCTTTCCCTTTAAAGGAAAATAAAATCTCAACAAGGAGTCTATTTTAAGTGGTGAATGAACATTCCTTAGCTATTTTCATGTTCACCACAACTACAGATTCAGTTTGCAAGCAGCTCTCTAAACCAGCTCAAGTCTGAATTTTAGACAGGAAAAATTCTCTGCTTTTAATAAGAAACTCCAAAAGTGATTCCTTTCCCAAAGTTTAGAAATGCAAACTATTTATTCTTTTTTGGTTTTCCTAAATAATTGCATAGTTTAACATAACTGTCTGATGAATATGGTTTATTTAGTCTTAATATTTAATTGCTCATGCGAAACAATTATCCAGGTTTTTGCAACAACTTTGAAATCTGTTTAGGAAAATAAATACAGTAATTAGAAATTAAAAGTCCTGTTGCTCAGTATAATAACTACATTAGTTTTAAGCAATAAAGTGGAGCTAAGATTTGTTCCTTAATTACTATAATTATTATTATTATTATTTTTTCTAATGTATATGTGCCCCAAGCCTATTTCCTGCCTGAGGCATCACATTTGCAGAAGCTGGTCCTGAGACTGTCTCCAGCCAGTTTTGCATGTACACCATGGTGCACAGTTCATAAAGAATCAGGTGACTGATTGCCCTGCTAGAATGAAAGGGTAAATGAGAAAGCATTTAACTAACCACAGGAAACCTAATTATAATCAAAATTGAGTTATATTTTCTCCTAATTTCTGAAATATTTCTGGTGTGGGAATTATTTTTGCATCACTAGCTGTAATTGTTTCTTAAGTATATATAAACCTTGTCACAGTTGCAAGTTTTAGCATCAGATGGAAGAACTATCTCAGGCAAAGCCTCGGTTGCAATGCTACTAATTCTGGATGCTCTAGGGGGTGTAGCCTCTCAGCTCAGTGCACTTTCCTCAAGTGCAATTCTCAATTCAAACATATGCTTGTGTTTTGGATTTCCCAGCACAGTGGGTTCAAATCTGAACTTTATTGCTGGGCAGAACTATGTTTTAGGTCCAGGAAAAACAGTCATATATTGTCATGACTGTGACCTCTACCAAATGAATATCTGTCAAGAACCTAATGAAATCTCATTCATACAGCTACAGTGATGTTTTTAATGAGGCAGGACTAAACTTCAGCTAAGTAGGAAAGCAAAGGACCTCCTATGTGTGCTCCACATGGTTCTAAAGAGCAGTAAATCAGATATGGTGAACTTAGGGACAAGTGTGTGTCATAGGTGAGGAAAGTTTTTCAGAGTTACTGCTGGACATTGACTGTGGGAGTCTTTTCCTAAATGGCTTCTGGGTTACTGTCCCCAGATTGTGAAGGTAAACCCTGCTTAACCACACTGACCAAGCTCATTATAAAGCAGATGAGCAATGTCACTCTGGCGTTAATGCTTAAGATGTCTTGACTTAATATCTTGATCAACAAAAAATAAAAAGGATTTCTCTAGGATGTGTTAACTCATGTGTTAGCCCCCTTGCTCATGGCAAGCAGCAGCATCTGTTTTCTCTCAGCCAAAGCAAAACCATAGTATTAGTTTTTTCAGGGAGTGAATACTGAATTGCCTAGAAAGACCATTTGCTGGTGGGAGGGTTGAGGACCCACAGGTATCCTCTGATTCAGTGATGCCTCTGTGTGGAAAAGGAAACTGCCTATCTATTTTTCCAAAAAGCAAGGGAAGTACTGCCCTTCTCTATGCTCCCCTGACCACAGAGAGAACCTGTCCTGTTGTGGTCCAGGAGGTTGCAGGGTGCTCACTAGGAGGTACCCTAAGGGCAGCTGAACTGCAAGGACACAGGCCACTAGCAGTTCCCATTTGTGCAGGAGCTGGGACATCAGCCAGCCTGATCAAGAAACTTATGGGACTCTGGCATCCTCAAGATGCTGCTTCAGTACATCCTTGCATCAGGGCCTGACCCTTGGTTTTCCATGCAGAGGATAAAGCCCATCGCAGGAGGAAAAGAATTCCTGTTGATGGAGAGGACCTAAATTCCCACAATGCTTTGCTTGCGCATAAAGATAAATTATGCTTTGCATTTTTAGACAGCTGTGTCTTTCTTTTTAATTACTTTTTATTCAGATCTAAGATACTTTTGATTAATTCTGAAGCCCCTTGGCAATGGCTTGCTAGAATCTATGAAGGGTGTATAAGAGTAGACTTTTTGATCTGATAGAAGACACAAAAAACCCGCTTGCCACATGCACCATTTCTATCAGAGGCTGTTGAAGAGACTGAATGCATTTCAGTATCTTCATTGAACTTGATGTCACTTTTATACTTCCTCATTCTGTCTGTTAAGTTTCAGGGGAAGCCGAATTCCTCCACTAAGGGGAGCATGTGGAGTAGTTGGCAGTAATAAGATTTGAGCGAGAGCATGACAAGTGAGCTAAAGAAGCCCAGCAGCAATGCTTGTAAGAATAGTGTGTCACGGAGATCATTTTAAGGCTGTTATTGATTGGAGAAAGATGAATGTGTCTTTTAATGGTATTCTTTGGTGTATCATTGATCTTCATAGAGCCCTACCAAGCTGCCTTCGGGTGCTTCACTGAGAGCACCATATGTTGTAGCCTGTGGCTGTGCAGTGATAAATTACACGGCGCCAAGCTGCTACTGAGTGCTTCCCTCTCCCTTCAGGCTTTTCCCCAAAGACCTGCTTGCTGCACTGGCCCAGCAGCCAGTGCTGAACTTGTACACAGCTTCTCTTTGTTTCCTTACATCTCTGGTAGAGCTCAGGAATGTGCTGTTGTGATAGAGTGAAGCTTCTGAAATTTAGTTAGAAACTAGTAAGAGAGTGGCTTGCCCCTTCTATACAACGAATTGCTAAGAAAGTTATGTTTTCTGTTTGTATTTGTTCTCAAATAGCAGGGCGTGCTTCAAAACAAGCAATAGGATTACAGCTGTATCGATCTCCTGGACAGATTGGGCTGACCCTCTCTGTCACAGCAAGAAGGTAGCAGGTGTTCCTTAAGGTGTGTTCCTGAAGGCAATCCCGAATAAATAATGACATTTGGTCCCTGGCACAAAATTTTTCAAACAGCTTATAAGCATCTATTCTAAATGTTGTATGTTTATATAAAACCTCATTAAAGAACATATAAAACTTTGTAAACCATAATTATTTCTAAATGGTGCTTTTCTTTCCTTCTGTCTGGGAAGTTTTGTGTTTCATGTGGCATGAATAAATAAATGTTGTGCAGAATGGCTTCATGAAGAATCCATACTGCAGAATTAAGAAAATGTGATCCTTTGCACTTTTTCTTGTTAAGGCAGCTGGGTAACTCACATGGTGAAATTCAATACTTCTTTATGTGCAGTAAAAATTCATGCC
Source organism: Vidua macroura (assembly GCF_024509145.1). Lineage (NCBI taxonomy): Eukaryota > Metazoa > Chordata > Aves > Passeriformes > Viduidae > Vidua > Vidua macroura. The sequence goes on along the minus strand of NC_071572.1, from coordinate 40,634,764 downwards.
AGCCGTTCGATAACCAATATATTTTGTATTGTTTCTTGCCATGACATAGAATGAGGATGTTTCTGAAAATCTTTTAGTTGAGTGCTGTGCATATGGAGAATACTTACTATGCATGTATTCTGGAAGCACCTATTTTTAAGAAAAATGTCAGATTTTTTTCATAGCTTTTGTTGTCTTCATTCTAATGCATCAAAAAGCTACCACAAATCACACAGATGCATTTATTTGTGCATATTTTGCATTAATGTAGCTTCGAGACATACTCTTTCATGAGAGAATATGTATGAATGTTTAAATAAAACTTTTCTTACCCATGAAAGCTAATTAAGTGTGGAGCTCCCAGAAGCGTACTGTTGTGTTATAGTTAATAACTATGAAAATATCAGGAAGATTTAAAAAATGTTAAACTGGTTTTGACAGTCTGTATTGATGCTCCCAAGCAACTTACTGGATTAATTACTTTCGGGTCTAGGTGAAATTATGGAAGCTTTCAAAAAATTGTACTCCTATCCCTTTTTTAATTTAAAAATGTGATCATACACTTAAAAAAAAAAAAAAACATAATCTTTGAAAAGTAAAAAAAAATATATGATTAATTAAACATTTTTCTCATTATTGAGAAAAGCCACAATTATGCCATGGTTCAGGAGTGATTTAAGTTCTTTGTCTCATCTTCAGGCCAGGTGTAATCTCCATAATGACTTTTGGTGGCTGATGGCAAACCACGCCTTCCATGCATTAAGGAAGAATAATAATTCTTCGTAGGATCAAAAACAGTACAATTGTGCTTAATATATATTAAAAAGTGTAACAGGATCATCCCCTGTCTATGCCAGTGTGGCTCAGGCTGGCGTGGCACCTCCTCACTGCTGGTTCCTCACTAGTTGCAGTTACCCTGCAGGGTTACTCTCATGGTGAGTGACTGAGGCTCAGATTTGGTTCTGCCATCTCACTGTGCAGCTTTTTCAGAGGGGAGTTGTTTGCTACTGCCTAAGGGCTTTCTCTAGTCACTATTTCAGACAAAACACTAGCAAAATTATAGATATTTTAGATATTCCTTTAGATTTCTGCATTCCAGAGGACAGAGGTCTTCAGTGAAGGTAAACTCAATTGTCTGGAAACAACCCAGAGATCCCTGTGGTATCTCCAGATTTAAAACAATGGTGGGAAGCAGAGGGTGTCACCGCCCAAATACTTCCTGGGTTTAAATAAGAACTGCTGCAATCAGGACTCTCCTGAACTTATCTGACTTTCTTCCATAAGGACTTTTTCCCCAAGAATTCCTTGACAATTCTAGTTGCAAATCTGCAGACTCTGGTACATAAGCTTTTCTTGGTGACATGTTTCTTAATCTTAGTTGTACTTCATCTCTAAAGGTGGGCAAGTTTGGCATATTTACATTACCAGTCTAATCTAAAGCCTTCTGACATAACCAGACTGAGTGTCTCCCAAGTATTCAAAAGAAGAAATACTCTATTTCTTATAATTCTGGAAATGTGATTAGTTCTTCTAATTATGACTTTTTTTCTGTTCTTCTTTCTGTAAACAACATGTTGAGGGAAAGCTGTGCTAAATTTTTGCAGTTTCGCACATGTTTCATGACTATTTTTCTCTCTTTTAAAATAAGTAAAAAGACAAATAAAATGTTCAATAGTCCAGGCTTGGCTCTTACATCAGGTTTGTTCCCTGTACTTGTGATCTTCCCCCCATTAGGTGACAATTTAATTATCCTGATGGGCAGTGGTGAATATGTAGTGCAGTGTGACTTGTCAAGTAATCCCATGTGTATTAGAGGGAAATGTCATTTCAGAAAGCTGAATCATGCCACACACCCAATGGGTTGCCAGGATAGGCTATATGCCTCAGTGGTTGGTTCCATCATATCCTTGACCTTTTTTCATCTTGTGTCTTTTCCAGGTTTCATATGAGGGGAAGGCAGAGCTCCTTCTCTTGAGGCCCTCAAGGCAGCACACAGAGGGAACACCAAGATGCTGGGTGGGCAGTAGAGAATTGCCAGTGATACTCGGTGCCCTTGGCTTCTGTAGATCTTGAGGGTTCCAGGATCTGCCAGTAAATCTACTGAACTAAGGGGTGGTGTCCCACATGCAGCTTCCAATTCCACAAGAACTTTGAATTCTTGAAAGCACTGCTTATTTTCTTTCAGCCCATACCAGAGTCTTACTTGAATTTGACTTTTTCTGGCTGTTCTTCATGCAGCCCCAGTGGAACTTTGGGAGATGGAAGAAGCTGGTGTTTCAGGGTCCAGCAGGATGTTTTTTTATTTGCTGTGGAAAGGAGAGCTTTCATCTCAGTGGGAGTATTCAAACAGAGATCTTAGAAAGGATAATCCCTAGGCCCAGCAGGACTTCCTGTGCCTGTTTTCTGAACAAGCCAGTTCAGAAACAAACAGAAGGCACAGGTTCAGTGTTCAGCAGTGTTTTGTGAATTTTATAGAAACATTATAATTTCTGAAATTATATTAATACTGTAAAGTGTTTCGGAGTAGAAGGTAGATGTTGGTTGATCACAGAGGCTGTCAGGACTGGTAACATTGAGAGCTTTTTGGTTGAGCGGCAAGACAACAGGGAACCAGAGAAAATCTGTCCTCAACTGCTAAACTTAAGACATCATCTCACAGCTCTGCAGAGCTCTCAGAGCTCTCGCTCAGTCTCCAACATACTGTTTCTTTCAGTCACTGAAGCACAAAGTGAATGTTTTCCCAATTCTCCTCCTGAAAGGGTTCTCTTCACTCTGCTTGGCCGGTCTGGACATGGGTGAACCCTGTGCCTGGGAGGATAATTCTGTGCAGTGAGAGGTGGTGTTTTCTGGGGACAATTGAGTCTGCATGTGTATTTGTGCTAACTTTCAATCCATAACATGACAGATAAAAAAGTCCATATTGCTAAGCTACAAAACTGCAGATTTAGATGAGAGAAAATGATTGCCTGACACACAATGCATTTGTGATCTGAAGGGGTGCTGTGCTCAGTTCTTGAAGCAGTGGGAGATGGGATCACATTACTTTGCTTTGCAAAGGCCCAGTTGCATAAAAACCTTTCCTATTCAAGTACTTCCGAATCAGACTCTTTCACCAGAAAAATGTGGCGGCACATTTCTCTCTCTCTCTCAGGATTTTTCATAGAGGTGCACAGAGAGAAAGAAAGAGAAAACAATTTCCATTTCTGCTCCTTGTTTTTCCTATGTGGAATGTGCTTGGAGAATTGTTTACCTGGGGTGATTGCTTGATTGGATTCTGGTGAGAATTGTTTGAGCCTGATGGCAAATCAGATCCAACTGTGTCTGGACTCTCGAGAACAGGGTCACAAGTTGTCAGTAGTTAGATATGATAGTTGGAGAAAGTAGCATGTAGTTTTAGTATCTTCCTTTATATAGTATATTAATGTATTATAGTATAGTTATAATAAAGAAATCATTCAGCCTTCTGAACGGATGTTGGACATCATCATTTCTTCCCATTGGGTTCACCTGCATTTTACAATAGAAAAAGTCACATTTTCTTTCTTCTTTTTATTTTTATTTTTCTTCCTTGACATCTGCCCAAGACTGACTTTCACCTCTGTGAAAGATGGAGTGGTGGTGGAAACTGCATCCATTTCAACATGCCCATAGCAGGTAATAGGGCAAGAAGACGCTAATTTGTGGTTACATTTTTAGATACATTTGCTGCTCATATGTGAGACTAGATTTTCCAAGGAATGCTGAGTCCTCCTGGAAAAGGACTGGGTGCCTGCTCTCAGCTTGGTAATGCCCCCTCCAAGTGCTGAGGCTGGACCCCTGCAGCACCCTGCAGAGCCCAGGGTGTGTCTGGCAAAGGGTTTATCTCCACCTAGAAGGGAAATTGATGGGACCACACCAAAGCACTGTTAGATTTTACACACAACAGTGTCACCCACCCTTGTCTGTGTGACTGCATGGCCCCTGAGCTTGTGTGAGTGACAGCAAAAGATAAAGATTGAGGGTAGCCACCAACATCCTCCCTGGTCAGAAGCATTATCCACAAAGAGGCCAAAATCTATTGAGGAGGTGACCCTGCAGATTTCTCTACATTGTCAGGCAGTAATTTTCTCTCATATAAGTGTGCGGTTATTGGAATTTGCAACTTAGCAATATAGCCAGGTTTTACCTATCAGTTAACAGATTAAATGTGCACACAAAGTGAGCTTGAACTGGAAGACAGTTTTCAGTGTTGGAAGTGTGGCGGGAACTGGATGACTGGTCTGTTCTCCTGCAGTCTGCAGTGAACAAAAAGCTTGGGGCAAGGAGAAGAAATAGGTAATGCCAGCTCTACTGTCTCAGCCAGCAAGGCAGCCTGTTAGCTAAACTCCTAAACTTTTCTTCTGGCATTATATAAAAACATACTGCTGTGGCTGAGAATTATTAACATCCAGTTGTGTGGCCTCTGCATACCTGCAATGAAAGGGAATGAAATAAAAGTAGATAAATCACTTGTCTTTGTGATTTTTTTTCTTTAAAAAGTGCAAGCAGGTGTTCGTGCCAACATATTCTAGTCTATGACCTTTAGTTTAAAGGATTTATTTTGCATTATTCCTTGCTTTACAGCTTTAAAGACATAGTAATGAGGTACTCTCTGTGCATCCTCCCACTCAGAGAAGCTATATTGAGAAGTACAGCTGCAGCCAGCGGGGTGTTAATCACCACTTACCGACAGGCAGGAATAACACAGGCAATTGGAGAGTGTGCTAATTTTCAATAGGACATCTACTCTTGCCATCCTGTCTCCCATTAATAGGATAACGTTTGAAACACTCAAGCGTGAGCTGTTTTACCATGGTGAATAGATTTGTGTAAACAAACATTATTTTGGGGTGAAATTAGCCAAGGCATTAAATTGATAAGCAGGGCTTAAATTGATAAACAGTTCCAATGACAAGAATGCGAGAGGAATATGGTGGATTTTTGTGAGGCACGGAGTACCAACCACTGCCTCGGATGGTGGGCTTGGTGGGCTGTGGGCTGGCTAATGGTAATGGGAGATTTCCCTGCACTCCATCAAGTTGAGGGATTTGCAGTCTTCCTGCCTCTTGCTGCTGGCCTTGACAGTAGGGAGTTTCAGCGTCTAGTATAGTTTCAGACAACTGTCATTAGGACAGAGGTTATTCAAGATAATAATTAAATCCTTGTATTGGAGTCCCATCACAGTGTTATCTCCTACAAATTATGTCATCTTCTGGATCTTCACATTTGCTCCTTGATGAATTTTAATTCTTATAAAAAAACCTACTTCCATTAGGGTAACATTACAAGCACAAAGGATCATATTAATTTTGGATCTCTATTACCTTTTCTAGTATTACTCAAAATTTAGATTGTCTTGAGTAACCAGGGGACCAGCATGATGGATCCCAGTGACTAATCGCAGTAGGATAAGAGGTTATTACATCCCAAAGAATTATGAGTCTCATAAAATACTATTAAAAGTTAATGTGTTTGATTTTTCTCTTAAAATTATTCAAACAATTTTACTGTCTCTGGGTAGCTGACAATTTGCAAGAGGGTAATCAGAAAATATTCCAAGGAAAAAGTGAATGCATAGCTTTTAGATTGTTTCATTATGTGTTATTTTACATTTGTTATGACTTTTAAACTTAATTATCTCACAGGGTAGATAGTGATGATGCACTTGGTGATTTGCCAGACACCGAAATATTAAAATATAATGACTCATGGTGGAATATATGCATCCAGATATTTTCAGTGTTACTGCTTGCCTTTTAAAATATTTAGATCCAGAGCGTGAATTGATACGAGCTCTCTCTTTGTTTTAATAGCTCTTTAAATAGGAAGAAAAATCCCCATTTTAAAGAGAAACAAGAAAATTACTAAAGTGCTTTGAACCTCTCATGATGGTGCTTTGGCTTCTCTTGGCTTGCCCTCATCTTCAGCAACTAGATGATATCAAACCACTTCACATATCCAATTCAATGAACGTTTGTTTCTCAAAAAACACCCAGAAGTGATTTCCTTTTCTGATGTTTTTATTATATGCATGTGTACCTGGTGTTCTGTGTTTCAGAGACCGCTCCTAATCTTTTTATGATCGAGTCTTCTGATTTGCAAGTGAGAAGAGGAAGAAAAATAACACTTCAATACAAAGCATTTGCAAGCTCCTTTTCTTTTCATTCCTACTTGGATGGCATGATGCATCCATTCTTGGGACATAGACACCGTGATGGTTTGGATGCTTACAAGTGTCCGAGTAGGTCACAGAATGGGTATCAGTTTTATCAGCACACACTGTGCCAGCAGAAGTTGCTATTGAATGTGGAGGTGTTGCATCCTCCTACAGAAAATTTCCTCCATTTGCTCCTGCTTTAATCCTTTTCCTTTTCTACAGAGCTAGTGTACATGCTGTGATTGAAGTAATTAATGTCAATCATTCGGTGGACACAGAGGATGGCATGCATAGCAAGACCTAAGGGGAATTAGAGTTGCACAGACCTTCAGCAGCAACAGATTTCTCTTTTCTGGCTAAGTTTTGGTGCTTGGGAATAGGCAGGTAAAAATAGATTCAGAGGACAGATAAAAGACTACATTTACTGCAGCTGAAGGATATGACAGTTTAAAGCAGTAAGTTTTTGCTTTGTGTAACAGCCCTGCCATATTTTGAGATGCTTATGGAGAAGGTATTGCTTTGGCTTCCCTCTCAGCCTGCAGGTTCTTGGCTCTCTTATACTTACAGTTTATAGTTTGATGTGGAACTGAAATGGAAAAAAAAAAAAACAAAAAAAAAAACAGAAGAAAGCTGACTCACCTTCTCTAACTAAACCCCAATGTACAAATTTGTCTGGGGCCCATTCCTGATGCAGCAGGCTGGCTCTCATGGTGGCCAGCATAACAAAACTGTTGTGTTGGCCTTGTGAGAAGGGGATGCTGCTCCAGATTGTGTTGGGTGTTTGCAGCATTCTAAGGCTGTATGATCACTCCGGCATCAGCTTCACTGTGCTTCAAAACCTGCTCTGTACCAAGCCCGCTACTGTTGGCTATGGGTCAGCCTCACTGTTAGTGAGAGGATTCATAACTTGTGGTAGGATGGCAGCTTATCACAGGGGAGGCTGCGCTCTGCTGAGATAAATTACAGTGCCAGCAGGCAGGAGCTGATGCCAGTGATTAAACCATTGCCTGTGCTCACCGCTATTCAGAAAAAGAGAAAAAAGATTTTTGCATGTGGAAACTTGACAAGGAATTATAGAAGGAAATAAATAAAAAAGCCACTTCTATTTTTCTTCTTCTTTTTGGTTTTGTTCAATTCCAGACCCTCCTCTGAGGTATTTCTGAGGTGGTGTATGCTCCGCTGAGCAGCAGCAGTGTTGTTTGGCAGGTGTCACCAGGTGGCACTGCTTTCAAAATGTCATTGTGTGCAAGGAAAGGCAGAGATTGGCATCTCTTTCCTGCTGACATTTTAATACACCTTTCTGATGAGGCCATCGCTGTGTGAGAGGCCGCAGAGTTTGCTTTCGGCCAATATCTTTGATTGAAGTTGCTCCCTGGGAACAGGGCATTGGCGTTTGGCTGAGTATCTTGAAAGAAGGGATCGCCTGCGTGTTATTTATGACAATCTCCGCTCCAGGATGAGTGTCTAAATGTAAATTACTCAATTTGCGTTTAGAGTATATCCACTCTGATTTCTCCTCCACTGAGAAACCAGTCTGCAGGGTGCTGACATCTGCTAGCATTCAGAAAGGAAGCAACACATGTTCCTAGAAGTTAAAAATGGAAGAGACATATTGCATTTTCTAACATTGTTTTTCCCTCTGCTACTGCCAGTGTCTATTCCCAGTGCTTAGATCTGGTTATGCTTAATACAAATCCAAGTGGCTTAAGTTAGCTCAGTTGCCATAATTTCTCAGAGCAGTTACTGCTGCCACCATCCAGGCATCTTTTTTTTTTCTGTTTAATTTACAAGGGTTATAAATTATTGTAATGTCTTTTCTTACTGTTTCGCCATTTACTTTTTCCCTAATTGGTTTCTTTCACTGCTTTGTTTGTGTGCTTTAAATGATAAAGTTTTAAATTGCACAATTTTTAAGGGAACCCAATTCCACAACCACTGACATTAAGAAAGAAGGTGATTCTTCCCCTCTGCTCAGCACTGGTGGGACCACATCTATGGTGTGATGCTATATCCAGCTCTGAGCACCCCAGTATAAGACATGGCCGTACTGGAATAAGTTTAGTGGAGGATCACTGAGATGATTAAGTTTTGGAGCACTGAGTGTATAAGGAAAAGCTGAAAGATCTGAGACTGTTTGGCCTTGGATCAGTGAAGACTCATGAGTGATTTTTCCAACACATACAATACCCAAAGGGAGGCTGCAAAGAGGACAGTGCCAGGGGAGGATGCAGAGGACAGAGCCAGGCTCTGCTCAGTGGTGCCCAGGAACAGGACCAGAGGCAATGGGCACAAACTGAAACAAGGAGGTGTTTCCTTAACATCAGGAAACACCTTTTCACTGTGAGAGTGACTGAGCACAGGCGCAGGCTGCCTGGGGAGGATGTGGAGTCTCCATCTGCAGAGACACACACTCAAAACCCAACTGGACATGGTCCAGAGAAAACTGCAGTAGCTGAATTTCATTGTCTTCAAAATTCAAGAAGCAAGAGTTAATGTAGCCCAGATACACATATTTGTTCTTGTCCTATCAAAACTGCCATGCCCTCAAATTTTTTGTTATTTTTTGTATCCCAAAATGTTGTAATTAATTGAGACATTAATATGCTTAAGTCAGCACAGTCATACCATACAATGGGATATTTCTGTGTGTGAAGTGACAAATTTCCCATTTTTTGCCAAAATATAAATGTAAAAAGCACTTCTCATATTATTCCATATTCATAGAATCTTCATGGAATGGTTTCAGTTGCAAGGATCCTCTAAAGATATTGTTTCAGCCTTGTTTCCATGAGCAGGGATATCATGCACTAGGTCAGGTTGCTAAGGGCCTTATCCAACGTGGATATTTTTAAGGCCTAAAATGTTTCCACTCCATAAAATATTTGTTTCAGAATATATTTTTCTGTATGCATTTCTATACTTCTTTTTTTACTAAATTCTTTCAAGTATCTTTATATTGTTTTCATGAAGTTAACTAGTATCTTCCAAATTACAGTCATTGTCATAATTAGTCCACTTGCTAGCTTTTATCTTAGAGCATTTAATCATCATATCTTATACTAGATAACAGTGTATCCAATAATAGTGATCAAAATAGCACCCGTTATCAATTCCTCCTTGCAGTATTTCCAGACTTGATGTAAATTTCTATATTTTTCCCTTATTGTTTAATTACCAGTCTGTATAACCATGTCAGCAACTGAGAAATGTTAGCATTTTTTTCATGATTTTATGGGGCTATATTGGATTTTACAGCAATTTGTGTAATTTATTGCAGTCCTTTAATACCTGAACTGTGGTGACTGAAATCCCTGCAATTATCCACTGTGCAAGAAGCCAGTCACCTTCTACTGGGATCGTAGACACCCATTTAAAAGCCTGATTTCCATCCTATTTATAAAACTCATGGTGTCTGAGCTTACAATTTTTGCACAAAATTGCTATTGCTTGTCAAGCCTTAAGCCCAGGCAAGACACTACTGCAATTCTCAAGGGAACCCCTCGATGTTATTTGTCCTTATTGGAAGCAGATGGAAGTGAGTAACTCCACACCTACCAAGCACATGCCAAATGGCATCGTAACATCCTCTGTCCAGTGACAGCCATGAGCAGGTCTTGGCAAAAGCACTGACACAAAAGTTTGAAAAATTAATTGGGCTGTCATTTATTTTGAATGATAAGGCAATGAACCAATGGCTCAATGGACTGCTGTGCAGCCACACTTACAAAACTGAGGAGCTCAGTCCAACAATGAATCACCACAAGTAGCACTCAGAGACATATCGTAAAAGAAGTGATGCAACTGAGTAATTTTTCCAGTAATATAAAGTATGTTACCTGGGGAAAATGTCTTTCCAGCTGGCCATCAAAGACTATGACTGGTTGCCATGTTGTTCACCAATTGCTGTAAGGGAAGAAGTATCTGCTAAGTGCAGGCATCATTCTGTGTGCTGACTGCCAGTCACTGAGTTACATTTGATCTGAGCTCACTGACAACAAGAATTGTGATGGTGGCTGTGGCAGGGGGTTGCCAGCAAAAGTGAATATAACTGTGTAGAGCTCAACTGGAACACACCTTCAGAGACAAACTCATTCCATGACTTGAAGACAGCTGTCTTTGGAGGGGATAAATTATCTCTGAAAGTACCTGCCTTTCTCTGCTTACTGCAGATGAACTGCAGGCTTACTGCCTGAGACTCAGAATTTCACAGTGACAGACAGCAGGTTGAGTAGGTCTTACCCTAGAAGTCCTGTGAGAAGGAGTAGGTGTCAACACAAGTCAAAAGGCTGTATGTTAAATGGAGGATGCTTTGAATGTGTTTACACTAACCATTTTCATCCTACAATATAGATTAGAAATAGGGCAGGCTGACATTTTAGAGATAAGAGATTAAGAATATCTGTGTTTGAATGTATGGTGCCTGTTTTCTATTCCCAGTGCCAGACTCCCCAGAGGAAGCTTTTTATCCACATAATTAAATTAAATTTAAATGTCAAAAGAGTAAGGAAGACTGGACACAGCTGTTCTCAAACCATGGAGATCTGTGCTACTCCATAATACACTGGCAGAGTGCATTCACAAGATTCCAGAGCAAGGACATTTAAAGCAAAAACCATTTACAGAGATCAGTTATTTCAGTGGTTCACAACAAAGCACAGGCATGGTAATTCTGAGCTCACAACTGGGAAAAGTGAGAGGAACTTTGACCAACAGTCTGTAGATCTCAGAAGAGATCTCACAAAAGTTTATATTTCAATTTACTGTAGTTCAAGGAAGAAAGAGAATTTCAAGAGTTCAGTAGTATCCTACAGACTTAAAAGACTAGAAGACCATTGTATCCAACGAGTCTCCAAAAATTTGACTGGCTGGAAAAAAAAAAGATATCTCCAATCATTGAAAAAGAATTGAAATATCAGATATCATCTTGTTTATAATAATTGATACTGTATCCCAGAGAGTCACATGATTTTATTTTGGACATATTTCAGTATTTTCAAGGTCAAAAATATTAATTTTATCTGAAAAATTAAACTGAAGAAGTCTGTCTTCTTGAAAGGACACTGGCTTGCCCGCTCCTTGTTTACCTTTGCACAGATGCTGCTTGATGAGTCAGGAACACAGTGCCTCATTGGGGTTACCCATCCTTTCCCCTCTGCATTTCAGCCTCGGGTCTTGCAGATGTTTGGACAGACAAAGTAGGTCTCCTGTAACCTTTGTTTCTCTGCTCCTGTGAGGGATAATGTCTCCTTACAGATTTTTGAGGCCTGAAGCAGTCAGATTTCAAACTTGGATGAATGCAAAACATCTCCAGAATTGAGATATTACTGTGACAATTGTCTGTTTGCTCATATTTACATCCTTTACTTGCTCTTTGAGTGAATAAACCCTCGTCAGAGAAAATAATGCCGTGATTGCTTTAATTCTGAGCATGTATAGTCCACCTATCATCCAGCTAATTTACTGTGCTAACAACTGTCTCACTACATAATGAATTAGATAATACCTTTTTTAATGTCCACAAATAATTGATGTCCTGGTTCAGCAAGGCAGTTAAAGGCTGTCCTTGTTCAGCCTTTAACTTTGTACAAGGTGGTAATGGCGACAAGATGGCCAACTGGTCCCCATCTAATTAAGCTGTTATTTTTGTCTTCAAGTAACTTTGCCTGTTAAGTTGTGCCCATTAGTGAGTACAAAGTGCTAGGCTGAATTTAAAATAAAGTTTTCTGTGTAGCCTAGAAGTATGTTTTTAAAGGATATTAATGTTACTTGCTGGCTGACTGACAATACCTATTTCATCCATATGTCCTCTGGATTAAAAAAAGAAAAACTTTGTATTATTTATGGGTGTTTCAAATATTCCTTGTCTATTAGATATTTTTTTCCTTATCAACTATTTGAATACAGTTTTTGCATTCAGGAATATATTTCTTCATGAGAAATAGGTGGACAAAAATCAAATCATCATTCTGTTAATTGTCCATTATCTGTGTCTTAGTTATTCTAAGCATCTGCCACTAAGTGGTGGCTATGAAAACACATTACTGCCTTATTAATGTCAGTCATTTCCTCATTAAGATTTGTACTGCCTGAAAGGCGCCATGAAGAATATGAGACAGCCATCTCCAAATAAAAAGTGAGACAGTGTTGGGATTTAACCCCAGCTATCAACCAGGCCCCATGCAGCTGTTCACTCACTCTCCCACCACAGGGCTTGGGAGAAAGTCAGAAAGGTAGAAGCAAGAGAACCCATGGGTTGAGATAAAGGTAAACAGGGAAAGCAGAAGCCATGCACACAAGCAAAACAAAACAAGGCATCAGTTCACTGCTCACCAAGGGCAGACAGGTGTTCAGCCATCCCAGGAGAGCAGGGCCCTATTATGCCATATGTAATGGGGACTTGGGAAGACAAGATGCCATCACTCCAAACACCTCTTCCTTCCTCCTTCCCCCACTTTACATACTGATCATGATGTTCTATGGTCTGGAATATCCCTTTGATCAGTTGGGGTCACCTGTCCCGGCTGTGTCTCCTCCCAGCCTCACATGCATCCCTAGCCTCCTCACCAGCGTGGCAGTATGAAAACCAGAAAAGGCCTTGGCTCTGTGTGTGCCCTGCTCAGCAATAACAAAAATATCTCTATATTATCAACTCTGTGTTCAGCAAAAATCCAAAACACAGCCCATAGCAGCCACCATGTAGAAAATTAACTCCACCCAGCTGAAACCAGCACATTCCACCCATTACTCCATACCATTTTCATCATACCCAGGTACCACACTACTCAACATAATTTCATTACTCACCATCCCCTCCTTCCCATCCTTTGATATAATAAGTAGATATCGTTCCCTTAGTCCATGGACCACCCCTGCAAAATGTCCATAAAATATCCACAAAATAGCTGTTGAATTATCTGTTGCATTGAATCTCTGTTGGAAGTGGCATGTTTAGTAGTAATGGTTTTCAAAACAACAACCTATTCATTGTCCTGGGCCATGCACGCTTGAAATAGGTACACACAACAAGACTCTAAGGTAGACAAATTATTAAATCTTCAGGATGCTGATATTTTGAAGTACTGTACCAGTTCAGAATTCCAGATGAAGCAGAAAGGGCGTGGCCTGATTTGCAAAGTTGTTGGTATTAATTAAATCATCTGAGGTCCCAAGCCATAAGGAGTGAGTACCAAATCTGGGAATCTCATACACAAAACCTTTCTTGATTCTGTCATTGGAAGCCATAGCTGTGATATGTAAGGTGTCTCAGGACTCTCTGTGCATGTGCATTACTGTTGCCTGCTTTGGGGAATCTGAGAAGCCCCATGGGTCCTTCTTGGGGAGCACAAGTGGGAAACACTCTCCTTCAGGATCCTTGTGGCACACACGGTGTCTGCAGATGTGAGTGCCACACCAAATAACAGTTGGGTCTGCTTTTGTCAAAAGCTGGTCATGGTGTGTAGGAACTGAGGGATGTTTCTTCATTTTCTTCTATAGCCTAAGAGACTCAAGCTTGCCTTTCCCATTCTCATGAGATCATTGCAGCTGTGTACTTCCTGTCTCTTCAAGGAAGGAATTTGTCCCTGGTCTTTGGTTATGTTTCCTTTTGATCCAAAATAAAATATAAATTTATAAATTTATAAATAAAAATTCGGTGTGCAAAAGTGCAAGGATAGGTAATAGGAGTTGTAGAAAATACTAATCAAAAAGAAATTAAGTACACCATAGTGCAAGGATGATTGTGATAGTAAAAGCAATGAGGAGATGTGAAATTCTGTGCCTGAGCAGAGTCTGTGCAATCTGCTATGAGCTTTCACATGATGATAAAAAGAAATATTGAACAAGCGTCTCACTGAGCACTGCCTGTTCAGTGCACTGAACAAAGCAGGAGTTCTATGGAAAAATAATAATTTTTATTGCAAATAAGTAGGGTGTTATAGTGGCAAAATAAAAGCTGCACAAATAAAATTCTTTTCCATTTTTCAAGTGCCTGGACAATATTTCACCTTGTAATGGAGGCTTTTATCCATTACTTTTTCTCATGGAATTGATACACTTTTGTAATTAAATATGTTGTACTACTTGAATTTTATGTGTGATATTCAACATTTAAGGAATTTAATATTTTAGTTGTGTCATTTACTTTCATTCATATAGTTCTAGCAGACTGACACAAGAAATGTGTACTACATGGACAGACTTGCAGAGGTTTGCTAAGCTGGGACAGACACAGAAGTGCCCAGGGCAGCAAAACAAAGCAGATCATCCTGGTGTGTTTGCACACTCATAAATCCAGAGTAACTCCTGCATGGCTCTAACAGGTTAGGTACTAAGGCCACAGTTTTGTTTTGCTTTGACCATACTGGCTTTAGATATCCCAGTACATGCTCAAAAGCAGGCTTGAACAATGATGCAAATTGTTCCTCTGACATAAAACCACTGTGCCAATTCAAGCTGTTCAGAAGGAGTCAGCAAATCGGTTTTGTGCCATACCAGGCTGATTTGTTCTGCATCTGCCTGTGTCCATCAGATGTCACATGTGAGCACATAAAACCAATGGGGGCTGGTATGTGCTTTAGCTAATTCATGCTGCCTGGGTTTGCCATGGGTCATATTTGCAGTGCCAGGCCACACAGCCACACACAGGCCTGGAATGAGCAGCGGTGGAATAGTCAGAAGGGGCTGAGCCATTTCTCAGCCTACCTGAAGGTCTCAGCTGCCATTCTGTGCCGTGGCCTCGATGGGATACTCCTGTCCTCTGTGCTGAACCTCAGCGGTCAGTTCCTGCATTCAGTCTGTTTCCATGGTTCATTTCTCTTTCAGAGCTGACATGCTGTTTGATGTTACCTCCTACCAACCCTTGGTAATAATATATTTTCTGATAGTCTCTTCTTAAATGAATGGAAAGCATTCATTTTTAAAAATGGTAAAGAACTGCCATTTGTAACACCCACATCCATTTTTAAGAAAACAGAAAACAGATTTCTTATTGAAGGTGAGAGAACATTTTCTATGGCAAGCATGGCATCCAGATTCTTCCTTATGCATATGACTAAAACAGTACAGATTTAAATTTTTTTTTTTTTTTTCTTTGACTTAACTCATCAACATGAGATACTTCTCTCATCAATGTCAGGGAAAAAAAAAAAAAAGTACCATTGTGTGGGTGGCTTGAAGTAGCACAGAGATGGCTAAGCTGAGTCAGACCAAAGGTCCATCTAACCTAACACCTTGCCTCCAAAAATGGAGAGACCAAGGAGGACAAGAACAAGGCAAGCATGTAATGATGATACACCTGAATATACTCCCCTGGTTAAAAAATTTAAGGCTTGAGAATTTCTTGCTTATTGAAGATTTCTCTGTATTTAATAGCTGTTGGTGGGTTTATCTGCCATGTCAAGTAGCTTCTTCAACACCTTTTTAATATGATACTTTTAATTCAGCTGTTGTTATAGAACATTATTGCCTTAAAGCCGTTTTAGGAAGCAAAGCTAAGTCCAGGCTAGGTTAAAATAACAAAATCCAATTGCAATACTGTAGTATTATAACTGTCTTAGGATATCTGGCATTGAAAGTTACACTGATGCCGCTTGCCATATGCTGAATGATAGGGTTATGCCAATATATAACACCAAATAACAGGGGTAAACCTGCAGAAGGGAGAGGACTGCATACCAAGGTTTTCAAGATAATTTTTGGCTCTCATGTTTGTTAAGGAAGCCTGAACAAACAGTAATATATCCGATGTACAGGGATCTAAACTGAGCCCTCAGAGAGTCTGTTTGCCTGGGATGCAAAAATGAGGCGGTTCCAGTTTCAAAGAGCTAAAATTTTAAAATCTCAATTAAAAAGATTAGCTTGTAGAGGAAGGGCACAAATGAGGGCAGCACTGTGAAAGTGGCCTGTGGAGAACCAGCCACATACCTAAACCAACACACTTCCAGGTGAGAGCTGTGCCCCGTGCTCCAGCTTTCAGCCTGCCCTCCTGAGCCAGCTGCACAACCCCTGTGCCTACCCCGACAAGTGGCACCACAGCTCTGTGGTTGACAGGGGCTTTGAGTGACACCATCCCACTCCCACTCAAATTTTCCTTGCAGCCAGCTCCCTGTATAGAGAAACTTGGTGCAAGAGCAAATGGGCTTAAACTTAAACTTAGCTAGGAGAAAGCTGAATTTCCTCTGTATCAGCCCAACAGTCTGTGGTACATGGAAATTCTCCATTTCCTCTGCAGCTCCGTCAGGCATAAAGTTATGCTACTGCTGTGTCAGGACACAAATAATGAGGAAAACAAAGAGCAGTGAAGGGAAGCTAGGAAGTGTGGGGTTTCAATGATGCCTGTACTAATTATTGCTCCTTGTAGTAAAAGCAGTGTAACGGGAAACAACATGAAAAAATGTCTGAAGAGTGTCATGGTTTGTATGAGAATACTTAATGCTGGTGTATTTATTAAGGCCATGGAGCAAATTAAAGTGTCATGAATAAAGGTCTCTGTGCATGCAGACTTCCTTTTCATCCAGGCAGGGCTGTTCTTTAGCCTGAACATACAGTGGCTTCTATCCCCAGAGGGAGAGCAGGGATACAAGTGCTAAACAGCACTTGGTGAGACTAGTGGGATATATAGTTTTGCCATATATTAAAAATTATACAATTATAAACAAAAATGTTGCTTTAGAGAAAGCCCATTGGAAAGGAACATCTTCAAAGCAAAAAAAAAAAAAAAAAAAAAAAAAAAAAAAAAAAAAAAAAAAAGCCAAAACCAGTTTAATTTGCAACCTTTTCTCTTATTTAGCTAATTTTTCTAGGAAGGTAGCATATCTTTAGTTACTCAGCTCTGATGAGATTTCTTTTTTAAATTCACAGGTGTTAATTAATGTTAAATTATGTAATATTCAATATATGTATCCCAAATAAGATTGACCCAGACTATGTAATCTCTATTAGATTAAAGACAGAAGTATTGAAGTCATTAAAAATGTAGAAAAATATTCATGATGATATCTAATATCTAACCTGAATTTTGCTTTCCTGTTTGCATCACTTCTATACTTGTATTGGCAGTAGTACTCCATATGAAACAGAAAGCAATTTACAGAGTCTTTAAAGAAATCCTAATGAATGTTTCATGTTCAGTCTTTGTGTTACTTAGGATACACATCAGCAACTTTGCTCCTTGTTTATGCTGAAATAGCTTTCATAACTCTGTCATCATCCCACTCCTTTTAGAGCAAGAAAAGTTTGTGACCTGAAGAGCACTCTGACTCTTCAAAGGAAAGGAAGAAATCAAAAGATAAACATGCTTACCATTAGGTATTTCTAGAGCTTAAGTTCAGTTTCAGATAGGCCTTCTCTGCTGCCTGAATTCACATTCAGCATCTGCACAGATGTTCATTAATTTCCATGAGAAATAGTTTTGGAAATGAAGTCCCACACACAATTCCCCTGGCTTTTAGTTCAGAAAGATGCTAGATCATGTTGAGTCTCAATGTCAAATATCTCTGTGGGGAAAGACTAGAAAGTCTGACCTATTTGCATATGTGAGCATGTATGGCAACAGTCTGCTGCACTTATGTATGAGGAGGTTATTTGACAATAATCAAATTGCAAGATGATAATCCACAGTTAAAAAATAAAGAAAAAGAAAAAGACATTTCTCCTTGTTTTTACAGACAAAAAGGAAGAAGGGAGAGAAGAGAACATCAGTTCAGAGAATGTGGCTGGATTTTAATAAAGGCTGGATGGCTTCATGGTCCCTGAAAACATTTATGTATAAATGAGTTGAGATAATAAGGCTAATCAAATGTTATGATTCAAATAGTCAGTTCATGGCCTGAAGGGACTGGGAAGTGGTTTTTTGCCACTGTACAGATGTGCTTCATTGATTAGGATTTGTCCATTTCAGAGGAAAGTTATAAAGCCACAGGCATCCATGATGACTTGCTTGAGCCAGTATACTTATGGAGACCCATCAGGTTCTTGGGTGTTTTATTTTATGTGAATGCACAAGTTTTGGAGCAGCCTGAACTCTGTCATGGGTATGGGTAAAACATGACAGTATGATACAGTAGCATCACTGAGAAATCATGGAAACTTTGCTTAAAGTTTTTGCCGCAGATCAAGATGCAGAGATTCATTTGATTGAGTTAGCAGATTGGTGGGTTTGTGCTGTATCTGCAGGATTGAATGCATATAATCTCTGTCTATCTTTCCCAAAAGATAAAGAATCCTTCATAGAAGTTGTTTAGAAGCCTAGAATTCTTTATTTCATCTTACTAGCTTCTTTCTCAGAGCATAACATCCACAACTGATGGTACAGTGCAGTTCACAGCCTGGCATGTGTGACTAAGCCTGATTAATTAAGATCTGAGGTCAGAAGAAAGAGATGGTCCCATTTCTTCTAGCTATACTAAGGTCAAAGGTATGGTAAATAATAAAAACATCACAGAGCTACAGCTGAGTTAAGAAGATGGGGACTTATAACGCTGTGTCTGTAAGACATTCAGAATATTAAAGCAGATAACAAGGTATGACAAACAAGATTTGTTTTTCATATCCGCAGGGAGTTGAGAGGACAGTGCAAATAACTTTAGTACCATTTGTACCTTAACTGTGGCGCCTACGGGATGCATTGTTACAGGGCTGAAATCACTCATGTTTGCTTACTTTGGGCTTTGCCTACAAATTATAAAACAACACAGAACCAGGCTGCATCCTGGAGGCTGCCTTGCCGTGGCAGTGTGAGCTGGCTGTGTCTGTGTGTGTGTGTGTAAAAGGTCTCATTCTGGCTGGGTATTGCAAGTAGTGAACTTGGAAAAGCTTGATCAAAGTTCTTTGCATGCCAAGTATATAGTGGGAATTGTGCATAAAAAGTGATTCCATTTCAAACTACAGGTTTTGTTGTATGAAGTTCTATCACAAAGTCACTTCTAGTTGGTAAAAAGCTTTTTTCCAAAGATACCAGAGTATCTGTGGACAAAGGCTTTATGACATCAATTTTTGGAAAGCGAGTTAAGCTTTTGCGAAGATTTGGGGAAGATTAGAGGGCCCCCTTGTGGAGAGTTTTTGTATGTGTGTGTGTGTGTGTGTATATATTTATATAGGTACAAAAATACTTATTAGATCAATGCAGAAGGAAAATGGCAATTTTGCTTATATTTGAGTTATATTATTAATCCCAAATATTTCTAGGTTTTCTTAGAGTTATATATTTATACCAAATATTTCTGGGTTTGCTCAGACGCTATGAAGTATTTTAGTAAAACACAAAATTCAGTGTAAAATGGAAAGTCAGCAGTCTGTCATGTAAGTATTCTACTGAAATACCTGGTCATCTTCTTGCTTATTGGCTTACAGGTAAAATCATGCAGTTGCGTTACAAAAAGAGGAATTTTAGGAGGGAAAAACCCAGCATTTTTGCTTTACAGCTGGGTAATTTCCCTAGGATTTGTGAATTATTTCAATGTATCAATAGGGAACACTTCTCTTATAATGTATTCATTAGTAAAAACCTGAAATTCTTTTATATCTGTGCTGTCATGTTGTTTATGGGAGGCTTTAAAAACTCAGCATGTAGGACAAGAAAATTATTGTGATGCCTGGATTTTGTGATGATCATTTGTAATTTATGGTCATTTTGCTTGACGTCAGACTTAATAAAGATTTGAGGCAAAGTTTAGAGAGAATAAATTAGTGTGCTTTCAAAGAGATTTTAATTACTGAGCCCTTTTTATTGTTAATTACTTTATTAATTGAGCAGAATTACTGTACTGATTCAAAATGCACTGCAGTGAAAAATCCCACGGAACTTTTATCTGAGCATCCCAGGCTTGGAAAAGAGTGCCTGCAACTGAGCCCTTAGTTGGAAATAAGAGAAAGCTCAGCTGGGGAGGGAGCCTTGTTACACTTGTGACACAAACTGGTTTCCAGTGAAACCAGTTACAAAGGAACACTGGTGATGCTGGTGCTGCAAGTGTTACCTAGCCAGAGAATAAAATGAGATAGCAACAGCTCCTTCAAAAAATGGGAAGAGGATGAAAATAAACATTGTAGTTGCATTTAAAATAACTAATTTTGCTTTGTTTTAGACCTAACAAAATCTGACTGAAGAAATGTAAATGTCAGAAGATTTAAGGATCTGGCTACATTTGATTTGTTTTTTCAGGGGCTCTTTGAAATGGAATTTTACTAACCAAGTGTATTCCTGCAGGCAGCCAGGACCCTTTTGATAACAGATCTCTCATAATTCTACATGAAAGTATGTAGGGATATTTTTTTTTTCCTTTAGAACCATTATGAAAAGCCTTATGTTGTTTAAGTTATTGGATAGGGAGGAGTTCTGTGTCCCCAGCTTTTTGCTCTGGAGCTGGAGGAGTGCTCAGTCACCCAGGCAGTGACGCCATGAGAATCCTTCTGAAACAGGGACTTCCTCTAATCTTTTTGGCAGCTGCTGAGAGACTGTGACCTGATTCAGAGGAGGGTTTTATGGTTTGTCCTGTGTGCATAAGGGATATTTTACGAATCCTGTTATGCTAAGCTGTTACCCATGCCCATAGGTATCAGACTTTTTCAGGAGAGTCTCTTCCCAAACAGGTTTCTGTAACCCTTTAAGGTTATATTGGTAAAACAAACTCAAACTGCAGGTCCCTTGTGCAACACTGTCTTCAAGTTTGCTCTTCTCTTGGCCCCTGTCTGTCATCATCTTTCTTTTCCCTGGCCAGCTCTTGTTTTCTGCCGCCACTTCCTGCTGTGGGCCATCCCCTGTACTTGTAACATCTTCCTGAGAAAGGCAAGTTCAGAGCTCCCTCCCCAGGCTGGGGCTAGAGGCAGCTCAGTGAGGAGGTGGGTAGGACAGCAGTGCAAATGCACCCTTATTTCATCTTCCCTTCTGTGCAGTGGCCTAGCAAAGGCAGAGAAAAAAGAAACAACAATTTTGAGTAAAGAGATCACGTGTTCCTCAGATTTATACGGTTCTTTTGAGACACAGCAATCACCTGTGAACTATAGTGACTGATAGAATGGGGGTGATGTGAGCAATGGATCCCTCCTTTGCCAGTTCTCACCACAAAAGATTTCTTATTCTCCCCAGCATAAATGCCTTGCATGTTGTTAAAGAATCTTGTAAGACATCTATTGCTTTTGAATGGTATTTCCTCCTGCATGTGCTCACACCTTGTTACTTAAGAGGTACAAAGGTTGTTTTATGTGTGTGCTTGATAGAACAATGCAATTCTCATTGTTTGAATTATTATTGCATTTTGTATTTGTATTTCTTTCAGCAAGGTTGTTGCTACTTTACTCCTTTCAGCAATTTAAGGAATACTTAGAACAACTGAGCTTGATATAATTTAGGCAAAGAACAAAAATCACTGGAGGGAAATTTGTTGGATTTGTGTCTCATCAAGAAATGATTTACAGTTTGTATCAAGCTTGTTTGTTCTTCCATCAAATCACCTTATCTATCCATTTCTACTCCAGACCACTTCACTCTGAAACAAATTGTCATTTCCCCATCTTTAACCAACCTCTCTATTCTCACACGCACCAAAGCTGGGGCCACCAGCCTCTGGGATGTGACATATAAATCCAGCATCCATCTCTGATAGCAGAATGGAAATTTACCTTCAATGAAGTATTTTATAGACCAGCATGTGCAAAGTTATTATACAAGGCAGAAAGCATGAGGCTGAGCTTAAGAATTTTCTGGTGAACAAGAAGCTGGTCGCAAAACAGGATGTGCTGAAAGAGGAACTTAAAGTTATCCATGAATTTCCACAGGGCTAGTCTTAACTCTGACCCTATTTCATGCTTCCATTACTGATGTTGGCACTAAAAGCTTAAGTATATTAATGGAATTTGCTTAATGACATTGAGGATTTAATAAAAATAGGGGAAATGAAGTTTGGTAGTGCAAAGTGCATGGTTCATGCATCTGAAGCTGGCAGAAACAGCTGTCCTCTATCAACTGAGTGCTTACCAGCCAAACAGGGAGTCTTCATATTCATAGAATCACAGAATGGTTTGGGTTGAAAGGGACCTTAAAGACCATCAAGTTCCAAACCCCTGCCATGGACAGGGACCATCTGAGCCAGTGACACAGTTGAGTGTGGGTTCCCAGAGTCATGTGGCCCCATAAAAAACCAAAATGCAGTGTGAGGGTGTAGCAGAGAATATGTTGCCAGTGGAGGTAAGAAATGTTTATTGTACAAGACACCTCTAAAGCCTTGTGTGAAATTTGCTCAATTCTAGCCATGTACAGTGAAATTTGAAGTGTGCAAGTTCAAATGCCAGGAAAAGACTGCTATGATGAACAAAACCTGGAACAAATCTCAGGATCTCCTTTCTTTTGTACGCCCCTATCAAAAGCTAGCATGACAAGCTGAGATGTTGGAAAAGTCAGTAAAAGGATCCAAGCATGACTCAAGGGTTTTGGGGACTGCAGTTTGGTCACTTATGACTTTTCTTATCAGAGGAGACAATAAAAAGTAGTTCAGCTTTGTAAATTGAAAGTTGAGAGGTGTGATTGCTCTCTGATCTTCTGCTTAAATGCTATTTCTCCTTTTCTGATGTTACATTTATAAATCTCCTTTATGTTTTTTGCAGTGTTAACTCAAGAACAACTGGATCTAAGTAGACCAAGACCAGGTTTTGTCTGGGAATAAGACTTGTGTTCCTAACTCTAAGAAGCAACCTTCACAAGATATTTTCAGTAGGAGCAATGGCATGAAAAGAATATTTCAAAAGCGGTTAGGAAAGGGATAATTGAGTGCTGTTATCTGTGCTGGCAGGGTAGGTAGGGCACTGTGATGTCTCTGAGAGCTTTTTTTCCCCTAAACAAATCAACAAATTTCTTTGTATCTACTCATATTACTCTCTATTTTCTTCACTGCCAGTGAGGCTGAGCTTCCCTATGTGTTTAAATATAGAGTAAAATCCCCAACTTTATGCTCTGTGTTTGAAAATGTATGCCTAAATCCTGAAGGCAACACACATGAAAAACCTCTATTAGCTCAGAGAGCTCACACATACTCATATGCTATTCATGTACATTTTCTAAAATACTGGGATTAAAACCATGGGTTACTACATCATTTCATTAACCTAGGAGCTGCTCAAGATCCAGACTTGATATGTGTGAACAGAATTAATTTCTTTAGGGACATGTAGTCACTGCACTGTCCAGTTTCTGGAGACTCTAATAACATGTCATTGAAGTAAGTACTCATGAAACTGCTCAATAATTCAGGGTGTGCCCATTTGGAGTGTTATAGGCCTAGTTAAAACCTTATTTTAAAAACCGCACCATCTCTTAAAAGAGACAAAAAATCCTCTGTACAGTTCCTAGGGTGGCCAGGAAAGAACAAGGGAGTTGTCAAGTTGGTTGTGTTTGCTGTGTTGCCTGACAGGACTGTACACTTGGTGTCAGCAGACTTTCTGCTGTCATTCAGAATCCCAGAACCCCAGGGGTGGGAAGTGACTTCAGGAGAAGTCCAACCTCTTGCTCAGAGCAGGGCCACCACTACTGAGCATAGTTGGGGTTGTTCAGAGCTCTGTCCAGTTGGAGCTTCAAAATCTGAGAGGGTGGAGGATGCAGAGCTGCTACTGACAAAACTTTCCAATGCTTAATTATTCTGATAATGAAAATGGTTTTCCTTTTATTCTCACCTTTTCCAATTTATATCTATTGTCCCTCAGCTATCCTGCCATGCACAAGAGTGAAAAGCCTTGCTTTATATTCTCACTGGCCTCTTCTTAGGTGCTGAAAGGTGGCTGTTTCATCTCCACCTAATGTCTTAGACACCTCTTTGAAATACATTATTAAAGTCTGTATCCTCACAAACTTATGTTCTCCTATGCGAAGAAAAAAATTCTCAGCACTCTCACTATCCTTTTGCAGCAGTAGGTCCCAAGATACACTTTCACTGATAATTTTGAAGGGCTTGTGGCAATGTGATATGTCAGGAATGTGATTATTATTGTCATGATTATTCATTACTTTAAAAAAGTACAAAGTCACATGTTCTAAGTCTAAAATCAGACATTTTAAAAAGAAATTGTCATTTTGCATAGTCTGAGGCCATTTGTCTTCATTCCTGAAGTATTTAAGAAAAAAAAAAATAGCATCTCCACAAATGCAGTTTTTACCATTGTTTTCAGTACAGATGTAGTGCTGGATTTTGAAACAAATATTTTTTCTGCATTATATGAATCTATGAACCAGTGCTATGTTAAAACAGCTTACCTAATATCTCATTCTTTTCATATCTTTGTATCACTCTATGCCATTACTGAACTTGTTCTAGCTTCACATCAAGGAAAATTGGACTCTTTAGGTGGAAAAATTCCTAATGTTGTATGTGTAGCATTTGTATTGCCAAAGGTTTGCTCCCTTTCTTTTACCCTTCTGGATTACCCTAAATCACTACTGTTGAAAGTTGTTTGATGTCAAAGTGTGAGTGATCTCTAAAGGCACTCGTTGTCATCTGTCATTCTTTAATCAGGTGTAGGACACTAATCTTCTGATCAACAGCTGTGCAAAAAAACCCCATAAACAGTGCTATAAAGCTTTTCTGAGGTTTTTCTGATGGCATGGATACAGAATTTAATCTGATATTTCAGAGGATATCTTTAAAGAAAAAAGGGCTTGCAATGTCTAAACAGAAAAGTTGGGAGTTTTGTGATGAAAGCAGTGAATTACTGTAAAAGAAACTGAAGTTAGTGACAGGGAGTATTCCTCCTGACATGCAAGAAAATATAAGATTGCCCATTTCTTAAGTGCTTCCCAGTGCCCAATCACCACATTTCTCTTGCCTATAACAGTCTGTGTCATCACAAATTACTTCCCAAGCGACCGCCTTTTCTTACCAGAACCAGAAATATAATCCCAGCTGTCAGACTCCCATCCCTCCCTCTGTCACACTGATATACTGATGTTTCAGCAAGGACAACAAAGTTATAATGGACTGTTTTTCTAACTGCTGGATTGGACATTTGTAGGAAGCAATACAGAACTTGCTTAAAAATTTTGCTTTGCTTTGGGGAATGCTGCAACTCTATAAGCATGTTTTGAAAGAGACATTATACCATGACTGGTAGATGTATTATAGGCACAAAGAGTTGTGAAATTGAGGTTCTCGGTTGTTATTTCTCCTTCATTACAAAATGTTATGTTAGTGGTTAGTTTTTGATGTTGGCCTGAACTTTGTATTCTGTGAATACGTCCCTTCTGGCAAGGACCCTTTGGCTCCAAGTGCAGGGTTCACCTTGCAGATAGAGACACCTGTACAACATAGACGCCTCCAGGTCAGCAATTAAGCTCCCTCTGTGGCCAAGGTACATGGTGTGATGCAGAGGGAGCCTCTAAAAGAATGCAGCTCATGCCAGAGGTGGCCCCTGCCATGGCCAGACACACATCACTGCCTGTGCTGAGCAACTCCCTGCTGGTTTCAGAGCTTGCCTCGATGCACAGCTCATATGTGGACCACTGCAATTAGGTGTCCTACCCTGAAAGCAGCATCCAGTCCCTTCTCTGAGCAGGTATATCATCTGGATTTAGCTGCTCTTTATGCCACTGGGGTAATGAAAAGGGTAGGTTTAACCGACAGAGTCTTGCGGCCAACTCGGAAATAGGAAACAATGGCCAGCTTTTAGTCTAGTTGGATTCAGAGCCATGGGACAAAATCTAGATGGAATAATGAGACACATCTCAAATTTTGTAGTTTTATACATCAAAATTAAAGTTGGGCTTTTTTAGTTTTTCTTTTATTTAACTATGCTAAGTTCTCCTTTAATGTGGAGTGTCTATAGAATATTACAGCCACTGGTTTGAGTGAAGTGCTCATCATCCCAGATAACTGCAGAAGTGGTGAGTGCTCAGATCCTTTGAGAAAACAGCTAATTAAGTGCTTTTGCTACATGCTGAGCAGGTGATGCATGTGGTAAGAGTAGATAAACCTTCACTTTTTAATGCTGGTGGCTGTTCTTTCAGTAATAGTCTTGTAAAGAAACCCATGAAAACCTGAAAGGACAGATAATAGTATTAAGCTCACAAACTTATGTAAAGGATTTCTTAGAAAACCATTCCATCACAGCATCTAGCATCCTGTGACAGACACTAAGCTTAAAAAGCCTATGTGCTCCTGCTATTATCTTTGCAAAAGTTTGTGGGACAGCTAGGGTTTATCTGTCTGGCTTGGTGGATAAGCTGTATGATGTTTCCTGCAGACAGATGGACATGCATATATTTCGTGCACTGTTTCATAGATTTTCATTATAGTGTCATTGTTCTGGATAAGTATACAGTCTGTTCTTGTTATTTTGGGCAGTTTATCTGTAAATTAAACACACCATGGATGCAGACACACTCTGCACAGACATGCTGCCAGCCTCGTGCTGATACATCTGCATTTCACAAGGGTGACTTTGACCAGTTCAGATCAACCTGACAATGTTTCTTTGCTTTCTGCCTTCCCTAATCATTGCTGTTGCATGTTCTTATTCCCTAATTGTACATGTGCTGCATTATACTTATCTTTGTTTCATTTGTTTACCCTCTTCCTTTCACTTTTACCCATACTGACAATACTTTGCCCAAAGAGAGGTTAGTGATTGTGGGCTAACTCTGTTACTGCCTGTGAGAATTTGGGCTTCAGGATAAAACTGGGAAGTATAAGGCTTTTGTTCACATAATGCTGATCCTTCTTAAGCCTTCATCTTGCCACAACCTCCATTGGTAGCAGAAGTGTGCTGACAGGATGGCATTTGGTGGGTATTTCAGACCTTTCCTCAGGAGCACACTCACTTCCACAATTAAAGCTACTAACTTATCTCCACTTGGGACATAAACTTGTCCAGGGCTTTTATTTTCCTTTCTACCAGGAAGAACCAAAATGTGGACAGTTTTATGATGTGCCTGGATTTTTTCAGTCACTTGGGTTTTTCTTTCTTATGTCTGCTAGTGTTTTCCAAAATATTCTCTGGTGACTCTTTTTCTCCACCTCAAATACTCTTCTGTCTCTGCATCCACTGCCATGAGCACGCTGTTCTCCTTTTGTGGAGATGCCATTCATTCTTCTTCCCCAGGAGGCCCTACAGGATGTTTCTGTTCTCAGTGTGCGGTGATCCTTCACGTATTTAGCAAATCTCCCTCAGCTGGGACATCTGTTCCATGGTGATAGAAGAGGCAAAATGCCCTGGTTTGGGATCACTTCTGCTTATAGCAGACTCTGCTCCTCTGAAATTAATTTCTAAACCAGTGCAATACTATTGAAGGATTAATGTAAGATTAGAGTATTTATATTAAAATACCTTATAATGTGGAAGAAATACATGTTCTTAGGTTATAACTAGAAGCTCATTTTATCTGTTCTTTTAATTAAAGGTTTTCTTTGCCTAATGCTAATGAAGAGATTGGATTTCATGCAAGTAGGACTAGAGCCTTAGGAATTAGCAAGTACTTCATAATTCTAGTGTAAATAACAGTGTGCAGCCCACACTTCACACTGGTGCTTGTTTGAGCCCTTACATGGATCATCAGGCCCTTGCCGTGACCATCACTTGTCCAAAAAATCAACTATCCCATAGTGACAACTTCAATAATCCATTAGTTTCAGTACATCATGCTCAAAAGGAGATTGCTTGATCTGGGGAAGCTGCATGAAGTTTCCTTTTAGGAGGAGCTAACACTGCAACTAGTGGGCTGATGTTTGAAATGAAATCTAAACTGTTCTTACATATCTGTGTTTGTAGAGACAGTCCCAAGATACATTGGCAAACTCACATGCATTTACTGTCATTTTTCTATCATTGACAAAAGCAGGTTGTGGCCAGATTTCAGTGTAAATTTTTACACATACACACATGCACATGCTGATATAGATATTGATTACGTAAATATATTATATAGATATAACTTGTATGGGTTTTAATTAACTTGGAATATTTTCTGAAAAATATCTTCTCCCTAACATACCAGCATATTCTTTTTGGCTAATCTTTAAGCACTGAGGGTATCCGTGGCAGTAGTTTCAGCAATCGATGATGGGAGTCTATAAAAATGAAGCCAAGAAGTCTGTGATGAATTTGCTTTGACAAACAGGGTAACAGAAGTCATTACTTAATTCTTTGCTCAGTATTTACCACAGTGGGTAGCCATTGAGTTCAACATAGCCGTAAGTGTGAGCATGGGTGATGCAAGAGGGTTATTTACACCAATAAGAACAAGTACACATCTGTATTCAGAGTGGCTCAAGCATATTCAGTGTTTAGCTAACTTTATGCTATTTTACCGAACAGGGAAGAAAGGCCATTTCCTGTTTCGTATTTTTAACCTGCTTCTTGTCTTTAGTATGAGCTGACTTCTCAGCTACTCCCAGTGTGATTGAATGCTTGTATATGAGGCACTGAGAGCTCCAAAATGCTTCAATAATTATTCCATAAATGTCAACATTAGAAAACAATTTGAAAACATTTCCTAAGATAATTTTATAATTTATATAATTTTCCAACTGAAACAAATGTTCATGGCATTAGTGTGTTTACTTATATCATTATTCTGGAGACGTGACACGCTATTCCCTGAAAGAAAACTTTTGTGCACATCTTCAGTGTAGCATCCCCCACGTCGAGGGGTAGCATGTAACAGTGTCATCTGGACAGTGTCCAGGATTAGGTGGAAAAAATCTTAAGGTCTTCCAACCACAGATATTGATTAAAAGGGTGACAGAGGGTCACAGCCAGAAGGTTAATCAGAAGGTTATAAACTGTGAATGCGGTGTAAGTTATCAGCCCCTCAGAAACTAAATGTATGTCAAGCTGCTGTTAAAGGTTGCCTGCCAGATGAAAAAGCCATTCAGTGGATAATAAAAGAAGGCAACTCCCTGGAAGCTGCAGAAACCAGCAGCAGATTTATCTGGGCAGTGAAAACAGCTGCAGACGTTAGGTAGTCACAAGGAGGAGCAGCAGCAGGCTGGCGAAGGTTTCTGGCCCGGTATGCAGACAGGAAGCTGCGGATGTTAACCAAAGATGTTCTGTTCTCATTTCCATGCATTTGCTTTATACTCCTGTTCATTGCACATCAAACACATTTACATATCCAGGGATGAAAGGGAAATGATTGATGCAAAGGAGGTATTTTTGTTAATTGTTGTTGCTCTGAATCATACCTGACTGGGACTGCTGGAGATGGGTGAGGAAGGACAGAACTATTATTAGAGGTATAAATAATTGTAAAGAGCAACTTTTAAATCTGTCTGTTACCACTTGTTAACATCCAAAATTACCTGAAGAGAGGAAGGGCAGCAATACAAGGACTAAGCCAATGCCCCACCTTTGTTGATGTAGATGTTTGCAACTGCCTCTGAGTCTTTGTCCATTTTTTTAATCTCTGTTCTTTTGGATTTTCAGCCATTTTTGGTCATAACCCTATCAGTGCCTCCTGGATGTTGCAACAACAGCTTGTTATGCTCAGAGCTGATGGGTGTTTGAGAGTTGGGCTGTTTTATCTGCACAGCACTTGTGAAATGCATCCCCTTTTTTCCCTGTAAAATGGAAAGTAGTTCTTAATGTGCTCTCATACATACAGTGTACAGCCAAGATGAGATAAGCATCCAATCTGAGAAGAGAAAGCTGTGCCTGATGTGGCCAACG
This sequence comes from Vidua macroura, assembly GCF_024509145.1. Classification (NCBI taxonomy): domain Eukaryota; kingdom Metazoa; phylum Chordata; class Aves; order Passeriformes; family Viduidae; genus Vidua; species Vidua macroura. Next base: position 40,604,973 of record NC_071572.1, on the reverse strand, counting down.
ACTGCTTTTTCATAGTGGAACAATCCTGCAGAGCACAAAGGAGGATTTCTGGTACTTCTGCTCTGCAGGAGAAGAGAGATTTTAGAAATACCTGTCTATGAAGGGTTGTGTGATTCTTGGGTTCCCTGTTGATGAGGGCGGTGTAAGTAACTGAAGAAGACCAAAACAGATCACATGCAATCTGGCAATTTGTGCATGTGTGGGCAGTGGTCAGAAACTCCAAACTCCAAATGATTCTGGAAATATCATCCTTCAAAGTGTCATCAGATGCTGACAGAAATCTTGGCTTCCAGTGCAAGTGATAGTGAAAATACATTCATGACACTCCCTAATTTAAATCCTTCCACCTGTAAACCTTCTGCTGTGAAATAAGTATTGAAACAGCTGTTTCCATTAGATTGTAGCTCAGGAAATTACCCTGCAGCAGAACATAGTCAATAGTTTGGTCTCATAGCCTTATTCTGGAAAATATATTATAGGTCCTGTAGGTGGAAAATTCAGAATGAATAAGAATGAAGTATTCAGACCTGCTTCCCTTTGCTTTGCCTGCACTGGGAAATATATCTGCATATTTAGCAGTATGTAGGGAAATAAATATTTTTATGATTAACCTAAGGTTCACGGAGATGGTGAATCTTTAGTGGTAGGAAACGGGTGACACCTGAAAAAGCAAAGTAATTGTCTTGGAGGTTGTTAAAAATGTTGAGATTTTTCATTTTACTGGAGTTAGCTCTTGTAGGAGATGACACTTCCAAAATGTTGGTTTGTTTACAGGGTAGCTTGTCTTCAGCATGCTTGCTTCCTGGTTATTTCCTTCATCCTTCTCTGCTTCCTGCTTACTCTCTTCATCCTTTTCCAGGCTGAAGAAAAAGTACTGAGATCAGACTTTTCTTAAGAAATCTTAGGGTTCATGATTTATTAATGTGTAGTTTGCAGTAAGATGAGTCATGCAAACTCACAAGCCTATTTTTGTACGGATCATGTGTTAATTTTAGTCATGAATCTTCTTCTGGTTATTCTAGCTGAGAGAAATCATAAGTATTTCAGTTTTGCTTTGTGTTTGTGATATCACCTTATAACTCAGGTGAGTTATTATTGAGTAAAACATCCCTCAGTAAAAAAACCCTCAATCTTTGATAGTTTCCTTGATACATATTTAATTGCAGTCTTTTTCAGATTGCCATAAATAAGACATACAAACTGAATTTAATAGCAAAACGATGAACTGACATTGTGAGCTCCATAGTTATTTTCTCTATTTCAGATCATTTATCTTGGTGTCTCTTTTGTATTCTTGACAGGTAGATTGAATAATAATAATCCTTACACCAACAAATGCTTTTGTACTACATGATTATAACTAATTTCAATCAAGCACTTGTCTAAAATTAAGTCATATGAATGGATTTTTGGTCTCTTATTATCTTCACTGCAACCCACTTAATAATAGGGTTTTTCTTAAGTAGGTGGCTCATGCCATTCTTCCACATGGTATTATTTTTAGCACTTGCACCATCCACATGAAATTGCTTAAGCTTTTCTTAGGTTATGCCCAAGTGCTTTAGGGATTATCATCCTGTGCATCTTGTGAGACGTGTGTCTCAATCCAGAAGAGAAGTGGTAGGATTATTTCACTTTTCACACAGTTCCTGATATTGCTGGCGGTTAATACTTCAATGTGGAGGGGAGCACACTTCAGTTAATTGGTTTCTATGTAAAGTAACTATCACTGTACACTTGATAGGTCAAAGTAATTCTGTTTCTCTGATAACTGCTTACTTCCTTTCATATCTCTCTCTCTCCCAATTTACCTTGTATTTTATTCACAGTATTTATGAAGATTTTACTGTCTCAGAGTCACCTGAAGTGCCTACATTGCACTGGAAAAAGTGAAGGGTGTGGTGCCAGTGTTGGGTAATAGTTTTATTGGAGAATAAATAGGAAAATCTACTGAAATCTTAAAATGGTGTTTAATTATATGTTTCAGGAATTTCTATTACATCACCATGCTGAGGGATCCAGTGTCACGGTACTTGAGTGAGTGGAAACATGTCCAGAGGGGTGCGACATGGAAAACTTCCCTTCATATGTGCGATGGAAGAAGTCCAACACCAGACGAGCTGCCTACCTGTTATGAAGGAGACGACTGGTCTGGAGTCAGCTTACAGGAATTCATGGATTGTAGCTACAACTTGGCCAGCAACCGCCAGGTACGTATGCTGGCAGACCTCAGCCTGGTGGGGTGCTACAACCTGACTTTCATGAATGAGAGTGAGAGAAATATGATTCTTCTCCAAAGCGCCAAGAACAATCTGAAAAACATGGCCTTCTTCGGGCTGACGGAATTTCAGAGGAAAACACAGTATCTCTTTGAAAGGACATTCAACCTAAAATTCATTTCCCCATTCACCCAATTCAACGTTACGCGGGCCTCGAATGTGGACATCGGCGAGGATGTGCGGCAACGGATAGAGGAGCTGAATTTCTTGGACATGCAGCTGTATGAGTACGCAAAGGACCTGTTCCTGCAGCGCTTCCAGTACTCCAAGCAAGAGGAGCATCAGAAGAACCGGCTAAAGAGGCGAGAGGAGCGGCGACTGCTGCGGGAGCAGAGAGCTCACCAGTGGCCAAGGGAAGAGGCAGCAGAAGTAGCTGTTACTGAAGATTATAATAGTCAGGTTGCAAGGTGGTGATGCTCCTCCATCTTGCCTAACCTATGAGAGGATCAGATTGTTTGTGCAATGTGGCTACCTGGGAATTAGCCAAGGGAGACCTACTGCTTTGGTAAATGAGACCTCGTCTGACAACTCCCCCTCCTTGTCTCAGTTTTTCTTGGTTTCTGCCAGTGAGAACGTATTTTTTTCTCAATAGGTATTGATTAGTGTTATTAAATGGCAGTAGAATAAGATTCCTGCCAGAAAAGACTTCCTTCAAAGGCCTAAGCTATGAGGATGGGTTGAAGAGAGAGAGAGATTCTTTGCATTAACAGATGTACCCTGTACAATCTGAGCTACTAAAACTTGTGCAGACATGAATGATAAATTGGGGGGAAATACCTGCTTGGTTTGTTTGTGACATGAGAGCTGGTTTATTTCGTACTGTTCGTTACAACTGTAGTGCATAACTTTCTAGTGAATGAAATGGAGAAGGTGCACACATCGCCCTTCAAACTTCTACATGCTGTGTTTTGATTAAGGGAAGAATTTGATTCGATGATTAAAAAAGACATAGGAAATGTTGGACTGGGGCACTTCTAGCTCTGTTCCAAAGGCCAGCAGTGAGAGATTGATTACAGGTGAGGTGGTGGAGGGGTTGGCTTATTTCCCTGCAGGTGCTGAGAGTACCGAGCCCAGCCAGTTAGGAACCATCCTTCTAAGTGTGTGTGTGGCAAAGGCAAGCTTTGAGAAATGAGGTCCACGTGGCAGCTGAGCACACATCACAGAGATTATCTGGCTGGGGGCAATGAAATCTGCCTTCACATTCACAAAAGGGGTCAAGCAAACTCCAGGGAAGAGGAAAGAGAGAGAAGGAAAAGCTTAAATATTAGTGTGACATTTTCCAGATTTGGTGTAAAAGCCTGGAGATACATTGTCTGTGAAGGTAGGCAGGTTTATTATATTGTCTGCTAAAATACATTGATGCTGAGAGCATACAGTTTAAATTGGTTTTCTCTCTAACTACAGTAGTGGCTAGAAAAAAAATCAGCTTTCATTTTTATGGGATACGTAATGGATATGTGGAAAGTCTTGATACTTATTACTCTATATGAGGATTCTTTGTATATTTATTGTTTTCATGATGAGAGATCTGTATCTGTTTTTCTTCCTTGTCTAGAAAATGATTCAATGGGTTCTTCCTCCATGTGTTCCATTCTTGTGGCTAAACTGCATCTGTTTATTCCAAGATTTTATGTTGTTCCATTCGTAATAGTGAAATTTTAAAAAGAGGGTCCTGTGCACCATAGATCTTCTGAGAGTTTTTTTCCTTCTTCTTCTGGCATAAATGTAAAGCATTAGGAAGAAATTTCTCTAAGTGCCTCAACATGGCTGCTAAATCAAGATGCTGAAAGTATATTATTGCATGCATGAATGGCTTTTACCTTATAGATTTGCTAATTAGAAGTACTGGAGTACCTGATGTGGATGCACATTTCTCGCTTGTTTTCAAAAATCAAGGTTTCTATCCAGTTGGTTGAAAAAATAATGTGTTACAGAAAAAAGAGGCTCAATTTGAAAATTTGTCCCTTCATTTCCAAGTTGGATTTTTTTTTTTGTGCATGCCGTATCTTCTCTTCTTCTGACAATGCTATTGCTACTTATCTATGCAGAATATAAAAAATACAGTCTAATGATCCTGTTGAAAGTTAATGCATACAATAATACAACAATTGAACATGAAATATCATAATAGCATTAAGAAGTGAAGAGGGCTACCAGGATGATGCCTCATTATCAATGTAGTTCATTAACAATATGCTGCTTTATGTCTGATTGTCAATGTGTTACTTCGGGATGAGTAGTGGTGGGTTTTGGTCCCTAATACCTCTTCCACTCATAGTTCATGTACATCTTCTCCCACCTCCACATTCAGAAGGGAAAAAGAAGATTGTTGTTCTCCTGTCTGAGCATGGGATGTCTGCCACCGGGAAGAGTGAGGAGCTCCCTGGGTTCCTGGATGGTGCTGCTTGGATCCCCATTGCCTGAAAGAGGCACTCCAACACCTTGTTCACGTATGGACACCAACCTTCCAAGATTTAAATTGAAATCGTTACAGCTGAGGTCTGAAGCTCGCTCTGGGTGTCCTGGCTGCAGGACAGTGGGGCCATGAAGAGCTAAGGCTCACTTTTGCACCTTTAAGGCACTAGTGCACCTTTAGCACAGTGCAGGTAATTCACAGTGATCTGACATCTTAGCTGCTGGCACTAGGGCTGGCCCTGGACCTGTGGAGGGAAGGAGCTTTCTGGTCCATGACACAGGGATGATGGGAACTGTTGCATCTCCCCATTCCTGCGCCCATTGCCACATCTTGCTGGAGACCAAACAGCATGAGAGGGAAAGGATGCTTTTGGCACCTGAGGCTCAGTCTCCAGGATTTGCCAGTGCACTTCTTGTTTCCATGAGCACAGGTAGCTCAAGGTGCTGGGGAGACCCTGAAGGGCAGGGGAGAAGCCAGCCATGTGGAAAGAAAGATGGAAGGCCAAATTCACATTAAGGAGCAAGGTAAGCAAGGAAGTAAGATAAATTCCAACTCGTCTTTTGTTCTGTAGGGCATCCTTTTCTCTTCATCCTAAGTGCAAAAAGAAGTTGTCCCTTCCTCATATACCTCTTTGCTCAGCAGGCCACCTCTCCATGCTGCTCACAGCAACTGCAACCCCATTTTTCATTTAGAAAATGCAGTGTTTTTCTTTTCAAGGGAGAGGAGACAGTGCTGAGAAATACTTCCCTGGAGCCTCACCAGTAACTGTAAGTATCAGTTTCAGCTGTCTAAGCACACCAACTGTTCTCCAGACTGTTCCTTTTGCCTGATAAAAAACAAAGCCTAATGAGGAAAATAGGAAAATAGGTGATTTACGTTAGTTTGAATAGTCTGGCAACATCATAATGTGATGCCTAACCTTTTTCATCAGTCATTTCCCAGGAGTCAAGATTAGGGTCCTGAAGAGCTGTAAATGTGCTGTGGCATCTATGTTAATGGGATTTGCCTTAACGCTTGGGATTTAGTCAAAATTGAAGTTGGTTTGTTGGATTTCTTTTTTCCTCTGGAGCCTATGTAACAGCCCTGGTGTTGCACCCCTGGTGCAGAAGTAGGTTTGTTGCTTTTGTTATTTTGGGGGTTTTTTAGGAGGAGTGGGCAGTCAGTAGCTAAGACCTTGCCCAGAGCCCTGGGACTGAAGGACCTGGCACCTCCTTCCCTAGCTCCAGCTGCAGATCCAGCAAACTCACTGCACTAACAATCCTGTTTTTCTTAGCAGAGTTTCCTTACACATGACAAATAAAGCAGTTTGGAAACACCTTCAGGCTGACTTCTAAGACACAGACCTGCAGCTTTTTTCCTCTTGGGCACTGTGCCTGAAATAATGTAATGTAAAAGCAAAAGAAAGGTCCTGCTTCATATCTCTGTTGTTCCAGGTTTTCATTGCTCTGACAGCATAAACTTCACCATAATTACACTGGCCCATATAAGACCAGGGAGCAGTATGTTTGTTTCTAAAGCTTTGTGAGCAACAATCCTATAGGATTTCTATCTATCTATCTTCCTGGCATTATTTTGTTGCTTAAACAAGGCAATTTGGCTTCTGCTACTGTGGTGGTGAAACAAATCTCATTCTTTTGTAATGAAGATGTACTTGCTAATCTCTCCCATCACATTCCCAGCACTGCCTTTTCCAGTTATAATTCACTGTAGGTTTGGAGTGGACAAAGAAACATGCTGTGTCATTCGAACTTGTTCCTGATAATTTGATGTCTAGTCCAAGCACTCACCTTATGGCCTTATTAAGGAATGAAAATTTGTCCTCTCTTCCCCACTCACCAGTGCTGACAGTAAAAACCTTTTTCACCATCAAGAGAAAAAATCACACTGTTTCTGACGTTGGGTACTTTCCACTGCTGCTGTGTTAATAGTGAGGCTGTCATAGCCTTGCTAGGGATTCTACCCAATATACAGCAGTTACTTGCTGTTCACTAAAATCAGAAATGCAGGGGAAAAAAAAGTGATGGAAGTCAGATCCAGAGCCACACTTCATAACTGTATCATACCTATTCAAGCAAATGGCAGGTCACATCACCTTTTTGTCTGGAGATGCTTCAGATTTGACATTCATGACTAAATCAGGTTTCTTAAGTTGGTCTTCTTGTTAGTACATGCTTCCTTTTGCCCTAGTGGGATCTTGTTTCCACCTGCACTCTTGTATCAGTTATGAGCACTGCTGTTGTAAAACATATCTCACTTTTTCTTCCCTCTGTTGCTGTTTCCCTGATACATATGGAATTATTCTTTTTTTTTTTTTTTGGTCTGGGATAAGGATTATCATCTCGTTTCCAGACTGGTGGGGAATATTATGTACAAGATAAACAATCACAATAAAGTCATTCAGCTGGAGTTGATGGCGGTATCCTCTGTATGTGCAGGAAAAAAAAAGCATACTCGAAAAACGTACCCAATTTTCACTGTAACACTTCTTTCAGTTTGGTTCCTGTAATACTTTCTTTGTCTACATTTTGTGGAGGGGAATGGGTTCCATGCCTGTAATGTCCTTGGCTTTCCTCTTGGCCATATCATTTGCTCTGTGATTTCACATAAATGTTGGAAGAGAAGAAAAAAAATAAAAATAATTCCCATCAGTTGCCATATTTAAGATGAATTAACAAATTAATAGGTTGTAAATTACTTTATTCTTTAGGAATTTTCCTTCTGTTTATGTGCAATAATGTTTGTGAATTCTGCTACTGAGAGATTGTATTGTGAGTAATCATATATACTTCCATTCCTATTTAAAAGATAGTTTGTAGACCTAGGAATTTTCATTGACATAAAGCACAATTTAATGAATTATTTAATGTGTTTAACCATTGTGATGTCAAAAGCAATTGTTTTCATATATTTATTTGTTGGTGATTTTATGTAAAATGATACTCATTAAGAGATCTGTTAAAAATGAAATTTTGTTGAATATTGTTGGGTCCATGAATTACTTATGAGAACAAATAAACATTGATTGTGTTTTTGAAATACTAAAGATTCTATCTTATCTACATAGCCATAAAAATGACTGAAAATGTTTCATGTCATAGTAAAAATCTACTGTGTGTTTTTAACAAAATGTACATGGAGGAAAATCATATTGCTATAATTTATTATTTAATTATATTAGACCCCAATACCAAATCTTTTGCTTCCAATTGGACTTTGTTTCTGCTCCAACAGCACTAAGGATCAGTCCAAACTGTCAGGATAATCTCCTAAGCTCTGTGGGGAATAATGAGAAGCTGTAGTCTGTTGCTGCACTGTTAGCCTTGTACTGCTGGTTTGCTCTTGAAGTCTACCTGTATGAAAGCTGTGGGGTAGCCCTGTATGGTAGGGAGTGTTCTGACTCTCCAGAGTTTGTTGACGGTGATGAAAAGAATGTTTATGAGTAAGAATCATAAACATTCATGTTGGGAAAAGCCAAAAATATCTTGATGAGGGTCTGTTACAAACCAGCCAACCAGGTTGAAGAGGCAGATAAATATTCCATAAGCAGCTGGGGGAAGACTCACAAATGTTAGCATTTGCTCTTATGGGGGATTTGAACTTACAGAGATCTTCTGGAAGTACAATACAGTGGAGAGGAAGCAGGTTCCTGGAGTGTGTGGAAGAGAACTTCCTGATATGGCTGGTGAGCGCTCAAGCAGGGCCTCACTGGAGCTGCTGTTTGTGAGCAGAGAAGGACTGGTGGGCGATGTGATGATGGCTGGAGACTGTCTTGGGCACAACGATCACAAAGTGATCGAGTTTTCAAATCTTGAAGAAGTAAGATGTGAGTCAACAGAACTGTTACCTTGGGTCTGGAGAGCGGACTTTGGGCTGTTATGGAGCCCGGTTGACAAAGTCCCTTGGGAAACAGTCCTGAAAGGCAAAGGAGTCCAGGAAGACTGGACGTTCTTCAAGAAGGAGGTTCTAAAGGCACAGGAGCAGACTGTCCCCATGTACTGAAAGATGACTCAGCAGGGAAGAACCCCAACCTATTTGAACAGAGACCTTTGACTGGAACTTGGGGAAAAGTAGAGAACTTTAGAAAAAAAAAGCAGGTGACTCAGGAGGACTATAAGGACATTGTGAGGTTACACAGGGAGAAATTAGAAGGGTGAGAGCCTAGCTAGATCCAAATCTGGCTACTGCCATAAAATGCAATAAAAATGTTTCTCTAAATATATCATCGGTAAAAGGAGGGCTAAGGAGAATCTCCATCCTTTATTGGATGTGGATGAAAACAGTGACTAAGGATGAGGAAAAGGCTGAGGTACTTAAGACCATTTGTTTTCAGGATATCCAGACCCCTGAGCTGGGAGACAGGGACCAGGAACAGAAGGTTGCCCCCATAATCCAAGGGTAAATGGTCAGCAACCTGCTACACTCTCAGATACACAGAAGTCTGTGGGGCTGGGTGGGATCCACCTGAATGTACTGAGGGAGCTGGCAGAAGGACTCACTGAGCCACTTTCCATCATTTATCTACATTCCTGACTAACCAGGGAGGTCCCAGCTGACTGGAGGTTCACAACTGTGACATCTGTCTATAAGGAGAGCTGGAAGAGGGATCTGCCTGTCAGCCTGACCTCGGTGCCAGGGAAGGTCAAGGAACAGATCAGCTCCAGTGGTATTTTACAGCATGTACAGGACAACCAAGGCATGAGGCCCAGCCAGCACAGGTTTGTGAAAGGCAGGTCCTGTCTGACCAACCTGATCTCCTTTTATGAAAAAGTGACCCACACAGTGGATGAGGGCAAGGCTATGAATTAATAATTAGGAAAAAATAACGTACAATTATACATATGCCTTGCAACAGGACTGCGTTAGATAGTGTTTTGCAGCCCCTTTCCATGTCACCAATGAGATCCCTACTGCAACTATTCATTTTCCTGCCACTGATATCACTTTGAGGAAACAAAAGGGTTGGATGACTTTGTAATCTCCAGATTTCTCTAAACCGACATGGTGCTATCTCACTGCTTGCTTGGTTCTTGATGTGAAACTAACTTAGTTCCTGGGAGACACATGTCAGCCTCCATAAACTCACACTATTGTTTGAAACCAGACTCCCAGAAGCCACTGGCTGAGTGAGCCCAAAGGCTGGATCCTGACAGGGAAGGCAAGATGGCATGGGGAGTTCATACTACTGAGGAGCAATACAGGCTGCTAAACAGAATAATCCAGTGGTGCTTATGGTGCCCTGAAGTTGCCCATCTGACCTTCAGCTGCTGCTCCAGAAGGATACAGATCTCAGAATAGAGGCTTTGTTTTATATGCAAACCCAGTGCAGATGTCTCAGATACTTGCAGATCTCCAACCAACAGTGTCTCTCCTTGAGAGTTATGGTTAGAAGCCTAAACTTCTCTTGCAGTGTTTGTAGCATTTGGGGGCTTCACTTGAGACAAGTGATCTGCAAACTGAAAGTCCATCATCTTCACCAGTTCTGAGCACAAAATTACGTGTGCTGCAGGGTAGTGTGAGAGAAAATTAATGTTGCTGTGTTTCTGGGTCTTGCACTTCAGTAAAAGCAGTTATAAAGCAGGAGCAGCAAGATGATAAGTGAAATAAATGTCTGTATTGCTGATAAATACTACTATATAGCCAAAGGAGAAATTGATTTTGCCACCAGGAGACAGATAATTTTTTGCCACATACATCGTTACATTTCAAGAAGTACATCAGAATATTGTGCTGTTATGTGTAGTTTATGTCACAGTTAAAAGCAAAAGTGAGACTCAGCATTGCTGGCCAATATTACATATGACTGGAGAAAGGCTGGGATTTTTAAGATTTCATTCACATTTATTTCCGTTTTACCTCTAGATGCTACCCAAGGTGTGACACCTTTCAACATTTGCTAAGAAATTTGCAAGTATCCTGCTCACCATCTGAATAAAATTCAGAGCATGAGCAAGTAAGATTAGATAATATGGAGATAAGTCAATGACCTATAAATCTCACCATCCTGTAGGAGCCTAGAGTGATGTAAATGTGTAGCGGTGAGAGGACATAAGGGCTGCCCTTCTCAGACATGGAAGCTGCTGCAGGAATTTTTCCACTGGGTAAGCAGCTCACCATTTCACTGTGACACACATTGAATGAGACTTCTTTTACATAAGTAGAGATCAGCTGGCAGCCAATGTCCTCAGGCAACACCTGGAGACCTTCCTATGGGTGATGGAGGCAAATGTACTTTCATCAGGCATGAGCTTCTGGCCTGCTTTGGACATTTATGATAGTTAAGAAGAGTCTCATCCCAGGAATGTGTCTTTTCCATCTGTTCATAGAGGGGGAAACAATCCCCAAATATACTTTTGAGAAGGTAGAACCTCAACTGTGCCAGAGATTGATGGGGCAGCATTTCACTTTTGAAAAGACTATGCTTGAAATTGAATTAAGGCTTCCAAGTGGATAGGTCTAGAAACATTTGAAGATGCAACAAAGATCAGAGGGGGAGATTTAAGGACTGAGAGAAGATCTGGGGACCCTCTGTACAAAGGTGATGACAAAAGTCACTGTAATGAGTGAGGTAGCAAAGAAGTAGGAAATAAGGGGGAGAGGGGGATGGGGCAGCTTGTGAGCATCAGATACCCAAGGAGACAACAACTGCAAAGGGCAAGCAAGGATGTGAAGATCTTCAGAAAAATCTGCTTAGCTGTGCCCTCCTCTGGATCCGCTCCAGCAGGTCCACATCCTTCTTATGTTGGGGACCCCAGAACTGTATGCAGCTCTCCAGGTGGGATCACATTAGAGTGGAGTAGAGAGGCAGAATCACATCCTGCTGGCCACACTGCTTTGATTCAGCTCAGGATATGGATATGCTTTTGTAAGCACGTTGATGGGTCATGTTGAGCTTCTCATCCGTCAGTCACCTCCAAGTCCTTCTCCTCAGGGCTTGTTCTCATCCATTCTCTGCCCAACCTGTATTTGTGCTTGGAATTGCTCCAATTCAGATGCAGAATCTTACACCTGGCCTTGTTGAACTTCAGCAAAATAAACACTGCCAATACAGCATGAATGTTTGTGAAGACTTTAATGCTGCACAGCCCAGGTATGGTCCCAGGGAGCAGTGGGGTTTATGTGTGGTGTGTGTGTGTGTGTGTGTGTGTGTGTGTGTGTGTGTGTTTGTGTTTGTGTTTGTGTGTGTGCTTGTGCCTGCATCCCATGTGTGCAAACACCTGATGTCTGTCAAAATGCACTGCTGGCCACTTATTTGGATTGATCCCTACGTGCTGGGCACACATGCTTTGGATTTGAAGACAGAGAGAGCTCAGCTATGCATCTGCTCTTGTTTTGAGGGGGATTTTTATGTAAGGCCTTCTTTGACTTCTGATGTGCTTACACAAGCACTTCGTTTCTGTGGCTATCCCTGATCTGGAAGATATCCCTTGCCTGCTCCAAGCCTGCTGCTCTCCATGCAAAGGAGACATGAACAGATCCATTGTATGGGAGCTACGGCCACCCTACTACCCCAGTAGTGACTCATATAGTGACGAAGACTTCAGGTTGTGGATTCATCACTGACCATCTAAATTGCACAACCCTAAATTTACTCAGCTTTGTGTTTATGAGAATTAAGTGGCAAATAAATTAATCGCAGTTTTTGTAAGGTTTAGATAAACAATCACAGGATGTTTCATTTTCTATTTGGATCAACTGGGCAGCTAGCTCAGCAGAACATGAGCCAAATTTAAACTTTTCCTAGGTCTGAGACAGGCTTGTCTTTGCCAGATTTTGTTTCAAAGATGCATCTTTATTTATGAACTCCAACCAGGATTTATCAGTCAACATTGTTTATGCTACATCTAAATCTATTTAAATAAATCACAAAATAGAATAACTATCTGAAGGAATTAATATGTAGGAAATATGTATTTCTGGTACTCCTGGGCAAAATATGCTCTCTTGTTGACTCATAATTGTCCCAGACTTGGGAAATACAGGCACTAGTAGAGGCTGATTCATTTCCTGAAACATCTACTTAAACCTAGACGTACTAGTCTGTCTTTTTATTTCTGTATACTGCAAAGGAATGCAAACTAAAGAAATCTAAAGCAGATTAATTGTATCTGTAGGCTCTAATTTATCTGCTATGATACCATGATCACTGGATGAACTGAAGCTTACAGTGACTTCTGTAACTGAGAAATCTGCCTGGCTTGTCTGCCTCTGCCAATATCATCCCATGACCAAACCAATAAATATTTACTTTAAAAACAGTTTCTGGAAGAATTCAACTATGGCCAAGGAGACCCACATCCTCTCTCTGATAGAGGCCTGAGTGGCTTCTTCTAAATATATGTATATACGTGTATATATATGCAGGAAAGCATGTCTGTCTAAATATATATATATATATATATGTATGTATGTATTTATATATATGCCATCTGTCTCCCAGCTGCCAATCATTTTTAGGTCAAGAACTTCTTGACCAAATTTAGCATCTTGGAATTTAAAGGGCTTTTCATGGACTTTTTATCTTCTTTGAATTTACTCAGTTTCTCCTTGGATTTAAATATTAACTTCTAGTACTATTTAGCTTAACTATGGCAAAAGTTTCATGAATACAACAGGAAACTACCACTTTTTGATTGCTTCAAGTTGGACACCTTCTAGGTTCATTGAAGCACACCTAGCTGTTAAATTTGGAGAGATGCTGAGCAACAAGTCCCTGCTCATATTCTTGCAGCTCCTGATTTTGTGATTCTTTGTATCTCTCTCCCCTCTTTCCATAGCAGGTGCAAGAGCACGACACTGTTCAGTAAGTCTCCATGTCTTTGATTATCCTGGTTGAGCTTGCCTGCTGCATTTCTCATTCTGCTACGTCTTTCTTTGGAGATGGAGTGACCACAGCTGCCCACAGTACTAAATACACCAAGGATTTATATGAAGTGAATATGAGTGGTGTTGTTTACTTTTATTTTATATTTTACTTTTACTTTTATTTTCATATTTCCTTGAATTCAGTTTTGGATATTTCTGAGTAGTTCTGAGCACAAATCTGACATGTCCATAAAATTATATATTTCAATGGCAAGATCTCATTTCCAAGTATCAGTAGTCAACTCAGAACTCAGCACAATGCATGGGAAGTCAAAATTGGGTTTTTTCCCCCCAGGTGCCTCACTTTAAATTTATCTACACTGAATTTCATTTGTCATTTTATTGCCATCACTCTATGTCATCAGGGTCTTCTGCTGTTCACACTCAGCCCTTGTCTTTAGTGCCCTGAATAATTTAGTAGCTATTCTCCAGCACAAATTAGCATCCCTAGAGCTCGTTCTGCAACCTGCCTAGGCAGCAGGGGAGCAGAACTCGAGGCAAGCTGATATAACATCCCAGTAGCAGATATAAAAGCTTCATTTGCCTTCCCAACCATTCTGATGAAAGTGCTGGGATGTGTGCTGCCATTTTACTGCTCTCACCATGGAGCTGAAAAATCAGGTTTTATTAGTGTTGAAATTGCTTTTCACACAGGTTGCCATTAACAGAAAGGTATTGCTTTTGCATTCATTCTTTTAGCAGAATGTCCTGTTTGAAAGGGTGTCGAATCTGCTTTCTCATCTGTATTTCCAGATTCTACAAAAACTTTTGAAATTATATCTCTACTTCCCTCTTTCACACGCAAATGTTTAGCAAATGGAAATTTCGGTCTTTCCAGTGCATAAGCAACTCCCATCTTCCCTTGGTCTCCCTCCTGTAAGGCTATAAACAAAGGCATATTGAGTGAACTGGCAGTGAAATTACAGAGAGATGAAAAGGTCAGAATCTTAAATCATAGATCAGATAAGACAAAGAATTTCAGATATCTCACAGCAAATAAAGTATGGAGAATGTGATGAACAGTGTATAACACAGCATGAAACCTTATGTAGAAAAATGTGAAGTACTATAAACTTCCTTTTCTGATTTCATTTGCTCCAACTGCCTTTGGAAATTATAGCAAAAATGCAGTGATAGCCACATTATTATTTGCACACAGTAGGAAGTAAGGCCAAGCTACATGCAGAGATTGTCAATAAGGGGGGAGGCATTTTTACTACTGCAAAAATCTCATTAATTGTGTTTTGGTTTGAAAGCTCAAAAATCAAACTTACCATCCTAACAACTGCTAGAAAGGTATAATTATAATGGTTTCATGTTTATATTTCAATAGGATGTAAGAATTCAGGCTTGCTTAGTTCTCTGGTGTCTGCAGTAGGATACATAAGTGAGAAGGTAGAAGCCATAAAAAATGGGACAAGCCACAATATCTTGCTACAACCTGGTCTGGGTCTGTGGTGTGTTTTCTTTAGGAGCATGCAGCTGACCCAGGGATGGTGCTTAAGGATACCAGAGCCATTATGAAGTAAATAACTCCAATTCCTCATTTGTTGGAAGCAAGCCTTCATCCTGAGCAGAACATGGTTTCATAAGCTGACAGATTAGGAGAAGGAAAATAGCAGAAGAAAGAGAGGTGGATGCCTTTCTCCTTGCAGTCAGTTACTGGAGAATGGCAGGAAATGGAGGTGAGCAGAAGAAGGCTGGAGGAAGGAGCTGTTGCAGCAGGAGTTAGACTTTTTGGGTAAATCAACCCTCTTGCTTTACCCTTTCCACTGCAGAGGCAGCAGCCACCTAGTTCCCCTCTGCTGGCAGGGCAATCATGGGATCAAATTGGTTTACAACAGAGGTGAGCAGGGGAAGAGTCAGATTAATAGATTTTGGCAGCATTGTGCAGCATATATTTTTCAGCTTTTTCCTGTAAAGCTCAGGGACAGGAACTTTAATGTTTCTTCTTAAAATATAAGACTTAACTTCTTATTTATGAGCTGTTTCTGAAACTGAAAATGTTTTGTAGCCTTACTTCAATATCCTGGTGTTAGGCCTAACCTATAAATAATATAGCAATATGAGGAGGTGCATTCCCATGCCAAGGCTGTAAGAATGTGGTGAATATCAATACAGTCTCTCCTAAAGCAGGCGATTCTCTTTTAAAAGCTGCCTGCCCATCAGTATGGAGTGACTCTGGAGTTGGCTTGGAGGGTCAAGGGAGGTCTTTCTGTGCAGTGGGAATTTTGAATTGTGGTTGCTTCATGCATCTAGTGCAGAACTTTGGCTCTTACTTCAGGTAAGGAACCTCAAGCTGATGATGGCTTAAGGTCTGCAACAATATATCTGACTTTCCTTTCAGTGGACACTTCATTCAAGACTGTCAATCAGATACACGGAAGACAACCTTGCCTGAAACCCAGGGAACCTTCTTGCCCCTCCATGGGGAGGTGTCTGTGAGGAGTTGGGTGAGGAATACAGCATGGAAAAAAAAATCATACATGCCTGTGCACTGTCCATCAAGGGAACACCTTAGAGGTTTTTTGGTATACCACAAAGTATCACTGAAAACTCAAAATTAAACTAAAACCCAGTTAAAGCAAAGCCTCCCAAGCCTAGACCACATCTGACAGCATCTGTCCCCATGCAACTTCATTACTGGAAAGAAAATTGCACCCCAGGGGTATTTTTAACATGTTCTTGCCTGCACACTAAAAACTTTTTTTGCCCATGTATCATTCACAAGCTTGTAATTACCACAGACACCCCCTGCAAGCCACACACTTTCTGCTTTGACTTGACAGTTCATTAAAGAGAAGCAAGCCCACCAGGGGGAACAAAACGGGTCTGGACCAGCTTTTGGAAAGGAAGTTACAGTGACAAAACGGGTCTGGACCAGCTTTTGGAAAGGAAGTTACAGTGACATAAGGCAGGGAGGAGGGAAGCCAAGAGGGGCTTGCATTACCAGGTCAAATGCACAGGTGGCAGGCAGAATCATTCTTCATGAAGGAAGCATTTGCAGTAAACAAAAGCTAACTGTACTCAGAACCTTAAACCACATGGAGGAAAAAAGGCAGGTAGGCAGCAGGAATGGCTGGAGGCCTGGTGACATTGATTATTGGCTTCCTAATTCCACTGGTAAAATGTTTTCTGAAAGGTCTGCAGAGCCAGTGACGCAGTCTTGAAGTACAGTAATCAAAGCAAAGTAATCTCAGGGACCAGGCATGATATTTTCTAAGCTGTAATTAACCAGTAAGCTGTCTGCTCATTCTCTCTTCTCAGTGCCCTCCCTTTTCTGGCAAGCATTGTTAAAATTCCCAAAATCTGTGTTCAAATACTGAAAACTGTGAAGACCCCCACTGCTGTAAAAAATAATGTAATTGGAGTGCATGGTCATGTAGCTTTCAATTTTGCCTCTTAGATATTAGTAAAATGGCTGAATTTCTGATTAAAAAAATAAAATCCAAGGGACCAAAGCTGCTCTCTGTTGATGCTGAGAGCATCCCATGGAGTAATTACTGCTTAAACTCTATGGTAACTGGCCTGCCAGGAGGCCAGAAGAAAACCTTTAGTCCCTGAGGAATTTATCAAGGACTTTAAAAAGTCAAGAGAGACACCATCTCTTTTTTCCCTGTTCATCACAGATTTGAGATAAATCCCAAAGAACCGTGTGCATTAACTCCATCCTTGCTACAGCTATATCAGGGAATCAGGAACTTTTGCATTAATTTCTCCCTCGGATTTGGTCTCTGTGAGAGACCAAACTTTAACTTCTGAGAGCTGTAACAGTTCCTCTGGACAAGGAGTTGTCAGCTATTGCTTTAAATCTGCATCATTAGTGGGAAGACCATTAGTAAATTATACACCACGATGTGTTGGTAAGTTTACATCAGAGGTCATGTGTTTCTGGGAGTCACAGGAATCCCATATGGTGCTTTCAAGGACTGCAAACAAACAGAGAAACAAAATTCCAGACCCTTCCAGCAATTCCTTGTAAGAGGCAATGACAGCAAAAGGCCCAAGGTGTACATCCTGACACACTGCTTTGGCTAGTCCCCATCCTTCCCTGCATTGATTTACCACGTCTGTGTCTGGCTAAAACCCAGCACTAATTCCGCCCCCATGTAAGCCTTGGCACAGTGTACAGTTGCTCACATATGTCAGATGAAACAGGATCAGGTCACTGGGATCTGTTTATGTTATTCTTGAACCCCTCTAGCAGGGGAGAGGCCAGGTTTGCTCTACCTTCCTGCCTCTGACCCACAGCCTCCCACATACCAGAGCCAGCAGCCATGTACCCGTTGTGTAGATAGCAAACGTTGGCAGACCTGGAGAAGGGGCTCAAGCTGACCCCTACTCCCTCTGTGGATGCTCAAGAGCTGACATGAGGGTGCAGAGGGAGAGGGAACACTGTGGCTGTCTTTTCAAGCAGCACCTTGCAGCAAGATCACAGCAAGCACAAGCCCTGCCAGTCTCCAAGGGTACAGTTGTATGGGCTGTGTCACAATGGCTCTCAGTTGATGAAGTCTAAGATTCCTGAAGATAACTGGTGAATAGACATTTACTAAAAAGAAAAAGCAGGCAATAAAGGGTTAATAGCTTCTGTTCAAGCAAGCTTGGATTTTTGGTTATTCCCCTTGTTTGAATTCAGAGTATGGAGATATATTACCTTTCAGTGTCTGAGTTTGATTAGATAGATACCTGAGTTCTGTTTTTCCCTAGGATATATCATTAAAATGCTGTATCCTTTTTAATTCATTCTACACATGACACCTTTTCTTCTTGCTCACCCAGCAAGATATTTTCTCAAGCTCTCCCAGTGACCTGCTGGAACATTTACATTGATGCTCCAGTGTGGGCAGCTGCTCTTGGCAGATGTCCTTTTTGAACCTGTTGAGCCACACTTTGAACTTTGTCAGATTGAAAATGTCAGATCATTACAGAAACTGACAATTTTTAATTTGATAATTTCTGTGGGTACTGAAAGGTACTCAGAGAACAAATAAATTAGTGTGAGACTGACTGCTTTAACCAAACTGCAGTTGTCATTTGGGGGAAGAAGTAAACTAATTCTAATAAAGATAAATCCTTGATGCCCTTCTGACAACACTGAGATCTCAGTGAGGAGGGAAAGAAGTTTAGCTTATTAATTAAGTCTTTGGCAAACTCCCAAAGTTTATCTTTTCTGTTTGGGTAATGCTAATGTTTTGCTGTTGTGTAAAGGGGCCATTAACAGCCCCTTTGCCACACAGTGGGCTGCGGGGAGTGGAACAGGTGGGTTGTCACTCTTCAGAAACAATTACAGTAGTTTGGGTGGCTCATGGATACAATATCTCCTGTCAGAGGCAAACTAACCTGGCACAAAAAAAAAGACATTTGAGTGTCATCATGGCCACGCCACAAGGTAATGGGAAAACAAAACACGTTCTCTTGCAGACAAACTCTAAGGTTTGGGTTGGTGGGATCAGTGCCAGCTGTGAGCAGCCACACCCAGAGGAAGAGGCTCATTACTCGGCTTCCCTGAGACCTCCAGGCTTCTTGTTGACACGAGGCTTGAGAGAAACTATCGCGGTTTTCCCTTCTCCTGCCACTGAGATGGATACAAGCCTCCCAGGGGTGACAAGCCCTGTCCCTGGTGGATTGTCTGAGACAAGTGGAACAAGATAAAGCCTTCAACTGAAATAAACTTTACCTGCTTTCTTTAGAAAGATGCCACAGCAGAGTGTCTTTTTTTTTCCCCGTAATAAATCTCATTTTTAAAGGAGATGAAAATCATTATTTCAGTTGTAGGATTTTTAATGGATGTGGTTGTGTGACTGAGAGATGAGTCACTTGGTGCCCTTGTAGACTTTTACACACTAAACACAGAGGAGTAGACGTTGTGGAAAGGCCAATGGCCAAGGTAGCATTGGTCAAATACAGAATATTTCCATAACTGCCAGCCACTGACACAACAGGTTCAGCGAAATTCACAAGGAAATGCCTAAAGTTGACAGTAAACTCCTAAATGGCACTTAGAGTGCTGAGTTAGGGGTTGGTGGGGAGCATAGAGGGCTTCAGTGGGACTCGTAACATTGAGCCCTGAAAGAGTTGGTCTGAAATGCTATTTCACAAGTGGACAGTGTTCAGAGCCTCTACTTTCCCTCTGCCTTGGCATCCAGCACCAGTGTGGCATCTTTGCCCCACCAGGCTGCTTCACTCCCTGTGCTCTTGTGCCAGTCTTGTGCAAGTGTGCATGGATGCTCTGCACCTCCCACATGATGGAAGTGGAAGTGAGATTAAAATATGTAAATGTAGCCTGTAAATACTTCTGGTCCAAGGAGGTTTGAGCCTAGTGTTCTTTCTTCCTAAGAGTCTGGCATGCCCATCTGTTCAGCTGAGGGCAGAGTTGAGCAGAAGGTGGAGGAGAAGGATGAATAGCAGGTAAGCAGCCTCCTCTGCTCCAATTTCAGCTGAGCTGAGAGATTGTGAAGGAGGTCATAGCTTCTTATATGCACATCTCAACAAAGAAGAAGTGGGGTACCTGTGTTTCCAAGGGAGAGTAGTTGGCTGAGATCTCCAGTTTGTTTCGTTTGCCCTTCTTGAATTCATCACCATGTGGAGGGTTTTTTTGGGTTTGACCTCACGTTCTTCTTGACACGGAGATCTTGCATTTAATCTTGGTTTGCTTAAAGTTCAATCAATTACCTAGCACCCAGAGACATGTTTTCTTTCACTCAAGCTGCTGTTTCAAGGTCAATGGTTAGTATGCAGCTCTCACACGTCAGCATTTTTTCGGTGCCTTAAGCACTAGGCCTGCAGGTGGATTAGTTTAACATGAGCCAGACCTCAAAAACAGGGAAGAAAGCATCACTTTTTTTTTTCCACGAGGATCATCTTGAATATGAAGAGGCTTGATTCCCCCTCCTCTACCATATATTAAGGTCTGAATCATTTTGTCTTGTGTTTGCACACTTTACCTTAGATGAAGATTTACTGTGTGGAGCTATCTATTACAATCCCCATCTCTGGGTCCCTGTAGAGGCACAAAAAAAATGCTTGAGACCACAGCTCTGTAACCCACTGCTGCCTGATCCTAAGCCACCCACTAAATAAGGAAGACACAAATCTCTCATTGGTACTGAGGAAGGTCAAGAGCTGGTCTTGGCCAGGCAGGTCTAGTGCCATGGAACTGTATATCCTGCTTGGAGAGGTCCATCATCTAATGATTCTGCTGACTGAGTGCTTGGGAGGAAAACTTTGTGGGCACAAGGCTATGGGATTTCGAATAGTTTGTGGTAAGTAGAAAAGGTTGTGGGAAAGAGGAGGGGATAGTAAAGTAAGATGTGGTTAGCATTTGGGTTTTTTAAATCTACGTTGCTCATTCCAGTTTCTAATTTGTTGAAGTGGAAGTCACATAAAGTTTAGGACCTCCAAAAACTATTGTTAAGTTAATACAGAAGCTGTTATTTAGCATAATAGAGACCTTAGCAGAACTGCTACAATAAAATATTTAATTCTTTCTTTCATTTCAACTGGAAATGAGACCTTGTGTCCTGTTCTCCAACTGTCTTGGTACACCACACTGGTTTTAAGCTCTATCCTGTAAATCAGCAATCAAATTCATGATATCTGCCAAGCAAGCAATGAATATCAAGAATGTTTCTGGGAGAACTATAGCAAGTTGAATTCTTTAGATACTGTAATTAGTAGGACCTGCCTTAAGGAATAAGAAACATGGTGTTTTTAGGGACCAGAAGTCTGAAGAAGGAAAAGCCTGTTGAAGGAGAAGTGTGAAGGGAATAGCAACAGAATACCAAGTTAAAACCTAGGATGTCCTACATTTCATATTGATAGGTGGTCAATGTGTTGGTCAACACCAACACACAGAAGCTATGCTGTGTTAATACTTTCCCCTGCAGCCCTCTGGAGTTACAAGGCTAGCCCAGATCTGAGAGAGCTTTGGGGGAAAATATTACAGGGTTAAGGCAAAAGATTCCAAAAGAGGCTCTTACCCCTGATGTGGTCCAAGACATTTATTCCATAGGAGGAAGAGGGAAAGAGGGGGAAAGAGAGCGGGCAAGAGACCGAACAATGGAGGAGCATGGCCTTTTCTACCCTCCAGTTCAGGAAGGGACAATTGGCTCCCAGCCAATTGGGTCCAGAAAGGAAGGAAGGGTTAAACTAACATGGTTACAGCTACAGGGGTCTCTGGGGGAGGGGAGGGGGGTGGGTGGGAGCCATTCCCCAGAGCAATGCAACAATGCTGTTGTTGAATACACATCACCCAAGTGCTGAAAAGGCCTTCCCTAGTGCCAGCACCCTGTATGTGGTTATGCCTGGCCTGGCTGTTCAGTTCATTAGCCCACTGCTGAAATGATGGTAAGTAGACCTGGTTGCATATTCTATTCATTATTTCTGACAAGCTGAGGGAGAACTCCCTTCCCTACTTACTTGAGCTTCAGACTCAGGGCTGAGAGCTTGATGGATAGTTCCTCTGAGGAAAGCATTGTGTCCAAGGTTGAAGCTTCATTACTGCAGGACCTGAGATGGTCATGGAAGAGAAGGATGGGTGGGCGTAAAGAATGCCTGTAGTGCCTGTGCTATGACTTGCACTTCAGTCCTCTGTGAGGCAGGGTTACCAACTCATGGTTGCATTACCAGACACTGTTCCCTCCTCCCAAACCAGGTTAAGTTTGCCTGCACAACTTGTTAGGAACTTTCCCTGTAATGTGCGAGCCCCTAAACTATCCCCAGGCAGTGTCTGAGGGAAAGCCAAGTCAAAACATTTCTGGGGAGAACAGTAACAAATAAGAACACCTCTGTTTGAGCCACTTGTGTAGATGTAGCCAGCTGTATTCTCCATTAGAATATATCTCATATGTTTGCCCAGTCTGGCAGCAGCAGGCTGGGAGACACCAGAAGTGTTTCCCGAGACCTTGAACAGCTTGGTGGGAGCAGTCAATAATTTGTGATAAAAAGGCCAAATGTGTGTTCATTACACTGAACAGGTGCCTATTCTGAAGAGGACAGCAATTGAGGGCAAGATTTCCACTCTTTCCTGGAATTTCTGAAGCAACAGATCCAAAGAGCAGCAGTGATTGAGGAGTCTGGGTCAAAACCCCATTAAAGAGTTTGATAAGAGAGTGCAAAGCTTCCTTCAGCTGCCAGGCATCTGACCAGCAGAAAAATTAGTTTGACTAGATCATAGTAGGGCTGCTGTATTCGAGGAGTTCAGATTTCCTTAGAGCAGGTGATAAAGCAGGAAAGTTTAAAAGACTCTGTGATTGCAGTCCCTCGGCATAGCTGAGAGCATCAGGCACGCTCTCCATTTAGTCCTCTGCTCCCCAAGAACTCACTTTGCAGACTGTGCCTTGTCTGAGACCCAGAACCTCCCCACTGAGAGCCATCAGCTTGTCCCATATCTGGAGAGACTGGAGGTGTGGCAGCATCCATTGACAGGCTGTCAGTTTTTAGTGTCACAGGCTGTCTAAACATTGTCTAAATGCATCCCTCACAGTGAACTCAGGAATGTAACTTGCTTTGTCCCCCCTGCCTTTACAAGTCATCCACTGACTGAAACAGATCTTTAAATAATGACTGTGCTGTGACGCCTCTTGCTTTTTTGAGCTATGAAATGTGAGACTGCAACAGTGTGAAACTCATCCTCTCCAAGAAACCTGACTAATAAGTTTTTATTTTCATTTGCTACCACTTGCTTTGGCCCTGATTCATTTCCCAATCTGAACAGGGGCAAATGTACTGAATACCACATGGTGTAGAGATCAGGACGTGTTGGGATGTCCTTCCCTGTCATCCCTTGCAGGGAAAATCATCAGGAGAGCAAGCAGTGAATGAAGGCACAAAGGGATGTGGGACCTGCATAACCTGTGTATGTCAATTTAATTGAGAGATGTAATGGCCATTTTACTCATGGGCAATTTTATATTAAATATGCACAACTAGCATAAGTGCTACTAATGGAGAAGCCTTTTTGGTAATGGGTTACTGCTTTTTGAAGAAGCGGTACTGCAATCAGCTGAGACTAATGTACTTAGGCTAAACTACACCTTTAAAACGTGCCTAATTGTCAGTTTTTATGCTGGGTACAAACTGTAAACAATTTACAAAGAAAAATGCCTACAAACCTTTGTTTCAACTTCATACAAGAGAAGGCAGGGACATGATTTGTGGGCTGAGCAGTGGAGGGCTGCAAGAGCATTTCAAAACCAGCAGCCATTATGAGGTCTGGTCAAAGGCAAGAGAGGCAGGTGGGTACATGGGTAACACATATATAAGCTATGGACTCAGAAAGGTACCTTTGGAAATGTAGCTCTGGTAAAGCACTGTTGAAAGATGCTTTCTGTGCTATTTTACATTAAGATAAGAAGAAACTGCAGTAGGTCCCACCTGGCCCAGCTGTGCTGTAGCTGTCAGGGACACAGTACACAACAGGGTGTGAGGCTCCTGCTCACCATTGGGGGGAGGAGAAAAGGTTGACCTGAGGTGATCCCAGATGAGATTTCAGCACAATAGGATGGCTGAGTGTGCAGAGCTGCCATGGTGCTGTGCAGAATCCCCCTCCATGCCCTGAGGCTGGCACTGCCTGCAGTGAGAGGCCTCCTGATGTGCCACTGCCTGGCAGGACAAGAGAATGAGGGAGGTAAAGGCCCCTTCGGGGACACGTGCAGTGATGATGGATTGGAGGTCCACAGAGCCCTGGGGGCATCCTGGGAGTGCCTGGGCACCAGTCTGACTGCTGTTTGTGGGACTTGTGCCACCATGAGTCTGAGCTGGAAAAGGGTGAGGGAAAGGGGAGTAAAAGACGTCTGAACAGGAGCTGAAGGGACAAAGAGCTGACTGGGGGTTCATAAAGCAATTAAGCACCAACTCAGCTTGCCCTGCTACCAGCTCCATGTCCTAAACCTGACCTGGCCTGACACTGTCTGTGGGCTGTTCCCATTTCTGTGCGCGCCTGTCTGCTTGTCAGGCAGCTCTGTGTTCTCTCACATCCCACCCCATGCCCCTGGTGAGGCTGTGGCCTCTCCCACAAACAGTCAAGGGCAACCAGACCACATCTTTCAAACCTGGATTAAAATTTTCTTCTTGACAAAGAAGGAGAGGCACTTTTTCTGTCTTTTCATTTTATGCTTGCCATTTCAGAGGGACACCCAGTTGCTCAATTCCTCCCTGAAGTGAATCTGTAGGATGTGGAGAATTGCATTCTCCATTTTCAGCAGGACTCTCGGGGTGCTTTGCCTATTTTTTCCTTTTTTTTTACATTTACATATGATAATCACATTGGGACCTCACAGTTACTGCAGACTTAATGACACTGAGATATGAAATGTTGTCTCTGAAGGTTGTCAGGCAGGAAATCCTTAAAAACAAGCCTACTCATTTAAAACTGTATCTATGGCTATAAGCTGTGGTAGGCAAACTGTGGAAAATATACACTGTAGAAATGTTTATGAGCAGAGCTGTGGCTTGATCATGCTGCTGCCACTTTTTCAAATTTATATTTCACTACTGCAAATTCTTACTATAAATTCTGGCTGCAGTAATCTGTATTCTTATTAACAGCTTGGTTTAAGAAAAGAGGGATGTGTGGGAGGTAAAGGATTAAAAAACAGTATATGCATCCCTCAGATACCTCTTCTTAGCAAAAGCTTGCTTAAATGCAAAAACGACAACAAGCCTTTATATCCTGGGCAGGAGGGGCCTGAGCAGAAGCTGGAAAGGGAAAAATCACATGGAGCCAGTGGGTGAAGGGCTAAGACATCAGGTGAAGCTGTTTGCAGTGAGCTAGAAAGGATTTAGGAAACAGCCTATGCTTCTGATAAACAGGCACATCATCACAAAGGAAGATAATATGCCAGAAGAAAACTGGCTTACAAGGTATCTTCAAAGGACACACTGCTGCTTGGTGAGGGGATGCTGTTGCCTGTGGTGAGGTGGCTGCAGGTCCCTGCTGCCTGATCCCCTGCTTATCCCAGCAATATGCTGCTGCTGGGTCCTGCCCTGTTCTTGGGGTCTCATCCACAGCTTAATGCTGAGGGCCCAAACCCTAAACATTCCCTCATTTAATGTGACTGGGGTGAACTTTTAAGTATCATGGTGTACTTCTTATACCATGATTTTCCTCCCAAGTTCTTCTAGCACTTCACCTGACAGAGATTTTTTTTTTTTAAAAATTATTATTTCCAAAGTGAGCCAAACAAAATGACCCCTCACCAGCTTTTAATTTGAGCTCAAACGTAGGTGTCCTAGGATTTGGAGGAATACCAGGAACTCTCATCTGGGCAAATGTTACTAAGAGAGCCCTGATGAAAATAAAGTGCATAAAATTGTTTCCAAAGGCAATTTTTTTTTTTTACCACAAATGCCAGAAACACAGCTATAGCTATATCGACATTACACATGGAGGCTGGGATCTGGCCCAGCAGCGCTCTCAGCCTGTAATTGCTGTATCCAAATTAACAGATAGCCAGACCCTGTGTCTCAGCTGGGAAGCAGCTACTAACAGCAAAGAGGCGCTAAAGCGCTTAGACTGTCTCTGAGCTGTGCCTAATTGTGCAAAGGCTCTTCTGGCCACCCTCACAGAGTTTAAATGAACACTTTTGTTGTTGTTGCTGTGCTGAAACAGAAGATGAGTATTTACACTGACAGGAGGAAGGAGGAACTTCACACCAGAGCAGGGACAGTTTCTCAAGCCCCTCAGCTTTCTGTGGTAGCCATCCAGCCACTGATTCCAGGCTTTCTCCATGTAATATCTGAGATGTTAGCATAAATCACCCCTAACATCTGACTTGGCAGTGCAATGGGCCAAAAACAGTCACAGCCAGACACAGATGAGAAACAGTTTAAGAGGCATTTCCTCACCTCCTCTTATTAAAGGTGGGAGTCAATCTGCCTAAACTGGGATACAGTCCAGCAGCCTTGCAGTTGCAGATTAAAACTGAACAGCATAAGCTTCTTCCCACCTCCCCCTGGCCATTCACCTTGTCCCCTGGCTTATCAGAGGCAGCTGCTGCTGAGGCAAAGATGTCCGAGCCACTCACAAATCAGTGGGGTTCCCTGCAGTCTGGTGCACCAGGCTGAAGGAGAACCCAAACAAAAAGAACAGATGCCAAAGGGACTGCTTAGATCAGATGTTGTGCCCTTTGTTGGGCTCCAGGACTCCCTCCAACCAGGACCCTCTCCAATTCAATGGAGATCTCACGACAAATGCATGCCCCAGCAGCCACCTCTACCAGAGAAGGAAGCTGCTTTAGGCTTTTGGGTTGGGCAGTGTCCAGCTTCAAAAGGATGTGTAGAGAGTGTCCTCCCCAGAACACTCTGGGGCCAAGGGGATGGGTCACCTCCTGGCTACTGGCATTTTTAAAACTGAGAGAGCCCAGCTTCCCCTCACTTCTTCTTGGGAAAGCCATAACTACATGACTGTCCATCCTATCTTTCATCCAAAAAAGTTGGCTTTGCTGCATTAGATGCCTCTGCTTAAAAATGCATGGGATAACCAAACCAGAAGAGGAGAGACCTGCCTAGTACTGAATCAGCCTCGGGATATCTTTACAGCAGCCCAACCCTTCCTCCACTGGAAATGGAGATGTCTGGGCATCATATATTACCCTCCAGGCCTGTGTGCAAGGTGTGCTATCTCCAGCTTTGGGTTACATTCCCAATAGCCACCCAAGATCTCCACCTAAATTTTGCCATTCATCTGTGTCATTGCTTTTATTGTGTGGACAGAAGGCAGGTTTTTCTTGTCAAGTATACTCTGAACTCGGAGAACATGAGGATTTCAAGCCACGTGTTGAGGGTTGGCACAGCCTGGAAATGGAGTGTTGATCACATAGACAGCAGTGAGATTAAAGAAAAGCAAGAGTTTGGGCTCAGTGGTGTGCCGTATAGACATGTGGTATATAATCATATGGAATTGGTAACTTCATAGCTTCTGTCCTGCTAGCATAGAGGAATAGTAGCTTTGTGACAGAAGTAAGGAGTACTGTTTAAATGAAAGCTTTATCTTTCAATATTTTTTCCATTTCTTTGTAAAATTACATTGTTCTTTAGAATCTGTCTTCTCACAAAACACATACAAAAATCGTATACTTAGACTGATCACAAAAGAATTATTATTTCAGTCTCAGAAAGAGGCTTTTGAAGTCCCCATCATCCCCCAGGAGTTGAGAAATTAATGTCTCCTCAGCAGGCAGGTCCTTACTGTGATGTTTGATGGGGAGCAGCTGCCTTGTTGCTCCTACTTCAAGTTTTCCCAATATGTTGTAAACCTGAGCAATCTAGTTCTTGCTGTGCTTTTCAGGAAGACTCCCTGGCAAGAACACTCATGAGGAGGGGAAAAGGTAATTTTGGTTAAAAGACTTAAATCATCTGTGAGCCAATCTGCTGACATGAGTGGGAGTGGAGTGAGTTCAGCACTTGAGAAAGCAACCACCACCTTGCAGGCTCTGGAAGAACAGTTCCTCTGCAAAACAGTGAGTAATAATTCTGGTTATGTCACTGTCTCTCCTTGGGGAAAACTAAATATATCCTGATACCATTGCTCCTAAGTTTGCTTTCTGATTGCTCTTCTTCTATTTATGCTCAATTAAGCACCGATGCCTTCCCCAGAATTAGCCATGGAAACCTAAAAGATCAGTCACTCCACTTGCTCCAGCAAGCATCTTTATTGGGTCCTGCTTACTGATGCTCCTAAGCCCTCTTAGTACCCTGCTGCTTTTGTCCATCCACTTCTGCTGGAGCTGGACAGAGAGAAAAGAGGAGAAAAACCATTCAGAATCTGTGTGTTCTCAGGGCACATCAGTCTGCTTTTGTTGGTGCTCTCAGAAAGCATCTCTGTCTCCTGAGGTATGATTCATGGATAGCTGTTTGCTTAGCAAGTTATCACTTTGCTGGCTAAGTTTGCTTACGAATAAACAGGTTTTGGAATGAGCTGAGGTTTGTTTGCTTGGAGTACGGCATTATCGTTGGAAGCCGACTGTGCACTCACTTTGCTCCAGCACAAAGGAAGATGTATTCACCCCTGCACCTCTTTGTGGCCCTAATTTGGGGAGAGGAATCTTGGGAAGAAGCAGTGGTGTACTTGAGTGACCACTGCATGTCATAATACCCCACCCTGCTTCCACAGCCTCCTCCATCAAGCAAAAGGAGCAAACATGATTAAGAAAAAGCATCTTGCTGCTGGAGCTGCTTATGGCTGTGTTAAAAGCTGCAAGGGTAAGCTGAGCACTTCAGGTCCTAAAATAGCATGGGGATAAGGATGAGAAGTATGACTGGAGTTCTGTGAAAAGACTCTGTCATTTGGGCATTGTTGCAATGGATGTGGAGGGCAGGATGGCTTCTAGACTGGGGAGTGCCTTCTGCTGTCCCCCCCCCCCCCCCTTTTGCTTCAGGGAAGAGAAAGCATGTATAGAACGGGGCCCACTATTAGGGTCTCATACTTGTCTTCCAAGGCTGCTCCACCTCTCCCATATCCCCTTTGGCAGCTGGAGACTGCTGGACAGTAACTTGTATGAGGCCAGCACCTCAGAGCACACAGTGACCACACAGCAGGCTGCCTCTGCTTGCTCCAACACCTCAAATACTGCTTTAACACTGAGAGTAGGATCAGACTTCACATATGCCAGCTGGAGAGACTCAAGAGGACTGCAAAGCACTGAAGGACAGTCACCATCCTGGTTGGAGTATGGGGAAGTGTTTTCATATGCTGGGAAAGAGAGGGGTTTGTTGTTCCTCTTGTAGATGTGCATGGTGTGCACCTTTCAAGAAGGACTCTGTGGTGTGGTTTCCATCTCCTACCATTCATGCTTTGTCAGCACTGCCCTTGTCCACACCCAGTGTTTTCCACTCCCCTTGTCTCTCACACACAGTCCCAGCATGATGGTGCATACAGACCCACAGTGTGTGTCTCATGGGGTGAACCCCAGCAGCTCAGACTTTGAACAGAGATTTCTTCCATAGCAGAACACCAAAAAGGCCCCAAATGAGGGCAGAAAACCAACAAGAGGTGAGAATGTTGGAAGGTTGGAGGAAAAGGGTGCTGCTATTAGAGCACAAGATGCCGTCTGAGACAAGGGCAGAGAGGTCTGACCCCATCATAGTAGTGGCACCAGCACACATGGCTGTCCAGACAGCTCCTTGGATTTACCACCATATTATTTATTCTTGTAAGCAATTTCCTCACTCTGCTGGGGAGCAGAGTTGGGTGCACACTGGAGCAAGTGCAGCTTGGTTTGTTGGAGTCCTTTGTGCTGCAGGGGACACAGTGCAAAAAAACAGACCAAACTTTTGTTGTTGATTTTGGTCCTCCAGAAATTTTAAAGGCAAGAAGGGACTGTGTGTTACACACCATAAAACTGTATCAAGAGATTGCTGCATCAAGCCTGTAACTCCTTGTTAAGCTATGACATGGCCTTTAAAAAGGCATCTAGCCTTGATTTAAACACCTTGAGTACTGGGGAATCGAGCGTGTCTGTGCATCTCATTTTGAATCTCAATTAATACAGTTTCTGCTCCCTGCCCAGAGGCTGTGCTTGATATGCATTTGTTCTTTGGATTAAAGAATTTTCTGGTGGCACTGATTTCATCATGAAGATACACCTAACCTCAGACGAGCCCAACACAGCCCCTTCTTTGTTAAGCCAAACAGGTTGAACATCAGGGGTTTCTCAGTGTATTTGCTCCTGTAACTGTTTTGAAACCTGCCTTTAGCATCCATTTGAAGTGTGGACATCCATACTGGATACCACTGGCTGGCATCAGTCCCAGCAATGCTGCTTGCAGGTTTGACACTGCCTCCTTGTGTACAGCAGAAAGGCCCATTCTTTGCCTGGGTATTTGTATGAGCTCATTCACATCCCTCTTTGCAGGCAGACGGGCTGATTTCATGACCCTTCATTGCTTTTTGAAATGGATGGGGGAAACTTTAGGCCATTCCTGCTCCTGTGTCTGTCTGGTCCTCTCCTGCTATGCTCTATCAGCTTGTACAGTTTTGGCTTTTTTTGAACTCCTGACTGAGCTGCTTCAATTGACTCCAACAGTGGGAAACTACACAAATTGAGGTTCTTTCTGAGGTAGTTTTCTGCAATTACGTGAGGGAAGATGCCCCACAGGGGATCTGTCCCTCACTGGCACAAGGCAAGCAGCAGGAACAAAGGGCTGGGAGCAGGGAGAGGGCAGAGGGGAGGCAGAAGTGGATGTGTGCCCTATTGGTGCCTGTGCATTGGCCAAGGTTGCTCTTGTGAGGGATGACTAGGTCTTAAATGATATGTTTTACTACCATGACCTGGTCCTGAAGGTAGGTCTTTCCTAATGATCTGTGTGAAACAGCTGTGTGAGCACTTTCTAGAAAAGAGAAGGGCCTGGTCTTTTGGTTTAAACCCCTTTTAAATGGGTTGTCCGTCCTTATTTTGTAAATGCATGGTCCCCCATGCTTACTATGTGGTGAACAGTTCCATCACCATATCCAGATGACAAAAAATAGTGACAGCATATCACACTTACAAACCACTGTCGTTAGGTATTTCTGCAAAGATGTTTGGAAAAATGAGCCTGTCCCCATTTATAGACACATGAAGAAGTTAAAATTACTTTTTTAGTGGCTCAGCCACTGAGAACAGGGTCCAGCTGACACTGTGGAAGAACCTATCTTTCACCAGCTCATTTTTCAGCCATAAGCTGCAGAAACCTGCAGTGAAATGTTTTTAATCAACCAGGATTTTGTATTGACCCAGGTAAAATCTTGGGCAGCTGCAACAAAACCAGCTCCTTTCTTAGCTTATAAATGCTGAGAAATTTGTCAGGTACCCTCTTGTGAGAGAGGATAATGTGGTGGATGCTTTGTCATCATCAGCTATTCAGAAAGCACTGCACCTGGATCCTGTCTCTAAGCCCTCAGCATCTTAGATAAGACAGTGATATAAAAGATGAGTGTGTGTTTTTGTGTGCATAAAAGCCTGGTGTTCAGGGCTTTAAATCTGCCTCCTTGTGAGGAATTTCTTGAGAACCGTATGTCAGCTTATTATTCTTCGCTTCAACACTGTATACTTGGTGGCTGACTACTTCCACCTATTTGTTCCAGAATTATGGCAGCTTTATTTGGGTGATAATAGGAGCACTGTGCTGTTTTATGAGACTGTAATCCAATTCTCATGTGGATGAACACTCTTCAAGGCCATGTAGTTTATCCTGATGATTCAAGGAACTGAATTACTGACCAAAAAAGTGGTGTTCCTTCTCATGTTATGCTCCAATTCTCCACAGCCTAAATAAATATTCAAAATACCTGTGATGTGAGAAGAAAGATGATAAGGAGATGATGGGAATGACAGTGAGGAGCAGAATGGCAGAAGGAGCTGGATAGGGGGATATTTTATTCTTTGCTTATTAGTTATGACAGTAATTTCTTGATGATAATCCTCATCTTTCAGACAGGGATTGCACCTTCATCTGAAATCCTCTGGCTCTGGGTTAGTCACAAACTATATCATTTCCACAGGTCCAA
Source organism: Vidua macroura (assembly GCF_024509145.1). Taxonomy (NCBI): domain Eukaryota; kingdom Metazoa; phylum Chordata; class Aves; order Passeriformes; family Viduidae; genus Vidua; species Vidua macroura. The sequence continues at coordinate 40,572,929 of NC_071572.1, read as the reverse complement.
AGAGCTGAAGGTTATTCACAACTGCCAGACTCCAATCTGTAGCTGAACATACCACAGGATTAAAATGCTCTAGCTCTTGCACTGTGCAGGTGCAGACTGCTTACACACGGAGCTTTTTTTCCTCTGCTCTGCTTTGTTGTACTGCTTGCTTTTGAAAGGGATTTAAATGAACTTTTACAATTTAAATACTAGGGTTCTAATATAAATGTGCAGGTGTAGGAATAAGCATTATGTAGCAAATAAACACCTACCTGATGGGTACTTGTAGTCCTCAATAAGGCTGAGGTGCACAGGGTGCAGCTCAGGACTGGGATCAGGTTTTTAATTAGTGATGTTTATTACTTGACAAGAAGTGATCCCAGCTAACAAGCTAGGAGTGAAACCAGTCTTTTACTGTGGTCATATGAATTCACTGAGTCTCCTAGTCTGTTAATGTATGCTAGAGAGTGCAAGAAATACACTGCTGAGGACTCTTATGGTCCCAGTCTTGCTTTGAGGCTGCGTGCAGCTCTACGGGGAGGGTTTGTGCTCGGATAGGAGCTGGTTGGAATTAGGTCTATAAATGGCAGCATACCTTAAGCATTGCACTGATGGCATTTGTATCTTAGAGCCAGCTGATTTCACAGCACTGGTAGAGGATGTTTTTTGCTTTTCTGCAAGCCACTGGTGTAGGGGCTGTCTCTGACACTTGTCACCTCTGCACGGACCTGGGTGAAGATACTCCCTCTAAACTTATTGGGGGATTCTGGGAACCAGAGGTTTGCTGGTTGCTTCTCAGCCCCAGCTTCTGGAGTCAGGTGAGTTTGGAGCTGTTTGGAGGGCTCCCCTCCAGCCGCTATAGAGACAGCACTCATATTTCAGCCTAAAGATTCAGGTCAGAGGGGACAAAATCTGTAACTCTCATCAGAGATGCCCAACACTTCGAAAAGAGCCTGCAGTGAACTATTTTGGGAGTTTGCAGAGCACTGAAATACTAATTAAAAGTACAATTAATTAAAAAATACCAGATAAACATTACCACTTCCAGTACACTTAGATATTCATTCCTGGTTTGAGCATGCAGTCTTGGTTCTGGTGTAATTTTTGCTTTGGACTACTTAAAAGTTGAGGCTTACTAAGTCCTGACATCTCTTAGGTCCTTTTGAGGCTGATAAAAAAGAAGCATTCAATAAAAGTAATGCATTTAGTCATTATTTAATAGTGTATCTCAAAGTTATCAATCTGATAAGCATCACTGGCCACAGTACTCCAGTGTTATGCTGGAGGGAGGCTGCTTGCCCAGGCACTAGATCTGTTGTTGACTTTATCCCCTGCTGGTGGCTCATTAGTACCTTTCAGACCAACAGTAGTCTCACAAATGCTTGGCTAGGAATGCTTCAGAGGATTTTTTTTTTTTTTTATAAAATTAAGTAATTAGTCCAGGAGTTAATTAAACTTAGCATTTGGATTTCTACAGTAGCACACGAATCATAAATTTGAGGGTAGGATTAATTTATCTCTTGGTGACAAATCTATGTAACTGACATGACATTTTAGGGGCAGATGCAGATACTTATTCAAATAAGTCATGAATAGAAGATATGTGCATTAATTATCCTATGAAAGCTGCAGCCAGAGTCAACAAAACATTTATCTGCCTAGAATAAGGTAAATAAACTCTCTTGCTCTAAGGGATGCTTCTGGCATGCTGCTTCCCACACATCTGAGAAGCACATCTGATAACCAGTGCCGCTGGTGACTGCAAAGCACCTGGAGGAACCTGGAAGAAGCCCTGGTGAAGCTACTTAAATGGAAGAGCAAAGATACTGGCACTAATTGGGAACTACCCTGTATTGGTACTCATCACTGCTCTGGTTCTTCTTCCACTGACCTTGTCAACAGGTCAGTAGTTATACTCAAATACACTGGCAGTGGTGGTCCCAGTCAGCTCCAGTGCCATTAGTCTGTGTCAGAAAACCCTCTGCCGGACAAGTAAGGGTGACAGTGGTGTGGCAATATTTATAGACATGCATACTTTGTGACAAATGACCAGCGCCTTGGAAATGAAAGCTGAATAATAAAAAAAAATCTTCATCTTAAAAGAAAAATAAAATGGTCCACATGGGTATGCAAGCAAGATGAAGGCAAATCTGAAAATAAAGAGCTCTGGGGAAAAAAGTTTCCAGTACATGAATTTTGCAGGGAAGGGAGAGATTATGAAGCTGGTAGGGAGATAATTGGTGACTATCACAGTGCCTAGCCATGACAGGGCGGCAATTCAGACCCTGTCCCCCTGCATGGACTGTGAGATAGGGCTGTTTGGAAGAGACACTCAGGCTGAAACACCCTTGGCCTCACCACAGCAAGATCAAGGTCTGGGCTTTTCAGTGTGTTTTGAGGGTGATATGTGTATAAAGGTATACCTGAATGTATAATACATTGGGAGAGGCTGCCCAGAGAAGCTGTGGATGCTCCATCTCTGGAAGTGTTCAGAGCCAGACTGTATGGGCCTTTGAGCAACCTGGTCTAGTGAAAGAGGATGATCTTTGAAAGTCCCTTCTAACCCAATCATTCTATGATTCCCTGGTGTTGTCCATGCACAGATATATAAATGGACATCCAGGTGCCTAGATAAGAGATTCCATAGGTGCTTCATGCCAGCTGCTTTAGGAGGAAATAAGTCCCTTTGGGCATGCCTGCCTCATTCCACTCACTGGAGGTAGGTCCTGGTGGATGAGTTCAGAGCGTGGGTCAGAGCTGTGGATAGATAAGGAGAGGGTTCTTCCTGCCTCAGCCATCAAGGGTACCTGCCTTTCTGCTCTTCTGATGGAGGGATGTAACATTTTGGCCACTGATTTTCCACCCTCTGAGCTGGTGGCACATTTTAGGTCCCATCCGCAGCAAATGGATTTCATTGTGTCATTGCAAGGAATCCCATGATCTGCTGGGCTGAATTACAGAGGACTCTGTCCAGCTTGTGATCTCTCAAGAGTACACAGCATGGCAGAAAAGCACAATTCTCTTAAGGGAACAAGGCTCTAAACAAGTTGGGAAAAATGATCAGAATAACCTGTGTTTATGGGCCCTTATGGGTTTCTGAATAAACTTAGATTATGAGAAGCTAGGGCAGCTTACTTAAATATGGATCCTGTCAGTAGATAAGGAGCTCTCTAGTCTCCTCCTAATTTGTTGCTGTGGTTGGTAGGTATGTCTTGGTAAATTTTAGAGGACCAAGATAATGTTGAATGGACAGTATAAAAACAGCTGGATCAACAAGATATAGTGAAAGCTTCAGGACACAAGGAATAAGCCACATACGTCCCTCTATAGCTCCGTCCTCCCTGTTCATCCCACAATGTTTGGTAAGCTATTATGTAAATAATTATTATTGTGTACATGGAGGATATTTTTGTGCTCTATCCTTTTATGTGGGCATTGCTTGGGTACAGCTGAGACAAATTTTCAGCTGTGTCAGTTTTTAACTATACATGTAGCTTAGAGATTACTAAGTATTAGAAATGAGCATTAATGCTTGTCAGAGCAGGAGCAGGTTCCACAGGTGGTGAAGATATCTCTCCAGCAGCTGTCATCCTGTGAGCTGCCATTCCCTTTAATCTCCCTGCCACCCATATTTCTCAGGCACTTGGCAGCCCCTCAATTTCAGTACTGAAAATTATGTGCTTCAGAACTTTCAGGAAGAAATTTAATAGTTTGGTTACATTACAGGGAGGAATCTACCATAAATTGTATTTCTGAATTTCCTTAATATTTCTTTAAATTACCCATTTAGTGTGTCAGTCACAGTGTGTCCCATCTCACAGCTATGGCAATTTAAAGGTGTCTAATGAGAAATCCTTTTTGGACAAGCTACTCTAAGGGTTATTCAGAAAAGTTCTCCAGTGAATTCAAAAAGTTTGGAGGGATACAGAGCAGTGACTCTTCAAATGTGCACAAACAGGACTTGGGCATAACAACCCTCTGAACAGCTTCGCTCTGTGTGTGTGTGTGTGTGTGTGTGTACCTGCACCTGTATTGACACAGGAGTCTTTCTTTTCTTTCTTTGTGATGTCCCTCTGTCTGTTAATTAATTTTTTTAATGACTTGTAATACCATTTTCAAATCCTGTAAGCTCTTTTTATTTTTTCTCCAGCTTTTTTCCCCTTATAACTCAGCAGACTCTTTTTCTTTATCTGTAGAAAGGACTCCAGTCATCCTTCCCAATTCTGTTCTAGCTCTTCCTTGGTGTCCAAAGCCAAATACTAGCACAGTCCCCTGCCTTGGCCTGACCTTACTTTTCCATGCAGCAGAGTCCTATCAGCATCTGGCTTGCATAAGAAAATTAACCCTTTAAATGGTGTGAATTCCCTGTGGATGTGTGCAGGGGGGTAGTGGGATGCTCCCTGAGGGCTGGGAATGGGGGCAGAGCCTGGGATACCCCAAGTCTCATGTACCACATATTTGAGCCGTCTTGTCCTTGAAAGTTTTTACATTTATTTTTATTTCTTCATGGTTCTATGTGTTCCATTATATATTCTCTCATATTGAGGGCAAATATAGTATGTTCTTTATTATTTTCTGTGTAAGTGACCCTTGAATATAATCCAGACTTCTTAAACTAGGTTACCTGAAGATGATGATCCAGAGAGCATTTTAAAAATTCAGTGTAGTGCCCTGCACACATACTTCTAAAAATTGTCACAATATCAAAACCTACACCTTTTCTTTTTGCCAAATTTTTCATAAGAAATAACAATCAACCTACAGATGAGACACAGGGGGCCATTATCATTGTGCCAAAGCCTTGGCATTGAAATCAGAAGCAGGGACACCATTGACTCCCTGTGCAGGCACTTCTAAGGCACAGTTCATCTGACCCACCTGGTGGGGGATAATTGGACTCTCCAAGCCCTCAATTCTGCCAACTGACTATAAAAACACTCTAGACAGCTGTCTCAGAGCTAGGCCTTTATGTTATCTGGAGCTGGTTGAGGACATTTTAACCAGAATGACAGAAAAAAAAAAAAATAAAAAAAAGGGATAAAAGACAGACAATTTTTTTCCCCAGAGGAGAAAAAAACAGATCCTTGATGGTACATAGGTCAAAAATAGTCACCTTAAGAGAGCAATGCAGCTCTATGTAATGTAAATTATATATTTAAGCAGGTCAGATGAGAATATTCTTTGTGTTCTACATATGTAAATAAGCCTAAACTGCTGGGATGATCAATTTTGTAGAGGAGAAATAATGATACTCAATTTCAATAATCTTGAAATACCAATATATTAAGAGCAAAATTTACACAAGCAAATACCCCAGACTTGAATAGCCTACCCTTGAACACATATCCAAATCTGTTTTACTACACAACATTAGAATTTATCATACAGTAAAATACAGCTATTTTCCATGGGAAAAAAGAAAAGCTATATTGCTTTAGGTGCTATTGATATTAGGTATAAATAAAAAGCATACTTAGAGAATGGTCTTCAAATTAGCAGTGAAATCTTACTAATTTGTATACAGCAGAAAATTATACCTGAAAATCACAAGAAGTTTTTAAACTGCTTGAGAAGATTTTGTGCATTGCTGCAATTACTTTTGTAGCCGTTGCTTTTTGTCCTGAAAAGGGATTTCTGTTCAGCTGACTTCTGTCCTCAGTGTCACACTATTTTTATTCTACAAGAGAGAAAAGGGACAAGTAAAATGCATATTCATATCCAGAGGAAGAGTCTCAGGTACAACATAGTGCTGTTACCTTAAAAGAGTTGTATTTTTGCATTAGGCACTGCTTCCCCGTGCATTTGTATCTGCGTATGTGTGTTTATGTGTCTCTATACGCACAAATGATAAGTAGTTACCTCGTTTACATTTTTATGGCTGAAGCCCTTGATTGAATTTTCATAATGCCAGGAGGGCCCATTCGGGATTCAGGTCCTGCTGTGCAAATACTCGCTAAGACATCTGCCCCAAAGAGCTTGTAACTCTAAGAGGATAAAATGTGGCAGGGGAAATAATTAGGGGGAAATGCAGTGACTCTCTGTGGTTACATGGGAGGGCCATTCAGCTACAGTCTTTTTGCTTGCCTGGCACTGATTTATTGGTGAATCAGCAGCACCATTCTGGCTTTTTATCCTGGGCTCACAGCCAAACTGTCCCTCCCTCTTGTGCTCGAACCACAGCATCAGGATGTCCCCAACCACAGCTGAGCTGCACAGCAACATCAGCCCCTTCCAGAGAAGACCCCCAATGGCATAAATCAGCCCTGGTTTTCCACATGCACATTTCAATTCATGTAAGGAAAAGATTTTGCCATTGTTTGGCTTCTTTTTGAGGTAGGAGTGAGAAAGAAAGCATTTCCCTGCTACAGGCTTGTTTCTCCATCACACATAAAAGGAAGGGCAGATAAGAGGAAGCTCTCAAACCTCTACATCTTTCCCCAAGGGGACATTACCAGGAACCACCAAGGAGCAGTGAGTTCTGGCATGTCTCTACATGCCACCCTTCCTAGCTCTATGTGTCCACCTTCCACACTGCTCCCAAAAAATTCCCAGATGTTTACCACAACCTTCCCAAAGCACCAGCATCTCTGTGCCTAAAGTCCAGGCCCTGGTGTCCAACATGCAGACATAGCTGGGCAGGGAAGGAGGGATGTTGTCATTGGATCTGGATCAAGGTGACATGAAAAGCAAGTCACAGGATCCTCTCTGGACCTCCACCCCTCTCTGGGGCCAAGGTACCAGGGCCATTCTGAAAATCAGACACCTGCATTTGCTCAGGACAAGGAGATTTGGTTTGCACTGATGATTCTTGCAGAAATTTTGTTCCTCTGTGTTTGCATTAGTTGTCAGCCCTGCTGCCTTGGGAATGAGCCAGAGCATGACTGCTGATGCACTCAGTTCAGCCTCTCTGTGGGTAATGGAGGAGAATCACAATGGTACAAATGCCTGTTTCTCCCATGATATCGTATCTCTGGTGAGAAACTGCCCAACTGATCAGAAGAGTGAGCAAAACACACTGCTTTCTTAAGACCTGCTCAAGTCACTTCCAAAGATCAGTAGGAGCAAAACCTTCTGTTGTGGTTGTGATAATGCAGTGATGAGAATAAATGCTGCAAATTGGTGTGATTGTCCACTGTACCTCCCCAGTGGAATTATGTAAAAATCAGAAATCCCTCACATGCTCATTTTTTGCTACTATATAAAACCATGATTTATTTACAGCCTCAAGAAGTGGGCCCATGGGAAGCTCAAGAGTTTCAACAGGGCCAAATTCAAGATGCTGCACCTGGGTTGAGGCAGCCTCCAGTAACAACACAGGCTGGGAAATTAAGATATTGAGAGCAGCCCTGCTGAGAAAGATTCTGGGTACTGGCTATTGAGAGGCTAGACATGACCTGGCAATGTGAGCTGGCAATCCAGAAACCCAAATATATCGTGGGCTGCACCAAAAAACTGTGACTAGCAGGACAAGCAAGGTGATTCTCCCCCTGTACTCCACTCCTGTGAGACCCCACCTGGAGTGTTGGATCCACCTCTGGGGCTCCTAGCATAAGAAGGTTGTCAACCTGGAAGGTGTCCCTGCTCATGGCAGGTTAGACTAAATGGCCTTTAAAGGTCCCTTTCAACCCAAACTATTCTAATATTTTATTTTGGTATTGTCACCATCCCTGTCAGCCTGGCCCAACGTATCATAGGAATTTAGGAAGGCTTTAGGCAAGAGATTCAAAATGTCAACATAATTTGTGGCTAATGCCTGAATGCCTGTGCCAATGCCTGTGGCCAATTTGTACTAATGCCAGTAGCTAATGTTCTCAACCTAGTGCATGTGCTTTCTTTAGTTAAGTCATCCCTGCCTCTGTCCCTCAGGTTTTGCATATGCAAACCCATGAGCAGCCACTGAGGTTGATGTTTGGGTAGGTAGTTTCATAAAGGGGAAATCTGCTGATGGATCTGTGGGGAAATTCTAGGTGGAATTTGCATCGGATTTGTACATGTAGAAGAAGAAAGGTTACTGGCAGTCATAGTTTTTCAATACAGTGCTTATATAATGGTATGTTTAATTGAGGTTCAGGTTTGCTCCTTAGGAATGGACACAGCTGATAAATTGGCATAAGCTTCTTGTCCTCCACGTCTGATGCAGGACCAAAGAGCATTTTGTATGTCCTTCCTTGTGTGGTTACACTTCTAAACCAAGTGTGACCATCTGACTTGGTTTTGTGGGTTGGTTTACAAAGTCTTTGTGTGCAGGGTGTTCCCTCCCCACAGCTGTGCTGGGCAGGTGGACCTGTATGTCCTGCCTTTGTGGGGTCTGCAGAGGTATCCCAGAGCACAACCTGTCAGAGAAATATGAAAACAATATTAAAGAAGCAAAAGGAAAGTGTGTGTGTGTGTATCATATTCATTCAGAGAAGATGAGAGTATCATCAAAGTTGATATGGGTTTTCCTCCCCTCCCCATTTCATTGTCCCTTCTGCCCTCCCACACATGACACACACACAAGTCATTGGAAAGTACAGGGCATTTCATTAGGTAGTCTTGGACTATCTGCTGGGCTCTCTAAGAATTCTTAAAATGGACATTTCTGTCTCCTCAGAGGTAGGGATCAAGTAAAGTTTGTACACCTTACAAAACTAGCCTTGTTCTCTTCTTCAGTGGCACTGTTGTGGGGTTCTGGAGACCCATGTTGCCAAAAATCTGACTATCATGATATGGCAACAATCTGCCACTGTCATGCTGAAGGCAGCACCTGGGTTTCTCTTTGAAATGGTTTCTCCCTTGTTTGTGTAAAAAGGTACACGAAGTTGTGGATGCCCCATCCCTGGAAAATATTCTAGGCATCTTCCATTTATTAAAACAGTACATAGCCTGGATGTATGAACAAATGAGTGTGCTGAGTATGAACAAATTAGCGTGCTGATGTTTTCTACCCAGAAAACATCAAGTAGAGCTGAAGGGGGACTAATACAGAGCTTCATTTAAAGTTGAAAGCAAAATCTACCAACATATTGCTGCAAAAACAGAGGCAGTGCCTTTTCTATCTCAAACACCAGAAGAACCAGACTCCATGCTGTGGATATTAAGGTAGGACTTGATTGGAGTTAATAAAACTTAGGTGTTGATATGCAGTAGAGGCTTAAAAGATAATGCATAAGCCTGATTTTACTTAAAAAAAAAAAAAACAAAAAAAAAAAAAACACAAAAAACCCCACAAAAAAACCCACAAAAAACACCTGAAACTTGGTTGTTTTTTTATAGAATAACTTAAAATGAAAAACCAGCTAAAATGCCATATTCATCTTTCTCATGGTGTATCTGCTGTGTCTGGTGTCTCAGGAGCAAGTGGTTCAGAGCAGCACTGCAAGTGTAGTGGAAAAGGAGGAGCTGTCCCTGGAAGACTGTGAAAATCAATGCAGCATGTGTTGTAGGAGGCATTTTCCTTACATCTTTTGGATGGTTGCATTATGCAACACCTCTAATGGCTAGCTTCCTTTTTCACCATAAGACCTCATCCATAATTTGAGGCTGGACAGTGGTCTCAGGGGAAATCATTCTGCGCTGTGCAGTTTTTGAAGTCACCTTGATGAGTACCTAAGGGTGGATTAAAATACAATGGCCTATTTTGGGAGCAAAATGGCTTCCTCCTCTGATTTCTGACAGAATATTTTATTCACAGGCTGTCTTGCCCTAGCCCAGAGAAATGCTGTTGTTCCTTTCCCCATCTTGCTCGTTCCTATGTCAGGGACGGTTTCTTATCTCCTCTCACTTCCTCAGCAAGCCTGCTGCTTTCTGTTCACTCTTGTTCTTCCCAAGCTGGCTGTGGGATAGGCAGGAAATGGGCTCCCTATGGCACAGGGGAGTCACAGGCTGTTTGCCAGTCACTCAGACATGTGCTTAATGGGGGTGGTGCTCTAGTGGTCTTGGTCTGGTGGTCACTTGAAAAGCAGCTCATGCACAGTGGGGTTGGATAAGGAGAAGGGTCGCATGAGAAGCTTGAGGCAGCACGTGTTCCCATTGATTAATGGACATTTTGGGGTAGAGAGCAAAAGTAATGAAACATGAAATAAGGCTGTTATAAAAATGTGTTATAGGATTCACTCTGTGATCATACTTTTGGGCTCTGAATATTATGTTGCTAATATTTTTGTATTGCTGTTGGCCAGGGTACTTCAGCTGGTACTGGGACCTCTCTAGATATATCTTCAAGTGTTGGACTCATGCTTTTCTACAAGTCTATTTTTCTCCCCTGAGACAGCCCATATTGCCTGTAATATATGCTATTACTTAAAGCTGTTCCTTACTTGGTGTGACCAAGAAGAGCTTCACTGAATAATGTAATGGTCAAAAATTATTTTGATTTCCTATGAACTGTGGAAAATGACTTGGTGGTAGTGGTGAATGAAAAACAAGCCAGCAGTGCATGCTCACAGCCAGCCATATCCTGGGCTGCATCAAAAGAAGTGTGGCCAGCAGGGGATTCTGCCTCTCTGTTCCACTCTCATGAGACCTGGAGTGCTGTGTCTAGGTTTGGATCCCCAAAACTGGATAGAGTCCAGAGGCAAGCCATGAAGATAAAGAGGGCTGGAACACCTCTCATATGAGGAAAGGCTGAGAAAGTTGGGATTGTTCATCCTGTAGTAGAGAAAGTTCAAGATGACTGGTTGCAGCCTTTCAATGCTTAAAGGGGGCTTATAAGAAAAATCGGGAGATACTTTCAATAGGGACTTTACCGACAGGAAAAGGAGTAATGGTTTAAAAACTATAATAGGGCCATTTCAGACTAGATATAAGGAAGAAATTTTTTACAATGAGGATGGTATAACAATGTCACAGGTTGCCCAGAGAGGTGGTGATTGTCCCACCCCTGAAAACTTTCAAGATCAGGCTGGACACGGCTCTGAGCAGCCTGGTCTAGTTGAAGATGTCCCTGCTCATTGCAGGGGGACTGATTCTGTGGCCTTTAAAGGTCCCTTCCCAGAAAAACTGCTCTATGATTCCACAGATTCTGCATCAGTAGTGTGGAAAATCCTTTTAAGAATGATCTTGTATTACCCCACCATCACTCTTCAGGCAATCACTAAAGGCACTGAATGGGGTCTTACTGTGTAAGCTGCATTTTTAGCCACCTCTGGAGAGTGATCCATCCCAGTCAGTACTAGAGCTGTGCCTCAGCTCTTTAAAAGCAGGCACAAACATTTGACTCTGTGTCTGATCTACTTAACTTTTATGGTCAGTGGAGAGAAACAGGCACTTCTAGGTCACGATTCACCTTGTCCAAATGCAGACATCAAGAATAATTCAGTGAATCACACTCTAAAATTGCTTATTTCTTTCCATTATAATGGAAAATTTTAAAATGAGGACAAGGTGATTAGCTATATGCATATGCCTACCCTGTCAACGTCTCCAGGGTGGTGAGATGAACCTCTTAGAGGCCTAAGACAGGTTTTGATCTCCAGAGGGTCTTACCCCTCTCCATGGCTTAAGAAAAAAGTCAGGTCTCTAGCTCAGACTACACTTATCTTTTAAGTTAATAAAATCAATTTAGGATTACTCCCATTTTGAATCTGTATCTGCCTCTAATAGACTAGTATTTTTTTCCTTTTTTTTTTTTTTTTTTTTTTTTTTTTAGTATTTTTAGACTAGCTCTTTTCTCCAAAAGAGCTACCATGGATTCAGGAAGCAACCACAGAAACATTTCTGAGAAGTTTCACACTTAATTTATTAGTATTTTATTTAAAACTTTTTATTTTTAATAGTAAATTTTTTCCTTTGATGATCAGTTTGTAACCCAGAACAGATTAATTCTCCTTTGGCACTGGCTGGGTTAACCTGGGTACTCTGATGGCAAGGAGGTTGTGTCGGGCTGGTTGAGGGCAGGTTTCTATCCTTCCTCCATAAATGTTAAATTGCATCAATCTCTTCTACTTCAGACTCTTGTTTGTCCAAAACTTGAATAGCGAGAGTATCGCCTGCTTGAAGTTATCTCCTGACACTACATAGAGCAGCAAATTTCCAAAAGTATTTAATGCCGCTAAAGGTTTAGTTAAAATAAACATTAAAAGGATCGTTTTCTTCAAGTGGCAGCTAACTGGCTGTACTTGGAGCTCCAGACGAATCCCCTGAAAGACATGGAGGGGGAGGAAGCACACATAGAAGACCAGCAAGAGGAGAACAGTGAGTCTGCGAGCCTTTTGTTTGTAGCTAGCCTGTGTGTGGAGCCCAGTGGCCAAGATGCAAATGATGAACACGTAGCAGAGAGTCACCGTGAGCAAGGGCAAGAGGAAGGCAACCACAGTCAGTCCCCAGTTGTACCAGCGACTTGCGACGAAGTCCTCAGCAGCAACCAGGTCTGGGCAGATGGTCTTGTTCTGCCTGTGGCTTGGGGCAATCAGGACGGCCAAGGGGCTGAGGGCCACCAGGGAAATCATCCAAACGACTGCGCAAGTCACCACTGCCCATCTCCGCTTCCGAAGAAAAAGGGATTTCATTGGGTGCACAACTACCAAAAAGCGGAAGATGCTGAAGCAGCTAAGGAAGATAATACCACTGTACATGTTGAAGTAGAAACAAAACTGAATAAACTTGCACATGAAGTCTCCAAAAATCCAGTCATTTCCATTAGCATTGTAGTGTATAAAGAAAGGAAGTGTGACTACATACAATAGGTCAGTGATAGCCAGGTTTAACATAATGATGGTGCTACTTCTCCAGGGCCTCATCTTAACACAGTAAACAAAAATTGCCACCACATTCCCTGGGAAGCACACCAGGAAGATTAGGCCGTAAAGGACGGAGAGATAGAATTTCACCTGTAAGAAATCTTCAGCCTTGCAGCTTGTCAATAGGTCTGTGGGACTGGGCTGAGCAGTAAAATTGCTGGTGCATTCAGATGCCATATTTGCAGAAGTCTCCTTAGAATAAAAATCAGATGTTTAGTTTTAATAGATTTGTTGGAACAAATGTTGTCAGTTCAACCTTTTGTTGCTGGAGAAAATGTATGTTTGAGAAGGCACAGTAGTGAGAGGAAATGAGGATTTGCTAATGTACCCAGTCTGACCTAGATAACATCATTAAAAAGTTTCATTCCACCCTTTCCTCTCTTTTACGTTTAATTTTGATAATTATTAATTTTACTCTTTCTTTGTTTAGTCTCCTTCATTGAAGAAGACAATTACTGCTTATCTGCAAATCTTCAGGAGTAGGAAGCACACATTTAGAGAGCTAGAGGAAGTTTGGGCTTAGATTTTGCAAGTGAACTAGTCTTAACCTTTCAGAAAGTAGAACCATATCCATATATTATCTTCACTAATCTGAGCTAATCAGTGTTTTGTGCTCATGAAACAGAGATATCGTTCTGCTTTCATGAAAGCCAAAAGATGTTAGGTTTAGTTACAGATCTCAGGACCTGATGCTCTTTTAACCTGACAGATTGTTCCCTGAACGTGATTTTATTCTCTTGGAGTCATCAGAGAATAAAACCAGTATAAATGTTTTGGTTTTGTTTTTTTGGAGGGTTGATTTTTGGGGGAGAGCTGTTATTTTGTTTTGGTTTGTTTTTTTTTAAATCAAGCTCCAGAGTGGCATAAAATTTATTTAATTTGTTAAAGACTGTTTCTCAAAGGCAGAGGGAAAATGGAAAGCACAGAGGGAAGGCAGTGATTTTGCTTCCCATTCTATGCTAATTGGAACTAGGTAGACTTGTCTCTGAAATTTCTTGTCTGACATAGCCGATTTGGATCTCTCCACAGGAAGTTCAATACATAACATTTCTTGGTAGTGTTTTAACCTGAAAAAATGGTAACCAAGCATGAATATCATCTAACTTCAGATATCAGAAAGTTAAATGCTTAAATTGGAGACAGTCCTCCTAAGTCCCCCTTTATCACCAAAGGAGAGAAGTTTCTCCAAGACATAATATATCTACCCACAACTGAGGTTTCTAAGATAAATTATTTACTCTTTTGGCATACCTATTTCTTTCCATTGATACAAAAGGTAGCCCAAGGTGACTAGTTCAGCCTTGGATATCTCAAGTGAGGCAAGAACTGTGCCACTGTGTTTCTTCAGCACTTCAGGTGAGTACCACTCTTCCAGATTCAAACGAATTCCATGTGAAAAAATATTCTAAAGGAACTTCATAATGTGCTAGACAGGGCACTGTCAAGCCTAGATCCTATCTCTTGTCCCAGAAACAACATCTTTAAACAAAACGGGTGGTACATTAAACATGAAAGGTGAAATCAACACATTAAAAGCAAAACAAAACAGAAAAACAAAAAAGCACCAAACCTGGAAAAAAGACAGAATTGTACCTTATCCAGTCTTGGAAAATGTGATACAATTCACAGCATTTAACATGTTACCTGAATGATTCTTCCTTATCCTGATAACTGGTAGAACATGACCAATTTACTCTGACAAACCCACTCATTAAAGCTGGGACACAATGGGCATTATTTGATCATAACAAGTCATCAAGATGATTATCTCTTTGTTACTCAGAAGAACTTCAGAGTGAAATCTGAACCATTACACCACAATTTAGTTAAAACACTAATACTTTTTAACATGAATATTACATCTGGTATAGAAGCTTTGCAGTAAAAGATAGTACTAGGTAAAGGCTGTCAAGCTTGTTTTAAAGCAATCCAGATTTACAACTACAAAAGCTAGGGGTGTGCATGTTTTCTCTCTTTTCTGCTGCTCAGAGATACCGCTGTCACCCACATTTATGCTTCTCCAGTGTATTTCATATCATGTTAGACAAATTTACTAGAATATTTGATTTATCCCCAGTTTGGCTTTCTTGCACTGCTGATCGGTTCTTCACCACAATCTTGAACCCTCCAAATTGAAAATGGAGAAATATTGCTTACCTGAAAACCTGCAATTCTGCTTCTCCCTCTGATATTGCTTTGAGTAAAGAGCTCAAATGAAATGTATTTATATCTTCCTTGCAGTGAAGCAGGTTTTAGTATGGCTTTGCAGCCATGTACATTCATTCCCTGTCTGACTGAGGCTCCATGTGGCTGTGAATTAGGAATGTGGTAGAAAACCTCAGTTACTGGCTCAAGTGTCAGCTCTTAGAACTGGGTGACTGGAGGACTCCTCTTTTGCCCTCTGTCATTCACGCTGTCTTGCCTTCAGTGGGCAGATCAGGCTTTGCTGGCAACAGCTCTGTGTGCTGAGGCAGACCTGTAGTATTCAAATAGCAGCAAATCACACTTAAATTAGCATGTATGTGTGAGTGCATGTGCTTAGAAAAGATGACATTAAATTTATTCTCCATTTCCTATGAAGTGAAACCTGATCACCAAAGTGAATAAGGAATGTTGTCATTTCAAGGTCAGGTGAAAAGTGTTATGACACACTGTCTTCATTAAAATCAAATTTCTAACGGAGTACAAATTTCATCTCATGAAATAAATGAATGTTTCTTTTGGCACAATGTGCTTGTCAGAAACTGTGGCATTCTTTCTGCTTAGTTTTGGTGAGTAAAATATCAACAGTGTGTTGGCTGGTTATTACTAGAGTAGCTGAAATTGCAAACTTGTTTTATTTTGAGCTTTTGCTTTTGGGCTTCATAGTTCACAAATCTGCAATTTTCTGTGCTTCTCGAGCCAAAAGACTGTTCTTGAATAAAAATCTCATTATTATCCTTAGCTCGAGGAACAAGATCAAAAGAGATTATTATTATTTAAAAACAGTCGTTGCATCTTGAATTTTGAAACTGCAGTCTTAAGCCCTTGAGCTGGCAACCTGGTCCATGCACAGAAGCTCCAGCTGCCCAGTGTGGCCAGCAGCCTTTCTGCCTTGGTACATTTGATGGGTCTTTTCTCACTGATGAGTTTATGATGCAGTATTAAATGAGCAAGCTTTCATGCCTGAACATTATGTATGTATGTATGTACATATAGGAGTATTTTTCAGAAGAATGTCTTGGCTCTCCCGTACTGGGCAGGATTTGGGAGCTGGCTATCTGTTTTGCTAATCATACTGCAGGGAAAGAGTGGTAACGGGGACAATCAAGACTGGGGCAGCAGTAATGTCTGACAACTAGATCATTATCTATCTGTTACCATTAGGGAAAGGGCACCCTCTCTGCTCTCATCTAACCAAGCTTTTCTCTAGGTCAATGCCCAGAGCACTTTTAAAAAATGTCCAAAGTTTCTCAATAATTGTAAAATACACTGTCATGTACTAGCTCAAGGATCAGCAACTGTTTAAATAGCTATTACCCTGTTCCTAGGCACTGCATGTGTCATTAGAAACCATTTGTATGAGGCTGTAGCGTTACAAGCACAGAGGGAGCTAATTATAGTTAGGGATCATTTAATGCATTCACTACTTAATCCATTATACCCCTGAGCAATGGGGAACCTGTGCAGCAGTGGCTGGTTTTTATTCTTCCTTGGCAGTGGCAGTGCCTGAGGTAAAGCACAAATGGGCTTTCCTGGTGCTGCGACCCAGACCTGCCAGGGATTTGGTGCACTGGCATCTCAAGCAGGCACTGGGGTCACTTCTGCTTTTCTAACTCTGCACAGGAGAAGAGAAGAAAATAAAACACAAGTCTTCAGACCAATCTTAAGAGATGGTATCTAATAGAAGGTCAACTCTTACAGAGCTGCATGGAGATGGAGATATGCTCCTTAGCTTGCCCAAATCTTGTCTCATCATCAGCTGGAGAGACCTTGTGGCTACTGCATCTCTGCATCTTCTCTGTATATTTCACCGTGGTTACAGCAGCTCCTCACTGCACAGAGACCTTTGGAAACATTGGCTTTTATCACAGCCATGTGACTGGCCCTGGGACTCGTGTCAGGCACTAGGGAAATTGCAAATAAACTAACAAGGACCACAGGTTTAAATGGCTTATCTGGCCTCATGTGGGATCTATATGGATAAGGGGTGATTCTGCAGAGTGACTTTCAACTCAGTTTGTGGACCTTTTCTCTTTATCATCCATTTCTCCACTTTATGTCCATGGACCTTTTAAGTCAGCCCATTGGTAGGCCATTGTGATCCTTCACAAAAACAAGGGGCTTTTTGTACTTTAAGGCTGTCCTCACCCTTCTCCCCTCTACAAGCATTGGAGGGAAATCAAAATACCCTGTAGTTCCACAGTCAGCTTAAGTGACTCTAATTGTATGCTGCAGTCAAAAGAGCTGGCAGCACTACCTTCTTAAACCACAGGTTTTCAACAACCCCAGTGCTTGTGCAATCATGGAATGTATTGGATAAGTAAGCTGACTGAGGCCAAACCAGTTTTCTTAAACTTGTGTTGGCTTTATGGCCCTGTTGTGACAGGTGATGGCCTTTCTGTGAGTGTGTGGGCTCCAGGGCTTATGGTGAGCAGTGGTGGGGACTGGCCTGGGACAAGAGGACAACAGCAGAGGTAGATTGGCTTGGGCTGGCACTGAAGCTGCACATGGGTTTCTGCTGTGAAGTTGTGTTTCACTCCCTATCCCCAGCAACCAGCAACCAGCTGAAGCTGGTCTCCAGCAATGCTTCCCAAAGAGACAGCACTCTGTGTTTCAACAGCCTTCCGAGCAGGCTGGATTAATTAGTCAGAGGGGCTGACATTTTCCCTGACATTAAAAAAAAAAAATTCTATACAGTTAATGTAAATGTATTAATGTGTTCTTAGTTGCTGTATAGAAAAAAAAAAAAAACACTGGAATGAATTGGTGGCAGGATTATTAATTAAATGCTTCCTCTTGAAACTTTGGCAACTATAGGCAAAGCCAGTTATCAGAGAGTGCATGTCACAAATAGGATCATCTTTTCATATGGTATTCTTCATTCTCTGATGACAGTGTGAACAGGATGCACTGGATGACTGATGGGTTTGCCCACCTGGGCCACAAAACCTCCTTCAAAATCTTCCAGTCTGAAATACAGAAGTGGAGAACAACGCCCAGTACTTTTATTTTGCTTTGCGGCTGATTCCAGACAATGTCTCTCTCCTCCAGATGGGCTGGCTATTGGCTTTTGTGGGCATTGGGGTGGAAGAGGTCATAACAGGGCTTTTTGTTGTTTCTCAGCATCACTGCTGAACTTAACTGTAATCAGGCTTTGCAGGCATGAGGGTCCACAAACAGCACAGGGGCCATCCTCATTTCACAAAACCTGACCTAAAATCCACAGGCATGAGTGAAAGACTCCTTTCAGAATCAGACCTTCAGGCATGACAGCACCCGGTGTGCTGATTAATAATTATGCAGGAAAACAGGCATCTTTTTTGGGCAAGGGTTAGGCTCCAGAGTCTTAGGAGCTTTCATTATACATTTTACTTTTGGTTCAGCAAACACATAATCTTTGCATGGGTTATTTCCCTTAGCAGACATGCATTTGTTTGGCTGATCTTACTCTGTGTGTGATTGAATACCTAATTACCATTGTTATCAGACCACCCACTGGGAGATGCTCTGTTCTGTCTTCATCACATGGGGAAATCAACTCCAGCTCGCCCGTCGTATTTCTTCCCTGAGACAGAATGGTAAGGGCAGCATTTTTTAATCCCTAAATGCACTGTAACTCTAAATTAATCACAGTTAAATTGTCATCTAATTATGTAGGAAATAGAGACTGTTAATGAAAACTTCTGGAAAAGGATATTTTACCTTAGGAAAATTACATATGTAATCTGGAATATAAACAGTGCTGCTGCCACATTGTCTGAGCAGAACTAGTTCGATAGAGTTCCAAAAATAGCCCATATGGATCTGAGACACTATTTTATGCCTAATATTAGTCCTCAAAGTGAATTGGTGCTCATCGACTACAGGGCATAGAAGATAAAATCTACTGCAGCCCTTACATGATGGCTAAACTTTCAGAAGGTGTGTTGCCCCACGGGAAATAGGGAGAGGAAAGACAATGGGACAATTTATCTGCTCAAAGCCAGCATGTGCTCAGGTACTCTGGTGCAGCACTGCCAAGAGCGTAAACCAGTGAATAAAAAGCCCCACAGGAGCACCCAGCTATGAAATGGCCCTAAACACAGCAGCTGCACCAGTTAAAGTTTTCCCAGCAGACACTAAAAACCAAACTAAACTCATTGGAGAAGTGACAACAGCCATAATTGTTTCAGGTAATAGACTGTTTCCTGAAAATGACCCAGATCAGTGGGACTGAAAACAGAGAGGACCAATTTGCTGCCTCATTATTTTGTTGGGTTTTTTCAGTTCCAAGATGGAGCAGCCTCCTTGGCATTCAGTGATGTGTCAGTAGAGGATTAAGCAAAGGATGCTGCTGATGTGGCTTCCAGTGTACAAGCAAATTTTCAGTCACTGAAGATATATTCTCTTGTGGTGCTGGTGCTCTTGTAATTTGTTTGCAGGATGCTGTGGCACGTGATGAAAAGCCTGCCCTTTGCCTTTGGTTGCTCTAATAAGGCTTTGTCTTCAGAAAGTGACTTGTAGCATTACAGCCTCAACACATGAATTTCGTGTACACAGCCAAAGATGAGTCTTCTTATTAGGCAAATACTGTTCCCTCACAAGCCCTGCCTGGCTCTTGGCAGAAGGACCCTGGGTGGTCCTGCTACCAGCACCACTCATGTCTGCTCCTACCTGCAGCCCTAACCCCTTCAGTTCCCACCTCTGGAAATTACACTTGTGCTTTGGAAATGAGCCTTTTCTAGTGGAGCTGGTGCCAAGAGGAGCACAAACAGGACAGGGAAGGGAACTCAGCCATTTCATATTTCAAAAGTGTAATTTATCTCCCAAGATCATCTAATTCTTTTCTTCATACAGTCACTGAAATGATGTACCGGTTAATTAGTTGTTTGCAGTTGTTTAGCACTTGTTTCTGGTAAGGTAAACAGGTACCTGAAATTATCATGTAGAATTTTAATATTATAAATCAGTAAGCAGAAGTAATTTTTGCTCAAATTGAAATGAGGACGTTCCTTGACAAAACAGACAGAAGCAGAAATCCACAAGGAAATGCCCTGCAAATCACCACTTAACCACAGAGCCAAAGGTCTTGTATTTTTCAGAACAAATTCTCTTTTTATCAGGCAGAGAGCTGTACAACAGGGAAGGTGTTCAGGCTCCTCATCCCAAGCACTTCCCTTTCTATCCCTCATGATAGAGAAGCTGCTCTGTCAGCATGAAAGCAGCTCCCTTTGGTTCCCCCTTGCAGAGGCAGCTCTGCCAGCCTCACTCTGAGAGACGTGCACTTTCCCTGCATTTGAAGGAGTCTTGTGCTCTTTAAATTATGCTTATTATTATCCCCAGGCCATTAACTGGATCTCCAACAATTCAGACTGGGTGGAGGTGCAGATTGCTAAAATAGCCTTCAAAGAGATAATTCATGCAAACTGAACCTGTGGAATTCATACTTTTCATTCTTTTTTTTTTAACCTATTTTTTTTTTCTGGCTATTTTGTTCTCATCTAAATCAAATATATGGAAGGGAGGTGCTATTCTCTGCAGAGACTTTCTCTTGCTTTGCCTTTCTATGCCACCTTTCACCAAGTGCTTCAGGATCTCTCTCTGAGCTTTGCAGGACTTGAATTACCAGAGCACTGGGCTTACTCACCACACCTGGGTCAGCTGGGGGGCTCTGCTATAAGCTGATGTATCCTATTTGTCTCCATCAGGGCATGAGTTTCAGCTAAAACACTAGCACTTTGTTAAATGCAAATGTCATTCTATTGTATTTATTGAGATTTTCAGTAATAGAGAAACGGAAGAAATCACATCACCATGGGACAGAAGATGACACAAGAAAAGACAGTTAGAAAAAGCTCCCTGTGCTTGACCTTGGGTTTTGATTTTTTAAAAGGCAACTGCTTAGAAGTTGCTGATAAAATGAAATGATACAATGTTAAAGGATATAAAAAATGCAATGCTCTGCATGTTCAGGCTGTTTGGGGTAAGGCTTTTTACTCACTACTCTTCATTTTGCCAACATACAACTCTCCTGCTTCATATTGCCATGACTGATGGCCTGCTGGGATCTGAGCAGGGGATCTCTAACCAGACATTTACCAGGTTTTGCACATCGTTTTCTAAGGTGGTCTAAACCGGTGCATTGCCACTGAGTTCTTAAGTCAGCTTAATCCACCCCAGCAGTGTCTAATCCATTGGCTTTCATGGCACAGTCACTGCAAAGGCCTGAGCACAGACATCTCCCCTCTCTGAGGGACTCTCTTAGTGCATGCAGCAGGATGATGGTCTCTCCTGAAATCCAATGTCATGATTCAAAGGAGTATTTCCCATGGCATTTCAGGAGATGGGGTAGGAGGAAACTCAAGACATGCAGTCCATCTGCTGCCCCAGACAGGGTCATATCCTTGGCAGTCCTAGCAGATGCTTTTCCAATGTCTTTTAAATTTCTCTCTCTACCAAATTACTACTCTGCTTCTCTGTTCCCAAAGGATGAGTTTTCTCATGCCTGACATCTTCCTGATCTAGTCCTAGCTGGGGGTACTCTGTTTTCCAGATACAGGTCAGGTGTGTGATCATCATCACTTTTCTTTCAGTGACCCTTCTCCTAGATTGAGCAACTCTCAATCTTACTTTTTTTTTGTTTTGTTTTATTTTTCTGAACCTCTGTTCTGCTCCCTGTCCAGTTGGTCCCCCTCCTTCTTGAAGTGCAGTATTGGAGCAGACATACCACCCCAGCAGACATGTTACAAAAGCAATAGGGTTAATCATCCTACCTGGAAGCTTGTGCCTTATTTCAACACCCCATTCTGCTGTTTGCCCTTTTCACAACAGCAGAGGACATCTGACTGATGTTCAGCTTCTGTCCTGAGCAGCCATTTGATTCTTTACTACAGTACTGCAACCTAAGCAGATAGTCCAGTTTGTTGAGTTTTGATTAATCTCCAAATATAAATTCTGCATTTGTCCTCATTGTATTGCATTCTGTTTTTTTTCTAGATCATTTCTCCATGTTCTGTAAATTGCTTTGAATCTAATACTGTCTACCAGAAAGCCCAGAGTGCCCTCACTTGTCATCGGCATGCTTAAAGGGTGTACTTTCTACTCCATTGCCCAAATCACTAGTGAATATAATAAGGGTGAGCTCACTGCATAATCTGGACTTGGATGGAAAATTTTGTCATGGTAAATATCCTAGAGCTGGGCCTTGCACTTCTCTCCTAGAAACTCACATCAGTATTATCTGTGCCTGGAGAAGCAGCTAAGCCAGTGCTCCCAGTACTGCTGGCTTTTGTGCAAAATCTGAGAAAAGGAGTAACCTTTTCTTCTCAAAAATACCAAGGTTCTTCTGTCCTCTTACTGAGCATTTCAGATGGAAACCTGATCCATCCCAAGAAAGGAGCTGGATTCTGCTGGACCATCCTGATGGAGGATGCAGCAGGCCTGTCCATCATCAGCTCCCCTGCTCTCTGTCTGGGGCTGCTGTTAGCTGGGGGGGCTTCCCTGTGTTCTGCCTACTTGGTTTCTATCAACTTCTTTAATAGACTAAAGACATCCACATGAAACTGTTTGATTCTGTTGATTCAACAGTTTGCAGGGAAGAAGCATTCTGTCAGAAATTATTTGATTAGCTGAAATCAACATGTCTGATTTCTTCCCAAATAAACTAGATACTGAGACAGACAATCCTAATTCAGGGATCAAATGAACCTCTCATCTCAGGCAGGGCAATTTCTTTCCTAACACACTCCCTTAGTACACATACACAGATAACCATGGCAGCAGCTGGACTGAGCTGAAGTCTCCAGGACAGCAAGGAGAAATTGCTGCCCACTTTGATAAGTAGCAGCAAAGTATTGTGTTGCCTCTACCTGATTTATTAAAAAAAATATGGATATTGATCTAGCACCAATATCCAACTGTGATGGACAAAAACTCTCTAACAGTTTAAAGTTAGAAAGTGTATGTTTATTGCGATGCCGGACAGCGCGTGGGATAGCTCCCAAATACACACCATGACTTTCAAATGATTACAGAGTCCTTTTATCCACACCAGAACTGAATACCCAAAATACAAATACATATTCATCATCTTGGTACATCCCATTCTTCGCTTCATATGCTAATCATTTCAAAAGCTATTAAGCATGCGTAGTTTGTTCCTTGAAATGGGTCGGTGGTCCCTTTCATGAGGAGGGGTCCCCAAATGAGGAAGTAAATGAAGTCTTCCTCATTTTGACCTTTCTACCTTTTCAATGCAAATATGACAAATGAACCTTGTAGAACTCCCATTCCTTGTCTTCAATTGGTTTCAGAACAGAGGAGGCCCACAATTGTCTTATGTTCCTAAAAGCTATTTGTCAGTTTCTATATTCTTCATTATAAACCCAGCTAACTAAACATTGTGCTGACAAGCAATCAATTATTAGTTAACTACTAACTCTTAACTTCATCAAGGCCTACTTAAAAAATCCCTTTATTTTAATTAACTCTAGTAAAGCTTATCTCTAACTAAAATCTTAGCTCCTCTAAAATCTCTAAATCTCTTAAAGTTTATGTTTCATACCAGCCTAGGTGGAGGACAATCTTAGAATCATTTAGGTTGGAAAAGACCTTTAAGATCATAAAGTCCAACAGTTTACCAGGCATTGCCAAGTCCATCACTAAACCACGTCCCTAAGTGACACCTATACACATAGTTTAAATACCTCCAGGGATGGTGATTCCACCACTTCCCTGGGCAGCAGTGAAGTGGTGGAACCACTTCCCTGTTCCAGTGCTTGATAACCCTTTTGGAGAAGGAATTTTTCCTAGTATCCAGTCAAAGCCTCTCCTGGCACAGCTTGAGGCCATTTCCTCTCCTATCACTTGTTACATGGGAGAAGGGGCTGACCTCCACTTCGCTACACCCTCCTTTCAGGGAATTGTAGAAACTGAGCCTCCCTTCCTCCAGTGAAACAACCCCAGCTCCCTAAGCTGCTCCTTGTTGGTGACAAGGCCTAGGCTGATACCCCCCCATACACCTTCTCCTCAAGGTGCAATCCTTGTCTGTAGAGAAACACTCAGGGATTTGTTCTATTACCTTGAACCCAAGGGGAAATTTGGATGAGTACTTTTACATGCACAGATACAGACCTCTCTTTGCCTGTGTGCACGTGTGTGAATTGATTATGATACAGATGTTGTGAATATTGTGAATCTATAATTAAGTCACTGTTATAACTGTAGAAAATCCTATGGAATCACTTTATAAATGCTACTTGGTATAGCATTTCTCCCTCGAATATCTGCTTGGGAGCAATAGTGTGGAAACTTGTGTAGATGAGATGGTGCATTTCATGGACCCCAGGAAGGCAGGAACAGAAGACTTTACATCTGAGGCCAGGTGTGTGGTTTCAGCTTTGTAAGCCAATTAAAGAGCCTTCAATATCTTCAAAAGCCTCAGAAACAAATGGAAAAGAGGGTCCCAGAATAAAGGTCATCTCTTTCTCTTTTGATATCTTTAATTCACACAAGAAAAGGAAATTTTGTACAAAATTTAACATCAACTGCCACCCTGAGGCAATTACTTGGTGAAAGAGATCCATCTGCTCTTTACTAAATCCAACTTCTTGACTCCCTGAAAGAGAGATTTTTTTACTTTTCACCTCATATCACCAACTTTTGTATAGCAATAACTCTTTCTTCAATAAAATATTCTTTATTTTTTTCAGAGTGATGAAGACGGGAGATTTTTTCATGAGATGTGCATCATTTGAAGTAATTCTTGCAGCTATCACAGCAAGGACAGGTGGTAAAGGTATTGATAAGCACAGGGAATGTGAAACAATGTGGTAGACACAAAATGCAGCCCTGCTTCAGATTGCAGATACTTCTCCTTAGCTCATGCCAGGATCCCTCAGACCCATCATTCACACCTTACAGTACAAATCAGATGGAGAATATATAATTTAACCTCATTTGGCATGGCTGTATTTCAGGATTAATGCTTCTTCCTTTGTTCCCAATACTGTGCTGTGAAAATCTCTGCCGTGGATTCATGTGCCTCGCTGCAGTGAAAACCCATCTGACTGCCCAAAGGACTCCTCTCTTCGGCTCATTAGGGCCACAAAAGTAATCCTTCTGCGGGCACATCTCCTGTTTAGCCCTTTGATGTGAGAAGTGATGAGACTGCTGCCTGTAGTGGCACCCAGTTTCAGCAGCTCAAGTAGCTGGAGAGAGAATTGCTGCCACCCACAAGACTATGTGGGACTAGATGGGACACATCCAGAACAGAAGGGCAACAGAGGTTTTCCTTTCAAAAGCCCACACCTATTTAGGGGCAGATGATGAAATAGAGATAAATGCAGTGCTTGTGGCAGCAAACACTGGCATGCTGATCTTCTGAAGTACAGTTATTCAGCCTTTAATTATCCTAGCTGTGGGAGGAGTCCCAGCTGCAGGAATGCCTCTGAGAGCTCTGCTGCTTTGCTGGGACTTCTTTGGTTCTTACCTCTGTCGTCACAAAAACGTTATATTTCAGAAGACTGAAGCAAATCTTTGCTTAGTGTTCAAAAAAAAAGTCATTTAGCTCACAGAGGTGATGCTTCGGGGTCTTAGGACATCTTTGTTGATCTGGAGCTAAATAAACAAACTCAGAAAATAAACTCTGAATTGCTTTAACTTCCCTAGCATCGGCTTGTTGAATCAGTGTGAAAACTTGCTTTGGAATGGTCAGATATGTTGTGAGAAAACCTTTTCACAGTGCCCTTATCTGCAGTGCAGGGAGCTCCCCGAGACAGCCGATCTCACCTGGAAAGAAACTGTTCTTTCAGGGAGAGCAGGAAGAGGAAGATGTGTTGATGCCTGCAGCCATACTTCCCCTCCCGCAGCAAGGTTCAGAGAAACCTGTCTGCCTTTCAGCAGTGGAGAAATGTGTGAGGAGAAAACACAAGCCATCATTACCTGCAATAGTAAACTGGTCGATAATAAAAGAAAGAGAGAAATATACCATTTGATGTTTCTGGCTAGGCCATCAGGAGGGAGTGAATTCATTCCCAAAGTGGATAAACTCTAATTCCCTGTAATTATCCTTTCTAAATATTTGAAACTCTTAATTGACAGCTATCAGTATTTGTAAGACAACATCTTCAGGGGTAAAACCTGCTGTATTTCTGAAAATCACAGATTTGTATTTTCTGTAAATCTGATTTACAGCTTACATATTTCTAACAACATAGCCACTCTGGCTGTATTTGATTTAAAAGTATAAAGCAGAGATTATGTTTCTTTTGAGAAATTTGGAACAATGCTCCCACCTTGCTCTTGCAGATGGTATAAACGTATTCTTCCTTTTCCTACTTTTTGCTGCTTCTCAAGCACAGATTTGCTTTCCCAAATCAGACACTGCTTTCCTCCATACTCTGCGCTTCTCCAGAGCGATCCTTTTACTGGAAAAGTTTTGCCTACCCTCTAGTGGGAATTTGAATTATTACACCTGCCGATCCCAGCTGCGGAAGTACAGAAGGGTGGAGTCCCTTGGGCACAGCCTGGAATTACAGCACGGCCGATTTTCGTAGTGTTTCCAGCAAAGACAATGCCCCATTCCTGTCTTTCTCTTCCCTCAGTGAGATGCAGGTTTGCATTTTGGCAAAAAGGATGGGTACTATGTTTGCCGAGATTTTGTTATGGTAGAGGGACAGATTAGTTTTTCACTGTCGTTCATTGATAAGTGTCTAGCTCTGATAAGCAAGTGTGGCTGTATTAATCATGCTGAGTCAAAGTAAGGATGGAAATTTAGAAAACGTATGATAAATCTACATCTTAATTTCATTTGCTCTTCTCCCAGTAGAAGGAAAGTTCTGAAGGCAGAGCATGGGCTGCTGGATCTGGATTTGTGTCTCCAGGGAGAGGGCCTGGCCCAGCTCTGAGGAATGATAGCTGGACCCATGTGCTCTCCCAGAGCTGGCACACATGCATGGCCAGCAGTGGTACCCTTCCCCTGGATAAAGGCAGCTGGCTAATTATGGAACCTATTTCTGACCTTTGCACCCCACAAAGAACAACCTGCCACCCTGTGGTGCCATTCCCACATTTCAGCTGGAAAGGTTTCCCTGTGTGCTGCTGATATTTTGTGTTAACTGCAAATTAGAAAATATTTGATGGAAACCTGTAAATGGGATGGACACAACTATTAATTACTGGCTCTTGGCTAAGGTCACACACAGTGGTAGCCAATGAACTTTGGTGAGCTGGTTCCCCAAAACCTTCTCTGAAAGAAAACAGGAGTGCTCCTTCCACAGATACAAAGTATGATGTTGGGGATGAAGTAGAGCCTCAGTAGTGCAGACACTGCTCTAACTCAACTTTTATTACTCAAGTGCCACCACTGAGCAATCAAGATTCCCTTGAAAATCTTTCCTTAAGCCTAAAATGCACTTTGTAAAAGCTCTGGGCTGAGGACTGATCTCTTCCCCACTTGGCTGCTAATTTGCTTTGTGACTGGAGGCAAGTCACTTAACTCCCCTGTGCTTCAGTTTCATCACCTGTAAAATAGGGATGATATATAAATATCTCAGAGCAGCTTACTAGCAGAAAGGTAATGTGAGGAAACTCCTCTAGGCAGGTGCTGCTGCCTTGTCTGTTAAGATAACTTTCTGTTGATAAAAAACATCATGAATTGAAGGGAAAAGAGAATTTCCAAAAAGATTTATGCTTGAAATTGTTGCAGAGTGCATTTGTGTGCTGCTGTCTGCTAGGTCTTCTTCATTGCTGAGGCCATAAGTGATGGGCCAGCCTGGCTCACTCAGTGGAAAATTGTCCCTTTGGGATCATTTGGGGCTGGAAATAAATCCACCCATAATGCTTTCCTGCTTTGTGCCAAGCTGCCTCCTTTTTTTGCCCAGCTTTACAGATCTCTAACCAGAGCAGAGCTGGAATTTTTACCTTGGATACCCTTTGAGGCACCTACAGAGAAGGTGTTTTCTATCCCTGCCAGCTGCAGGTCCAGGGCATCACTTTGCACAGTGGCTGGCACCATGAAAGTCCTGGAAAAATTAGAGGAGAGATGTGCTAATATCACAGGGTGTTCTCATGGTAATATCAAAATACTTTGTCACAGATCTGCCAAGAAAACACCAATTCTGCCAGATGCACAGGAATTGTCTTGAAAAGACCCTGGGATTCAGCCACTCATCTTGTGCCATTCAGGAGCAAATGGGAACCCCAAAGGTTTTAGAGAACTGTTAGAAGGAACAAAATCAATTTCCTAATCGCTTTTCCAGAAAGCTGATGGGTCTTAAGCAACTGAATGTATCTTAAGCTGGATGTAGTGAAGGGAAAGATGGAGTAACCTGCTATCGGGTTTGCTGGCTTGGGAAGCAGCAATGATGCTGGAATTGCAACTGTATTTTAAAAAGCACATGAAGGAAGATTTCTCCAGGAACTATATTTTCTTGCTTGCTTTATTAGCATTTGGTATGGCATTAGACATCAGTATGCAAAGTTGCATTTCTTTCTGCTTCACCTTATCTTCTTGCATTATTTTACAAAATAGAAGGAAATTCATAAAGTAATTTGAAAATTATACTTTTCGTTTGTTCAATAAACAAACACAGAAACTCACTCAGAATTTTTGTTTTTCCTTTATGAGTGGAGAGCATCATTGGTACTACAGCTTCCAGGCAACCATCTCTCTTTAGGTTCAGAAATCAGTGGTATCAACCATTTTGGAGAGTAAAGAAACCAAGGAGTAATCTTAGAAGATAACACACTTTATAATTCAAGTGCCTTTTAAGGTTCTAGCAAGGATGAATCAAACAAACTGTGCATTATACTTGCCTGCAGCAGCTCTGAAAAATCATGTTTCCTCTGTGCATTTAAAAAATCAGCATTTCAGCTTAAAATTTAGTTTTGAAGAGATATGCAGCTTGATTTACCAGCTTTAATTGTCTCCTTCTTTTCTCTGAAGTACACCTCTGACTAAAGCAGGAATGCAATTTTTTCTCCTGCTTTAGGAGGCATCCAACTCACTCTGCCCTCTACCACAGCACTCTGTAGGCTAGGGCATCAAGTCAGAAAGACACCTTAGTCAGAACTACTGCTCTTTTCCAGGTACTATTTAAAAGACAGGCCTTGAAATACATTTTCTTTAGTATAAATGGGTGTTCCCCCTTCTTGACTCAATTTTGAGTCAAGAAGGCATTTACATTACAGTGGCATCAGCTGGCACTGTTGAATGCCTCTACTGTCACAAAACATAAAGGAACACACCAAGTATTTTCCTTTACATCTCTACTCCTTTTCTGCTGTCAGGGAAAAGCAAACTGAGTTCAGAGCTGGTAGGACTTGAACTGTGATGTGCTCAGAAAAAGTTGTTTGCTGCTTTAAAGTTGAGGTTCACTCAACCTGCATTTTCACAGCAGAAAATCTTGGCAGATGGAAGCAGTCATTCAAGGTTCATTTTGCCCACTTAGCCTTATCAGCAAAATGGCAGCAGCTATGTGGGGTCTAAATGACTCAGTGGTGAGCCTGGCACTGCCCTGCACTACATGTGGTGGATCATGGCTCTGTGCAGTGTTACAGCTGCTGCAGCAGCACCCCATATATATATATATATATATATATGCAATTACATCAGGACAAAATGGAAGCCTTCTGTCACAGCAATATCCAACACAGACATTGTCAAAAGTAGACCATTTTCAAGCTGTTTTTCCAAGCTTTTAACCTTTCTCTCCACTAGCTCTTTACCCAGCTATTCATTTTGATGCTACATGCAGTCTTCTACACAACTCTCTCCTTAGGTGTTCTGCAGAGCAGCCAGATTAGTACAGATTTTGTGAATTCTCTTTTATGCAGAACATTACTGTCAGTATTTTTTGCTCTCTGGGAGGTTTGAATATGAGGAAGGCCTTTTTGCTTTCATTTCTTTTGGGAACACATGAACTGGGGAGAAAAGAAAAAAAAAAAAAATTGTTGATTGCCTACCTGGACAAACAGAGGTAGAAAATACCTCTGCTGCAATCTGTGACAGTACATGAGTCACTGTGAGGAATAAGGTTTGACTTGTCTACAGAAACAGTTGGCAGCTCCCAAGTTTCACCTTTAATGTCATCAGAGTTGACATTCCCTTGAGAGGTTTGCCTTGCAGAGTTATTCTCTTAGTCCCTCTGCAGTCCCAGGCAGAGAGCAGCCTGCTGGTAGGTGCTTGAGCTGATGTGTCTGTCCTTGCAGACAAACCTACCAGAGACTTCTGATAGAAGCCTGCTCACTGGAGCATAGCTATGGTGTGAATTAGCCTGCAATAGTGTAGTAATTTATGTAGCTATATTGTCACACTGTGTACAGAGCCTGAGAAGTGTCTCCTATTTACTGCAATTGAAGCACTTATCCTTGTTTCAGCAGTAAACTTAACAGCAGCTAAAAATAGAAGCTATCGAGCTTCACAGTAAGCAAAAGGAATGAGTTGCATGAGATAATGATCTCTCAGTCCTGCAGAGCACCTGAGCAGTCCTTGAATCCTTTAAAAGTGTCTGTGTTAAGGTTGATCTTTTCTCCTTTTCCAGACCCAGCCATGCTACTGGGAGACATGACTGCCCTTCTCCTGGAGGTTTTTTCCCCACCAGTGAACTACAGCTCCAGGACCATCCTCTAATCTACTTTGGCACTTTAAATTTAGCTAGTTTAGCCCAAACTAAATTAGGAGACATGGTGGGTGTGCAGGTGAGGTAAGAAGAGGGCAACCAAACAACATCTTTATTAAGGAGAGAGAGGAGGGGACAAAAAGGTAGCCCCTCTCCAAGTCACTGAAACTGTGAGACTGTCATTCTTGCTGTTAGAGATGGAAAGTCTTGAACACTTCAATTTCACAATTTTTACCTTCATATTGAACCTATTTTTAAAAAAACCACATATTTTTACCTTTATATTGAACATGTAGTTATACTGAAGAGCTTCTGCTTGTGTGTGATAAGCTCGTCTTGGGCTTGAGAGGGAAGAGCTTCTGAGAACAAGAATTAAAAATGCTCTGACAGAGCAAAAAAGATAATTTTTAATCCACTCCTTCAGATATATATGTGTAAGTGGTAGACACATCTTGTTCTTTCAATGATGTGGAAGAAGAAGAGAATTTGTGCAGTGTGTTTGTATTTTTTACCCAGCTTGGAGGGTTGGGATGTTATGAATCTATGTCAGAAAATATTTATATTGTGTGAATCACCTGGTGTTGTGTAATTTTTTTGGTTGAATTAACAATGCATATGTGAAACCAGGTAGCTTGACCATGATTGATCACTGTCTACTGGCAACCTGTAAAATTTGGCCTTTGACAACAGTGCATAAGAGAAATTAAACTAGAAAACATGTCAAAAGGTCAGTGGCAGTGCTTCTGAAAGACGTATCTGATGGATGGTCCTTTAATAAAGTATTTTAAATATCCACAAGGCATCATAAATACTATTTTTCATTTATACTTCTGCTCTTTTTGCCACAGCAGACACTGTCAGCCCACTGAAACTGTCAGCTCCTGTCCAGCCTATGATTCACAGTAACCACAAATCTTTCTCTGCAAAACTGCTACCCAAATGATGGTTTCTTTTTTTTTTCCTCCATTTGCTTGCACAATTCATCATTTCCACTTAAACATAGAAGTTTGTACCTGTCACTGTTTAGTAGCAGCCAGTGTCTCTGCAGATCATAGCTGTAATTTGTCAGCTCAATTTTGTCCTCTCAGCTTCAAGTAAATATGCAAATATAAGAACCATACTTTATTTCATCATCCAATTTGACAATGAAAACACTAAATACTCCTGAACCCAGGACAGACTGGTCAAATCCCCACTCTGTGGCTCCCCCTACTCTGATAGTAAATCACTAATATCTTGAGTTTGAGCATGAACTCTGGAACTATCAAAAGTAGTTTCATCCAGACTGTTTCCTTAGCTTACACACAAGAGAGTCATCTCAGATAGTCAAACTTATTCTGGAGTCAAGATGTGTGACATCATTCATGTATAACCTATTCATTTGTTGCAGTAGGAAATCAGAATGATCTGGGATTATACACACCTGATAGATTCATACAGGCTGGTACTCATCTATAATCATCTTCTGTAGACTAATATGATTTAATTCATTTTTCTCCATTTTCATATATATATATATATATATATATATATATATAGCCTTGTAGTCATCATGTATGTCCTCCTCTCCTGTTCTTCCAATCCTCCCCTAGGCCAACTCTGAGATTTCTCCATCAAATTGCTCAGTGCCCTGTGATGAAGTTCATTGAACTTCCATCCAATCTGAAAATATCTGATTTATCTAGGAGCATTCTAGGTGTGCAATTCAGTGGTTTCAGCAACCGTGACAATATCTGCTGTGTTTTACTTAGGGTGTAATAAACAAAGCACTACATCAGTTTTAACACTGAAATCAATGGAAGTTGTTCTTATGTCCAGACTAAGCTCTCCATGTTTCTGTAATCAATAGCAAGGCCCAGAGCTAAAGAACGCTGGGTTTCCCAAATGTCTTTGGGAACAGTCTGGCTGGATGGTTTTAAATTTCGCCTTCAAGCTGGCTTACAGTCTTGTCTTTTCCCTCCTCTTTCTTTGGTTGCTAGGAGAGGTGTATATAAACCTGCTTCCAAGACAGCTTTTTGACAAGTCCTCTGCTGCAGGGAGAAGGCAAAGTCAGCTGCAATTCTTGCTTTCATACCAACACAACTATCTTTGCAGGAGCTTAGAGCACCAAAGCCATCCCGGGCTTGCTGGAATTTACCTCACAACTTTAATGTGATTTCTGACTTCGTCATGCAGTTTTTGCTCCTGGATTACTTGATCCTGGATGTATTTGCTCCACTTACACCTTGAAGGAGAGAGCATGGCTTGCTGGAAGTTGTCTCCCACCATGACATAAAGCCATAGGTTGCCATATGTGTTGAATGGAGCCAGTGGCCAAGAGACACAGTAGGCAGAGTGGATTTATTCTCCATGTGACAGCAGACTGGACACAACTGTAGTTGACCTGAGCTGTTGCCTAAGATTGGAAGAAAAACGTTCCAAACAATATTAGAATTGATAACATGAAGAGCAGTCTTTTAATGAAAGATTTAATTAAAAGATTGCTGTTTATGTTATCAGTTCTAATATTGTTTGGAACGTTTTTCTTCCAATCTTGGGCAACAGAGCCACCCAAAAGACATGGAAGGGGAGGAAACACACATAGAAGACCAGCAAGAGGACAAAAGCAAATCTTAGAGCCTTTTGTTTGTAGCAAGCCCATGTGTGGGGCCAGTAGCCAAGGGGCAAATGATGAGCACATGGCACAGAGTCACCCTCAGCAAGGGCAAGAAGAAGGCCAGGCTGTGCAGCAGCCACCTGATTGTGCCTAGGTTTTCAGAGCTGGTGAGGCTGAGGCATGAGGACCTTATGTTTTGTGTCCTTTTTGAAGAGATCAAGAAATTGACAGGGCTGACAGCTTCCAGTGCCAGCAACCAAATGGTTGTGCAAGCCACCGCTGTCCACTGCTTCCTCTGGATGTGGAAGAACTTCATCGTGTCAACCATCACCGTGTAGCAGAAGGCACTGAAGCAGGTGAGGAAGAGGACGCTGCTGAACAATTTGAAGTGGAAGCTAAAGCAGATGAACTTGCACATGAATTCACCAAAACCTGAGTGTTCACAGTAGCACAGTAGTCCATCAGGAAAGGAAGGCCAGTAGGGTAGAGCAGGTCTGTGAGTGCCAGGTTCAGCCTGATTATGGTGCTGCTCTTTCAAGGTCTCATCTTGAAGCTGTAAACACAAATGACAGTGAAATTTCCTGGGAAGCCCACCAGGAAGATCATGCTATACATAATGTGGAGGAACAAAGTCTTCAGACCAACTTCCACACAATGCATTTGGGAAAATCACTTTCAGTGTCTTGCTGGCTGATGGAGTTGGCTAAGTTGCCATTTGTTCGGTTCATTTTTTCTCCTTCGCTGTTAAGGAGGAAAGAAATGTTTAGTGTTCACTGACAGATAAGACTCCTCACATCTCCTTAAAAACAACTTTCCTTTCAGCTGCTCATCAATGCTCCTATTAAAGTGACTTTTATGAATAAGAAAAGACCTTGCTGGGTTGATAAGAATTGATATTGATCTAGAAGCTTTTTATCATATCTGTATAGATCAAATTTTATTTTAAAATGCGTATTTCAGGAAAGGGCCTACACGATGAAGCTGTAATATTCCCAGGCCCACAGTGTTTGATGTGTGTCCCTTGGTATACAATGTTCACTTTCTGCTCTCATCAGGGGTCAAATGGAGAAGAAGGACACACTAGTTGTATTGTGCTACTGACCAAAAGTATAGAGGGTAATTTCCAGAACATAACTGTTCCATAAAAGGCATTTGCATCCTTGTTGGTTAAGTAAAAAACCAAAACCAACAAAACTAAACAAGGTGGATGTTGAAATGGCTTCACATTCTTTTTGCTACTGGGGTTGGTTAATATTTTTACATTTTTCTTCTCGCTTCTTGGAAACCACTGATAGAGGAATATTTCATTATTTTAGTTCATTAACAAGATTGATGATGCCAAGAAATAAGTTATTTTTAGGCTTGTTATTAGCTGCTATGTAAATTTCCATCCCTGTAAAATGTTTAAATGGTGTTTTGCTTTGATATTAGTCTTAGATAGAAATTTTCTGAAACATCAAAATAAATTCATCCAATTTTGTAAAGCAGCCAATTGCAAGATACAATATGGGACATGAGCAGGATTTGAGGAACGTAAAGACAGCCTGGTATACAGTCTCTATGGCAGAAAATAGATGGTCACTGATGCACATAGCAAATAACTGTTAACATGGCATTCAGTAAATACATTTTCTGTGAAGAAGTGTCCTCTTTTAAAATGAATCCATTTAAATGTTCTTCTGGAAGAAAATTAATACATCTAGCATATTTTTTTCAGGAGGAATGCAGCTTCTTATAGGATGATGCCTGTCCTCAAATTACTGTAGGATCTGTTAAAATGGATCCTACTGAACCATTGCTTCTGTTTCTTGTTTCACTCTGAATTTTCTTGCTGTAGCTTCTACCCTCACTTGTGAGATCGCACAGAAAAAGGTTGCAGGATTTGGATTCAAATCTGTATAGAACATTTGGTTCAAACATATTTAAAATACTTTGAAAATTGAAGCTGGAGCTTGAAAAGATGTATGCCAAACACTGGCAATGGTTTTTAAAGAGCAAAACAGTTTTAAACCCCTGGGATGGGGATGGTGCAGGAGTAGTTTGGATAAATCCAGTGGTCCTACTTCACAGTTGTGCATCAATGCCATCATTCCCAAACAAAACTGAAGCCTCTGCTGCGGCTAATGGTTAACCAGGCTGTCAGCAGCAGCTAAACGCTGCATAAGCTGTGCTGCGCTCTCTCACCCTGGGAGCACCAGGGCTGTGCCCATCCCGCTCTTCACAGTGCACAGCTAGGGAGCCAGCTGAAGGGCATGGCTGGGAGCTGCTCCCCACACCACTTTCTTTGTGGTTTTGTGAGACTTTCATTCTGTCAGCAGCTTGCTCACCACCAACCAGCGTGCTCTTGTAGCAAACCGTAGAAGCCAGCGGGCAAATGCCGGTGATCACCAGAAAGCACATCAGTGGCACTCAACCCTGTGGTTCCTACTGGCGGCCACTTGCCCTCAGGGACTTTTGGAGCCTTCACTATGCATGTGCTCTATGTTATGGCTGGATGCAGGTCAAGGAACTCCCTCAGAGGCCACACCCCAAGCCCTGCACTGGTTATGGAAACACAAAATGGGCACAAGCATTGCCAGGAAAGCACGTGGGTGTGGGGTTTCAGTTCTGAACTGTCCTAAGGTTACAACGGGTTACAACAGGGACCAAAACAAAGAAGAAAGTGAGTCTTTGCTGTTGGCCTTGTTATTTTGCTGTCTGAATTACAAATAGAATTTAGACAAAACCTAAATCTTATTAAGGAATAGTTTGTTCTGTGGCAGATTTTATCACACTAAGTAATTGGCCATAATGGCACTTCTGCAGCCCAGGCTGAGGGCAAATGATATATGCTGTAGAGACATAATGAACTTTAAATAAATTATCTAAAAGCAGAACTCGTACCAGAAGGGAACTAGATTATTGAAATAGAAACCCTCTTTTAGTCTTAATGGTGGAGTCACTGCTTTATTACATGGTATTCTTTGCTGTAACCGATTGATTGGAGTCACTTTAAAAAATGTTGTTATTGCATGTCTTTAATTGCAGTCACGTATAAGGGAAACTTGTCTGCTTCTGCATTGTGATAATTTAATTACAGCCTGCTGGAACTAAAAGCCAAATGGCTGCAGCCATGGCAAAGTAACCTAGTGCCTGTAATTGGACTATATTTCACACAGATGTGTTGCTGAATAAATTAAATAGAATTTGGCTCGCAGTGTTCAACTCTTCAACTGACTTAGATTTAAAAGACACAAATTATATACTTAGGGATAAAGATGTGAGCCCTCCTTCCCTTGCCTTTTATAATTCAGGAGATATTTTCATGCAGAAAGAGCATGTGGATTCAACTCAAGTGTTGGGTAGATCTCAGATAAGTTTAATTTGTTCCATACTTCCATCATCTTGAAACCCTTTACTAATCTCTCTCCATTTTGCCTGCCTCCAAGTTCCTACCTCTAAATGAAAATATGCACTTTACTTATAAACCCTTAGTGTTGTCTTCTCTCCTCTACACAGCTGGTTTCTCAAATACCTTACTCCAGCTGGCAGAGTTTGCTTTTAAATTCCACAGGTTTGTGCAGTGAGACTGGCGGGGAAAGCCCCCATGGGCTATCAGGCAAGCTGTGGGAACATTCTGACTCTGTTCCCAGGTTTCTGCCAGGTGACAACAGCATGGGCTCCACGGTGCTAAGTGAGAGCAGCTCTGCCCCCTCTCACCTACCTGCAGACTAGCAGCCATGTCCCCAGTAGCAGGGCTGTTCTGGTGTCACCTGTCCTCCCATCTGGCCTCCAACACCTGCTTGGGACTTAGAGACCTACCCTGTCTCACTCTCAGAATCGACTGGGACTGCCTGTAACCTGTCCAGTTTGGCTGGAGTGGTTTGTTAGGGCTGCTTCCATCCCTCAGTGAGGGAGGCAGGCCAGCAGCACTCAGGCAGTGAGAGACAGCACCAGCTCAGTGCCTGTCTGGAGTCAGGCACCCATCCTCCGAGTCCCAGAGCACAGGAGAGGTGGGAGATGAGGGGAAGGATGAGGAAAGAGCAGGGTTTTGAACTGGCAGGAACTTCTTTGCAGAGAGCTTGGTGGATGCTGAGAGCTGAGACCAAGCCCTTTCCTCTCAAGGAGAGCAAAGGTACCCATGCTCTCCAAACTGGGAGGCTGTTCTCCCTTCTGCATGGATAGATCTGACACTGAGAAGAGCAAGGACTCAAAAGGGTCTTGTGGTTGGGAGAAATATTTAAGACCATGTGATTGTGAGGGCAACCCAGCTGGAGACAGGTTTTTATGGAGAAAAGGATTGCATGAATGACAGATAACAACCCTGACCATGTTACATGACTCATTCATTTTCTGCTGACTTGTCCAGAGGCCAGAGAGATCTGAAGAGAGATTTGAAGAGAGATCTGGAGAGGCTAGATCAATGGGCTGAAGTCAAATTTAGAAGGTTCAGTGAGGCCAAGTTCCAGGTCTTGCACTTGAGTCACAACAATCCCACACAGCACTCCAGGTTTGGGGAAGAGTGGCAGGGAAACTGCCTGGCAAAAAAGGATCTGGGGTGCTGGTCAAGAGCCAGCTGACCATGATCTAGAACGTGCCATTGGCCAAGAAGGCAAATGGCATTCTGGCCTGTATCAGCAATAGTGTGGCCAGCAGGAGCAGAGCAGTGCTTGTCCCTCTGTACTCACCCCTGCCAAGGCCACACCTCAAGTGCTGCGTTCAGCTCTGGGCCCCTCACTACAAGGAAAACATTGAGGTGCTGGAGCATGTCCAGAGAAGGAACATGAATCTTACTTAGAGGGGTCTAGATATTAAGTCATGTGAGGAGTAACTGAAGAAGTTGGGGGTGTTTAGTCTGGAGAAAAGGAGGCTGAGGGGGGACTTTATCACTCTCTATAACTTGTGCTTCACAGTTGCCTGTAGCAAGGTGGGGTTGGCCTCTTCTCCCAGACAACCAGTGGTAGGACAAGAGGAAATGGCTTCAAGCTGTGCTGGGGGAGGTTTAGGTTGGACCTTAGGAAGAATTTCTTTACTGAAAGTGTCATTAGATGTTGGAATGGCCTGCCCAGGGAGGTGCAGGAGTCACTGTCCCTAGAGATGTTCAAGAAACAACTGGACATGGCACTTAGTGTTAAGTTAGTCAACATGGTGGAGTTCAATCAAAGGTTGGACTCAGTGATCTTGGAGGTCTTTTCCAATCTTAACTATTCCATGATTGTATGAATGAAGAAGCCTATGTCAAACTAGGTGCTCCTTTTGATTATGGTTAATAAAATACCCAGCCTGGAGCATTTTATAGTCCCCAAATAACTAGGCAATAAAGCAGGAGAAAGACCAGCACTTCCTTGAATGTGATAGCCAGTTCTCAAGAAGGGTCTGGCACAAATCTCCTCTTCCTTTGGAGATGGAAGAAGTGCTTATTGTTGTGTGTCTAACAACAGGTGTTTCACTGCCTCTGCAGAGTGAATTGGAGGGAGCATGGCCCACCTAGAAGTTGCAGTGTAACCACGGTGTGGACATTGAAGATTTTATGGGATGACTCCATTTTCCAGTGCGTGGTTCTTGCTACAATGACTCTGGTGTGACCCTCTTATGACAGGTAGTATGACAGATAGCACAAGAGAGAATGGCTTCTAACTGAAAGGGGGATGGTATGGACTGAATCTAAGGAAGAAATCCTTTACTGTGAGAGTAGTAAGTCACTGGAACAGGTTGCCTAGAGAAGCTGTGGATGTCCCATCCCTGGAAGTGGTCTAAGCCAGGTTGAATGGGATCTGGTCTAGTGGGAGGTGCCTTCATGAAATGGGGTTTGGAACTAGATGATCTCTAAAAGTTCCTTCCAATACAAATAATTCTATAATCCTATGATTTTATGATTGCAGAGATCTCCTGTAGTGCCAGTATTTGCCATGTTTTGCTTGATCTTCTCTTCAAAATGTTTTGACTTGTGTTGACTGGTTTGCGTGGACTTACACCTTTTTCAGAGCAGTGATCTTTAAGCTGGTTCCAGGCTTCTCTTTTTTTGGAAAGAAAGCACTTTCAAAAGCATAAGCATTCCAGATTTTATTTTGATTAAATATTTGCAAACTTCTGTGAACAGGC
This sequence comes from Vidua macroura, assembly GCF_024509145.1. Classification (NCBI taxonomy): domain Eukaryota; kingdom Metazoa; phylum Chordata; class Aves; order Passeriformes; family Viduidae; genus Vidua; species Vidua macroura. The sequence goes on along the minus strand of NC_071572.1, from coordinate 40,533,753 downwards.
AGGAAAGTTATTATCTTGAGACAGAAATGTTTAGATGAGGCTGAAACAAAACTTGAATGTTTTCCAACACTGAACTTCATCTCAGATCTCATTTGAAGGTATTATTTACTTTCTCATGATGATAAGAGATGTGAACCTGGAGATATGAGCAATTATGTACTGCATAATGTAATGGTGAATCAGGCTCAAACTATTTAATAAATATAACTTTTTAAATGGTTGCATAACTGTCCTGTTTACCTGATGCTTTCAGTATTTGCCATTTCACATGCCATTTGCAGCTTATTTGTCATAAACAATCAATTATCTTTAACTCTTTCTGGTATAAATAATGTAACATTACCTTGGGAGTGAGCATTACTTTTGGATTTCTAAATTCCTGAGTAATAGCTGATATGAACCACCATTGTCTACAGAAAGGGTTGAAATAACTCTTTACCATGTGACTGGGTGCCAGATGGTGCTAATTTCAGTACTCGGCATCATGGAAATTGTACATGCTACAAAGAGCATATGGGAAGTCATGGAGAGACCAAACATGTGAAGTCAGGAGCATCAGGAGTCCCAGCTTATCCCTATACACCTGGACGAAGGATTTTCTTCATTTTATTTATGAGTTCCTGGCAATGTGTAAGAGATAGAGAGTTTTTAATTTTTTTTTTCAATTCATTGTCTAAGAAAATTTTCTGCTCTGGTATGGTATTTTGGAATAAGACTGGCTATTGTTCTGGCGTTACAATTCAAATTATATTAGAGTGGCATCATTACTTGAATTCTTCATCTCAAATTTGGTGTTTGCAGTTTAGGAAAAGATTTTGAAAAGTTGTGAATAGCTGGAAAAAGAGCTTCAGGAATAAATAGTATACTGGGAGATGTTGTGACATGCACTGCAAGACATTGAGGCTTTAGAGATTCTTTCTGGTTACTTTGAGGGCTTATGTAAACATAAACAGATGATGGCCATGATCCCATTCATTGGAAGGGATTCCTGACATCAGCATAGTTTAAGATATGCCAGTCTAGGGTGGCAGTGAAGAACAAGTAATTCTTTGCAGGGAGGGTAGCTACTGAAACAATTGCCTGTAGTAATATGGTACTTTACCTTTGGAATTTTTGAAGCAGCATTGAGTGTCTTTTGCATAAATATTGGTACAGTCACAGAGAAACATGAGATGATATTGTCAGACAACTTTGCAGGACAGATTCATAGGCTTTAAAGGCTCTAGAAAACACAACCTAAAAGGTTGTATCCCCAACACCATGTACACTCAAGGCCATAGGATTTTAGCTCTGAATTCCCATAACTTGTATTAAGCATGGGGTTTTTTATTAGTTACTACTAGAAGGACAATTTTAATTTGAAGAGATAGAGAGAGAAAAAAATCCTCTTATTCCTTTGATAGTTTGTTCTAATGGTAAATCATGCCCACAGTTGAAATCACATTTAGACTTTAGTATGACTCTCTAGTTTGTACTTCCAGCCTTTCAAGTTCTTCATATGTGTCTCTGCTATAAGGAGAGAGAAGCCCATTTAGCAATTGCTGTTTTGTGTTTGTGGAAATATTTAAATGTAATAATCCAATCCCCTTTCACACTTCTTACTGATTGTTTTGCCTCTCAGGCATTCTGGGACAGCATCTGGGCTTCTCTACCTAGTCTTCATCCTGCCACTGGCTTTGTGAGGTGCAACTTTAGGTCCTCCAGCTTCCATGCTGGGCTTCTGCATCTCTGGCTGGAGCCATGTCTCTGCCTGCAGTACCAGTCCCACAGACACCCCCAGCATCCTCACTGTGAATGCACCAGTCAGCTCTGCCCAAGCTACCTCAGGGTTCTGCTGAGGGTGTCAAGGGTGGGCTGTTCTGCACACTCCACCCTTCCAAGCCATAACATTCTCTTGCAACAATCGGTGAATCTTTCCTGCTTCTCTGTCTCTTCATCTACTGATCACAAAGGTATTCCTTCTTACTGTGACTGGAGCACCTGGTGATGATGCTGGGCATTTTCTGCCCTGCCATGGGGGAGAGATGGGAGGAGAGATCCTTGTATCCCTGTTCCTTTGAAAAATCTAAAAATTGAGAAAGTCTTCCCCTCCACCTCTTACTGGTGGAAAGATGGGAATATAAAGAGATGTACTGGGCTTGGAAACCATCACCCAGAGTAGGAAAAGCAGAAAGAAAAATTGCAATTAGTATGCAAATTCTCATGCTGATGCTGCATCAGCAACAACAGAACAAAGAATGTACTGTGCTGCCCACTTTTATCTTACAGAGCAGTGAAGTTATGCAGCAAAGCAACTGCTGTCACACAAATTAAGCAAGGAAAGCCTCCATAGCATAGCCCTTGTCAGAGTGTCTCTCCTGCTTTTCAGGTGTGACTATGCTGGGCTATGTAGTCTCTAGCTTGCTGCCAAAATATAAATACCTTAAGGTGATTCAGTTGTTAGAGGTCACCTCCTTCTGTCAAAAAATAAATGGGATCCTCCAGCTGTCATTCCCAGCACAACCTGGTTGCTTTTTTCTCCTTGGAAAGAGGTTTTCTTAAATAATTTAGTTATTTTAAATTCTTTGCTGAAATTTAGATGTTCTGTAGCATGTATTTTTACACAAATCCCATGTGATCCATTGTGTAATCTCCCTATAAACAGTTTTGAACAATTTTCACGTTGTGCAAAAAATGACTTTGAAATTACTGTGTCATTATGTTTTGGGTCCCTTATAACTGAAGACTTCAAAGATGTTATCTGTCAGATTGCCAGATTTCACATTGACTGATATGCAGTTTTCAAAAGTCTTATGGGCATCAGTGGGGGTTGGATACTAATTGCCCTTGATTCCCCCAGTAAATATCATCTGACTTCGTTGGCCACAGGCTTACTTCCTGATATGTTGCTCCTCTCTTTTCCCAACAGAGAGGTTTTATACTTGCAGTTGAGAGATTTTAAGGGCCTATCATTGAAATGCATTCACCAGCTGTCATCAAGGTGATTTAAAACATGCACAAAACACATGCATGTATTTTCATTCACACCCACAGTTTTTCCTTTGGCAAAAGCTTTCCTTTTCCTTTGATTCTGCAGAAAATTCCCAGGCTGCAGATGTCCTGTGAGCATTGGCAGCTTAGCAGTTTTCACTGAGGCACCTACACCATGTGTTCTTCCGGCTATTCATTCCCCTTCCTGCGCCGAACGCTTCCTTCCTGCACCCAGTGGGAAACTCAGACTGATAAAATGTGGTGGATGCCAGCATCTCTATTTCTTTCTCTTGGTGTAGCATCTTTGCCCTCATGGGAGTGTCACTGTGACTGCAGGACAGGGTAGATGGGTGCATGCTGGATGGATCCACACCCTTCCTGTGCATGGCAGCTCTGCAAATCAGATGTCTCTATTCCAAAGACATATGTTTGTTCCCAGTTTATTTCCCACGTGTTTTGTAAATGTTTATTGGTGCAAAACAACAAAATCATTGTAGAATGCCAAAAATACTTGTGAGGCCTTGTACAACAAGACAGGAAATGTTAGTCTTTGGTGTGCTTTATTTTTCTTTCTTTAAGATCTCATTCTGTGGGATTAGCTCAGATTAGCTCAGGCAAAAAGCTAAGGTTTCCATGGACCACCTTTGCCCTTGTGTCCTTTCACTGGAAGACAAGAATAAAAGTCTTGCATATGACATCCTCATCCAGCACAGTTACCAAACACTGAGCATGTTCAGTGGAAGAGTAGATGAGGGTGCAGATCTGGGCATAATAATCACCTCTTGTGAAACATTTCTTAGTCCCAAGCAGTGCCCGAGCCAGTCTGCCAGTGTCCGCATATTTTTGGTGCCAATGTAGTCTTCACCTTGCATGCTCAGCTGGCCCACAGGCACAATGGTGTTTCCAAATGCCTGTGCCTTCCCTTATTGCCTTTTTGTTGCCAAAACCCAAAAATGCCATCAGCTCAAATTTTCTTGGAAGCATTTGGAGATCATGGTAAGAGAAATCTTTTCTCCCTCAAGACATCCAGGAGGTAGAACAGGCCACCCACAGAGACTGTGCAGGTGCCATCCCAGGAGATTTACAAATCCCAGCTGGACACAGTCCTGAGAAACCTGGTCTGAAATTAGTGCCAATCCTGTTTGGAGCAGGCAATTGCACTGGAGGCCTCCTGATGCCCCTGCCAGCCTGCTTGACTCCAGAATCTTTTGATCCTATGAAGTCTGCAAGCTGTAAAAGTCAAGGGTAAGATTAAGCCATCATTTCAAGAATGAGAAGTATCTGTGTCCTAGTGCTTCAGAAAAGATAGACCTTATAGCAAAGCTGCCCTGTGTTGCATCCAATCCTTTCCACAGCTAGAGAGTTCTGTTTACCCACCAGGCTGCTCTGTTCACTCACTGTTTCTCATGAGGCTGCAAAATCAAAATTTTCAGCTGAAAGAGCTTAATTTTTCTATTTTATTAGCCCTCAGTATTATGCAGTCCTTTATATTCTTTCTTAATACCCAAGATCTGGATATGTATGGCTGTTTGCAAGTCTGTGTGCTTGGTTACTCTGAGCATTCACATACAGAAAGTAGCCTGTATTTAGATAGAAAAATGTATCCTGAAATTACTCATTTGACTTGACTTGGGGTCTGAAAAATATTTCTACTGTTTAATCTAATTTCTGATAAGCAAATTGTTTGTAAGATTTGTTTTTAATGGGAGCACTTTTTTCAGGCCTGCACTGTGGTATTTCAGCACAGGACAGGGCAAAGGGCACACACATGTCCATATGAGGAGACCTTGGGATCTCTTCACAGATTAGGTTACATCTGTTGTCAGTATCAAAATACTTCAATGTATTTGATTTGAGTTTGATTTCATAGCCCAGATTCTCATTCCGTGCAGATTCCTCTTCAAAATGAAAGAGGATTTGGCTCTCTGGTTACACACCCCCAATTACTGAGAGCTTCCACCTTCTTGATCAGTCAGTTTTGAGTTGCTAGTCATACTGCTTTGGTCATGTGTTCCCTAACCTTGGGAATTACAGCTGCAAATTCCATTTTTGTTTACCAACCTTCTGGTTGATTGATTAGTATTTACTAAAATACTGTTTCTCATTCACTTCAACTGAGAATGCAATCTGAAAATCTGAGGGCAGAAATGAGCTAAGACTCATTTCTCCGGTGTCCTTATGTCCCTCTCAGTGAGGATTTTGGCCAGTGGGACAGCACAGCATCCGCTCTGGGCTGCTGGTGCTGACGGACAGTAGATGTCACTCTTGCCTAACATATAGATACACGGCACAGCTTGGATTGGAAGGGACCTTTAAAGGTCATCTAGTACAGCCTGTGCAATGAGCAGGGACATCTTCAACTAGATCGGGTTACTTACAGCACCATTCAAACTGTCCTTGAATATTTCCAGGGATGGGGCATCCACAGCTTCCCTGGGTAACCTCTTGGTTTCTCTACTGAAATGCTGTATCCTGAGTTATAGGTGTATAAGTGTGAGGGAAGAGTGACTGCTGATCATAATTGCTACTGAGTGAAAACTTTATTTTGAGATAAAAAAATACCTACATAGAAAATTAAAACTTTTATAGAATCATAGAATGGGCTTTGATTGCAAAGGACTCTCAGAGATCAGCTAGTTGCACCCCTGCCCCTGCTGTGGGCAGGGACACTTTTAACCAGACCAGGTTGCTCACAGCCCCATTCAGCCTGGCCTTGAATATCTGAGGGATGGGACATCCACAGTTTCTCTGGGCAGCCTGTTCCACCCTCACAATAAAGAATTTATTCCACAGTTTCTCTGGGCAGCCTGTTCCACCCTCACAGTAAAGAATTTATTCCGTATATCTAATCTAAACTACCCTCCTTCAGTTTAAAGCGATTGCCCCTTGTCTTATCACTGCATGCCCTTGTAAAAAGCCCCCCCACAGCCTTCCTATAAGCCCTCTGTAAGTATTCAAAGGCTGCAATAAAGTATGCTCAGAGCTTTCTCCTTCCTAAACAAGGTATTTTACCTACACCTTGTTCTTAGTCCCTAAAGAAAGGTATATGGAATCCCTAATGACATGCGTATTTCTAGTGTGGTTTTGGTACAGGTGTTTTTTTTGTTTCATTGGTTTGTTTTAGCTCAGTCTTTGAAATGTGTTTTGGGAGCCTGCTAAATTAGGCCAATCTGGTCAAAAAGTCACCATTTTGATACATTAATCTGTGGAAATTTAATAGTAAATTTGGGTACTGACAGGCTAAAGGAGAATTTCTTGGCCATCCATCTTATGTGTAAAGAACAAATTCTGTGACAGTGCCTGACAGTGGAAGGCTGCCAGCCCAAGCCATGCAGGCAAAGCCTACTTTCCTTTCTGCTCAGCAGCTCTCTAGCAGCTGTGCCACCACTTCATCACAGCTGTCCCCCAAACACTGAGGGCTGGAGCTTTCAAAAGGCTGCAGACAAGTTCCTACAATCAATAGTTTTAGTACATCGCACTTATGTTTTAATAACATATTCAGAGTCCCTTTGAGACCGTCCATTGGGAGAACAGATCATAGTAAACTTCATTTTTTAGCAATGTGAAGAAATCACAGTAATTTCTGACTTTCTCTAAAGATCTGGCTGGTGGTCTCTATAAAAATCAGTTGCTCTCTCAAACAGTGGCCTTTCAAAGGGTTTTCCACATAAGATAATTTTCCTGACAAAAAAAAAAATCCATTGTTTTGATATAATAATTACACAAATGCTTCCATTTGTGTCTGGATCCTAAGAGTTTCACTGCTAGGACCAGAAGGTGTTTCCAAAAAGAGCCACCAATTTTCTTTATCACTAATATCTTCTGTGGATATACAATTTCAAGAGAGAAGCAGAACGGAAAAATTGCACAACTGGGACATCATTTGAGAGAGATGCTGAAGGCGAGATATTTCACAAATACACATCTGCCACAGATTGCACTCCTTCTGAATCCCACTCCAACAGAGCTATCAGTCAAGCATTAAATGCTTGTTTATCGAAGGATTTTCAAAAAATGCTAGATTTATCAAATTAGCAGTGCTATTAATAATCCTGTCTGGGTTGTATGGCAGCCTGGCAGTTCTTGAATTTTTCCAGAGGAAGTCAATGTACACCTACTTTCAGTGAGTTGCATCCACCTTAATCATAGATTCTGCAAAATCGTGGTAGTGTGTCAAAAAAAAAAAAAAAGTAAAATTGTTGGCAAGTGTATAACTCTAATTAAACAAAGGGTTTAGATAATATAATGGCAAACCTCATTAATTCAATCGTACAAAGTAATTGGGAATAGTATTTAGCTGAAAAGGATCATTTGGAAATAAGGTGCTCTTATGGGTGAGACACGGTGAGCAACAACCTGCTCACAACAATCCAGTGGCTCTGGATTAACTGGGGCTTATTTAAGAAGCAAGAGATTTACTCTACTCTCTGAGCCACCCGCTCCCTGGCTGACCCCAGCACTGTGGTCACAAAGTGTCACCATCCGTCTCAGCAGGGACAAGGTGCTGACTGAGGACGACCAAGCAGAAAGTCAGGTTAGCTCCTGCTGTGCTGCTGCTCTCCATTAGCAGTCTCAGGCATTATGGGCTGCAAGCTATCCATGGTGCCCTCCATCTTTCCCACTGAAGGCTGGGTTATGCCTTCAGGCCAGATACATGCTGCTGGTTTTCCAGACTCACTTCTTCTTTCTGAGATTGCTACTTCACTTTGGGAGCTCCTCTCATCAGCACCGGCTCTTCTTTATATCACCTGTATCCTAATTTTCCTGGTCTGAATAGTCCATGTGCAGAAGCACAGCATGTGGTCAGCTTCCTAATTGTAGGGCTCATCTCACATTTATTTGTTAATTGTAGGATGTGCTGTGTTTGTCCAGTTCAGGAGGGATGAAATTTTATAACCAGTTTATACCAGTTGTACCTGTCAAGCCACAGGATTCAACTTGAGAATTTCAGAAATTTACCCCTATACCTACATATCTACACCCAGTTTTCTGCTGCCTGTTTGAATTCATAATTATTTTTCACCTTGTTCTTTTTCTGTCAAGCACAGAAACTCAAGGATACCTATTTTTTGATCCAAGATATCACATTAGGTTTGCAATGTTCTGAAGCCTTACCACTAGGTGGTAATGTTTTCATCCTTAAAAAAAAAAAAACAACCAACCAAACAAAAACCTAAAAACCAAAACACCCACAAACCTCCTTTGGGAGCATATACTCCAACTTGAATTATTTCTGTAAGGCTTATATATTTTATGAAGGGATCAGAAAAATTATGGCTGTTCTGATGTAAAGCCTTTGATTATCAGTTCATTGCACAGCCACATGCCTGTCAGGCAAACAAAAGATGTGGGAGACTTATGCCGGCCTCATGCTTTTCCTTACTGTGAGCAGAAGTTTGGTAGGACAGGAAAATTGGGCTTTATAGACATATTTTGAATGGAATATGTGATTATGAAACATTATGCAAGGGTTTTCTTTTTTATATCTCTTGAAATGGAACTATTATGCAGGACTGTAATGCCTCTATGGATGCTATACAGTAGCTATACACATATTTACCATGATGAAGGGCAATATTCCTGAGCTTTGTGTCTCTCTTTTAGGACATAGCAGTGAAGACTAATGACAACAGCTGGGCTGTGCCATCTCCCACTTACAGTAATTTTCCATTCAACAGCAGCTCACAGCAAGTGTCAGTGAAGCTTATCCTCAGCTGCTGGGCTCAGTTACTCAAGGTCCATCAGCAAGAGGGTTTCAGGGTGTTTCCCCCACTTCATCCTCTGTTTCTTATAACATGGAGGGTACAGTGTGCTTATGAGAAGCAGGACATTCAGGTTTAAAACCTTGGTGACCATATCAGAAGTTAAACCCTGTCGCCCCATTTCCCAAGTGAACACTGCAGTTTGCTGGCCACCCACTCAGGGGGTGGCAGAAATTTGTCTGCAATGCTTATGACCCTAGCTACCCACTCCAGCCTCATTCTAATGTCAGATAAAAAAAAAACCTGAGAAAAGTGGTTTTGGCATGGAGAAAAACAAACCCAGCATTTTTGCCATGCTGACTGCTTTCTCTAAAAAATATTACCCAAAGCTAATAATAGTTCCCACAAAAAATTCATTGCTAGATACTCAAAAGGAAAACTCCCACAGCAATACATATAGACAGTAAAATAATTGCTGGAAAAGGCTTTTTCGTCTCTCTTTGCAACTGTTTGTGCTCCCAGTGATATGAATGCAAGAATTTTTCTTATGTTTGCAGTCAGCCTTGCTTTACCTGCTGTCATCTACCAAAGTTGGTTCCATACCTTGCTGAGACTGTGACAGCTGAAGGAAAAATAAGTTATACAGTGAGCCTCATGCACATATGCACTGCAGCCTTAGGGCTACACAAAGCAAAATATATATGGTGTCAAAAAAAATTTTTTTTTTCAAAGGTTCATCACTATGAAGTAAAAAAAAAAAAAAAAAAAAAAAAAATATATATATATATATATATATATACACACCAAAATATCAAAAGGCTTCTTCTTGGCTATATTATAGTTAAATTTCAGTATGTTTCCCCTCTGACTTTGCCTAAATAATTGTTTAGAAAATATATAAGATATGCATATACAATATATGTGTATATTTTTGTCAGAAGACACGATTTTCCCCAATATTTTCCTTGTTCAAGGATCAAATAATATTTCTGATTAAACAGAAATGGGCTGCCTTTCAACAGGGACCAAGATTGGCATTGTCAATGCCAATAAAATGTTACAAAAATTGAGAAATTATTACAGAGGTGCAGCTAGAAGGGAATTAACTCTTTGGTTATTTGCTGTCTTTAAAGGAGTGAGTATATGACCTTTCAATGCTGACAACTGGGTATTTTCAGTCATTGCTTTAAAATCACTTATTGGATAGTTGACTGTACTCTTCAGTGGCAACTGATATTCCCAGTATTAGGGTTTGATACCTTTCTTACACTGTGAGAATTTTATGTGTCATGGTTTTAAATACTTTTCAGTGGGCTGCTGATACTGCATTATTTTCAAGGTAAAAGGAGCGTTTACTAAAAAGTTATTCTCATCTGGTTTTAATTCTCAACCTCATTTACCAAGCCTAGATGGAAAGTACAAAAAATTTTTTCACCAGGGCCTTGTAGTGGAAAACTGTCCTGGTGCAACCTAGGCTTTTGGTTTTGTTGAAAGAAACAATTAGACACTGAACTTGGAGTTGCAAGTATGACACAAATAATTTATCTGTTAAAAACTTAGTCCAATGTTCCAGACAGGAAAGCGAAAAGGTGGAGTTAGTGCTGCAATAAAGATTTCCCAAAGTGAGACGAGGACTGAAATGAATGCTAAGACTGGGAAGAGAATTGCAAAAGAGCTACCAGAAAAGCAGACAGTGGGAAGAAAAGCTTGTTGCATCCGATGCTCCGCATGTGATTAAGTACCGTGGCATAGCGAAAGCTGCACGGCTGCCAAGGGCGCGCATTTGTTTCCCCCTGCAGTCACGAGCAAGTGACTTGGCAGGAGGTAAAGGTTTGGTGGATGCTGTGCAGTTTAAAGGATATTCTGACCTTCACCGTCGGACTTCACACTCAGCACGCCCAGCGGAGGCATGGGCGGTAAGGCCAGCTGGAAGCATTTCCCAGGGACGTGCTGCTGCAGGGCACAGGATTTTTAAACAATGTGTCCATACCAAGGCAGAACATCTCTGAGCTGGCACGGCTCCCTGACAGCGCACAGTGAAGACCTGGGGAGCTGCCGGTGGCACCCAGTTTGTCAGAGAACAGCAATAATGGGCACTGGTCTAATTCAGGAAATCTCCAAGGATCCCCCACTTTCCTGGGCAAATATCTTCAGTGCTTAGCCACCTTTATGTGGAAAATTCTGTTCCATTACTTGGCACTGATATTTTCTTTGCTGCCCCCAGTGACTGTGTCACCACTTGCCCTTTGATGGACACCTGGGAGTAGGGTTGGGTTTCCTCCCTCTCTCAGCAAACAATCTCTGCCTCCTCTCCTCTCAGCACCTCCTGGATGCCCCCATACCAACCCTGAGCATCCCTCCTGTGGGGCCTGGCTGACTTTTTCCAGGGGGTTGCCTAATGCTTCCCTCCTTGCCCTGTGGGAACCCCAGGAAGGCTGTTCCCCAGGAAGGGCTCTTGCCCTGGCCTTGAAAAAAATACTCCTCTGATGGCCTGCTCAGAAATTTTTGTCATTTCATTTTCATTTATGGTTTCAATAAGAAAAGTTTAATTATGATGCCATTCATTATTTGTATCTCAATCTAATAAACTTACTACCCTTCCACCTTGACATTTATACATTATTGATGCATGGGTCAGGATCTTTGCAGTGTATTTGACCCAGGTGAAGGTTATTTGCTTGTGAGCAGGAAGAAGACCTAAGTTATTGTATGATATAAGTTACCATAACATATGTATGTGAGGTGCTGTAGCTGAATTTACTTTAAGACTCCACGTTGCCTAATTGCAAACATAAGGAGCACTGCTATGTGTTGTTTCCATGTTGTGTGTACAGTGCTTGCTCAATTTGTGTACACTTCAAACCATGAAAAACTCTGTTTAGGGAGTCACTTGCTACCTCTTCCTAATGGAAAGATTAAAAAAAAAAACAACAAAAAAGGAGAAAAAAACCCACACAAATACCCTTAATAGCAATAAAAGAAGCATAAAAATAAAGATGACAGTTTAATGGAGATTTGTTTGAACAGTATGTTTTCCTTTTAACCAGTTATTGTGGTGCATTACTAAAGGTTTTCAACAGCCTGAAATGGAGCTGCTGGAAACATTATGAGGCTTGCAAGCATCTTACATATTGAGCCACTGGTTAGGCATGTAAAAGGCCTGTCTGAGCTTTCAGAGCAGCAGTAAATGTGCTAAACCTTGGAAACCAAATTATCTTCAATATATCAAGTGTTATGCTTTAGTTGTCAGCCTGAATTTTTCTATGTACAAAATAGCTTTTTCAAACAAAGAAGAGTTTGTTTATTACTACAAGATAATGTTGTCACTTGATAAGACTTAATTTTTCTGGTTGTTATAAATAACTTTTTGTAATCATTTTGGCCTGATTTCTTGGCAAAGTCCTTGGCTTGTACAGCAAAGGAAAGTCTGCAGAGTAATCACACACAGGTCCCAACTATAACAGACTGTCTTCACAAAATTCATCAGAAGACTGGGATTTCCTTTAGAAAGCTTGTAAGAACTTATGGATTTTATAGTAAATGCTTCCAGAAAAATACTACAACACTGAAATGAAAAAGTTATGTCACAGACAAACTCAAAAAAAAAAAAAAAGTGCCTGGAGAAACCTAACAGTAAGGTATTTAAAATACAGACATATATTTTTATCAAGTAGATGTATAACTCTTGTTTTTCCTACTGTTTTTTTCTGCTTCTATTGCTTCTCTTATAAACTACCAAAAGAAATTAAAGGAACTTGATGGCCTTATCGGGGCATTACAACCTTTCTCGCAGATTTCATTGTTTACTCCTCTCTCACAAGCCATGCTGGACTTCCCTTGGAGGCTGTCAGAGCACAGAACCAGCTGTTCAGCTGTGTAACAGTGGCAGCACAAAAATAGCCATTCTGCTCAGCACTTCCAGCCACATCCACCTCCATAACAGGCACTGGGGTCTGTGCATGACACCCCTCTGCAAAATTGCTGCATGATGTGATGGTTGGCACCCACTGCAGTGCCTGAGCCCTGGCTGCCACGGATAAACCCCATTAGTCATTAGTGCCCTGTCTGCAGGACAGCAGGCCTTTTGGTGTCACAGCTCTCCACTGGTTCCTGGTGGAAAAGGGGTCAGTGGAGGAAGCTGGCTCACTTGTTCCTCCTTGCCCAACCTTCTTTAGCTGTCACAACTTTTTTCACTGAAATTCTAGAGCAAGAACGTTCATCTCTCATACAGACCTGCAGGATAGCCTGGCTCATGGGTACACCCCCCTCCTCATCACCCTCTTCTCCAGAGCCATACACACATGGAAATTGTCCCACAACAGCGGCCTCCATGCTTTCCCACAGGGAAACCTGGGTTCCTCCAGAAGCTTTCATTCCCTACATTTGTACCAACAGCAGTAAGAGGCAATACATTAGAAGAAGGAATGTTTCCAGCAGAGAAAGATCACTTTACCAAGGTCTATTTGTGTCTGCTGCTGCATTATGCCTCCTCTTTCTCCTCTTTGCAATTGCCTTTCCTCTGGGTCAGGCCCTACAGAAACCAGTGCACCGTCTTTGCTTTGTTGGGCACCCAACAAAGGGAACATCTGCACCTCCAGAAAGCCTAAGGGAAACTTTTATTTATACCTACTCAGCAGTGGTGCAGCCTCACCTTGAGTACTGTGAGCAGTTTTGGGCACGACAATATAAAACAGGTATTAAGCTATTTCACTTGATCTTGAAACACCAGTGACTTTACCAACTAATGAAACCATTTTGGCTACAATCGGTGACAAGCTAACAGCTTAGGTGTGGATCCCCTCACCAGGGGCGCATGAACTGAGGCCAAAGAAATTTGGAGGGGGTTTTAGTAGCTGACCTTTGAGGGCTCCTGAAAAGTGATCACAAACAACTTTTTTTTTCTTATCCTTTGGCAACAATAGTACAAATTCATGTGGTTTGGCTGATGGTCAGCTTAAAGGACAGCTTCAACCTGTCAGATAAATGGTGCTGAGAACAGGTATTTCTGCAGTGGATTTTAGATCAAATAGATTAGAAAGACCTCTGAAGTGTGTGTTCTAAATTTAATACTGTGAAATCTAAGCCACAGTAAATAATCTGCAGTGAAACTGTGAGAGCTGATAAGGACAGAAAAGGAGCATAATTTCCTGATAATCTGAAAAATGCACATATGTGCACAAGATGGGCAAACCTGATACTTATTAAATATTATGACAGACTTGAAGGATCCAAATGGAGTATTAGACCTCCAATGCACTGGACTTTCCACAAATATACAAAAGAAGAATTCTACATCTTAAGGAATTCAAGTGTTCATAAGGGCTGAAGGAACTGCAATGGCGGCATGGAAAAATGATACTGATGGTACTTAAAGTAATATTTTTAGTGTTGATCTCATCTGAAATGCACTGTGTAGGATTCTCATAACATTTTCCCAGATTATATATGTGTCTATACCAATCTATTCATTTATACGTAAATGGAAGGTTGTATCTGTATTTGATACAGAGAGCCAAGACTGTCAGCTACTCTGCATGGTTTTGCCACAGGGCTGTAAGTTCTGCTCTTTCTGCTTTCTTTTTCCCATTTATTTCTTGGTCTTACCCTGGACATACTCCTTTTACCATTGCTTCTCTAACTATTTGATGAGAAAGGTATCGTATGAAAAAATGGCAACATCTCCTTCTCACACATTTTAAAATAATGTAACACTGGCATTTTTAGGTATGGTTACTTGGGAGGGCAAAGTCTGAGGCTCCCTTACAGTGTTGGGGCCCAGAGGGGAAAAGAGATGCTACTTCTTGCATCTCTTGTGGGCTGAGACATGACATAGGTACCAAATGGTTTAGAGAGAAATGTTTTCTGTGACCAGAAATATAAATTGAAGTATTTTTGAAACTTTAAATTAAAAGAGCAGAGCAGTTGTAGACCACAGCCATCACCCAGAGGAACACTGACAGCTCGACAGGGGAATGTAGGATCTTTTGTGCTGGACAACTAAATTCTACCCAGGTCTTTACAGGTTGTGCCTGGACCTTAGATATTTGAATCTACATTTGTTCCAGGATCCGCTTATATAACTGCCTAATGACCTGTAAAATTTCAGTTTAAAATGCCTTTGGAGAGTCATAGTAAGCATTTTAAAATGTAACTGAAGATACATTTCCAGTCTGCTTTTATTCTTACAGCCCATAAAGTAGAAAACATTTCATGTAAAAAAAAAAACCACTAAACCAAATGCCCCCTTCTCATTTTAATTTCACTCATATAATCTATAAACAGTTTTATATCAGAACACTGTAAAATCCATGCTTTTCTGCTCCTTGGCTACATTGAATTTCCAGAGTGGTATGAATTTCTAAGTCTAAGTTTCTGGAGAGAAGGGGTTATAAGAAAATGTTGATGGTCTCTTCACTATTGTGCTCTGACCAACACTGCAGTAACAGAGAACACCAATAAAGTACTGCAATGCTGTATAATTGTCTTATTAATTGGAACATTATTTACAGAGAGGGCTGCCTTCACAGCATGTACCTACTTTCTGAAATGCTCACAGCACTCAGGACACAGCAGGCAGCCAGCATAAAAGTTCAGTTAAAGTAACAGTAAAATAGCCATCCATATAAGTGCAAGTTAATGAATTGAGCCCTCCTGGCAGGACGACTTGAATGTGAGCAAGCATTTTCAAATTTAAAGAGAGGTGACCTTAAAAGCCTGCCAAACCTCAAAGGTAATGAATCATTTATGATGATGATGGTGGGGCCCTTTAATTTTTAGACGAAGAACAACCCAGCTCAGCCGTTCTTTTAAAATATGTTGTATGTATATTTTGACAAAGATTGTCTTTGTAAACCAGAAGGTAAGAAGGCAAACAACCCTTTTGAGTGTGTAGGGATCTACCTTACATTTAAATTAGCTTTTTAAATAGCATTGCACATACTAAACCCGTGAAAGGCAGTTGTTTATGAAGTCCTTTGACTAAAGTTCTCCACAAACAAGGAAAAGGAACTGCCACACTCTCTCTAAGCTCCTAAAAAAAGACATTAGTGCCAGCTATTCAGCAAAGCATTTCATATTTTCAATGTCCCCATAAAATCCTTTCAACTGGCAGAAGGGAAATTACGATGTCTGGCCTTTTGCCTTTGCAGTGTCCAACTGTCTTCTCAGCAAATTCAATGGAAAAAAACCCAAACCAATACAAAGCATCCAGGACCAAGGCTTACTGCTTTGAAGGACAGTTTTTCCCAAAATTAATGTTTCATTATCATATATAAAGTAAAGCACAGCTACTATGTCACTATTTATATTTACAACTTCACTGCTAAATTCGTAAATTACTATGTGGCTTACTCAGCACAGATACACAACATGGGATTTTAAGAAGTTTTAGGGCAGCCAATACTGTCACCAAATATCTTGCAAAATCCTTTTTATAATTTACTTACTAAAATATCTGATGATTACAGACTTTTGGACAGATTACCCATATAGCCTAGGGCTTTCCAACCTATCTGAATGCCAAGCAGGAAGATGATTTCTGCTGTTAACACTGAGTTGCCATAAATCAGGCTTTCATTGCGGGCTCTTTTGATGCGTCACTCATGATGCTACAACTTGCACTCATTTCTCAGAAGCTGAAGCCAGTTTCTTCCTTGGCAGTTCTATGGTATAATAGCAACCTGGGTCCCAGTTCATCTACAATGAATGTTAAAGCATTTTATGTTAGCCATTCAGTGGAAAACAGAGCACTCCAGCACCTAATTTCCTCTGTGGAGCTAATAATTTCTTTTTTACTCTGAAAACACTGAAAATCAACATTGTATATTTTTAAAATGTTTTCTCTGGTGCTTTGAACAAAATCAACTAGTTTGTGGTTTACAAAAAGCACCTGTGAATGTAATACATCCCACCCATGTCTAGGTGCCTGAGACAGACACTTCTGCTTTCACTACTGGCAATCTGACTTCCACTGCTCTGCAGATCATGCTTGCTCATGGCAGAGTCTGCTGCCATCCAAACTCCTGTCAGTCTGAAGGAAAGCAGTGCTCCTGATTCAGACAGCACCAAGATGATTGTAGGTTGTAGGCACTAGCAGTTCTTGGGTCCTCTGTGTTCATTTGAGGAAAGTTACAGTGCTCCAGAAAAGCAGACAGCTGGAGAGCAAGGAAATGCAGATTCCTGACTTATCTTTATTTCAAATCCTAATTTTAATTTTTTTTTTCCCTACAGAGTATCTTTATTAACTTCAGCATTCTGGATCACATTGGGTTAAGACAGGTAATAGGTAAATTCAAACACTGGTGGCATTTCCTTGGCTGTCTGCCAAGTGTAAAACTATTACATATTACTGCTAGATTTGTATAAATAATCACCAGCCTTCCTCTGAAAAACAATTGCACTCCAGCAATGTTTGGGATAGCATTTCTAGGATTCTATGATTTTGCATTAACTAAAGTTGTGAAGAGTATCATCTTCAATAGAATCTGCCTTCTGAAAGTTATACACCACCATTATGTTTTTCTAAACAAATATGCCTCAAGAAAGTTTTTCCATGTCTCTATTTGGCAAAAGAAGCTATAAAAGACTTTAGAAAAATCAATTTAACCTACTTCAATGAGGTAAGCACAGATTTTAAGCTGGCATATAAATTAAACTAGTGTTCCCATAACATAGATCACAAATACCAATATATATTTGATTCATGGTTGAATCAAGTCAGTAGAAGCTTAGGTTTCAAATGCAAACAACTATGTTGAAAGAAATGGTTTTTTATGCCCCAATGCTGCTGTCCAGTCCCAAGCAGCAGAGATGACCCAGACCCAGGCCAGCCCATAGCAGGCTGGATCCATATCAGAGCTGCCTGTTGCGCTGCATTCTGGCAATGAGCCTCTTGCAGCCACCCTCTCCTGTTTCTTTCCTTAATCCTTGTCAATGACAAAGACATTTGCTGGCTTCTGCAAAGATAGTCTTACTTCTTGTTCCTGTCATAAAGTCATGGAACAAAGTTTGAGTTACAAGTATGAAATATGAGTTGCTGAAAACTGTGAATTCATAGTCTTTTATGATTTCTGGAAGGTTCATCAGATCGAGTTTTGCTTCTGAGTCCAAATGTATCAAAAGCTGTTTATTTTACCAAATGCCAAAATACACAGATGGCATCCATTTAACTGAGTAACTGAGGTTTTTCCTATTGGTTATGGACATTTCATAATATCAATCTGACATCTTCTTCAAGCAGCATTAATCTATATTTTAGCTCTTTCTTAAGGTAAATAGGTGTTTGGCCAAGTCCTTCTGCCCTTACTTTTATGAATTAACTTCACTCTAACTGCTAACATATAAAGAGAATAATATGGGGTCTATGATGTTTCATTTATTATTTCAGATTAAGAACTCTTGAAAAGCCTAATAAATTAATTTTATCATTTTGGTAATTCCAAATGCAGTACCCCAGCCATATGCATGCCACACTGTACTTTTGAGAGAAAAAAAGAAAAAGAAAGCAACCTGCAATCTCCTCAAATATAAAAGGTAATGGAAGAAATGAGGACAACACCTCTATAAATGTGCACTTTGGCCTGGTGCAGGATATGAATCTAAACCAACCTGAAATTATTCTTCAGAAAGGCTGAAGCCAGCCATCTTTTCCCTCAGATGGTCTGGAAGTATACCTGTGGAAGATGGCTGAATTTCACAGTGATCCCTGGAGCTTGGGCTATATTTAGAATAATAGGATTATGTTATTACAACTCTAGCTGTGATAGGACTGAAGAAGGTTACTTAGACCCTGTGGCTACACTGCTAAATAGAAGAGAGCCAGGAGTTAATCCTCAGTGCTGAGGCTGAGTGGGTAAGCACAGACTGATCCATGCTGCACAGCTCTTGTCCCTGTGATTTATCTCATCCCGTGTGGTGCCTACGTGGTCCAATGGAAAATGCTTCTTTCTATGTGATTTTGACCAGTTCAAGATGTCTGAAGTAATTTATAACCCATGTTGCATCGTGCCGGGGTGGTGGCTTTGTAACAAGAAGCTGCATGTGTGTATGGCATGTGTGGGGCTGTCAAACCTGCTGGGATAGCATTGGAAGGTTGTGTAGGGTGGAAGAAGTCACACTTTGTGCAGTCTCCCCATGCTGCCCTGGAGTGTGTTAGCTTGCACAGGTGAGCCCAGGCCCTGGTGAGAGCCAGGAGCTCAGCAGCCAAGTCCATCTCCCACTGACTTCAGCTGGGAGTACAGTGCAGCTTACAGAGGTCTACAACCCTCCATAGCTCAGCCCCAGATTTAGTGTCTGTTTTGGTGTCCAGAAAGCTGAAGAAGTGGCCAAACATTGGCCTTCCAGGTGCTGTTCTGGTTAGAGGTTGACACTTGTAGGACAAGATTCTGAAGAAACAGGTTTGACTGAGGAGACTCTTGTATGCTGTCTGGGACAAAAAAAAAGACACTGCTCCTTTCTTGAGGCAGGCAAAACACCAAGACTGGGGAGAAACCTTTTATACCAGCACTGGGCAGAGCTACCTGGGATTTCAGAATCCTGCAGGGATATTATGATTCCCTTCTGCCAAAGGCAGTCACTTGTGTTAGGAGAAGGAAGTAAACTACTTGTGCAGGACATTCTGCAGCCATTTCCAGACCAGTAAAGGCAATTCCCAGGGAGCAAAGGGGTTTTGGTAGCATTCCCAGATATTTCCAATGAGCACAGCACATTGCCAGCAAGTTCCTCAGCAAATCTAGCCAAAGCTTTATTATTGATCTTGAATGTCACCTTTTCCCAGCAAGACACTGGAAATAGCAGAAGGCTTTCCATTCACTTGGCAGTGCAGCCTACAGACACGGCAGGGAAGTACCATGGGACTCATCACATGGCAGAGACAGATGGGCTCTTCCTGCTTTTTACCTCCCTTCTCTTTGCCTTTGCTGACTTGAACACCCTCCTCTCTTGCCGTGGCAGACTAAGCCTCAGGGATATTGCAGGGCTGCAGTTGGTAGCATTGATGCCATGGCCATGCCAGCTCCTCTAGGCTAAAGTTTTGCAGAGAAACCAGTCTAGCTGAATCTTATAATGATTAAATCATAGAATCATAGAATATTCTGAGTTGGACAGGACCTAGTAGGATCTTCTCACACAAAGTCCCACATTTTAGATGTGAGATGTGCAACAAGCATTTTAGATAACCACACTGGGGTTTTAGCATCTCCATGCACAAGAGTACAGGGTACTCTTGAGCAAGAGTACAGGAGATGTTGACTTGGGCTGGTCCCTCAGTGTGTTCCAGTGCAGAGCTGGATGCCAAAGGCTCCTCCTTGGTGCTGAAGGAGGTGGAGGCTGTGCTACAGTTCTCTGAGGGATTGCTGTAGGTGGCAGGTAGGGCTGCCTGTCTCAGTGGCATGAGTGTGAGCCACTGCTATGGAGATAATGCTCTCATACTTATGATAATCTTTGGGAGAACGACATGAGAAAGACCTTCTACTCTGTCTCCTAGTGAAATTGTGAGGTACTCAAGTTTGATTC
This sequence comes from Vidua macroura, assembly GCF_024509145.1. Classification (NCBI taxonomy): domain Eukaryota; kingdom Metazoa; phylum Chordata; class Aves; order Passeriformes; family Viduidae; genus Vidua; species Vidua macroura. The sequence continues at coordinate 40,513,570 of NC_071572.1, read as the reverse complement.
CAAAATATCTTGGACCTGTCATACTATCATGACCATAACTATGCTACAGCTATGGACCAAGACTGAAGTGAACACCATGACCTTCCTTCCTTGTTGTGATGCACTAAATAGTTATTTAGTTGTTTTGCACTGGGTGATTGGGAATTTGCACCAAGTAGTTTTCTATTGCACTATGTCACATTGGTCTATTCCATACACCTTTCCCCTCCTCCCCCCAAGCCTCAGGTGTGATGAGCTCTCCCTGACCTGCTCCCCCCTCCCCTTCTCCTCACCTGTGTCCCATTGGATGTGTCCCATCGGATCTGCTCCATTTTTCCCTGGGCTCAAAACCCCCCAAAGGTCGCTTTTCTTTTCTTTCTTTCTTTCTTTCTTTCTTTCTTTCTTTCTTTCTTTCTTTCTTTCTTTCTTTCTTTCTTTCTTTCTTTCTTTCTTTCTTTCTTTCTTTCTTTCTTTCTTTCTTTCTTTCTTTCTTTCTTTCTTTCTTTCTTTCTTTCTTTCTTTCTTTCTTTCTTTCTTTCTTTCTTTCTTTCTTTCTTTCTTTCTTTCTTTCTTTCTTTCTTTCTTTCTTTCTTTCTTTCTTTCTTTCTTTCTTTCTTTCTTTCTTTCTTTCTTTCTTTCTTTCTTTCTTTCTTTCTTTCTTTCTTTCTTTCTTTCTTTCTTTCTTTCTTCCTTCCTTCCTTCCTTCCTTCCTTCCTTCCTTCCTTCCTTCCTTCCTTCCTTCCTTCCTTCCTTCCTTTCTTCCTTTCTTCCTTTCTTCCTTTCTTCCTTTCTTCCTTTCTTTCTTCCTTTCCTTTCTTCCTTCCTTCCTTTCTTTCTTCCTTTCTTCCTTCCTTCCTTCCTTCCTTCCTTCCTTCCTTCCTTCCTTCCTTCCTTCCTTCCTTCCTTCCTTCCTTCCTTCCTTCCTTCCTTCCTTCCTTCCTTCCTTCCTTCCTTCCTTCCTTCCTTCCTTCCTTCCTTCCTTCCTTCCTTCCTTCCTTCCTTCATTCCTTCCTTCCTTCCTTCCTTCCTTTTTCGTTCTTTCGTTCTTTCTTTTTCATTCTTTCTTTATTTCCTTCGTTCTTTTTTTCTCATCCTTTCTTTCTTTATTTATTTTGTTCTTTCTTTCTCGTTCTTTCGTTCGTTCTTTCTTTCCTTCATTATTTTTTCTCATTCTTTCGTTCTTCCTTTCTTCCCTTTGTTCTTTTTTTCTCGTTCTTTCGTTCTTTCATTCTTTCTTTCCTCCGTTCCTTTTTTCTCCTTCTTTCGTTCTTTCTTTCTTTTGTTCTTTCTTTCTTTCCTTCGTTCTTTTTTTCTCGTTCTTTCGTTCTTTCTTTCTTTCCTTCGTTCTTTTATTCTCGTTCTTTCGTTCTTTCTTTCTTTCTTTCCTAAGTTCTTTTTTTCTCGTTCTTTTGTTCTTTCTTTCTTTCCTTCGTTCTTTTTTTCTCGTTCTTTCGTTCTTTTTTCCTTTGTTCTTTTTTTCTCGTTCTCTCTTTCTTTATTTCCTTCGATCTTTTTTTCTCGTTCTTTCTTTCTTTCTTTCCTTCGTTCTTTTTTTCTCGTTCTTTCGTTCTTTCTTTCCTTTGTGCTTTTTTTCTCGTTCTTTCGTTCTTTCTTTCTTTCCTTCGTTCTTTTTTTCTCCTTCTTTCGTTTTTTTTTTCCTTTGTGCTTATTTTCTCGTTCTTCTCGTTCTTTCTTTCCTTCGTTCTTTTTTTCTCGTTCTTTCGTTTTTTTTTTCTTTTGTGCTTTTTTTCTCGTTCTTTCTTTCCTTCGTTCTTTTTTTCCTTCGTTCTTTCGTTCTTTCTTTCTTTCCTTCGTTCTTTTTTTCTCGTTCTTTCGTTCTTTCTTTCCTTCGTTCTTTTTTTCTCGTTCTTTCGTTCTTTCTTTATTTCCTTCGTTCTTTTTTTCTCGTTCTTTCGTTCTTTCTTTCTTTCCTTCGTTCTTTTTTTCTCGTTCTTTCGTTCTTTCTTTCCTTTGTGCTTTTTTTCTCGTTCTTTCGTTCTTTCTTTCTTTCCTTCGTTCTTTTTTTCTCCTTCTTTCGTTTTTTTTTTCCTTTGTGCTTTTTTTCTCGTTCTTCTCGTTCTTTCTTTCCTTCATTCTTTTTTTCTCGTTCTTTCGTTTTTTTTTCTTTTGTGCTTTTTTTCTCGTTCTTTCTTTCCTTCGTTCTTTTTTTCTCGTTCTTTCGTTCTTTCTTTCTTTCCTTCGTTCTTTTTTTCTCGTTCTTTCGTTCTTTCTTTCCTTCGTTCTTTTTTTCTCGTTCTTTCGTTCTTTCTTTATTTCCTTCGTTCTTTTTTTCTCGTTCTTTCGTTCTTTCTTTCTTTCCTTCGTTCTTTTTTTCTCGTTCTTTCGTTCGTTCTTTCTTTCCTTCGTTCTTTTTTTCTCGTTCTTTCGTTCTTTCTTTCTTTCCTTCGTTCTTTTTTTCTCGTTCTTTCGTTCTTTTTTTCCTTTGTGCTTTTTTTCTCGTTCGTTCGTTCTTTCTTTCCTTCGTTCTTTTTTTCTCGTTCTTTCTTTCCTTCGTTCTTTTTTTCTCGTTCTTTCGTTCGTTCTTTCTTTCCTTCGTTCTTTTTTTCTCGTTCTTTCGTTCTTTCTTTCTTTCCTTCGTTCTTTTTTTCTCGTTCTTTCGTTCTTTTTTTCCTTTGTGCTTTTTTTCTCGTTCGTTCGTTCTTTCTTTCCTTCGTTCTTTTTTTCTCGTTCTTTCGTTCTTTCTTGATTTCCTTCGTTCTTTTTTTCTCGTTCTTTCGTTCTTCCTTTCCTTCCTTCGTTCTTTTTTTCTCGTTCTTTCGTTCTTTCTTTCTTTCTTTCCTTCGTTCTTTTTTTCTCGTTCTTTCGTTCTTTCTTTCCTTCCTTCGTTCTTTTTTTCTCGTTCTTTCGTTCTTTCTTTCCTTCCTTCGTTCTTTTTTTCTCGTTCTTTCGTTCTTTTTTTCCTTTGTGCTTTTTTTCTCGTTCTTTCTTTCCTTTGTTCTTTTTTTCTCGGTCTTTCGTTCTTTCTTTCTTTCCTTCGTTCTTTTTTCCTCGTTCTTTCGTTCTTTCTTTCTTTCCTTCGTTCTTTTTTTCTCGTTCTTTCGTTCTTTCTTTCTTTCTTTCCTTCGTTCATTTTTTCTCGTTCTTTCTTTCCTTCGTTCTTTTTTTCTCGTTCTTTCGTTCTTTTTTCCTTTGTGATTTTTCTCTCGTTCTTTCTTTCCTTCGTTCTTTTTTTCTCGTTCTTTCTTTCCTTCGTTCTTTTTTTCTCGTTCTTTCGTTCTTTTTTCCTTTGTGCTTTTTTTCTCGTTCTTTCTTTCCTTCGTTCTTTTTTTCTCGTTCTTTCATTCTTTCTTTCTTTCCTTCGTTCTTTTTTTCTCGTTCTTTCGTTCTTTTTTTCCTTTGTGCTTTTTTTCTCGTTCTTTCTTTCTTTCTTTCCTTCGTTCTTTTTTTCTCGTTCTTTCGTTCTTTTTTTCATTTGTGCTTTTTTTCTCGTTCTTTCGTTCGTTCTTTCTTTCCTTCGTTCTTTTTTTCTCGTTCTTTCGTTCTTTTTTTCCTTCATTCTTTTTTTCTCGTTCTTTCTTTCCTTCGTTCTTTTTTTCTCGTTCTTTCGTTCTTTTTTTCCTTCGTTCTTTTTTTCTCGTTCTTTCTTTCCTTCGTTCTTTTTTTCTCGTTCTTTCTTTCCTTCGTTCTTTTTTTCTCGTTCTTTCGTTCTTTCTTTCCTGCGTTCTTTTTTTCTCGTTATTTCGTTCTTTCTTTCCTTCCTTCGTTCTTTTTTTCTCGTTCTCTCGTTCTTTTTTCCTTTGTGCTTTTTCTCTCGTTCTTTCTTTCCTTCGTTCTTTTTTTCTCATTCTTTCGTTCTTTCTTTCTTTCCTTCGTTCTTTTTTTCTCGTTCTTTCGTTCTTTCTTTCTTTCCTTCGTTCTTTTTTTCTCGTTCTGTCGTTCTTTCTTTCTTTCCTTCGTTCTTTTTTTCTCGTTCTTTCGTTCTTTCCTTCGTTCTTTTTTTCTCATTCTTTCGTTCTTTCTTTCTTTCCTTCGTTCTTTTTTTCTCGTTCTTTCGTTCTTTCCTTCGTTCTTTTTTTCTCGTTCTTTCTTTCTTTCTTTCCTTCGTTCTTTTTTTCTCGTTCTTTCGTTCTTTCTTTATTTCCTTCGTTCTTTTTTTCTCGTTCTTTCGTTCTTTCTTTCTTTCCTCCGTTCTTTTTTTCTCGTTCTTTCGTTCTTTTTTTCCTTTGTGCTTTTTTTCTCGTTCTTTCATTCTTTCTTTCTTTCCTTCGTTCTTTTTTTCTCGTTCTTTCCTTCTTTCTTTCTTTCCTTCGTTCTTTTTTTCTCGTTCTTTCTTTCTTTCTTTCCTTCGTTCTTTTTTTCTCGTTCTTTCTTTCTTTCCTTCGTTCTTTTTTTCTCGTTCTTTCGTTCTTTCTTTCTTTCCTTCGTTCTTTTTTTCTCGTTCTGTCGTTCTTTCTTTCCTTCCTTTTTTTTCTCATTCTTTCGTTCTTTCCTTCGTTCTTTTTTTCTCGTTCTTTCGTTCTTTCCTTCGTTCTTTTTTTCTCATTCTTTCGTTCTTTCTTTCTTTCCTTCGTTCTTTTTTTCTCGTTCTTTCGTTCTTTCCTTCGTTCTTTTTTTCTCGTTCTTTCATTCTTTCTTTCTTTCCTTCGTTCTTTTTTTCTCGTTCTTTCGTTCTTTCTTTCTTTCCTTCGTTCTTTTTTTCTCGTTCTTTCCTTCTTTCTTTCTTTCCTTCGTTCTTTTTTTCTCGTTCTTTCTTTCTTTCTTTCCTTCGTTCTTTTTTTCTCGTTCTTTCTTTCTTTCCTTCGTTCTTTTTTTCTCGTTCTTTCTTTCTTTCTTTCCTTCGTTCTTTTTTTCTCGTTCTTTCGTTCTTTCTTTCCTTCGTTCTTTTTTTCTCGTTCTTTCGTTCTTTTTTTCCTTCGTTCTTTTTTTCTCGTTCTTTCTTTCTTTCCTTTGTGCTTTTTTTCTCGTTCTTTCTTTCCTTCGTTCTTTTTTTCTCGTTCTTTCGTTCTTTCTTTCCTTCGTTCTTTTTTTCTCGTTCTTTCGTTCTTTTTTTCCTTCGTTCTTTTTTTCTCGTTCTTTCTTTCCTTCGTTCTTTTTTTCTCGTTCTTTCTTTCCTTCGTTCTTTTTTTTCTCGTTCTTTCGTTCTTTCTTTCTTTCCTTCGTTCTTTTTTTCTCGTTCTTTCGTTCTTTCTTTCTTTCCTTCATTCTTTTTTTCTCGTTCTTTCGTTCTTTTTTTCCTTTGTGCTTTTTTTCTCGTTCTTTCTTTCTTTCTTTCCTTCGTTCTTTTTTTCTCGTTCTTTCGTTCTTTCTTTCCTTCGTTCTTTTTTTCTCGTTCTTTCGTTCTTTCTTTCCTTCGTTCTTTTTTTCTCGTTCTTTCGTTCTTTCTTTCTTTCCTTCGTTCTTTTTTTCTCGTTCTTTCGTTCTTTCTTTCCTTCGTTCTTTTTTTCTCGATCTTTCTTTCCTTCGTTCTTTTTTTCTCGTTCTTTCGTTCTTTCTTTCTTTCCTTCGTTCTTTTTTTCTCGTTCTTTCGTTCTTTTTTTCCTTCGTTCTTTTTTTCTCGTTCTTTCGTTCTTTTTTCCTTTGTGCTTTTTTTCTCGTTCTTTCTTTCCTTCGTTCTTTTTTTCTCGTTCTTTCGTTCTTTTTTTCCTTCGTTCTTTTTTTCTCGTTCTTTCTTTCCTTCGTTCTTTTTTTCTCGTTCTTTCGTTCTTTCTTTCCTTCGTTCTTTTTTTCTCGTTCTTTCGTTCTTTCTTTCTTTCTTTCCTCCGTTCTTTTTTTCTCGTTCTTTCGTTCTTTTTTTCCTTTGTGCTTTTTTTCTCGTTCTTTCTTTCCTTCGTTCTTTTTTTCTCGTTCTTTCGTTCTTTCGTTCTTTCTTTCCTTCGTTCTTTTTTTCTCGTTCTTTCGTTCTTTCTTTCCTTTGTGCTTTTTTTCTCGTTCTTTCTTTCCTTTGTTCTTTTTTCTCGTTCTTTCGTTCTTTCTTTCCTTCGTTCTTTTTTTCTCGTTCTTTCGTTCTTTTTTTCCTTCGTTCTTTTTTTCTCGTTCTTTCTTTCCTTCGTTCTTTTTTTCTCATTCTTTCGTTCTTTCTTTCTTTCCTTCGTTCTTTTTTTCTCGTTCTTTCGTTCTTTCTTTCTTTCCTTCGTTCTTTTTTTCTCGTTCTGTCGTTCTTTCTTTCCTTCCTTTTTTTTCTCATTCTTTCGTTCTTTCCTTCGTTCTTTTTTTCTCGTTCTTTCGTTCTTTCCTTCGTTCTTTTTTTCTCATTCTTTCGTTCTTTCTTTCTTTCCTTCGTTCTTTTTTTCTCGTTCTTTCGTTCTTTCCTTCGTTCTTTTTTTCTCGTTCTTTCATTCTTTCTTTCTTTCCTTCGTTCTTTTTTTCTCGTTCTTTCATTCTTTCTTTCTTTCCTTCGTTCTTTTTTTCTCGTTCTTTCCTTCTTTCTTTCTTTCCTTCGTTCTTTTTTTCTCGTTCTTTCTTTCTTTCTTTCCTTCGTTCTTTTTTTCTCGTTCTTTCTTTCTTTCCTTCGTTCTTTTTTTCTCGTTCTTTCTTTCTTTCTTTCCTTCGTTCTTTTTTTCTCGTTCTTTCGTTCTTTCTTTCCTTCGTTCTTTTTTTCTCGTTCTTTCGTTCTTTTTTTCCTTCGTTCTTTTTTTCTCGTTCTTTCTTTCTTTCCTTTGTGCTTTTTTTCTCGTTCTTTCTTTCCTTCGTTCTTTTTTTCTCGTTCTTTCGTTCTTTCTTTCCTTCGTTCTTTTTTTCTCGTTCTTTCGTTCTTTTTTTCCTTCGTTCTTTTTTTCTCGTTCTTTCTTTCCTTCGTTCTTTTTTTCTCGTTCTTTCTTTCCTTCGTTCTTTTTTTTCTCGTTCTTTCGTTCTTTCTTTCTTTCCTTCGTTCTTTTTTTCTCGTTCTTTCGTTCTTTCTTTCTTTCCTTCATTCTTTTTTTCTCGTTCTTTCGTTCTTTTTTTCCTTTGTGCTTTTTTTCTCGTTCTTTCTTTCTTTCTTTCCTTCGTTCTTTTTTTCTCGTTCTTTCGTTCTTTCTTTCCTTCGTTCTTTTTTTCTCGTTCTTTCGTTCTTTCTTTCCTTCGTTCTTTTTTTCTCGTTCTTTCGTTCTTTCTTTCTTTCCTTCGTTCTTTTTTTCTCGTTCTTTCGTTCTTTCTTTCCTTCGTTCTTTTTTTCTCGATCTTTCTTTCCTTCGTTCTTTTTTTCTCGTTCTTTCGTTCTTTCTTTCTTTCCTTCGTTCTTTTTTTCTCGTTCTTTCGTTCTTTTTTTCCTTCGTTCTTTTTTTCTCGTTCTTTCGTTCTTTTTTCCTTTGTGCTTTTTTTCTCGTTCTTTCTTTCCTTCGTTCTTTTTTTCTCGTTCTTTCGTTCTTTTTTTCCTTCGTTCTTTTTTTCTCGTTCTTTCTTTCCTTCGTTCTTTTTTTCTCGTTCTTTCGTTCTTTCTTTCCTTCGTTCTTTTTTTCTCGTTCTTTCGTTCTATTTTTCCTTTGTGCTTTTTTTCTCGTTCTTTCTTTCCTTCGTTCTTTTTTTCTCGTTCTTTCGTTCTTTCTTTCTTTCCTTCGTTCTTTTTTTCTCGATCTTTCTTTCCTTCGTTCTTTTTTTCTCGTTCTTTCGTTCTTTCTTTCTTTCTTTCCTCCGTTCTTTTTTTCTCGTTCTTTCGTTCTTTTTTTCCTTTGTGCTTTTTTTCTCGTTCTTTCTTTCCTTCGTTCTTTTTTTCTCGTTCTTTCGTTCTTTCGTTCTTTCTTTCCTTCGTTCTTTTTTTCTCGTTCTTTCGTTCTTTCTTTCCTTTGTGCTTTTTTTCTCGTTCTTTCTTTCCTTTGTTCTTTTTTCTCGTTCTTTCGTTCTTTCTTTCCTTCGTTCTTTTTTTCTCGTTCTTTCGTTCTTTTTTTCCTTTGTGCTTTTTTTCTCGTTCTTTCTTTCCTTCGTTCTTTTTTTCTCGTTCTTTCTTTCTTTCTTTCCTTCGTTCTTTTTTTCTCGTTCTTTCTTTCCTTCGTTCTTTTTTTCTCGTTCTTTCGTTCTTTCTTTCTTTCCTTCGTTCTTTTTTTCTCGTTCTTTCGTTCCTTTTTCCTTTTTGCTTTTTTTCTCGTTCTTTCTTTCCTTCGTTCTTTTTTTCTCGTTCTTTCGTTCTTTCTTTCCTTCGTTCTTTTTTTCTCGTTCTTTCGTTCTTTTTTTCCGTTTTGCTTTTTTCTCGTTCTTTCTTTCCTTCGTTCTTTTTTTCTCGTTCTTTCGTTCTTTCTTTCCTTCGTTCTTTTTTTCTCGTTCTTTCGTTCTTTTTTTCCTTTGTGCTTTTTCTCTCGTTCTTTCTTTCCTTCGTTCTTTTTTTCTCGTTCTTTCGTTCTTTCTTTTCTTCCTTCGTTCTTTTTTTCTCGTTCTTTCGTTCTTTCGTTCTTTCTTTCCTTCGTTCTTTTTTTCTCGTTCTTTCGTTCTTTCTTTCCTTCGTTCTTTTTTTCTCGTTCTTTCGTTCTTTCTTTCCTTCGTTCTTTTTTTCTCGTTCTTTCGTTCTTTTTTTCCTTTGTGCTTTTTTTCTCGTTCTTTCTTTCCTTCGTTCTTTTTTTCTCGTTCTTTCGTTCTTTCTTTCCTTCCTCCGTTCTTTTTTTCTCGTTCTTTCGTTCTTTCTTTCCTTCCTTCGTTCTTTTTTTCTCGTTCTTTCGTTCTTTTTTCCTTTGTGCTTTTTCTCTCGTTCTTTCTTTCCTTCGTTCTTTTTTTCTCGTTCTTTCGTTCTTTCATTCCTTCCTTCGTTCTTTTTTTCTCGTTTTTTCGTTCTTTTTTCCTTTGTGCTTTTTCTCTTTTTCTTTATTTCCTTCGTTCTTTTTTTCTCGTTCTTTCGTTCTTTCTTTCTCTCCGTTGTTCTCTTTTTTTCATTCCCTCGTTCTTTCTTTCTCTCCGTCGTTCTTTCTTACTCCTTCCTTCGTTCTTTCTTTCTCTCCGTCGTTCTATTTTTTTCGTTCCCTCGTTCTTTCTTTCTCTCCGTCGTTCTTTCTTACTCGTTCCTTCGTTCTTTCTTACTCGTTCCTTCGTTCTTTCTTTCTCTCCGTCGCTCTATTTTTGTCGTTCCCTCGTTCTTTCTTTCTCTCTGTCGTTCTTTCTTACTCGTTCCTTCGTTCTTTCTTTCTCTCCGTCGTTCTTTTTTTTTCGTTCCCTCGTTCTTTCTTTCTCTCCGTCGTTCTATTTTTTTCGTTCCCTCGTTCTTTCTTTCTCTCCGTCGTTCTATTTTTTTCGTTCCCTCGTTCTTTCTTTCTCTCCGTCGTTCTTTCTTACTCGTTCCCTCGTTCTTTCTTTCTCTCCGTCGTTCTTTCTTACTCGTTCCTTCGTTCTTTCTTTCTCTCCGTCGTTCTTTTTTTTTCATTCCCTCGTTCTTTCTTTCTCTCCGTCGTTCTATTTTTTTCGTTCCCTCGTTCTTTCTTTCTCTCCGTCGTTCTATTTTTTTCGTTCCCTCGTTCTTTCTTTCTCTCCGTCGTTCTTTCTTACTCGTTCCCTCGTTCTTTCTTTCTCTCCGTCGTTCTTTCTTACTCGTTCCTTCGTTCTTTCTTTCTCTCCGTCGTTCTATTTTTTTCGTTCCCTCGTTCTTTCTTTCTCTCCGTCGCTCTATTTTTGTCGTTCCCTCGTTCTTTCTTTCTCTCTGTCGTTCTTTCTTACTCGTTCCTTCGTTCTTTCTTTCTCTCCGTCGTTCTTTCTTACTCGTTCCTTCGTTCTTTCTTTCTCTCCGTCGTTCTATTTTTTTCGTTCCTTCATTCTTTCTTTCTCTCCGTCGTTCTTTCTTACTCGTTCCTTCGTTCTTTCTTTCTCTCCGTCGTTCTATTTTTTTCGTTCCTTCGTTCTTTCTTTCTCTCCGTCGTTCTCTTTTTTCGTTCCCTCGTTCTTTCTTTCTCTCCGTCGTTCTTTCTTACTCCTTCCTTCGTTCTTTCTTTCTCTCCGTCGTTCTATTTTTTTCGTTCCCTCGTTCTTTCTTTCTCTCCGTCGTTCTTTCTTACTCCTTCCTTCGTTCTTTCTTTCTCTCCGTCGTTCTATTTTTGTCGTTCCCTCGTTCTTTCTTTCTCTCCGTCGTTCTTCTTACTCGTTCCTTCGTTCTTTCTTTCTCTCCGTCGTTCTATTTTTTCGTTCCCTCGTTCTTTCTTTCTCTCCGTCGTTCTTTCTTACTCGTTCCTTCGTTCTTTCTTTCTCTCCGTCGTTCTATTTTTTTCGTTCCTTCGTTCTTTCTTTCTCTCCGTCGTTCTTTCTTACTCGTTCCTTCGTTCGTTCTTTCTCTCCGTCGTTCTATTTTTTTCGTTCCCTCGTTCTTTCTTTCTCTCCGTCGTTCTATTTTTTTCGTTCCCTCGTTCTTTCTTTCTCTCCGTCGTTCTATTTTTTTCGTTCCCTCGTTCTTTCTTTCTCTCCGTCGTTCTTTCTTACTCGTTCCTTCGTTCTTTCTTTCTCTCCGTCGTTCTTTCTTACTCGTTCCCTCGTTCTTTCTTTCTCTCCGTCGTTCTATTTTTTTCGTTCCCTCGTTCTTTCTTTCTCTCCGTCGTTCTATTTTTTTCGTTCCCTCGTTCTTTCTTTCTCTCCGTCGTTCTTTCTTACTCGTTCCCTCGTTCTTTCTTTCTCTCCGTCGTTCTTTCTTACTCGTTCCTTCGTTCTTTCTTTCTCTCCGTCGTTCTATTTTTTTCGTTCCCTCGTTCTTTCTTTCTCTCCGTCGTTCTATTTTTGTCGTTCCCTCGTTCTTTCTTTCACTCTGTCGTTCTTTCTTACTTGTTCCTTCGTTCTTTCTTTCTCTCCATCGTTCTTTCTTACTCGTTCCCTCGTTCTTTCTTTCTCTCCGTCGTTCTATTTTTTTCGTTCCCTCGTTCTTTCTTTCTCTCCGTCGTTCTTTCTTACTCCTTCCTTCGTTCTTTCTTTCTCTCCGTCGTTCTATTTTTTTCGTTCCCTCGTTCTTTCTTTCTCTCCGTCGTTCTATTTTTGTCGTTCCCTCGTTCTTTCTTTCTCTCCGTCGTTCTTTCTTACTCGTTCCTTCGTTCTTTCTTTCTCTCCGTCGTTCTATTTTTGTCGTTCCCTCCTTCTTTCTTTCTCTCCGTCGTTCTTTCTTACTCGTTCCTTCGTTCTTTCTTTCTCTCCGTCGTTCTTTCTTACTCGTTCCTTCGTTCTTTCTTTCTCTCCGTCGTTCTCTTTTTTACGTTCCCTCGTTCTTTCTTTCTCTCCGTCGTTCTTTCTTACTCGTTCCTTCGTTCTTTCTTTCTCTCCGTCGTTCTTTCTTACTCGTTCCCTCGTTCTTTCATTCTCTCCGTCGTTCTATTTTTTTCGTTCCCTCGTTCTTTCTTTCTCTCCGTCGCTCTATTTTTGTCGTTCCCTCGTTCTTTCTTTCTCTATGCCGTTCTTTCTTACTCGTTCCTTCGTTCTTTCTTTCTCTCCGTCGTTCTTTCTTACTCGTTACTTCGTTCTTTCTTTCTCTCCGTCGTTCTATTTTTTTCGTTCCTTCGTTCTTTCTTTCTCTCCGTCGTTCTTTCTTACTCGTTCCCTCGTTCTTTCATTCTCTCCGTCGTTCTATTTTTTTCGTTCCCTCGTTCTTTCTTTCTCTCCGTCGTTCTTTCTTACTCCTTCCTTCGTTCTTTCTTTCTCTCCGTCGTTCTTTCTTACTCGTTCCCTCGTTCTTTCTTTCTCTCCGTCGTTCTATTTTTTTCGTTCCCTCGTTCTTTCTTTCTCTCCGTCGTTCTATTTTTTCGTTCCCTCGTTCTTTCTTTCTCTCCGTCGTTCTTTCTTACTCGTTCCCTCGTTCTTTCTTTCTCTCCGTCGTTCTTTCTTACTCGTTCCTTCGTTCTTTCTTTCTCTCCGTCGTTCTATTTTTTTCGTTCCCTCGTTCTTTCTTTCTCTCCGTCGTTCTTTCTTACTCGTTCCCTCGTTCTTTCTTTCTCTCCGTCGTTCTATTTTTTTCGTTCCCTCGTTCTTTCTTTCTCTCCGTCGTTCTTTCTTACTCGTTCCTTCGTTCTTTCTTTCTCTCCGTCGTTCTATTTTTTTCGTTCCTTCGTTCTTTCTTTCTCTCCGTCGTTCTATTTTTTTCGTTCCCTCGTTCTTTCTTTCTCTCCGTCGGTCTTTTTTTTTCGTTCCTTCGTTCTTTCTCTCCGTCGTTCTATTTTTTTCGTTCCCTCGTTCTTTCTTTCTCTCCGTCGTTCTTTCTTACTCGTTCCTTCGTACTTTCTTTCTCTCCGTCGTTCTATTTTTTTCGTTCCCTCGTTCTTTCTTTCTCTCCGTCGTTCTATTTTTTTCGTTCCCTCGTTCTTTCTTTCTCTCCGTCGTTCTTTCTTACTCGTTCCTTCGTTCTTTCTTTCTCTCCATCGTTCTATTTTTGTCGTTCCCTCGTTCTTTCTTTCTCTCCGTCGTTCTTTCTTACTCGTTCCTTCGTTCTTTCTTTCTCTCCGTCGTTCTATTTTTTTCGTTCCCTCGTTCTTTCTTTCTCTCCGTCGTTCTTTCTTACTCGTTCCTTCGTTCTTTCTTTCTCTCCGTCGTTCTCTTTTTTTCGTTCCCTCGTTCTTTCTTTCTCTCCGTCGTTCTATTTTTTTCGTTCCCTCGTTCTTTCTTTCTCTCCGTCGTTCTTTCTTACTCGTTCCTTCGTTCTTTCTTTCTCTCCGTCGTTCTATTTTTTTCGTTCCCTCGTTCTTTCTTTCTCTTCGTCGTTCTATTTTTTTCGTTCCCTCGTTCTTTCTTTCTCTCCGTCGTTCTTTCTTACTCGTTCCTTCGTTCTTTCTTTCTCTCCGTCGTTCTTTCTTACTCGTTCCTTCGTTCTTTCTTTCTCTCCGTCGTTCTTTCTTACTCGTTCCTTCGTTCTTTCTTTCTCTCCGTCGTTCTTTCTTACTCGTTCCCTCGTTCTTTCTTTCTCTCCGTCGTTCTATTTTTTTCGTTCCCTCGTTCTTTCTTTCTCTCCGTCGTTCTTTCTTACTCGTTCCTTTGTTCTTTCTTTCTCTCCGTCGTTCTTTCTTACTCGTTCCTTCGTTCTTTCTTTCTCTCCGTCGTTCTATTTTTTTCGTTCCCTCGTTCTTTCTTTCTCTCCGTCGTTCTATTTTTGTCGTTCCCTCATTCTTTCTTTCTCTCCGTCGTTCTTTCTTACTCGTTCCTTCGTTCTTTCTTTCTCTCCGTCGTTCTATTTTTTTCGTTCCCTCGTTCTTTCTTACTCGTTCCTTCGTTCTTTCTTTCTCTCCGTCGTTCTATTTTTTTCGTTCCCTCGTTCTTTCTTACTCGTTCCGTCGTTCTTTCTTTCTCTCCGTCGTTCTTTCTTACTCGTTCCCTCGTTCTTTCTTTCTCTCCGTCGTTCTATTTTTTTCGTTCCCTCGTTCTTTCTTTCTCTCCGTCGTTCTTTCTTACTCGTTCCTTCGTTCTTTCTTTCTCTCCGTCGTTCTTTCTTAACTCGTTCCTTCGTTCTTTCTTTCTCTCCGTCGTTCTATTTTTTCGTTCCCTCGTTCTTTCTTTCTCTCCGTCGCTCTATTTTTGTCGTTCCCTCGTTCTTTCTTTCTCTCTGTCGTTCTTTCTTACTCGTTCCTTCGTACTTTCTTTCTCTCCGTCGTTCTTTCTTACTCGTTCCTTCGTTCTTTCTTTCTCTCCGTCGTTCAATTTTTTTCGTTCCCTCGTTCTTTCTTTCTCTCCGTCGCTCTATTTTTGTCGTTCCCTCGTTCTTTCTTTCTCTCTGCCGTTCTTTCTTACTCGTTCCTTCGTTCTTTCTTTCTCTCCGTCGTTCTTTCTTACTCGTTCCTTCGTTCTTTCTTTCTCTCCGTCGTTCTATTTTTTTCGTTCCCTCGTTCTTTCTTTCTCTCCGTCGTTCTCTTTTTTTCGTTCCTTCGTTCTTTCTTTCTCTCCGTCGTTCTTTCTTACTCGTTCCCTCGTTCTTTCTTTCTCTCCGTCGTTCTATTTTTTTCGTTCCCTCGTTCTTTCTTTCTCTCCGTCGTTCTATTTTTTCGTTCCCTCGTTCTTTCTTTCTCTCCGTCGTTCTTTCTTACTCGTTCGCTCGTTCTTTCTTTCTCTCCGTCGTTCTTTCTTACTCGTTCCTTCGTTCTTTCTTTCTCTCCGTCGTTCTATTTTTGTCGTTCCCTCGTTCTTTCTTTCTCTCCCTCGTTCTTTCTTACTCGTTCCTTCGTTCTTTCTTTCTCTCCGTCGTTCTATTTTTTTCGTTCCCTCGTTCTTTCTTTCTCTCCGTCGTTCTATTTTTTTCGTTCCCTCGTTCTTTCTTTCTCTCCGTCGTTCTATTTTTGTCGTTCCCTCGTTCTTTCTTTCTCTCCCTCGTTCTTTCTTACTCGTTCCTTCGTTCTTTCTTTCTCTCCGTCGTTCTATTTTTTTCGTTCCCTCGTTCTTTCTTTCTCTCCGTCGTTCTATTTTTTTCGTTCCCTCGTTCTTTCTTTCTCTCCGTCGTTCTTTCTTACTCGTTCCCTCGTTCTTTCTTTCTCTCCGTCGTTCTTTCTTACTCGTTCCTTCGTTCTTTCTTTCTCTCCGTCGTTCTATTTTTGTCGTTCCCTCGTTCTTTCTTTCTCTCCGTCGTTCTTTCTTACTCGTTCCTTCGTTCTTTCTTTCTCTCCGTCGTTCTATTTTTTTCGTTCCCTCGTTCTTTCTTTCTCTCCGTCGTTCTATTTTTTTCGTTCCCTCGTTCTTTCTTTCTCTCCGTCGTTCTTTCTTACTCGTTCCTTCGTTCTTTCTTTCTCTCCGTCGTTCTATTTTTTTCGTTCCCTCGTTCTTTCTTTCTCTCCGTCGTTCTATTTTTTTCGTTCCCTCGTTCTTTCTTTCTCTCCGTCGTTCTTTCTTACTCGTTCCTTCGTTCTTTCTTTCTCTCCGTCGTTCTATTTTTGTCGTTCCCTCGTTCTTTCTTTCTCTCCGTCGTTCTTTCTTACTCGTTCCCTCGTTCTTTCTTTCTCTCCGTCGTTCTATTTTTTTCGTTCCCTCGTTCTTTCTTTCTCTCCGTCGTTCTTTCTTACTCGTTCCCTCGTTCTTTCTTTCTCTCCGTCGTTCTTTCTTACTCGTTCCTTCGTTCTTTCTTTCTCTCCGTCGTTCTATTTTTTTCGTTCCCTCGTTCTTTCTTTCTCTCCGTCGTTCTATTTTTTTCGTTCCCTCGTTCTTTCTTTCTCTCCGTCGTTCTTTCTTACTCGTTCCTTCGTTCTTTCTTTCTCTCCGTCGTTCTATTTTTGTCGTTCCCTCGTTCTTTCTTTCTCTCCGTCGTTCTTTCTTACTCGTTCCCTCGTTCTTTCTTTCTCTCCGTCGTTCTATTTTTTTCGTTCCCTCGTTCTTTCTTTCTCTCCGTCGTTCTTTCTTACTCGTTCCTTCGTTCTTTCTTTCTCTCCGTCGTTCTTTCTTACTCGTTCCTTCGTTCTTTCTTTCTCTCCGTCGTTCTATTTTTTTCGTTCCCTCGTTCTTTCTTTCTCTCCGTCGTTCTATTTTTGTCGTTCCCTCGTTCTTTCTTTCTCTCCGTCGTTCTTTCTTACTCGTTCCTTCGTTCTTTCTTTCTTTCCGTCGTTCTTTCTTACTCGTTCCTTCGTTCTTTCTTTCTCTCCGTCGTTCTTTTTTTTTCGTTCCCTCGTTCTTTCTTTCTCTCCGTCGTTCTATTTTTGTCGTTCCCTCGTTCTTTCTTTCTCTCCGTCGTTCTTTCTTACTCGTTCCTTCGTTCTTTCTTTCTCTCCATCGTTCTATTTTTTTCGTTCCCTCGTTCTTTCTTTCTCTCCGTCGTTCTATTTTTTTCGTTCCCTCGTTCTTTCTTTCTCTCCGTCGTTCTTTCTTACTCGTTCCTTCGTTCTTTCTTTCTCTCCGTCGTTCTATTTTTGTCGTTCCCTCGTTCTTTCTTTCTCTCCGTCGTTCTTTCTTACTCGTTCCCTCGTTCTTTCTTTCTCTCCGTCGTTCTATTTTTGTCGTTCCCTCGTTCTTTCTTTCTCTCCGTCGTTCTTTCTTACTCGTTCCTTCGTTCTTTCTTTCTCTCCGTCGTTCTATTTTTGTCGTTCCCTCGTTCTTTCTTTCTCTCCGTCGTTCTTTCTTACTCGTTCCCTCGTTCTTTCTTTCTCTCCGTCGTTCTATTTTTTTCGTTCCCTCGTTCTTTCTTTCTCTCCGTCGCTCTATTTTTGTCGTTCCCTCGTTCTTTCTTTCTCTCTGTCGTTCTTTCTTACTCGTTCCTTCGTTCTTTCTTTCTCTCCGTCGTTCTTTCTTACTCGTTCCTTCGTTCTTTCTTTCTCTCCGTCGTTCTATTTTTTTCGTTCCCTCGTTCTTTCTTTCTCTCTGTCGTTCTTTCTTACTCGTTCCTTCGTTCTTTCTTTCTCTCCGTCGTTCTTTCTTACTCATTCCTTCGTTCTTTCTTTCTCTCCGTCGTTCTATTTTTTTCGTTCCCTCGTTCTTTCTTTCTCTCCGTCGTTCTATTTTTTTCGTTCCCTCATTCTTTCTTTCTCTCCGTCGTTCTTTCTTACTCGTTCCCTCGTTCTTTCTTTCTCTCCGTCGTTCTTTCTTACTCGTTCCCTCGTTCTTTCTTTCTCTGCGTCGTTCTATTTTTTTCGTTCCCTCGTTCTTTCTTTCTCTCCGTCGTTCTTTCTTACTCGTTCCTTCGTTCTTTCTTTCTCTCCGTCGTTCTATTTTTTTCGTTCCCTCGTTCTTTCTTTCTCTCCGTCGTTCTTTCTTACTCGTTCCCTCGTTCTTTCTTTCTCTCCGTCGTTCTTTCTTACTCGTTCCTTCGTTCTTTCTTTCTCTCCGACGTTCGAGTTTTTTCGTTCCCTCGTTCTTTCTTTCTCTCCGTCGTTCTTTCTTACTCGTTCCCTCGTTCTTTCTTTCTCTCCGTCGTTCTTTCTTACTCGTTCCTTCGTTCTTTCTTTCTCTCCGACGTTCGAGTTTTTTCGTTCCCTCGTTCTTTCTTTCTCTCCGTCGTTCTTTCTTACTCGTTCCTTCGTTCTTTCTTTCTCTCCGTCGTTCTTTCTTACTCGTTCCCTCGTTCTTTCTTTCTCTCCGTCGTTCTTTCTTACTCGTTCCCTCGTTCTTTCTTTCTCTCCGTCGTTCTATTTTTTTCGTTCCCTCGTTCTTTCTTTCTCTCCGTCGTTCTTTCTTACTCGTTCCTTCGTTCTTTCTTTCTCTCCGTCGTTCTATTTTTTTCGTTCCCTCGTTCTTTCTTTCTCTCCGTCGTTCTATTTTTTTGTTCCCTCGTTCTTTCTTTCTCTCCGTCGTTCTTTCTTACTCGTTCCTTCGTTCTTTCTTTCTCTCCGTCGTTCTTTCTTACTCGTTCCCTCGTTCTTTCTTTCTCTCCGTCGTTCTTTCTTACTCGTTCCCTCGTTCTTTCTTTCTCTCCGTCGTTCTATTTTTTTCGTTCCCTCGTTCTTTCTTTCTCTCCGTCGTTCTTTCTTACTCGTTCCTTCGTTCTTTCTTTCTCTCCGTCGTTCTATTTTTTTCGTTCCCTCGTTCTTTCTTTCTCTCCGTCGTTCTATTTTTTTGTTCCCTCGTTCTTTCTTTCTCTCCGTCGTTCTTTCTTACTCGTTCCCTCGTTCTTTCTTTCTCTCCGTCGTTCTTTCTTACTCGTTCCTTCGTTCTTTCTTTCTCTCCGACGTTCGAGTTTTTTCGTTCCCTCGTTCTTTCTTTCTCTCCGTCGTTCTTTCTTACTCGTTCCTTCGTTCTTTCTTTCTCTCCGTCGTTCTTTCTTACTCGTTCCTTCGTTCTTTCTTTCTCTCCGTCGTTCTTTCTTACTCGTTCCTTCGTTCTTTCTTTCTCTCCGTCGTTCTATTTTTTTCGTTCCCTCGTTCTTTCTTTCTCTCCGTCGTTCTTTCTTACTCGTTCCTTCGTTCTTTCTTTCTCTCCGTCGTTCTATTTTTTTCGTTCCCTCGTTCTTTCTTTCTCTCCGTCGTTCTTTCTTACTCGTTCCTTCGTTCTTTCTTTCTCTCCGTCGTTCTATTTTTTTCGTTCCCTCGTTCTTTCTTTCTCTCCGTCGTTCTTTCTTACTCGTTCCCTCGTTCTTTCTTTCTCTCCGTCGTTCTTTCTTACTCGTTCCTTCGTTCTTTCTTTCTCTCCGTCGTTCTATTTTTTTCGTTCCCTCGTTCTTTCTTTCTCTCCGTCGTTCTATTTTTGTCGTTCCCTCGTTCTTTCTTTCTCTCCGTCGTTCTTTCTTACTCGTTCCCTCGTTCTTTCTTTCTCTCCGTCGTTCTTTCTTACTCGTTCCTTCGTTCTTTCTTTCTCTCCGTCGTTCTATTTTTTTGTTCCCTCGTTCTTTCTTTCTCTCCGTCGTTCTTTCTTACTCGTTCCCTCGTTCTTTCTTTCTCTCCGTCGTTCTTTCTTACTCGTTCCTTCGTTCTTTCTTTCTCTCCGTCGTTCTTTCTTACTCGTTCCTTCGTTCTTTCTTTCTCTCCGTCGTTCTTTCTTACTCGTTCCCTCGTTCTTTCTTTCTCTCCGTCGTTCTTTCTTACTCGTTCCCTCGTTCTTTCTTTCTCTCCGTCGTTCTTTCTTACTCGTTCCCTCGTTCTTTCTTTCTCTCCGTCGTTCTATTTTTTTCGTTCCCTCGTTCTTTCTTTCTCTCCGTCGTTCTATTTTTTTCGTTCCCTCGTTCTTTCTTTCTCTCCGTCGTTCTTTCTTACTCGTTCCTTCGTTCTTTCTTTCTCTCCGTCGTTCTTTTTTTTTGTTCCCTCGTTCTTTCTTTCTCTCCGTCGTTCTATTTTTGTTGTTCCCTCGTTCTTTCTTTCTCTCCGTCGTTCTTTCTTACTCGTTCCCTCGTTCTTTCTTTCTCTCCGTCGTTCTTTCTTACTCGTTCCTTCGTTCTTTCTTTCTCTCCGTCGTTCTATTTTTTTGTTCCCTCGTTCTTTCTTTCTCTCCGTCGTTCTTTCTTACTCGTTCCCTCGTTCTTTCTTTCTCTCCGTCGTTCTTTCTTACTCGTTCCTTCGTTCTTTCTTTCTCTCCGACGTTCGAGTTTTTTCGTTCCCTCGTTCTTTCTTTCTCTCCGTCGTTCTTTCTTACTCGTTCCTTCGTTCTTTCTTTCTCTCCGTCGTTCTTTCTTACTCGTTCCTTCGTTCTTTCTTTCTCTCCGTCGTTCTATTTTTTTCGTTCCCTCGTTCTTTCTTTCTCTCCGTCGTTCTATTTTTTTCGTTCCCTCGTTCTTTCTTTCTCTCCGTCGTTCTTTCTTACTCGTTCCTTCGTTCTTTCTTTCTCTCCGTCGTTCTTTCTTACTCGTTCCTTCGTTCTTTCTTTCTCTCCGTCGTTCTATTTTTTTCGTTCCCTCGTTCTTTCTTTCTCTCCGTCGTTCTTTCTTACTCGTTCCTTCGTTCTTTCTTTCTCTCCGTCGTTCTATTTTTTTCGTTCCTTCGTTCTTTCTTTCTCTCCGTCGTTCTTTCTTACTCGTTCCCTCGTTCTTTCTTTCTCTCCGTCGTTCTTTCTTACTCGTTCCTTCGTTCTTTCTTTCTCTCCGACGTTCGAGTTTTTTCGTTCCCTCGTTCTTTCTTTCTCTCCGTCGTTCTTTCTTACTCGTTCCTTCGTTCTTTCTTTCTCTCCGTCGTTCTTTCTTACTCGTTCCTTCGTTCTTTCTTTCTCTCCGTCGTTCTATTTTTTTCGTTCCCTCGTTCTTTCTTTCTCTCCGTCGTTCTTTCTTACTCGTTCCTTCGTTCTTTCTTTCTCTCCGTCGTTCTATTTTTTTCGTTCCCTCGTTCTTTCTTTCTCTCCGTCGTTCTTTCTTACTCGTTCCTTCGTTCTTTCTTTCTCTCCGTCGTTCTATTTTTTTCGTTCCTTCGTTCTTTCTTTCTCTCCGTCGTTCTTTCTTACTCGTTCCCTCGTTCTTTCTTTCTCTCCGTCGTTCTTTCTTACTCGTTCCTTCGTTCTTTCTTTCTCTCCGACGTTCGAGTTTTTTCGTTCCCTCGTTCTTTCTTTCTCTCCGTCGTTCTTTCTTACTCGTTCCTTCGTTCTTTCTTTCTCTCCGTCGTTCTTTCTTACTCGTTCCTTCGTTCTTTCTTTCTCTCCGTCGTTCTATTTTTTTCGTTCCCTCGTTCTTTCTTTCTCTCCGTCGTTCTTTCTTACTCGTTCCTTCGTTCTTTCTTTCTCTCCGTCGTTCTATTTTTTTCGTTCCCTCGTTCTTTCTTTCTCTCCGTCGTTCTATTTTTTTCGTTCCCTCGTTCTTTCTTTCTCTCCGTCGTTCTTTCTTACTCGTTCCTTCGTTCTTTCTTTCTCTCCGTCGTTCTATTTTTTTCGTTCCCTCGTTCTTTCTTTCTCTCCGTCGTTCTATTTTTTTCGTTCCCTCGTTCTTTCTTTCTCTCCGTCGTTCTTTCTTACTCGTTCCTTCGTTCTTTCTTTCTCTCCGTCGTTCTATTTTTTTCGTTCCCTCGTTCTTTCTTTCTCTCCGTCGTTCTTTTTTACTCGTTCCTTCGTTCTTTCTTTCTCTCCGTGGTTCTATATTTTTCGTTCCCTCGTTCTTTCTTTCTCTCCGTCGTTCTTTCTTACTCGTTCCTTCGTTCTTTCTTTCTCTCCGTCGTTGTTTCTTACTCGTTCCCTCGTTCTTTCTTTCTCTCCGTCGTTCTATTTTTTTCGTTCCCTCGTTCTTTCTTTCTCTCCGTCGTTCTTTCTTACTCGTTCCTTCGTTCTTTCTTTCTCTCCGTCGTTGTTTCTTACTCGTTCCCTCGTTCTTTCTTTCTCTCCGTCGTTCTATTTTTTCGTTCCCTCGTTCTTTCTTTCTCTCCGTCGTTCTTTCTTACTCGTTCCTTCGTTCTTTCTTTCTCTCCGTCGTTCTATTTTTTTCGTTCCCTCGTTCTTTCTTACTCGTTCCCTCGTTCTTTCTTTCTCTCCCTCATTCTATTTTTTTCGTTCCCTCGTTCTTTCTTTCTCTCCTGCGTTCTTTCTTACTCGTTCCTTCGTTCTTTCTTTCTCTCCGTCGTTCTATTTTTTCGTTCCCTCGTTCTTTCTTTCTCTCCGTCGTTCTATTTTTTTCGTTCCCTTGTTCTTTCTTTCTCTCCGTCGTTCTATTTTTTTCGTTCCCTCGTTCTTTCTTTCTCTCCGTCGTTCTTTCTTACTCGTTCCTTCGTTCTTTCTTTCTCTCCGTCGTTCTATTTTTTCGTTCCCTCGTTCTTTCTTTCTCTCCGTCGTTCTTTCTTACTCGTTCCCTCGTTCTTTCTTTCTCTCCGTCGTTCTTTTTTTTTCGTTCCCTCGTTCTTTCTTTCTCTCCGTCGTTCTATTTTTTTCGTTCCCTCGTTCTTTCTTTCTCTCCGTCGTTCTTTCTTACTCGTTCCTTCGTTCTTTCTTTCTCTCCGTCGTTCTTTTTTTTTCGTTCCCTCGTTCTTTCTTTCTCTCCGTCGTTCTATTTTTTTCGTTCCCTCGTTCTTTCTTTCTCTCCGTCGTTCTTTCTTACTCGTTCCGTCGTTCTTTCTTACTCGTTCCTTCGTTCTTTCTTTCTCTCCGTCGTTCTTTCTTACTCGTTCCCTCGTTCTTTCTTTCTCTCCGTCGTTCTATTTTTTTCGTTCCCTCGTTCTTTCTTTCTCTCCGTCGTTCTATTTTTTTCGTTCCCTCGTTCTTTCTTTCTCTCCGTCGTTCTTTCTTACTCGTTCCCTCGTTCTTTCTTTCTCTCCGTCGTTCTGTTTTTTTCGTTCCCTCGTTCTTTCTTTCTCTCCGTCGTTCTTTCTTACTCGTTCCTTCGTTCTTTCTTTCTCTCCGTCGTTCTATTTTTTTGTTCCCTCGTTCTTTCTTTCTCTCCGTCGTTCTTTCTTACTCGTTCCTTCGTTCTTTCTTTCTCTCCGTCGTTCTATTTTTTTCGTTCCCTCGTTCTTTCTTTCTCTCCGTCGTTCTTTCTTACTCGTTCCCTCGTTCTTTCTTTCTCTCCGTCGTTCTGTTTTTTTCGTTCCCTCGTTCTTTCTTTCTCTCCGTCGTTCTTTCTTACTCGTTCCTTCGTTCTTTCTTTCTCTCTGTCGTTCTATTTTTGTCGTTCCCTCGTTCTTTCTTTCTCTCCGTCGTTCTTTCTTACTCGTTCCTTCGTTCTTTCTTTCTCTCCGTCGTTCTTTCTTACTCGTTCCTTCGTTCTTTCTTTCTCTCCGTCGTTCTATTTTTTTCGTTCCCTCGTTCTTTCTTTCTCTCCGTCGTTCTTTCTTACTCGTTCCCTCGTTCTTTCTTTCTCTCCGTCGTTCTTTCTTACTCGTTCCTTCGTTCTTTCTTTCTCTCCGACGTTCGAGTTTTTTCGTTCCCTCGTTCTTTCTTTCTCTCCGTCGTTCTTTCTTACTCGTTCCTTCGTTCTTTCTTTCTCTCCGTCGTTCTGTTTTTTTCGTTCCTACGTTCTTTCTTTCTCTCCGTCGTTCTTTCTTACTCGTTCCGTCGTTCTTTCTTACTCGTTCCCTCGTTCTTTCTTTCTCTCCGTCGTTCTTTCTTACTCGTTCCCTCGTTCTTTCTTTCTCTCCGTCGTTCTATTTTTTCGTTCCCTCGTTCTTTCTTTCTCTCCGTCGTTCTTTCTTACTCGTTCCTTCGTTCTTTCTTTCTCTCCGTCGTTCTTTCTTACTCGTTCCTTCGTTCTTTCTTTCTCTCCGTCGTTCTTTCTTACTCGTTCCCTCGTTCTTTCTTTCTCTCCGTCGTTCTATTTTTTTCGTTCCCTCGTTCTTTCTTTCTCTCCGTCGTTCTATTTTTTTCGTTCCCTCGTTCTTTCTTTCTCTCCGTCGTTCTATTTTTTTCGTTCCCTCGTTCTTTCTTTCTCTCCGTCGTTCTATTTTTGTCGTTCCCTCATTCTTTCTTTCTCTCCGTCGTTCTTTCTTACTCGTTCCTTCGTTCTTTCTTTCTCTCCGTCGTTCTTTCTTACTAGTTCCTTCGTTCTTTCTTTCTCTCCGTCGTTCTGTTTTTTTCGTTCCCTCGTTTTTTCTTACTCGTTCCTTCGTTCTTTCTTTCTCTCCGTCGTTCTATTTTTGTCGTTCCCTCGTTCTTTCTTTCTCTCCGTCGTTCTTCTTACTCGTTCCTTCGTTCTTTCTTTCTCTCCGTCGTTCTATTTTTTTCGTTCCCTCGTTCTTTCTTTCTCTCCGTCGTTCTTTCTTACTCGTTCCTTCGTTCTTTCTTTCTCTCCGTCGTTCTATTTTTTTCGTTCCCTCGTTCTTTCTTTCTCTCCGTCGTTCTATTTTTGTCGTTCCCTCGTTCTTTCTTTCTCTCCGTCGTTCTATTTTTTTCGTTCCCTCGTTCTTTCTTTCTCTCCGTCGTTCTTTCTTACTCGTTCCCTCGTTCTTTCTTTCTCTCCGTCGTTCTATTTTTTTCGTTCCCTCGTTCTTTCTTTCTCTCCGTCGTTCTTTCTTACTCGTTCCTTCGTTCTTTCTTTCTCTCCGTCGTTCTATTTTTTTCGTTCCCTCGTTCTTTCTTTCTCTCCGTCGTTCTTTCTTACTCGTTCCCTCGTTCTTTCTTTCTCTCCGCCGTTCTTTCTTACTCGTTCCTTCGTTCTTTCTTTCTCTCCGTCGTTCTATTTTTGTCGTTCCCTCGTTCTTTCTTTCTCTCCGTCGTTCTATTTTTTTCGTTCCCTCGTTCTTTCTTTCTCTCCGTCGTTCTTTCTTACTCGTTCCTTCGTTCTTTCTTTCTCTCCGTCGTTCTTTTTTTTTCGTTCCCTCGTTCTTTCTTTCTCTCCGTCGTTCTTTCTTACTCGTTCCTTCGTTCTTTCTTTCTCTCCGTCGTTCTTTCTTACTCGTTCCTTCGTTCTTTCTTTCTCTCCGTCGTTCTATTTTTTTGTTCCCTCGTTCTTTCTTTCTCTCCGTCGTTCTTTCTTACTCGTTCCCTCGTTCTTTCTTTCTCTCCGTCGTTCTTTCTTACTCGTTCCTTCGTTCTTTCTTTCTCTCCGACGTTCGAGTTTTTTCGTTCCCTCGTTCTTTCTTTCTCTCCGTCGTTCTTTCTTACTCGTTCCTTCGTTCTTTCTTTCTCTCCGTCGTTCTATTTTTTCCTTCCCTCGTTCTTTCTTTCTCTCCGTCGTTCTTTCTTACTCGTTCCTTCGTTCTTTCTTTCTCTCCGTCGTTCTATTTTTTCGTTCCCTCGTTCTTTCTTTCTCTCCGTCGTTCTTTCTTACTCGTTCCCTCGTTCTTTCTTTCTCTCCGTCGTTCTTTCTTACTCGTTCCCTCGTTCTTTCTTTCTCTCCGTCGTTCTTTCTTACTCGTTCCTTCGTTCTTTCTTTCTCTCCGTCGTTCTTTCTTACTCGTTCCTTCGTTCTTTCTTTCTCTCCGTCGTTCTATTTTTTTCGTTCCCTCGTTCTTTCTTTCTCTCCGTCGTTCTTTCTTACTCGTTCCTTCGTTCTTTCTTTCTCTCCGTCGTTCTATTTTTTTCGTTCCCTCGTTCTTTCTTTCTCTCCGTCGTTCTTTCTTACTCGTTCCTTCGTTCTTTCTTTCTCTCCGTCGTTCTTTTTTTTTCGTTCCTTCGTTCTTTCTTTCTCTCTGTCGTTCTATTTTTTTCGTTCCCTCGTTCTTTCTTTCTCTCCGTCGTTCTATTTTTTTCGTTCCCTCGTTCTTTCTTTCTCTCCGTCGTTCTTTCTTACTCGTTCCCTCGTTCTTTCTTTCTCTCCGTCGTTCTGTTTTTTTCGTTCCCTCGTTCTTTCTTTCTCTCCGTCGTTCTTTTTTACTCGTTCCTTCGTTCTTTCTTTCTCTCCGTCGTTCTATTTTTTTCGTTCCCTCGTTCTTTCTTTCTCTCCGTCGTTCTATTTTTTTCATTCCCTCGTTCTTTCTTTCTCTCCGTCGTTCTATTTTTGTCGTTCCCTCGTTCTTTCTTTCTCTCCGTCGTTCTATTTTTTTCGTTCCCTCGTTCTTTCTTTCTCTCCGTCGTTCTTTCTTACTCGTTCCTTCGTTCTTTCTTTCTCTCCGTCGTTCTTTCTTACTCGTTCCTTCGTTCTTTCTTTCTCTCCGTCGTTCTATTTTTTTCGTTCCCTCGTTCTTTCTTTCTCTCCGTTGTTCTATTTTTTTCGTTCCCTCGTTCTTTCTTTCTCTCCGTCGTTCTATTTTTTTCGTTCCCTCGTTCTTTCTTTCTCTCCGTCGTTCTTTCTTACTCGTTCCCTCGTTCTTTCTTTCTCTCCGTCGTTCTTTCTTACTCGTTCCCTCGTTCTTTCTTTCTCTCCGTCGTTCTTTCTTACTCGTTCCCTCGTTCTTTCTTTCTCTCCGTCGTTCTTTCTTACTCGTTCCTTCGTTCTTTCTTTCTCTCCGACGTTCGAGTTTTTTCGTTCCCTCGTTCTTTCTTTCTCTCCGTCGTTCTTTCTTACTCGTTCCTTCGTTCTTTCTTTCTCTCCGTCGTTCTTTCTTACTCGTTCCTTCGTTCTTTCTTTCTCTCCGTCGTTCTATTTTTTTCGTTCCCTCGTTCTTTCTTTCTCTCCGTCGTTCTTTCTTACTCGTTCCTTCGTTCTTTCTTTCTCTCCGTCGTTCTATTTTTGTCGTTCCCTCGTTCTTTCTTTCTCTCCGTCGTTCTTTCTTACTCGTTCCTTCGTTCTTTCTTTCTCTCCGTCGTTCTTTCTTACTCGTTCCTTCGTTCTTTCTTTCTCTCCGTCGTTCTATTTTTTTCGTTCCCTCGTTCTTTCTTTCTCTCCGTCGTTCTTTCTTACTCGTTCCTTCGTTCTTTCTTTCTCTCCGTCGTTCTATTTTTGTCGTTCCCTCGTTCTTTCTTTCTCTCCGTCGTTCTATTTTTTTCGTTCCCTCGTTCTTTCTTTCTCTCCGTCGTTCTTTCTTACTCGTTCCCTCGTTCTTTCTTTCTCTCCGTCGTTCTTTCTTACTCGTTCCCTCGTTCTTTCTTTCTCTCCGTCGTTCTATTTTTTTCGTTCCCTCGTTCTTTCTTTCTCTCCGTCGTTCTTTCTTACTCGTTCCTTCGTTCTTTCTTTCTCTCCGTCGTTCTATTTTTTTCGTTCCCTCGTTCTTTCTTTCTCTCCGTCGTTCTGTTTTTTTCGTTCCCTCGTTCTTTCTTTCTCTCCGTCGTTCTTTCTTACTCGTTCCTTCGTTCTTTCTTTCTCTCCGTCGTTCTTTCTTACTCGTTCCTTCGTTCTTTCTTTCTCTCCGTCGTTCTATTTTTTTCGTTCCCTCGTTCTTTCTTTCTCTCCGTCGTTCTTTCTTACTCGTTCCTTCGTTCTTTCTTTCTCTCCGTCGTTCTTTCTTACTCGTTCCTTCGTTCTTTCTTTCTCTCTGTCGTTCTATTTTTTTCGTTCCCTCGTTCTTTCTTTCTCTCCGTCGTTCTTTCTTACTCGTTCCCTCGTTCTTTCTTTCTCTCCGTCGTTCTGTTTTTTTCGTTCCCTCGTTCTTTCTTTCTCTCCGTCGTTCTTTCTTACTCGTTCCTTCGTTCTTTCTTTCTCTCCGTCGTTCTATTTTTTTCGTTCCCTCGTTCTTTCTTTCTCTCCGTCGTTCTATTTTTGTCGTTCCCTCGTTCTTTCTTTCTCTCCGTCGTTCTATTTTTTTCGTTCCCTCGTTCTTTCTTTCTCTCCGTCGTTCTTTCTTACTCGTTCCTTCGTTCTTTCTTTCTCTCCGTCGTTCTTTCTTACTCGTTCCTTCGTTCTTTCTTTCTCTCCGTCGTTCTTTTTTTTTCGTTCCCTCGTTCTTTCTTTCTCTCCGTCGTTCTTTCTTACTCGTTCCTTCGTTCTTTCTTTCTCTCCGTCGTTCTATTTTTTCGTTCCCTCGTTCTTTCTTTCTCTCCGTCGTTCTTTCTTACTCGTTCCCTCGTTCTTTCTTTCTCTCCGTCGTTCTTTTTTTTTCGTTCCCTCGTTCTTTCTTTCTCTCCGTCGTTCTATTTTTTTCGTTCCCTCGTTCTTTCTTTCTCTCCGTCGTTCTTTCTTACTCGTTCCTTCGTTCTTTCTTTCTCTCCGTCGTTCTTTTTTTTTCGTTCCCTCGTTCTTTCTTTCTCTCCGTCGTTCTATTTTTTTCGTTCCCTCGTTCTTTCTTTCTCTCCGTCGTTCTTTCTTACTCGTTCCGTCGTTCTTTCTTACTCGTTCCTTCGTTCTTTCTTTCTCTCCGTCGTTCTTTCTTACTCGTTCCCTCGTTCTTTCTTTCTCTCCGTCGTTCTATTTTTTTCGTTCCCTCGTTCTTTCTTTCTCTCCGTCGTTCTATTTTTTTCGTTCCCTCGTTCTTTCTTTCTCTCCGTCGTTCTTTCTTACTCGTTCCCTCGTTCTTTCTTTCTCTCCGTCGTTCTGTTTTTTTCGTTCCCTCGTTCTTTCTTTCTCTCCGTCGTTCTTTCTTACTCGTTCCTTCGTTCTTTCTTTCTCTCCGTCGTTCTATTTTTTTGTTCCCTCGTTCTTTCTTTCTCTCCGTCGTTCTTTCTTACTCGTTCCTTCGTTCTTTCTTTCTCTCCGTCGTTCTATTTTTTTCGTTCCCTCGTTCTTTCTTTCTCTCCGTCGTTCTTTCTTACTCGTTCCCTCGTTCTTTCTTTCTCTCCGTCGTTCTGTTTTTTTCGTTCCCTCGTTCTTTCTTTCTCTCCGTCGTTCTTTCTTACTCGTTCCTTCGTTCTTTCTTTCTCTCTGTCGTTCTATTTTTGTCGTTCCCTCGTTCTTTCTTTCTCTCCGTCGTTCTTTCTTACTCGTTCCTTCGTTCTTTCTTTCTCTCCGTCGTTCTTTCTTACTCGTTCCTTCGTTCTTTCTTTCTCTCCGTCGTTCTATTTTTTTCGTTCCCTCGTTCTTTCTTTCTCTCCGTCGTTCTTTCTTACTCGTTCCCTCGTTCTTTCTTTCTCTCCGTCGTTCTTTCTTACTCGTTCCTTCGTTCTTTCTTTCTCTCCGACGTTCGAGTTTTTTCGTTCCCTCGTTCTTTCTTTCTCTCCGTCGTTCTTTCTTACTCGTTCCTTCGTTCTTTCTTTCTCTCCGTCGTTCTGTTTTTTTCGTTCCTACGTTCTTTCTTTCTCTCCGTCGTTCTTTCTTACTCGTTCCGTCGTTCTTTCTTACTCGTTCCCTCGTTCTTTCTTTCTCTCCGTCGTTCTTTCTTACTCGTTCCCTCGTTCTTTCTTTCTCTCCGTCGTTCTATTTTTTCGTTCCCTCGTTCTTTCTTTCTCTCCGTCGTTCTTTCTTACTCGTTCCTTCGTTCTTTCTTTCTCTCCGTCGTTCTTTCTTACTCGTTCCTTCGTTCTTTCTTTCTCTCCGTCGTTCTTTCTTACTCGTTCCCTCGTTCTTTCTTTCTCTCCGTCGTTCTATTTTTTTCGTTCCCTCGTTCTTTCTTTCTCTCCGTCGTTCTATTTTTTTCGTTCCCTCGTTCTTTCTTTCTCTCCGTCGTTCTTTCTTACTCGTTCCTTCGTTCTTTCTTTCTCTCCGTCGTTCTTTCTTACTAGTTCCTTCGTTCTTTCTTTCTCTCCGTCGTTCTTTCTTACTAGTTCCTTCGTTCTTTCTTTCTCTCCGTCGTTCTGTTTTTTTCGTTCCCTCGTTTTTTCTTACTCGTTCCTTCGTTCTTTCTTTCTCTCCGTCGTTCTATTTTTGTCGTTCCCTCGTTCTTTCTTTCTCTCCGTCGTTCTTCTTACTCGTTCCTTCGTTCTTTCTTTCTCTCCGTCGTTCTATTTTTTTCGTTCCCTCGTTCTTTCTTTCTCTCCGTCGTTCTTTCTTACTCGTTCCTTCGTTCTTTCTTTCTCTCCGTCGTTCTATTTTTTTCGTTCCCTCGTTCTTTCTTTCTCTCCGTCGTTCTATTTTTGTCGTTCCCTCGTTCTTTCTTTCTCTCCGTCGTTCTATTTTTTTCGTTCCCTCGTTCTTTCTTTCTCTCCGTCGTTCTTTCTTACTCGTTCCCTCGTTCTTTCTTTCTCTCCGTCGTTCTATTTTTTTCGTTCCCTCGTTCTTTCTTTCTCTCCGTCGTTCTTTCTTACTCGTTCCTTCGTTCTTTCTTTCTCTCCGTCGTTCTATTTTTTTCGTTCCCTCGTTCTTTCTTTCTCTCCGTCGTTCTTTCTTACTCGTTCCCTCGTTCTTTCTTTCTCTCCGCCGTTCTTTCTTACTCGTTCCTTCGTTCTTTCTTTCTCTCCGTCGTTCTATTTTTGTCGTTCCCTCGTTCTTTCTTTCTCTCCGTCGTTCTATTTTTTTCGTTCCCTCGTTCTTTCTTTCTCTCCGTCGTTCTTTCTTACTCGTTCCTTCGTTCTTTCTTTCTCTCCGTCGTTCTTTTTTTTTCGTTCCCTCGTTCTTTCTTTCTCTCCGTCGTTCTTTCTTACTCGTTCCTTCGTTCTTTCTTTCTCTCCGTCGTTCTTTCTTACTCGTTCCTTCGTTCTTTCTTTCTCTCCGTCGTTCTATTTTTTTGTTCCCTCGTTCTTTCTTTCTCTCCGTCGTTCTTTCTTACTCGTTCCCTCGTTCTTTCTTTCTCTCCGTCGTTCTTTCTTACTCGTTCCTTCGTTCTTTCTTTCTCTCCGACGTTCGAGTTTTTTCGTTCCCTCGTTCTTTCTTTCTCTCCGTCGTTCTTTCTTACTCGTTCCTTCGTTCTTTCTTTCTCTCCGTCGTTCTATTTTTTCCTTCCCTCGTTCTTTCTTTCTCTCCGTCGTTCTTTCTTACTCGTTCCTTCGTTCTTTCTTTCTCTCCGTCGTTCTATTTTTTCGTTCCCTCGTTCTTTCTTTCTCTCCGTCGTTCTATTTTTGTCGTTCCCTCGTTCTTTCTTTCTCTCCGTCGTTCTTTCTTACTCGTTCCCTCGTTCTTTCTTTCTCTCCGTCGTTCTTTCTTACTCGTTCCCTCGTTCTTTCTTTCTCTCCGTCGTTCTTTCTTACTCGTTCCTTCGTTCTTTCTTTCTCTCCGTCGTTCTTTCTTACTCGTTCCTTCGTTCTTTCTTTCTCTCCGTCGTTCTATTTTTTTCGTTCCCTCGTTCTTTCTTTCTCTCCGTCGTTCTTTCTTACTCGTTCCTTCGTTCTTTCTTTCTCTCCGTCGTTCTATTTTTTTCGTTCCCTCGTTCTTTCTTTCTCTCCGTCGTTCTTTCTTACTCGTTCCTTCGTTCTTTCTTTCTCTCCGTCGTTCTTTTTTTTTCGTTCCTTCGTTCTTTCTTTCTCTCTGTCGTTCTATTTTTTTCGTTCCCTCGTTCTTTCTTTCTCTCCGTCGTTCTATTTTTTTCGTTCCCTCGTTCTTTCTTTCTCTCCGTCGTTCTTTCTTACTCGTTCCCTCGTTCTTTCTTTCTCTCCGTCGTTCTGTTTTTTTCGTTCCCTCGTTCTTTCTTTCTCTCCGTCGTTCTTTTTTACTCGTTCCTTCGTTCTTTCTTTCTCTCCGTCGTTCTATTTTTTTCATTCCCTCGTTCTTTCTTTCTCTCCGTCGTTCTATTTTTGTCGTTCCCTCGTTCTTTCTTTCTCTCCGTCGTTCTATTTTTTTCGTTCCCTCGTTCTTTCTTTCTCTCCGTCGTTCTTTCTTACTCGTTCCTTCGTTCTTTCTTTCTCTCCGTCGTTCTTTCTTACTCGTTCCTTCGTTCTTTCTTTCTCTCCGTCGTTCTATTTTTTTCGTTCCCTCGTTCTTTCTTTCTCTCCGTTGTTCTATTTTTTTCGTTCCCTCGTTCTTTCTTTCTCTCCGTCGTTCTATTTTTTTCGTTCCCTCGTTCTTTCTTTCTCTCCGTCGTTCTTTCTTACTCGTTCCCTCGTTCTTTCTTTCTCTCCGTCGTTCTTTCTTACTCGTTCCCTCGTTCTTTCTTTCTCTCCGTCGTTCTTTCTTACTCGTTCCCTCGTTCTTTCTTTCTCTCCGTCGTTCTTTCTTACTCGTTCCTTCGTTCTTTCTTTCTCTCCGACGTTCGAGTTTTTTCGTTCCCTCGTTCTTTCTTTCTCTCCGTCGTTCTTTCTTACTCGTTCCTTCGTTCTTTCTTTCTCTCCGTCGTTCTTTCTTACTCGTTCCTTCGTTCTTTCTTTCTCTCCGTCGTTCTATTTTTTTCGTTCCCTCGTTCTTTCTTTCTCTCCGTCGTTCTTTCTTACTCGTTCCTTCGTTCTTTCTTTCTCTCCGTCGTTCTATTTTTGTCGTTCCCTCGTTCTTTCTTTCTCTCCGTCGTTCTTTCTTACTCGTTCCTTCGTTCTTTCTTTCTCTCCGTCGTTCTTTCTTACTCGTTCCTTCGTTCTTTCTTTCTCTCCGTCGTTCTATTTTTTTCGTTCCCTCGTTCTTTCTTTCTCTCCGTCGTTCTTTCTTACTCGTTCCCTCGTTCTTTCTTTCTCTCCGTCGTTCTTTCTTACTCGTTCCTTCGTTCTTTCTTTCTCTCCGTCGTTCTTTCTTACTCGTTCCTTCGTTCTTTCTTTCTCTCCGTCGTTCTATTTTTTTCGTTCCCTCGTTCTTTCTTTCTCTCCGTCGTTCTTTCTTACTCGTTCCTTCGTTCTTTCTTTCTCTCCGTCGTTCTATTTTTGTCGTTCCCTCGTTCTTTCTTTCTCTCCGTCGTTCTATTTTTTTCGTTCCCTCGTTCTTTCTTTCTCTCCGTCGTTCTTTCTTACTCGTTCCCTCGTTCTTTCTTTCTCTCCGTCGTTCTTTCTTACTCGTTCCCTCGTTCTTTCTTTCTCTCCGTCGTTCTATTTTTTTCGTTCCCTCGTTCTTTCTTTCTCTCCGTCGTTCTTTCTTACTCGTTCCTTCGTTCTTTCTTTCTCTCCGTCGTTCTATTTTTTTCGTTCCCTCGTTCTTTCTTTCTCTCCGTCGTTCTGTTTTTTTCGTTCCCTCGTTCTTTCTTTCTCTCCGTCGTTCTTTCTTACTCGTTCCTTCGTTCTTTCTTTCTCTCCGTCGTTCTTTCTTACTCGTTCCTTCGTTCTTTCTTTCTCTCCGTCGTTCTATTTTTGTCGTTCCCTCGTTCTTTCTTTCTCTCCGTCGTTCTATTTTTTTCGTTCCCTCGTTCTTTCTTTCTCTCCGTCGTTCTATTTTTTTCGTTCCCTCGTTCTTTCTTTCTCTCCGTCGTTCTTTCTTACTCGTTCCTTCGTTCTTTCTTTCTCTCCGTCGTTCTATTTTTGTCGTTCCCTCGTTCTTTCTTTCTCTCCGTCGTTCTTTCTTACTCGTTCCTTCGTTCTTTCTTTCTCTCCGTCGTTCTTTCTTACTCGTTCCTTCGTTCTTTCTTTCTCTCCGTCGTTCTATTTTTTTCGTTCCCTCGTTCTTTCTTTCTCTCCGTCGTTCTTTCTTACTCGTTCCCTCGTTCTTTCTTTCTCTCCGTCGTTCTTTCTTACTCGTTCCTTCGTTCTTTCTTTCTCTCCGTCGTTCTTTCTTACTCGTTCCTTCGTTCTTTCTTTCTCTCCGTCGTTCTATTTTTTTCGTTCCCTCGTTCTTTCTTTCTCTCCGTCGTTCTTTCTTACTCGTTCCTTCGTTCTTTCTTTCTCTCCGTCGTTCTATTTTTGTCGTTCCCTCGTTCTTTCTTTCTCTCCGTCGTTCTATTTTTTTCGTTCCCTCGTTCTTTCTTTCTCTCCGTCGTTCTTTCTTACTCGTTCCCTCGTTCTTTCTTTCTCTCCGTCGTTCTTTCTTACTCGTTCCCTCGTTCTTTCTTTCTCTCCGTCGTTCTGTTTTTTTCGTTCCCTCGTTCTTTCTTTCTCTCCGTCGTTCTTTCTTACTCGTTCCTTCGTTCTTTCTTTCTCTCCGTCGTTCTATTTTTTTCGTTCCCTCGTTCTTTCTTTCTCTCCGTCGTTCTGTTTTTTTCGTTCCCTCGTTCTTTCTTTCTCTCCGTCGTTCTTTCTTACTCGTTCCTTCGTTCTTTCTTTCTCTCCGTCGTTCTTTCTTACTCGTTCCTTCGTTCTTTCTTTCTCTCCGTCGTTCTATTTTTGTCGTTCCCTCGTTCTTTCTTTCTCTCCGTCGTTCTATTTTTTTCGTTCCCTCGTTCTTTCTTTCTCTCCGTCGTTCTTTCTTACTCGTTCCCTCGTTCTTTCTTTCTCTCCGTCGTTCTTTCTTACTCGTTCCCTCGTTCTTTCTTTCTCTCCGTCGTTCTATTTTTTTCGTTCCCTCGTTCTTTCTTTCTCTCCGTCGTTCTTTCTTACTCGTTCCTTCGTTCTTTCTTTCTCTCCGTCGTTCTATTTTTTTCGTTCCCTCGTTCTTTCTTTCTCTCCGTCGTTCTATTTTTTTCGTTCCCTCGTTCTTTCTTTCTCTCCGTCGTTCTTTCTTACTCGTTCCTTCGTTCTTTCTTTCTCTCCGTCGTTCTTTCTTACTCGTTCCTTCGTTCTTTCTTTCTCTCCGTCGTTCTTTTTTTTTCGTTCCTTCGTTCTTTCTTTCTCTCCGTCGTTCTTTCTTACTCGTTCCTTCGTTCTTTCTTTCTCTCCGTCGTTCTTTCTTACTCGTTCCTTCGTTCTTTCTTTCTCTCCGTCGTTCTATTTTTTTCGTTCCCTCGTTCTTTCTTTCTCTCCGTCGTTCTTTCTTACTCGTTCCTTCGTTCTTTCTTTCTCTCCGTCGTTCTTTTTTTTTCGTTCCCTCGTTCTTTCTTTCTCTCCGTCGTTCTATTTTTGTTGTTCCCTCGTTCTTTCTTTCTCTCCGTCGTTCTTTCTTACTCGTTCCCTCGTTCTTTCTTTCTCTCCGTCGTTCTTTCTTACTCGTTCCTTCGTTCTTTCTTTCTCTCCGTCGTTCTATTTTTTTGTTCCCTCGTTCTTTCTTTCTCTCCGTCGTTCTTTCTTACTCGTTCCTTCGTTCTTTCTTTCTCTCCGACGTTCGAGTTTTTTCGTTCCCTCGTTCTTTCTTTCTCTCCGTCGTTCTTTCTTACTCGTTCCTTCGTTCTTTCTTTCTCTCCGTCGTTCTTTCTTACTCGTTCCTTCGTTCTTTCTTTCTCTCCGTCGTTCTATTTTTTTCGTTCCCTCGTTCTTTCTTTCTCTCCGTCGTTCTATTTTTTTCGTTCCCTCGTTCTTTCTTTCTCTCCGTCGTTCTTTCTTACTCGTTCCTTCGTTCTTTCTTTCTCTCCGTCGTTCTATTTTTTTCGTTCCCTCGTTCTTTCTTTCTCTCCGTCGTTCTTTCTTACTCGTTCCTTCGTTCTTTCTTTCTCTCCGTCGTTCTTTCTTACTCGTTCCTTCGTTCTTTCTTTCTCTCCGTCGTTCTTTCTTACTCGTTCCTTCGTTCTTTCTTTCTCTCCGTCGTTCTATTTTTGTCGTTCCCTCGTTCTTTCTTTCTCTCCGTCGTTCTATTTTTTTCGTTCCCTCGTTCTTTCTTTCTCTCCGTCGTTCTTTCTTACTCGTTCCTTCGTTCTTTCTTTCTCTCCGTCGTTCTTTTTTTTTCGTTCCCTCGTTCTTTCTTTCTCTCCGTCGTTCTTTCTTACTCGTTCCCTCGTTCTTTCTTTCTCTCCGTCGTTCTTTCTTACTCGTTCCTTCGTTCTTTCTTTCTCTCCGACGTTCGAGTTTTTTCGTTCCCTCGTTCTTTCTTTCTCTCCGTCGTTCTTTCTTACTCGTTCCTTCGTTCTTTCTTTCTCTCCGTCGTTCTATTTTTTCCTTCCCTCGTTCTTTCTTTCTCTCCGTCGTTCTTTCTTACTCGTTCCTTCGTTCTTTCTTTCTCTCCGTCGTTCTATTTTTTCGTTCCCTCGTTCTTTCTTTCTCTCCGTCGTTCTATTTTTGTCGTTCCCTCGTTCTTTCTTTCTCTCCGTCGTTCTTTCTTACTCGTTCCCTCGTTCTTTCTTTCTCTCCGTCGTTCTTTCTTACTCGTTCCCTCGTTCTTTCTTTCTCTCCGTCGTTCTTTCTTACTCGTTCCTTCGTTCTTTCTTTCTCTCCGTCGTTCTTTCTTACTCGTTCCTTCGTTCTTTCTTTCTCTCCGTCGTTCTATTTTTTTCGTTCCCTCGTTCTTTCTTTCTCTCCGTCGTTCTTTCTTACTCGTTCCTTCGTTCTTTCTTTCTCTCCGTCGTTCTATTTTTTTCGTTCCCTCGTTCTTTCTTTCTCTCCGTCGTTCTTTCTTACTCGTTCCTTCGTTCTTTCTTTCTCTCCGTCGTTCTTTTTTTTTCGTTCCTTCGTTCTTTCTTTCTCTCTGTCGTTCTATTTTTTTCGTTCCCTCGTTCTTTCTTTCTCTCCGTCGTTCTATTTTTTTCGTTCCCTCGTTCTTTCTTTCTCTCCGTCGTTCTTTCTTACTCGTTCCCTCGTTCTTTCTTTCTCTCCGTCGTTCTGTTTTTTTCGTTCCCTCGTTCTTTCTTTCTCTCCGTCGTTCTTTTTTACTCGTTCCTTCGTTCTTTCTTTCTCTCCGTCGTTCTATTTTTTTCATTCCCTCGTTCTTTCTTTCTCTCCGTCGTTCTATTTTTGTCGTTCCCTCGTTCTTTCTTTCTCTCCGTCGTTCTATTTTTTTCGTTCCCTCGTTCTTTCTTTCTCTCCGTCGTTCTTTCTTACTCGTTCCTTCGTTCTTTCTTTCTCTCCGTCGTTCTTTCTTACTCGTTCCTTCGTTCTTTCTTTCTCTCCGTCGTTCTATTTTTTTCGTTCCCTCGTTCTTTCTTTCTCTCCGTTGTTCTATTTTTTTCGTTCCCTCGTTCTTTCTTTCTCTCCGTCGTTCTATTTTTTTCGTTCCCTCGTTCTTTCTTTCTCTCCGTCGTTCTTTCTTACTCGTTCCCTCGTTCTTTCTTTCTCTCCGTCGTTCTTTCTTACTCGTTCCCTCGTTCTTTCTTTCTCTCCGTCGTTCTTTCTTACTCGTTCCCTCGTTCTTTCTTTCTCTCCGTCGTTCTTTCTTACTCGTTCCTTCGTTCTTTCTTTCTCTCCGACGTTCGAGTTTTTTCGTTCCCTCGTTCTTTCTTTCTCTCCGTCGTTCTTTCTTACTCGTTCCTTCGTTCTTTCTTTCTCTCCGTCGTTCTTTCTTACTCGTTCCTTCGTTCTTTCTTTCTCTCCGTCGTTCTATTTTTTTCGTTCCCTCGTTCTTTCTTTCTCTCCGTCGTTCTTTCTTACTCGTTCCTTCGTTCTTTCTTTCTCTCCGTCGTTCTATTTTTGTCGTTCCCTCGTTCTTTCTTTCTCTCCGTCGTTCTTTCTTACTCGTTCCTTCGTTCTTTCTTTCTCTCCGTCGTTCTTTCTTACTCGTTCCTTCGTTCTTTCTTTCTCTCCGTCGTTCTATTTTTTTCGTTCCCTCGTTCTTTCTTTCTCTCCGTCGTTCTTTCTTACTCGTTCCCTCGTTCTTTCTTTCTCTCCGTCGTTCTTTCTTACTCGTTCCTTCGTTCTTTCTTTCTCTCCGTCGTTCTTTCTTACTCGTTCCTTCGTTCTTTCTTTCTCTCCGTCGTTCTATTTTTTTCGTTCCCTCGTTCTTTCTTTCTCTCCGTCGTTCTTTCTTACTCGTTCCCTCGTTCTTTCTTTCTCTCCGTCGTTCTTTCTTACTCGTTCCTTCGTTCTTTCTTTCTCTCCGTCGTTCTTTCTTACTCGTTCCTTCGTTCTTTCTTTCTCTCCGTCGTTCTATTTTTTTCGTTCCCTCGTTCTTTCTTTCTCTCCGTCGTTCTTTCTTACTCGTTCCTTCGTTCTTTCTTTCTCTCCGTCGTTCTATTTTTGTCGTTCCCTCGTTCTTTCTTTCTCTCCGTCGTTCTATTTTTTTCGTTCCCTCGTTCTTTCTTTCTCTCCGTCGTTCTTTCTTACTCGTTCCCTCGTTCTTTCTTTCTCTCCGTCGTTCTTTCTTACTCGTTCCCTCGTTCTTTCTTTCTCTCCGTCGTTCTATTTTTTTCGTTCCCTCGTTCTTTCTTTCTCTCCGTCGTTCTTTCTTACTCGTTCCTTCGTTCTTTCTTTCTCTCCGTCGTTCTATTTTTTTCGTTCCCTCGTTCTTTCTTTCTCTCCGTCGTTCTGTTTTTTTCGTTCCCTCGTTCTTTCTTTCTCTCCGTCGTTCTTTCTTACTCGTTCCTTCGTTCTTTCTTTCTCTCCGTCGTTCTTTCTTACTCGTTCCTTCGTTCTTTCTTTCTCTCCGTCGTTCTATTTTTTTCGTTCCCTCGTTCTTTCTTTCTCTCCGTCGTTCTTTCTTACTCGTTCCTTCGTTCTTTCTTTCTCTCCGTCGTTCTTTCTTACTCGTTCCTTCGTTCTTTCTTTCTCTCTGTCGTTCTATTTTTTTCGTTCCCTCGTTCTTTCTTTCTCTCCGTCGTTCTTTCTTACTCGTTCCCTCGTTCTTTCTTTCTCTCCGTCGTTCTGTTTTTTTCGTTCCCTCGTTCTTTCTTTCTCTCCGTCGTTCTTTCTTACTCGTTCCTTCGTTCTTTCTTTCTCTCCGTCGTTCTATTTTTTTCGTTCCCTCGTTCTTTCTTTCTCTCCGTCGTTCTATTTTTGTCGTTCCCTCGTTCTTTCTTTCTCTCCGTCGTTCTATTTTTTTCGTTCCCTCGTTCTTTCTTTCTCTCCGTCGTTCTTTCTTACTCGTTCCTTCGTTCTTTCTTTCTCTCCGTCGTTCTTTCTTACTCGTTCCTTCGTTCTTTCTTTCTCTCCGTCGTTCTTTTTTTTTCGTTCCTTCGTTCTTTCTTTCTCTCCGTCGTTCTTTCTTACTCGTTCCTTCGTTCTTTCTTTCTCTCCGTCGTTCTTTCTTACTCGTTCCTTCGTTCTTTCTTTCTCTCCGTCGTTCTATTTTTTTCGTTCCCTCGTTCTTTCTTTCTCTCCGTCGTTCTTTCTTACTCGTTCCTTCGTTCTTTCTTTCTCTCCGTCGTTCTTTTTTTTTCGTTCCCTCGTTCTTTCTTTCTCTCCGTCGTTCTATTTTTGTTGTTCCCTCGTTCTTTCTTTCTCTCCGTCGTTCTTTCTTACTCGTTCCCTCGTTCTTTCTTTCTCTCCGTCGTTCTTTCTTACTCGTTCCTTCGTTCTTTCTTTCTCTCCGTCGTTCTATTTTTTTGTTCCCTCGTTCTTTCTTTCTCTCCGTCGTTCTTTCTTACTCGTTCCTTCGTTCTTTCTTTCTCTCCGACGTTCGAGTTTTTTCGTTCCCTCGTTCTTTCTTTCTCTCCGTCGTTCTTTCTTACTCGTTCCTTCGTTCTTTCTTTCTCTCCGTCGTTCTTTCTTACTCGTTCCTTCGTTCTTTCTTTCTCTCCGTCGTTCTATTTTTTTCGTTCCCTCGTTCTTTCTTTCTCTCCGTCGTTCTATTTTTTTCGTTCCCTCGTTCTTTCTTTCTCTCCGTCGTTCTTTCTTACTCGTTCCTTCGTTCTTTCTTTCTCTCCGTCGTTCTATTTTTTTCGTTCCCTCGTTCTTTCTTTCTCTCCGTCGTTCTTTCTTACTCGTTCCTTCGTTCTTTCTTTCTCTCCGTCGTTCTTTCTTACTCGTTCCTTCGTTCTTTCTTTCTCTCCGTCGTTCTTTCTTACTCGTTCCTTCGTTCTTTCTTTCTCTCCGTCGTTCTATTTTTTTCGTTCCCTCGTTCTTTCTTTCTCTCCGTCGTTCTTTCTTACTCGTTCCTTCGTTCTTTCTTTCTCTCCGTCGTTCTATTTCTTTCGTTCCCTCGTTCTTTCTTTCTCTCCGTCGTTCTTTCTTACTCGTTCCTTCGTTCTTTCTTTCTCTCCGTCGTTCTATTTTTTTCGTTCCCTCGTTCTTTCTTTCTCTCCGTCGTTCTTTCTTACTCGTTCCTTCGTTCTTTCTTTCTCTCCCTCGTTCTTTCTTACTCGTTCCTTCGTTCTTTCTTTCTCTCCGTCGTTCTATTTTTGTCGTTCCCTCGTTCTTTCTTTCTCTCCTGCGTTCTTTCTTACTCGTTCCTTCGTTCTTTCTTTCTCTCCGTCGTTCTATTTTTGTCGTTCCCTCGTTCTTTCTTTCTCTCCTGCGTTCTTTCTTACTCGTTCCTTCGTTCTTTATTTCTCTCCGTCGTTCTATTTTTGTCGTTCCCTCGTTCTTTCTTTCTCTCCGTCGTTCTTTCTTACTCGTTCCCTCGTTCTTTCTTTCTCTCCGTCGTTCTATTTTTTTCGTTCCCTCGTTCTTTCTTTCTCGCCGTCGTTCTTTCTTACTCGTTCCCTCGTTCTTTCTTTCTCTCCGTCGTTCTTTCTTACTCGTTCCTTCGTTCTTTCTTTCTCTCTGTCGTTCTATTTTTTTCGTTCCCTCGTTCTTTCTTTCTCTCCGTCGTTCTTTCTTACTCGTTCCCTCGTTCTTTCTTTCTCTCCGTCGTTCTTTCTTACTCGTTCCTTCGTTCTTTCTTTCTCTCCGTCGTTCTATTTTTGTCGTTCCCTCGTTCTTTCTTTCTCTCCGTCGTTCTTTCTTACTCGTTCCTTCGTTCTTTCTTTCTCTCCGTCGTTCTTTCTTACTCGTTCCTTCGTTCTTTCTTTCTCTCTGTCGTTCTATTTTTTTCGTTCCCTCGTTCTTTCTTTCTCTCCGTCGTTCTTTCTTACTCGTTCCCTCGTTCTTTCTTTCTCTCCGTCGTTCTTTCTTACTCGTTCCTTCGTTCTTTCTTTCTCTCCGTCGTTCTATTTTTGTCGTTCCCTCGTTCTTTCTTTCTCTCCGTCGTTCTTTCTTACTCGTTCCTTCGTTCTTTCTTTCTCTCCGTCGTTCTTTCTTACTCGTTCCTTCGTTCTTTCTTTCTCTCCGTCGTTCTATTTTTTTCGTTCCCTCGTTCTTTCTTTCTCTCCGTCGTTCTTTCTTACTCGTTCCTTCGTTCTTTCTTTCTCTCCGTCGTTCTATTTTTTTCGTTCCCTCGTTCTTTCTTTCTCTCCGTCGTTCTTTCTTATTCCTTCCTTCGTTCTTTCTTTCTCTCCGTCGTTCTTTCTTACTCGTTCCTTCGTTCTTTCTTTCTCTCCGTCGTTCTATTTTTTTCGTTCCCTCGTTCTTTCTTTCTCTCCGTCGTTCTTTCTTACTCGTTCCTTCGTTCTTTCTTTCTCTCCGTCGTTCTATTTTTTTCGTTCCCTCGTTCTTTCTTTCTCTCCGTCGTTCTATTTTTTTCGTTCCCTCGTTCTTTCTTTCTCTCCGTCGTTCTTTCTTACTCGTTCCTTCGTTCTTTCTTTCTCTCCGTCGTTCTATTTTTTTCGTTCCCTCGTTCTTTCTTTCTCTCCGTCGTTCTATTTTTTTCGTTCCCTCGTTCTTTCTTTCTCTCCGTCGTTCTTTCTTACTCGTTCCTTCGTTCTTTCTTTCTCTCCGTCGTTCTATTTTTTTCGTTCCCTCGTTCTTTCTTTCTCTCCGTCGTTCTTTTTTACTCGTTCCTTCGTTCTTTCTTTCTCTCCGTGGTTCTATATTTTTCGTTCCCTCGTTCTTTCTTTCTCTCCGTCGTTCTTTCTTACTCGTTCCTTCGTTCTTTCTTTCTCTCCGTCGTTGTTTCTTACTCGTTCCCTCGTTCTTTCTTTCTCTCCGTCGTTCTATTTTTTTCGTTCCCTCGTTCTTTCTTTCTCTCCGTCGTTCTTTCTTACTCGTTCCTTCGTTCTTTCTTTCTCTCCGTCGTTGTTTCTTACTCGTTCCCTCGTTCTTTCTTTCTCTCCGTCGTTCTATTTTTTTCGTTCCCTCGTTCTTTCTTTCTCTCCGTCGTTCTTTCTTACTCGTTCCTTCGTTCTTTCTTTCTCTCCGTCGTTCTATTTTTTTCGTTCCCTCGTTCTTTCTTACTCGTTCCCTCGTTCTTTCTTTCTCTCCGTCGTTCTTTCTTACTCGTTCCCTCGTTCTTTCTTTCTCTCCCTCATTCTATTTCTTTCGTTCCCTCGTTCTTTCTTTCTCTCCTGCGTTCTTTCTTACTCGTTCCTTCGTTCTTTCTTTCTCTCCGTCGTTCTATTTTTTCGTTCCCTCGTTCTTTCTTTCTCTCCGTCGTTCTATTTTTTTCGTTCCCTTGTTCTTTCTTTCTCTCCGTCGTTCTATTTTTTTCGTTCCCTCGTTCTTTCTTTCTCTCCGTCGTTCTTTCTTACTCGTTCCTTCGTTCTTTCTTTCTCTCCGTCGTTCTATTTTTTCGTTCCCTCGTTCTTTCTTTCTCTCCGTCGTTCTTTCTTACTCGTTCCCTCGTTCTTTCTTTCTCTCCGTCGTTCTTTTTTTTTCGTTCCCTCGTTCTTTCTTTCTCTCCGTCGTTCTATTTTTTTCGTTCCCTCGTTCTTTCTTTCTCTCCGTCGTTCTTTCTTACTCGTTCCTTCGTTCTTTCTTACTCGTTCCGTCGTTCTTTCTTACTCGTTCCTTCGTTCTTTCTTACTCGTTCCTTCGTTCTTTCTTTCTCTCCGTCGTTCTATTTTTTTCGTTCCCTCGTTCTTTCTTTCTCTCCGTCGTTCTTTCTTACTCGTTCCTTCGTTCTTTCTTTCTCTCCGTCGTTCTTTCTTACTCGTTCCTTCGTTCTTTCTTTCTCTCCGTCGTTCTTTTTTTTTCGTTCCCTCGTTCTTTCTTTCTCTCCGTCGTTCTATTTTTTTCGTTCCCTCGTTCTTTCTTTCTCTCCGTCGTTCTTTCTTACTCGTTCCTTCGTTCTTTCTTACTCGTTCCGTCGTTCTTTCTTACTCGTTCCTTCGTTCTTTCTTTCTCTCCGTCGTTCTTTCTTACTCGTTCCCTCGTCCTTTCTTTCTCTCCGTCGTTCTATTTTTTTCGTTCCCTCGTTCTTTCTTTCTCTCCGTCGTTCTTTCTTACTCGTTCCTTCGTTCTTTCTTTCTCTCCGTCGTTCTATTTTTTTCGTTCCCTCGTTCTTTCTTTCTCTCCGTCGTTCTATTTTTTTCGTTCCCTCGTTCTTTCTTTCTCTCCGTCGTTCTTTCTTACTCGTTCCCTCGTTCTTTCTTTCTCTCCGTCGTTCTGTTTTTTTCGTTCCCTCGTTCTTTCTTTCTCTCCGTCGTTCTTTCTTACTCGTTCCTTCGTTCTTTCTTTCTCTCCGTCGTTCTATTTTTTTGTTCCCTCGTTCTTTCTTTCTCTCCGTCGTTCTTTCTTACTCGTTCCTTCGTTCTTTCTTTCTCTCCGTCGTTCTATTTTTTTGTTCCCTCGTTCTTTCTTTCTCTCCGTCGTTCTTTCTTACTCGTTCCCTCGTTCTTTCTTTCTCTCCGTCGTTCTGTTTTTTTCGTTCCCTCGTTCTTTCTTTCTCTCCGTCGTTCTTTCTTACTCGTTCCTTCGTTCTTTCTTTCTCTCTGTCGTTCTATTTTTGTCGTTCCCTCGTTCTTTCTTTCTCTCCGTCGTTCTTTCTTACTCGTTCCTTCGTTCTTTCTTTCTCTCCGTCGTTCTATTTTTTTCGTTCCCTCGTTCTTTCTTTCTCTCCGTCGTTCTTTCTTACTCGTTCCCTCGTTCTTTCTTTCTCTCCGTCGTTCTTTCTTACTCGTTCCCTCGTTCTTTCTTTCTCTCCGTCGTTCTTTCTTACTCGTTCCTTCGTTCTTTCTTTCTCTCCGACGTTCGAGTTTTTTCGTTCCCTCGTTCTTTCTTTCTCTCCGTCGTTCTTTCTTACTCGTTCCTTCGTTCTTTCTTTCTCTCCGTCGTTCTGTTTTTTTCGTTCCTACGTTCTTTCTTTCTCTCCGTCGTTCTTTCTTACTCGTTCCGTCGTTCTTTCTTACTCGTTCCCTCGTTCTTTCTTTCTCTCCGTCGTTCTTTCTTACTCGTTCCCTCGTTCTTTCTTTCTCTCCGTCGTTCTATTTTTTTCGTTCCCTCGTTCTTTCTTTCTCTCCGTCGTTCTTTCTTACTCGTTCCTTCGTTCTTTCTTTCTCTCCGTCGTTCTTTCTTACTCGTTCCTTCGTTCTTTCTTTCTCTCCGTCGTTCTATTTTTTTCGTTCCCTCGTTCTTTCTTTCTCTCCGTCGTTCTATTTTTTTCGTTCCCTCGTTCTTTCTTTCTCTCCGTCGTTCTATTTTTTTCGTTCCCTCGTTCTTTCTTTCTCTCCGTCGTTCTATTTTTGTCGTTCCCTCATTCTTTCTTTCTCTCCGTCGTTCTTTCTTACTCGTTCCTTCGTTCTTTCTTTCTCTCCGTCGTTCTTTCTTACTAGTTCCTTCGTTCTTTCTTTCTCTCCGTCGTTCTGTTTTTTTCGTTCCCTCGTTTTTTCTTTCTCTCCGTCGTTCTTTCTTACTCGTTCCTTCGTTCTTTCTTTCTCTCCGTCGTTCTATTTTTGTCGTTCCCTCGTTCTTTCTTTCTCTCCGTCGTTCTTCTTACTCGTTCCTTCGTTCTTTCTTTCTCTCCGTCGTTCTATTTTTTTCGTTCCCTCGTTCTTTCTTTCTCTCCGTCGTTCTTTCTTACTCGTTCCTTCGTTCTTTCTTTCTCTCCGTCGTTCTATTTTTTTCGTTCCCTCGTTCTTTCTTTCTCTCCGTCGTTCTATTTTTGTCGTTCCCTCGTTCTTTCTTT
The DNA here is from genome assembly GCF_024509145.1 of Vidua macroura. Classification (NCBI taxonomy): domain Eukaryota; kingdom Metazoa; phylum Chordata; class Aves; order Passeriformes; family Viduidae; genus Vidua; species Vidua macroura. The sequence continues at coordinate 40,470,843 of NC_071572.1, read as the reverse complement.
CTCTCCGTCGTTCTATTTTTTTCGTTCCCTCGTTCTTTCTTTCTCTCCGTCGTTCTTTCTTACTCGTTCCCTCGTTCTTTCTTTCTCTCCGTCGTTCTATTTTTTTCGTTCCCTCGTTCTTTCTTTCTCTCCGTCGTTCTTTCTTACTCGTTCCTTCGTTCTTTCTTTCTCTCCGTCGTTCTATTTTTTCGTTCCCTCGTTCTTTCTTTCTCTCCGTCGTTCTTTCTTACTCGTTCCTTCGTTCTTTCTTTCTCTCCGTCGTTCTATTTTTTTGTTCCCTCGTTCTTTCTTTCTCTCCGTCGTTCTTTCTTACTCGTTCCCTCGTTCTTTCTTTCTCTCCGTCGTTCTTTCTTACTCGTTCCTTCGTTCTTTCTTTCTCTCCGACGTTCGAGTTTTTTCGTTCCCTCGTTCTTTCTTTCTCTCCGTCGTTCTTTCTTACTCGTTCCTTCGTTCTTTCTTTCTCTCCGTCGTTCTTTTTTTTTCGTTCCCTCGTTCTTTCTTTCTCTCCGTCGTTCTATTTTTTTCGTTCCCTCGTTCTTTCTTTCTCTCCGTCGTTCTTTCTTACTCGTTCCTTCGTTCTTTCTTTCTCTCCGTCGTTCTATTTTTTCGTTCCCTCGTTCTTTCTTTCTCTCCGTCGTTCTATTTTTGTCGTTCCCTCGTTCTTTCTTTCTCTCCGTCGTTCTTTCTTACTCGTTCCCTCGTTCTTTCTTTCTCTCCGTCGTTCTTTCTTACTCGTTCCCTCGTTCTTTCTTTCTCTCCGTCGTTCTTTCTTACTCGTTCCTTCGTTCTTTCTTTCTCTCCGTCGTTCTATTTTTTTCGTTCCCTCGTTCTTTCTTTCTCTCCGTCGTTCTATTTTTTTCGTTCCCTCGTTCTTTCTTTCTCTCCGTCGTTCTTTCTTACTCGTTCCTTCGTTCTTTCTTTCTCTCCGTCGTTCTTTCTTACTCGTTCCTTCGTTCTTTCTTTCTCTCTGTCGTTCTATTTTTTTCGTTCCCTCGTTCTTTCTTTCTCTCCGTCGTTCTTTCTTACTCGTTCCCTCGTTCTTTCTTTCTCTCCGTCGTTCTGTTTTTTTCGTTCCCTCGTTCTTTCTTTCTCTCCGTCGTTCTTTTTTACTCGTTCCTTCGTTCTTTCTTTCTCTCCGTCGTTCTATTTTTTTCGTTCCCTCGTTCTTTCTTTCTCTCCGTCGTTCTATTTTTTTCATTCCCTCGTTCTTTCTTTCTCTCCGTCGTTCTATTTTTGTCGTTCCCTCGTTCTTTCTTTCTCTCCGTCGTTCTATTTTTTTCGTTCCCTCGTTCTTTCTTTCTCTCCGTCGTTCTTTCTTACTCGTTCCTTCGTTCTTTCTTTCTCTCCGTCGTTCTTTCTTACTCGTTCCTTCGTTCTTTCTTTCTCTCCGTCGTTCTATTTTTTCGTTCCCTCGTTCTTTCTTTCTCTCCGTCGTTCTATTTTTTTCGTTCCCTCGTTCTTTCTTTCTCTCCGTCGTTCTTTCTTACTCGTTCCCTCGTTCTTTCTTTCTCTCCGTCGTTCTTTCTTACTCGTTCCCTCGTTCTTTCTTTCTCTCCGTCGTTCTTTCTTACTCGTTCCCTCGTTCTTTCTTTCTCTCCGTCGTTCTTTCTTACTCGTTCCTTCGTTCTTTCTTTCTCTCCGACGTTCGAGTTTTTTCGTTCCCTCGTTCTTTCTTTCTCTCCGTCGTTCTTTCTTACTCGTTCCTTCGTTCTTTCTTTCTCTCCGTCGTTCTTTCTTACTCGTTCCTTCGTTCTTTCTTTCTCTCCGTCGTTCTATTTTTTTCGTTCCCTCGTTCTTTCTTTCTCTCCGTCGTTCTTTCTTACTCGTTCCTTCGTTCTTTCTTTCTCTCCGTCGTTCTATTTTTGTCGTTCCCTCGTTCTTTCTTTCTCTCCGTCGTTCTATTTTTTTCGTTCCCTCGTTCTTTCTTTCTCTCCGTCGTTCTATTTTTTTCGTTCCCTCGTTCTTTCTTTCTCTCCGTCGTTCTTTCTTACTCGTTCCTTCGTTCTTTCTTTCTCTCCGTCGTTCTATTTTTTTCGTTCCCTCGTTCTTTCTTTCTCTCCGTCGTTCTGTTTTTTTCGTTCCCTCGTTCTTTCTTTCTCTCCGTCGTTCTTTCTTACTCGTTCCCTCGTTCTTTCTTTCTCTCCGTCGTTCTTTCTTACTCGTTCCTTCGTTCTTTCTTTCTCTCCGTCGTTCTTTCTTACTCGTTCCTTCGTTCTTTCTTTCTCTCCGTCGTTCTATTTTTTTCGTTCCCTCGTTCTTTCTTTCTCTCCGTCGTTCTTTCTTACTCGTTCCTTCGTTCTTTCTTTCTCTCCGTCGTTCTTTCTTACTCGTTCCCTCGTTCTTTCTTTCTCTCCGTCGTTCTTTCTTACTCGTTCCCTCGTTCTTTCTTTCTCTCCGTCGTTCTTTCTTACTCGTTCCCTCGTTCTTTCTTTCTCTCCGTCGTTCTTTCTTACTCGTTCCTTCGTTCTTTCTTTCTCTCCGACGTTCGAGTTTTTTCGTTCCCTCGTTCTTTCTTTCTCTCCGTCGTTCTTTCTTACTCGTTCCTTCGTTCTTTCTTTCTCTCCGTCGTTCTTTCTTACTCGTTCCTTCGTTCTTTCTTTCTCTCCGTCGTTCTATTTTTTTCGTTCCCTCGTTCTTTCTTTCTCTCCGTCGTTCTTTCTTACTCGTTCCTTCGTTCTTTCTTTCTCTCCGTCGTTCTATTTTTGTCGTTCCCTCGTTCTTTCTTTCTCTCCGTCGTTCTATTTTTTTCGTTCCCTCGTTCTTTCTTTCTCTCCGTCGTTCTTTCTTACTCGTTCCTTCGTTCTTTCTTTCTCTCCGTCGTTCTATTTTTTTCGTTCCCTCGTTCTTTCTTTCTCTCCGTCGTTCTGTTTTTTTCGTTCCCTCGTTCTTTCTTTCTCTCCGTCGTTCTTTCTTACTCGTTCCCTCGTTCTTTCTTTCTCTCCGTCGTTCTTTCTTACTCGTTCCTTCGTTCTTTCTTTCTCTCCGTCGTTCTTTCTTACTCGTTCCTTCGTTCTTTCTTTCTCTCCGTCGTTCTATTTTTTTCGTTCCCTCGTTCTTTCTTTCTCTCCGTCGTTCTTTCTTACTCGTTCCTTCGTTCTTTCTTTCTCTCCGTCGTTCTTTCTGACTCGTTCCTTCGTTCTTTCTTTCTCTCTGTCGTTCTATTTTTTTCGTTCCCTCGTTCTTTCTTTCTCTCCGTCGTTCTTTCTTACTCGTTCCCTCGTTCTTTCTTTCTCTCCGTCGTTCTTTCTTACTCGTTCCTTCGTTCTTTCTTTCTCTCCGTCGTTCTTTCTTACTCGTTCCTTCGTTCTTTCTTTCTCTCCGTCGTTCTATTTTTTTCGTTCCCTCGTTCTTTCTTTCTCTCCGTCGTTCTTTCTTACTCGTTCCTTCGTTCTTTCTTTCTCTCCGTCGTTCTTTCTTACTCGTTCCTTCGTTCTTTCTTTCTCTCTGTCGTTCTATTTTTTTCGTTCCCTCGTTCTTTCTTTCTCTCCGTCGTTCTATTTTTTTCGTTCCCTCGTTCTTTCTTTCTCTCCGTCGTTCTTTCTTACTCGTTCCTTCGTTCTTTCTTTCTCTCCGTCGTTCTTTCTTACTCGTTCCTTCGTTCTTTCTTTCTCTCTGTCGTTCTATTTTTTTCGTTCACTCGTTCTTTCTTTCTCTCCGTCGTTCTTTCTTACTCGTTCCCTCGTTCTTTCTTTCTCTCCGTCGTTGTATTTTTTTCGTTCCCTCGTTCTTTCTTTCTCTCCGTCGTTCTATTTTTTTCATTCCCTCGTTCTTTCTTTCTCTCCGTCGTTCTATTTTTTTCGTTCCCTCGTTCTTTCTTTCTCTCCGTCGTTCTTTCTTACTCGTTCCTTCGTTCTTTCTTTCTCTCCGTCGTTCTTTCTTACTCGTTCCTTCGTTCTTTCTTTCTCTCCGTCGTTCTATTTTTTTCGTTCCCTCGTTCTTTCTTTCTCTCCGTTGTTCTATTTTTTTCGTTCCCTCGTTCTTTCTTTCTCTCCGTCGTTCTTTCTTACTCGTTCCTTCGTTCTTTCTTTCTCTCCGTCGTTCTATTTTTTTCGTTCCCTCGTTCTTTCTTTCTCTCCGTCGTTCTTTCTTACTCGTTCCCTCGTTCTTTCTTTCTCTCCGTCGTTCTTTCTTACTCGTTCCCTCGTTCTTTCTTTCTCTCCGTCGTTCTTTCTTACTCGTTCCCTCGTTCTTTCTTTCTCTCCGTCGTTCTTTCTTACTCGTTCCTTCGTTCTTTCTTTCTCTCCGACGTTCGAGTTTTTTCGTTCCCTCGTTCTTTCTTTCTCTCCGTCGTTCTTTCTTACTCGTTCCTTCGTTCTTTCTTTCTCTCCGTCGTTCTTTCTTACTCGTTCCTTCGTTCTTTCTTTCTCTCCGTCGTTCTATTTTTTTCGTTCCCTCGTTCTTTCTTTCTCTCCGTCGTTCTTTCTTACTCGTTCCTTCGTTCTTTCTTTCTCTCCGTCGTTCTATTTTTGTCGTTCCCTCGTTCTTTCTTTCTCTCCGTCGTTCTATTTTTGTCGTTCCCTCGTTCTTTCTTTCTCTCCGTCGTTCTATTTTTTTCGTTCCCTCGTTCTTTCTTTCTCTCCGTCGTTCTTTCTTACTCGTTCCCTCGTTCTTTCTTTCTCTCCGTCGTTCTTTCTTACTCGTTCCTTCGTTCTTTCTTTCTCTCCGTCGTTCTTTCTTACTCGTTCCTTCGTTCTTTCTTTCTCTCCGTCGTTCTATTTTTGTCGTTCCCTCGTTCTTTCTTTCTCTCCGTCGTTCTTTCTTACTCGTTCCTTCGTTCTTTCTTTCTCTCCGTCGTTCTATTTTTGTCGTTCCCTCGTTCTTTCTTTCTCTCCGTCGTTCTATTTTTTTCGTTCCCTCGTTCTTTCTTTCTCTCCGTCGTTCTTTCTTACTCGTTCCCTCGTTCTTTCTTTCTCTCCGTCGTTCTATTTTTTTCGTTCCCTCGTTCTTTCTTTCTCTCCGTCGTTCTTTCTTACTCGTTCCTTCGTTCTTTCTTTCTCTCCGTCGTTCTATTTTTTTCGTTCCCTCGTTCTTTCTTTCTCTCCGTCGTTCTGTTTTTTTCGTTCCCTCGTTCTTTCTTTCTCTCCGTCGTTCTTTCTTACTCGTTCCTTCGTTCTTTCTTTCTCTCCGTCGTTCTATTTTTGTCGTTCCCTCGTTCTTTCTTTCTCTCCGTCTTTCTATTTTTTTCGTTCCCTCGTTCTTTCTTTCTCTCCGTCGTTCTTTCTTACTCGTTCCCTCGTTCTTTCTTTCTCTCCGTCGTTCTATTTTTTTCGTTCCCTCGTTCTTTCTTTCTCTCCGTCGTTCTTTCTTACTCGTTCCTTCGTTCTTTCTTTCTCTCCGTCGTTCTATTTTTTTCGTTCCCTCGTTCTTTCTTTCTCTCCGTCGTTCTGTTTTTTTCGTTCCCTCGTTCTTTCTTTCTCTCCGTCGTTCTTTCTTACTCGTTCCTTCGTTCTTTCTTTCTCTCCGTCGTTCTATTTTTTTCGTTCCCTCGTTCTTTCTTTCTCTCCGTCGTTCTTTCTTACTCGTTCCTTCGTTCTTTCTTTCTCTCCGTCGTTCTATTTTTTTCGTTCCCTCGTTCTTTCTTTCTCTCCGTCGTTCTATTTTTGTCGTTCCCTCGTTCTTTCTTTCTCTCCGTCGTTCTTTCTTACTCGTTCCCTCGTTCTTTCTTTCTCTCCGTCGTTCTTTCTTACTCGTTCCTTCGTTCTTTCTTTCTCTCCGTCGTTCTATTTTTTTGTTCCCTCGTTCTTTCTTTCTCTCCGTCGTTCTTTCTTACTCGTTCCCTCGTTCTTTCTTTCTCTCCGTCGTTCTTTCTTACTCGTTCCTTCGTTCTTTCTTTCTCTCCGACATTCGAGTTTTTTCGTTCCCTCGTTCTTTCTTTCTCTCCGTCGTTCTTTCTTACTCGTTCCCTCGTTCTTTCTTTCTCTCCGTCGTTCTTTCTTACTCGTTCCCTCGTTCTTTCTTTCTCTCCGTCGTTCTATTTTTTTCGTTCCCTCGTTCTTTCTTTCTCTCCGTCGTTCTTTCTTACTCGTTCCTTCGTTCTTTCTTTCTCTCCGTCGTTCTATTTTTTTCGTTCCCTCGTTCTTTCTTTCTCTCCGTCGTTCTATTTTTTTCGTTCCCTCGTTCTTTCTTTCTCTCCGTCGTTCTTTCTTACTCGTTCCTTCGTTCTTTCTTTCTCTCCGTCGTTCTATTTTTTTCGTTCCCTCGTTCTTTCTTTCTCTCCGTCGTTTTTTCTTACTCGTTCCTTCGTTCTTTCTTTCTCTCCGTCGTTCTTTCTTACTCGTTCCTTCGTTCTTTCTTTCTCTCCGTCGTTCTATTTTTTTCGTTCCCTCGTTCTTTCTTTCTCTCCGTCGTTCTTTCTTACTCGTTCCTTCGTTCTTTCTTTCTCTCCGTCGTTCTTTCTTACTCGTTCCTTCGTTCTTTCTTTCTCTCCGTCGTTCTTTCTTACTCGTTCCTTCGTTCTTTCTTTCTCTCCGTCGTTCTATTTTTTTCGTTCCCTCGTTCTTTCTTTCTCTCCGTCGTTCTTTCTTACTCGTTCCTTCGTTCTTTCTTTCTCTCCGTCGTTCTTTCTTACTCGTTCCTTCGTTCTTTCTTTCTCTCCGTCGTTCTATTTTTTTCGTTCCCTCGTTCTTTCTTTCTCTCCGTCGTTCTTTCTTACTCGTTCCTTCGTTCTTTCTTTCTCTCCGTCGTTCTATTTTTTTCGTTCCCTCGTTCCTTCTTTCTCTCCGTCGTTCTTTCTTACTCGTTCCTTCGTTCTTTCTTACTCGTTCCTTCGTTCTTTCTTTCTCTCCGTCGTTCTATTTTTTTCGTTCCCTCGTTCTTTCTTTCTCTCCGTCGTTCTTTCTTACTCATTCCTTCGTTCTTTCTTTCTCTCCGTCGTTCTATTTTTTTCGTTCCCTCGTTCTTTCTTTCTCTCCGTCGTTCTATTTTTTTCGTTCCCTCGTTCTTTCTTTCTCTCCGTCGTTCTTTCTTACTCGTTCCTTCGTTCTTTCTTTCTCTCCGTCGTTCTATTTTTTTCGTTCCCTCGTTCTTTCTTTCTCTCCGTCGTTCTTTCTTACTCGTTCCTTCGTTCTTTCTTTCTCTCCGTCGTTCTTTCTTACTCGTTCCCTCGTTCTTTCTTTCTCTCCGTCGTTCTATTTTTTTCGTTCCCTCGTTCTTTCTTTCTCTCCGTCGTTCTATTTTTTTCGTTCCCTCGTTCTTTCTTTCTCTCCGTCGTTCTTTCTTACTCGTTCCCTCGTTCTTTCTTTCTCTCCGTCGTTCTGTTTTTTTCCTTCCCTCGTTCTTTCTTTCTCTCCGTCGTTCTTTCTTACTCGTTCCTTCGTTCTTTCTCTCCGTCGTTCTTTTTTTTTCGTTCCCTCGTTCTTTCTTTCTCTCCGTCGTTCTATTTTTTTCGTTCCCTCGTTCTTTCTTTCTCTCCGTCGTTCTTTCTTACTCGTTCCCTCGTTCTTTCTTTCTCTCCATCGTTCTGTTTTTTTCGTTCCCTCGTTCTTTCTTTCTCTCCGTCGTTCTTTCTTACTCGTTCCTTCGTTCTTTCTTTCTCTCCGTCGTTCTATTTTTTTCGTTCCCTCGTTCTTTCTTTCTCTCCGTCGTTCTTTCTTACTCGTTCCCTCGTTCTTTCTTTCTCTCCCTCGTTCTTTCTTACTCGTTCCCTCGTTCTTTCATTCTCTCCGTCGTTCTATTTTTTTCGTTCCCTCGTTCTTTCTTTCTCTCCGTCGCTCTATTTTTGTCGTTCCCTCGTTCTTTCTTTCTCTCCGTCGTTCTTTCTTACTCGTTCCTTCGTTCTTTCTTTCTCTCCGTCGTTCTATTTTTTTCGTTCCCTCGTTCTTTCTTTCTCTCCGTCGTTCTATTTTTTTCGTTCCCTCGTTCTTTCTTTCTCTCCGTCGTTCTATTTTTTTCGTTCCCTCGTTCTTTCTTTCTCTCCGTCGTTCTATTTTTTTCGTTCCCTCGTTCTTTCTTTCTCTCCGTCGTTCTTTCTTACTCGTTCCCTCGTTCTTTCTTTCTCTCCGTCGTTCTGTTTTTTTCGTTCCCTCGTTCTTTCTTTCTCTCCGTCGTTCTTTCTTACTCGTTCCTTCGTTCTTTCTTTCTCTCCGTCGTTCTATTTTTTTCGTTCCCTCGTTCTTTCTTTCTCTCCGTCGTTCTATTTTTTTCGTTCCCTCGTTCTTTCTTTCTCTCCGTCGTTCTTTCTTACTCGTTCCCTCGTTCTTTCTTTCTCTCCGTCGTTCTTTCTTACTCGTTCCTTCGTTCTTTCTTTCTCTCCGTCGTTCTTTCTTACTCGTTCCTTCGTTCTTTCTTTCTCTCCGTCGTTCTATTTTTGTCGTTCCCTCGTTCTTTCTTTCTCTCCGTCGTTCTTTCTTACTCGTTCCTTCGTTCTTTCTTTCTCTCCGTCGTTCTATTTTTTTCGTTCCCTCGTTCTTTCTTTCTCTCCGTCGTTCTTTCTTACTCGTTCCCTCGTTCTTTCTTTCTCTCCGTCGTTCTTTCTTACTCGTTCCCTCGTTCTTTCTTTCTCTCCGTCGTTCTTTCTTACTCGTTCCCTCGTTCTTTCTTTCTCTCCGTCGTTCTATTTTTTTCGTTCCCTCGTTCTTTCTTTCTCTCCGTCGTTCTTTCTTACTCGTTCCTTCGTTCTTTCTTTCTCTCCGTCGTTCTGTTTTTTTCGTTCCCTCGTTCTTTCTTTCTCTCCGTCGTTCTATTTTTGTCGTTCCCTCGTTCTTTCTTTCTCTCCGTCGTTCTTTCTTACTCGTTCCCTCGTTCTTTCTTTCTCTCCGTCATTCTGGTTTTTTCGTTCCCTTGTTCTTTCTTTCTCTCCGTCGTTCTATTTTTGTCGTTCCCTCGTTCTTTCTTTCTCTCCGTCGTTCTTTCTTACTCGTTCCTTCGTTCTTTCTTTCTTTCCGTCGTTCTTTCTTACTCGTTCCTTCGTTCCTTCTTTCTCTCCGTCGTTCTATTTTTTTCGTTCCCTCGTTCTTTCTTACTCGTTCCTTCGTTCTTTCTTACTCGTTCCTTCGTTCTTTCTTACTCGTTCCTTCGTTCTTTCTTTCTCTCCGTCGTTCTATTTTTTTCGTTCCCTCGTTCTTTCTTTCTCTCCGTCGTTCTTTCTTACTCGTTCGTTCGTTCTTTCTTTCTCTCCGTCGTTCTTTCTTACTCGTTCCTTCGTTCTTTCTTTCTCTCCGTCGTTCTATTTTTGTCGTTCCCTCGTTCTTTCTTTCTCTCCTGCGTTCTTTCTTACTTGTTCCTTCGTTCTTTCTTTCTCTCCGTCGTTCTTTTTTTTTCGTTCCCTCGTTCTTTCTTTCTCTCCGTCGTTCTTTCTTACTCGTTCCTTCGTTCTTTCTTACTCATTCCTTCGTTCTTTCTTTCTCTCCATCGTTCGTTCTTACTCGTTCCTTCGTTCTTTCTTTCTCTCCGTCGTTCTATTTTTTTCGTTCCCTCGTTCTTTCTTTCTCTCCGTCGTTCTATTTTTTTCGTTCCCTCGTTCTTTCTTTCTCTCCGTCGTTCTTTCTTACTCGTTCCCTCGTTCTTTCTTTCTCTCCGTCGTTCTATTTTTTTCGTTCCCTCGTTCTTTCTTTCTCTCCGTCGTTCTATTTTTTTCGTTCCCTCGTTCTTTCTTTCTCTCCGTCGTTCTTTCTTACTCGTTCCTTCGTTCTTTCTTTCTCTCCGTCGTTCTATTTTTTTCGTTCCCTCCTTCTTTCTTTCTCTCCGTCGTTCTATTTTTTTCGTTCCCTCGTTCTTTCTTTCTCTCCGTCGTTCTTTCTTACTCCTTCCTTCGTTCTTTCTTTCTCTCCGTCGTTCTATTTTTTTCGTTCCTTCGTTCTTTCTTTCTCTCCGTCGTTCTATTTTTTTCGTTCCCTCGTTCTTTCTTTCTCTCCGTCGTTCTTTCTTACTCGTTCCTTCGTTCTTTCTTTCTCTCCGTCGTTCTATTTTTTTCGTTCCCTTGTTCTTTCTTTCTCTCCGTCGTTCTATTTTTTTCGTTCCCTCGTTCTTTCTTTCTCTCCGTCGTTCTTTCTTACTCGTTCCCTCGTTCTTTCTTTCTCTCCGTCGTTCTTTCTTACTCGTTCCCTCGTTCTTTCTTTCTCTCCGTCGTTCTTTCTTACTCGTTCCTTCGTTCTTTCTTTCTCTCCGTCGTTCTATTTTTTTCGTTCCCTCGTTCTTTCTTTCTCTCCGTCGTTCTTTCTTACTCGTTCCCTCGTTCTTTCATTCTCTCCGTCGTTCTATTTTTTTCGTTCCCTCGTTCTTTCTTTCTCTCCGTCGTTCTATTTTTGTCGTTCCCTCGTTCTTTCTTTCTCTCCGTCGTTCTTTCTTACTCGTTCCTTCGTTCTTTCTTTCTCTCCGTCGTTCTTTCTTACTCGTTCCTTCGTTCTTTCTCTCCGTCGTTCTATTTTTTTCGTTCCCTCGTTCTTTCTTTCTCTCCGTCGTTCTATTTTTTTCGTTCCCTCGTTCTTTCTTTCTCTCCGTCGTTCTATATTTTTCGTTCCCTCGTTCTTTCTTTCTCTCCGTCGTTCTTTCTTACTCGTTCCCTCGTTCTTTCTTTCTCTCCGCCGTTCTATTTTTTTCGTTCCCTCGTTCTTTCTTTCTCTCCGTCGTTCTTTCTTACTCGTTCCCTCGTTCTTTCTTTCTCTCCGTCGTTCTATTTTTTTCGTTCCCTCGTTCTTTCTTTCTCTCCGTCGTTCTTTCTTACTCGTTCCTTCGTTCTTTCTTTCTCTCCGTCGTTCTTTTTTTTCGTTCCCTCGTTCTTTCTTTCTCTCCGTCGTTCTGTTTTTTTCGTTCCCTCGTTCTTTCTTTCTCTCCGTCGTTCTTTCTTACTCGTTCCTTCGTTCTTTCTTTCTCTCCGTCGTTCTATTTTTTTGTTCCCTCGTTCTTTCTTTCTCTCCGTCGTTCTATTTTTTTCGTTCCCTCGTTCTTTCTTTCTCTCCGTCGTTCTATTTTTTTCGTTCCCTCGTTCTTTCTTTCTCTCCGTCGTTCTTTCTTACTCGTTCCTTCGTTCTTTCTTTCTCTCCGTCGTTGTATTTTTTTGTTCCCTCGTTCTTTCTTTCTCTCCGTCGTTCTTTCTTACTCGTTCCCTCGTTCTTTCTTTCTCTCCGTCGTTCTTTCTTACTCGTTCCTTCGTTCTTTCTTTCTCTCCGTCGTTCTATTTTTTTCGTTCCCTCGTTCTTTCTTTCTCTCCGTCGTTCTTTCTTACTCGTTCCCTCGTTCTTTCTTTCTCTCCGTCGTTCTTTCTTACTCGTTCCTTCGTTCTTTCTTTCTCTCCGACGTTCGAGTTTTTTCGTTCCCTCGTTCTTTCTTTCTCTCCGTCGTTCTTTCTTACTCGTTCCTTCGTTCTTTCTTTCTCTCCGTCGTTCTATTTTTTTCGTTCCCTCGTTCTTTCTTTCTCTCCGTCGTTCTATTTTTTCGTTCCCTCGTTCTTTCTTTCTCTCCGTCGTTCTTTCTTACTCGTTCCTTCGTTCTTTCTTTCTCTCCGTCGTTCTGTTTTTTTCGTTCCCTCGTTCTTTCTTTCTCTCCGTCGTTCTATTTTTTTCGTTCCCTCGTTCTTTCTTTCTCTCCGTCGTTCTATATTTTTCGTTCCCTCGTTCTTTCTTTCTCTCCGTCGTTCTTTCTTACTCGTTCCCTCGTTCTTTCTTTCTCTCCGCCGTTCTATTTTTTTCGTTCCCTCGTTCTTTCTTTCTCTCCGTCGTTCTTTCTTACTCGTTCCCTCGTTCTTTCTTTCTCTCCGTCGTTCTATTTTTTTCGTTCCCTCGTTCTTTCTTTCTCTCCGTCGTTCTTTCTTACTCGTTCCCTCGTTCTTTCTTTCTCTCCGTCGTTCTATTTTTTTGTTCCCTCGTTCTTTCTTTCTCTCCGTCGTTCTATTTTTTTCATTCCCTCGTTCTTTCTTTCTCTCCGTCGTTCTTTCTTACTCGTTCCCTCGTTCTTTCTTTCTCTCCGTCGTTCTTTCTTACTCGTTCCTTCGTTCTTTCTTTCTCTCCGTCGTTCTATTTTTTTGTTCCCTCGTTCTTTCTTTCTCTCCGTCGTTCTTTCTTACTCGTTCCCTCGTTCTTTCTTTCTCTCCGTCGTTCTTTCTTACTCGTTCCTTCGTTCTTTCTTTCTCTCCGTCGTTCTATTTTTTTCGTTCCCTCGTTCTTTCTTTCTCTCCGTCGTTCTTTCTTACTCGTTCCCTCGTTCTTTCTTTCTCTCCGTCGTTCTTTCTTACTCGTTCCTTCGTTCTTTCTTTCTCTCCGACGTTCGAGTTTTTTCGTTCCCTCGTTCTTTCTTTCTCTCCGTCGTTCTATTTTTTTCGTTCCCTCGTTCTTTCTTTCTCTCCGTCGTTCTTTCTTACTCGTTCCCTCGTTCTTTCTTTCTCTCCGTCGTTCTATTTTTTTCGTTCCCTCGTTCTTTCTTTCTCTCCGTCGTTCTTTCTTACTCGTTCCCTCGTTCTTTCTTTCTCTCCGTCGTTCTGATTTTTTCGTTCCCTCGTTCTTTCTTTCTCTCCGTCGTTCTTTCTTACTCGTTCCTTCGTTCTTTCTTTCTCTCCGTCGTTCTATTTTTTTCGTTCCCTCGTTCTTTCTTTCTCTCCGTCGTTCTTTCTTACTCATTCCTTCGTTCTTTCTTTCTCTCCGTCGTTCTATTTTTTTCGTTCCCTCGTTCTTTCTTTCTCTCCGTCGTTCTATTTTTTTCATTCCCTCGTTCTTTCTTTATGTCCGTCGTTCTTTTTTTTTCGTTCCCTCGTTCTTTCTTTCTCTCCGTCGTTCTTTCTTACTCGTTCCTTCGTTCTTTCTTACTCGTTCCTTCGTTCTTTCTTTCTCTCCGTCGTTCTATTTTTTTCGTTCCCTCGTTCTTTCTTTCTCTCCGTCGTTCTTTTTTTTCGTTCCCTCGTTCTTTCTTTCTCTCCGTCGTTCTTTTTTTTCGTTCCCTCGTTCTTTCTTTCTCTCCGTCGTTCTATTTTTTTCGTTCCCTCGTTCTTTCTTTCTCTCCGTCGTTCTTTTTTTTCATTCCCTCGTTCTTTCTTTCTCTCCGTCGTTCTTTCTTACTCGTTCCTTCGTTCTTTCTTTCTCTCCGTCGTTCTATTTTTTTCGTTCCCTCGTTCTTTCTTTCTCTCCGTCGTTCTATTTTTTTCGTTCCCTCGTTCTTTCTTTCTCTCCGTCGTTCTTTCTTACTCGTTCCCTCGTTCTTTCTTTCTCTCCGTCGTTCTATTTTTTTCGTTCCCTCGTTCTTTCTTTCTCTCCGTCGTTCTGGTTTTTTCGTTCCCTCGTTCTTTCTTTCTCTCCGTCGTTCTTTCTTACTCGTTCCTTCGTTCTTTCTTTCTCTCCGTCGTTCTATTTTTTTCGTTCCCTCGTTCTTTCTTTCTCTCCGTCGTTCTATTTTTGTCGTTCCCTCGTTCTTTCTTTCTCTCCGTCGTTCTATTTTTTTCGTTCCTTCGTTCTTTCTTTCTCTCCGTCGTTCTATTTTTTTCGTTCCCTCGTTCTTTCTTTCTCTCCGTCGTTCTTTCTTACTCGTTCCTTCGTTCTTTCTTTCTCTCCGTCGTTGTATTTTTTTCGTTCCCTCGTTCTTTCTTTCTCTCCGTCGTTCTTTCTTACTCGTTCCTTCGTTCTTTCTTACTCATTCCTTCGTTCTTTCTTTCTCTCCATCGTTCGTTCTTACTCGTTCCTTCGTTCTTTCTTTCTCTCCGTCGTTCTATTTTTGTCGTTCCCTCGTTCTTTCTTTCTCTCCTGCGTTCTTTCTTACTTGTTCCTTCGTTCTTTCTTTCTCTCCGTCGTTCTTTCTTACTCGTTCCTTCGTTCTTTCTTTCTCTCCGTCGTTCTTTTTTTTTCGTTCCCTCGTTCTTTCTTTCTCTCCTGCGTTCTTTCTTACTTGTTCCTTCGTTCTTTCTTTCTCTCCGTCGTTCTTTCTTACTCGTTCCCTCGTTCTTTCTTTCTCTCCGTCGTTCTATTTTTTTCGTTCCCTCGTTCTTTCTTTCTCTTCGTCGTTCTATTTTTTTCGTTCCCTCGTTCTTTCTTTCTCTCCGTCGTTCTTTCTTACTCGTTCCCTCGTTCTTTCTTTCTCTCCGTCGTTCTATTTTTTTCGTTCCCTCGTTCTTTCTTTCTCTCTGTCGTTCTATTTTTGTCGTTCCCTCGTTCTTTCTTTCTCTCCGTCGTTCTTTCTTACTCGTTCCCTCGTTCTTTCTTTCTCTCCGTCGTTCTATTTTTTTCGTTCCCTCGTTCTTTCTTTCTCTCCGTCGTTCTTTCTTACTCGTTCCCTCGTTCTTTCTTTCTCTCCGTCGTTCTATTTTTTTCGTTCCCTCGTTCTTTCTTTCTCTCCGTCGTTCTATTTTTGTCGTTCCCTCGTTCTTTCTTTCTCTCCGTCGTTCTTTCTTACTCGTTCCTTCGTTCTTTCTTTCTTTCCGTCGTTCTTTCTTACTCGTTCCTTCGTTCTTTCTTACTCGTTCCTTCGTTCTTTCTTACTCGTTCCTTCGTTCTTTCTTTCTCTCCGTCGTTCTATTTTTTTCGTTCCCTCGTTCTTTCTTTCTCTCCGTCGTTCTTTCTTACTCGTTCCTTCGTTCTTTCTTTCTTTCCGTCGTTCTTTCTTACTCGTTCCTTCGTTCTTTCTTTCTCTCCGTCGTTCTATTTTTGTCGTTCCCTCGTTCTTTCTTTCTCTCCTGCGTTCTTTCTTACTTGTTCCTTCGTTCTTTCTTTCTCTCCGTCGTTCTTTTTTTTTCGTTCCCTCGTTCTTTCTTTCTCTCCGTCGTTCTTTCTTACTCGTTCCTTCGTTCTTTCTTACTCATTCCTTCGTTCTTTCTTTCTCTCCATCGTTCGTTCTTACTCGTTCCTTCGTTCTTTCTTTCTCTCCGTCGTTCTATTTTTTTCGTTCCCTCGTTCTTTCTTTCTCTCCGTCGTTCTTTCTTACTCGTTCCTTCGTTCTTTCTTTCTCTCCGTCGTTCTATTTTTGTCGTTCCCTCGTTCTTTCTTTCTCTCCTGCGTTCTTTCTTACTCGTTCCTTCGTTCTTTCTTTCTCTCCGTCGTTCTATTTTTTTCGTTCCCTCGTTCTTTCTTTCTCTCCGTCGTTCTTTCTTACTCGTTCCTTCGTTCTTTCTTTCTCTCCGACGTTCGAGTTTTTTCGTTCCCTCGTTCTTTCTTTCTCTCCGTCGTTCTTTCTTACTCGTTCCCTCGTTCTTTCTTTCTCTCCGTCGTTCTATTTTTTTCGTTCCCTCGTTCTTTCTTTCTCTCCGTCGTTCTTTCTTACTCGTTCCCTCGTTCTTTCTTTCTCTCCGTCGTTCTCTTTTTTTCGTTCCCTCGTTCTTTCTTTCTCTCCGTCGTTCTATTTTTTTCGTTCCCTCGTTCTTTCTTTCTCTCCGTCGTTCTATTTTTTTCGTTCCCTCGTTCTTTCTTTCTCTCCGTCGTTCTATTTTTTCGTTCCCTCGTTCTTTCTTTCTCTCCGTCGTTCTTTCTTACTCATTCCTTCGTTCTTTCTTTCTCTCCGTCGTTCTATTTTTTTCGTTCCCTCGTTCTTTCTTTCTCTCCGTCGTTCTATTTTTTTCATTCCCTCGTTCTTTCTTTATGTCCGTCGTTCTTTTTTTTTCGTTCCCTCGTTCTTTCTTTCTCTCCGTCGTTCTTTCTTACTCGTTCCTTCGTTCTTTCTTACTCGTTCCTTCGTTCTTTCTTTCTCTCCGTCGTTCTATTTTTTTCGTTCCCTCGTTCTTTCTTTCTCTCCGTCGTTCTTTTTTTTCGTTCCCTCCTTCTTTCTTTCTCTCCGTCGTTCTTTTTTTTCGTTCCCTCGTTCTTTCTTTCTCTCCGTCGTTCTTTTTTTTCATTCCCTCGTTCTTTCTTTCTCTCCGTCGTTCTTTCTTACTCGTTCCTTCGTTCTTTCTTTCTCTCCGTCGTTCTATTTTTTTCGTTCCCTCGTTCTTTCTTTCTCTCCGTCGTTCTATTTTTTTCGTTCCCTCGTTCTTTCTTTCTCTCCGTCGTTCTTTCTTACTCGTTCCCTCGTTCTTTCTTTCTCTCCGTCGTTCTATTTTTTTCGTTCCCTCGTTCTTTCTTTCTCTCCGTCGTTCTGGTTTTTTCGTTCCCTCGTTCTTTCTTTCTCTCCGTCGTTCTTTCTTACTCGTTCCTTCGTTCTTTCTTTCTCTCCGTCGTTCTATTTTTTTCGTTCCCTCGTTCTTTCTTTCTCTCCGTCGTTCTATTTTTGTCGTTCCCTCGTTCTTTCTTTCTCTCCGTCGTTCTATTTTTTTCGTTCCTTCGTTCTTTCTTTCTCTCCGTCGTTCTATTTTTTTCGTTCCCTCGTTCTTTCTTTCTCTCCGTCGTTCTTTCTTACTCGTTCCTTCGTTCTTTCTTTCTCTCCGTCGTTCTATTTTTTTCGTTCCCTCGTTCTTTCTTTCTCTCCGTCGTTCTTTCTTACTCGTTCCTTCGTTCTTTCTTACTCATTCCTTCGTTCTTTCTTTCTCTCCATCGTTCGTTCTTACTCGTTCCTTCGTTCTTTCTTTCTCTCCGTCGTTCTATTTTTGTCGTTCCCTCGTTCTTTCTTTCTCTCCTGCGTTCTTTCTTACTTGTTCCTTCGTTCTTTCTTTCTCTCCGTCGTTCTTTCTTACTCGTTCCTTCGTTCTTTCTTTCTCTCCGTCGTTCTTTTTTTTTCGTTCCCTCGTTCTTTCTTTCTCTCCTGCGTTCTTTCTTACTTGTTCCTTCGTTCTTTCTTTCTCTCCGTCGTTCTTTCTTACTCGTTCCCTCGTTCTTTCTTTCTCTCCGTCGTTCTATTTTTTTCGTTCCCTCGTTCTTTCTTTCTCTTCGTCGTTCTATTTTTTTCGTTCCCTCGTTCTTTCTTTCTCTCCGTCGTTCTTTCTTACTCGTTCCCTCGTTCTTTCTTTCTCTCCGTCGTTCTATTTTTTTCGTTCCCTCGTTCTTTCTTTCTCTCTGTCGTTCTATTTTTGTCGTTCCCTCGTTCTTTCTTTCTCTCCGTCGTTCTTTCTTACTCGTTCCCTCGTTCTTTCTTTCTCTCCGTCGTTCTATTTTTTTCGTTCCCTCGTTCTTTCTTTCTCTCCGTCGTTCTTTCTTACTCGTTCCCTCGTTCTTTCTTTCTCTCCGTCGTTCTATTTTTTTCGTTCCCTCGTTCTTTCTTTCTCTCCGTCGTTCTATTTTTGTCGTTCCCTCGTTCTTTCTTTCTCTCCGTCGTTCTTTCTTACTCGTTCCTTCGTTCTTTCTTTCTTTCCGTCGTTCTTTCTTACTCGTTCCTTCGTTCTTTCTTACTCGTTCCTTCGTTCTTTCTTACTCGTTCCTTCGTTCTTTCTTTCTCTCCGTCGTTCTATTTTTTTCGTTCCCTCGTTCTTTCTTTCTCTCCGTCGTTCTTTCTTACTCGTTCCTTCGTTCTTTCTTTCTTTCCGTCGTTCTTTCTTACTCGTTCCTTCGTTCTTTCTTTCTCTCCGTCGTTCTATTTTTGTCGTTCCCTCGTTCTTTCTTTCTCTCCTGCGTTCTTTCTTACTTGTTCCTTCGTTCTTTCTTTCTCTCCGTCGTTCTTTTTTTTTCGTTCCCTCGTTCTTTCTTTCTCTCCGTCGTTCTTTCTTACTCGTTCCTTCGTTCTTTCTTACTCATTCCTTCGTTCTTTCTTTCTCTCCATCGTTCGTTCTTACTCGTTCCTTCGTTCTTTCTTTCTCTCCGTCGTTCTATTTTTTTCGTTCCCTCGTTCTTTCTTTCTCTCCGTCGTTCTTTCTTACTCGTTCCTTCGTTCTTTCTTTCTCTCCGTCGTTCTATTTTTGTCGTTCCCTCGTTCTTTCTTTCTCTCCTGCGTTCTTTCTTACTTGTTCCTTCGTTCTTTCTTTCTCTCCGTCGTTCTATTTTTTTCGTTCCCTCGTTCTTTCTTTCTCTCCGTCGTTCTTTCTTACTCGTTCCTTCGTTCTTTCTTTCTCTCCGTCGTTCTATTTTTTTCGTTCCCTCGTTCTTTCTTTCTCTCCGTCGTTCTTTCTTACTCGTTCCTTCGTTCTTTCTTTCTCTCCGACGTTCGAGTTTTTTCGTTCCCTCGTTCTTTCTTTCTCTCCGTCGTTCTTTCTTACTCGTTCCCTCGTTCTTTCTTTCTCTCCGTCGTTCTATTTTTTCGTTCCCTCGTTCTTTCTTTCTCTCCGTCGTTCTTTCTTACTCGTTCCCTCGTTCTTTCTTTCTCTCCGTCGTTCTATTTTTTTCGTTCCCTCGTTCTTTCTTTCTCTCCGTCGTTCTTTCTTACTCGTTCCCTCGTTCTTTCTTTCTCTCCGTCGTTCTCTTTTTTTCGTTCCCTCGTTCTTTCTTTCTCTCCGTCGTTCTATTTTTTTCGTTCCCTCGTTCTTTCTTTCTCTCCGTCGTTCTTTCTTACTCGTTCCCTCGTTCTTTCTTTCTCTCCGTCGTTCTGTTTTTTTCGTTCCCTCGTTCTTTCTTTCTCTCCGTCGTTCTTTCTTACTCATTCCTTCGTTCTTTCTTTCTCTCCGTTGTTCTATTTTTTTCGTTCCCTCGTTCTTTCTTTCTCTCCGTCGTTCTATTTTTTTCGTTCCCTCGTTCTTTCTTTCTCTCCGTCGTTCTTTCTTACTCGTTCCTTCATTCTTTCTTTCTCTCCGTCGTTCTATTTTTTTCGTTCCCTCGTTCTTTCTTTCTCTCCGTCGTTCTTTTTTTTCGTTCCCTCGTTCTTTCTTTCTCTCCGTCGTTCTATTTTTTTCATTCCCTCGTTCTTTCTTTCTCTCCGTCGTTCTTTCTTACTCGTTCCTTCGTTCTTTCTTTCTCTCCGTCGTTCTTTCTTACTCGTTCCTTCGTTCTTTCTTTCTCTCCGTCGTTCTATTTTTTTCGTTCCCTCGTTCTTTCTTTCTCTCCGTCGTTCTATTTTTTTCGTTCCCTCGTTCTTTCTTTCTCTCCGTCGTTCTTTCTTACTCGTTCCCTCGTTCTTTCTTTCTCTCCGTCGTTCTATTTTTTTCGTTCCTTCGTTCTTTCTTTCTCTCCGTCGTTCTTTCTTACTCGTTCCTTCGTTCTTTCTTTCTCTCCGTCGTTCTTTCTTACTCGTTCCTTCGTTCTTTCTTTCTCTCCGTCGTTCTATTTTTGTCGTTCCCTCGTTCTTTCTTTCTCTCCGTCGTTCTATTTTTTTCGTTCCCTCGTTCTTTCTTTCTCTCCGTCGTTCTTTCTTACTCATTCCCTCGTTCTTTCTTTCTCTCCGTCGTTCTATTTTTTTCGTTCCTTCGTTCTTTCTTTCTCTCCGTCGTTCTTTCTTACTCGTTCCTTCGTTCTTTCTTTCTCTCCGTCGTTCTTTCTTACTCGTTCCTTCGTTCTTTCTTTCTCTCCGTCGTTCTATTTTTGTCGTTCCCTCGTTCTTTCTTTCTCTCCGTCGTTCTATTTTTTTCGTTCCCTCGTTCTTTCTTTCTCTCCGTCGTTCTTTCTTACTCATTCCCTCGTTCTTTCTTTCTCTCCGTCGTTCTATTTTTTTCGTTCCTTCGTTCTTTCTTTCTCTCCGTCGTTCTTTCTTACTCGTTCCTTCGTTCTTTCTTTCTCTCCGTCGTTCTTTCTTACTCGTTCCTTCGTTCTTTCTTTCTCTCCGTCGTTCTATTTTTTTCGTTCCCTCGTTCTTTCTTTCTCTCCGTCGTTCTGTTTTTTTCGTTCCCTCGTTCTTTCTTTCTCTCCGTCGTTCTTTCTTACTCGTTCCCTCGTTCTTTCTTTCTCTCCGTCGTTCTATTTTTTTCGTTCCCTCGTTCTTTCTTTCTCTCCGTCGTTCTTTCTTACTCGTTCCTTCGTTCTTTCTTTCTCTCCGTCGTTCTATTTTTTTCGTTCCCTCGTTCTTTCTTTCTCTCCGTCGTTCTATTTTTTTCGTTCCCTCGTTCTTTCTTTCTCTCCGTCGTTCTATTTTTGTCGTTCCCTCGTTCTTTCTTTCTCTCCGTCGTTCTATTTTTTTCGTTCCCTCGTTCTTTCTTTCTCTCCGTCGTTCTTTCTTACTCGTTCCCTCGTTCTTTCTTTCTCTCCGTCGTTCTATTTTTTTCGTTCCCTCGTTCTTTCTTTCTCTCCGTCGTTCTTTCTTACTCGTTCCTTCGTTCTTTCTTTCTCTCCGTCGTTCTATTTTTTTCGTTCCCTCGTTCTTTCTTTCTCTCCGTCGTTCTATTTTTTTCGTTCCCTCGTTCTTTCTTTCTCTCCGTCGTTCTATTTTTGTCGTTCCCTCGTTCTTTCTTTCTCTCCGTCGTTCTATTTTTTTCGTTCCCTCGTTCTTTCTTTCTCTCCGTCGTTCTTTCTTACTCGTTCCCTCGTTCTTTCTTTCTCTCCGTCGTTCTATTTTTTTCGTCCCCTCGTTCTTTCTTTCTCTCCGTCGTTCTTTCTTACTCGTTCCTTCGTTCTTTCTTTCTCTCCGTCGTTCTATTTTTTTCGTTCCCTCGTTCTTTCTTTCTCTCCGTCGTTCTTTCTTACTCGTTCCTTCGTTCTTTCTTTCTCTCCGACGTTGGAGTTTTTTCGTTCCCTCGTTCTTTCTTTCTCTCCGTCGTTCTTTCTTACTCGTTCCTTCGTTCTTTCTTTCTCTCCGTCGTTCTATTTTTTTCGTTCCCTCGTTCTTTCTTTCTCTCCGTCGTTCTATTTTTTTCGTTCCCTCGTTCTTTCTTTCTCTCCGTCGTTCTTTCTTACTCGTTCCTTCGTTCTTTCTTTCTCTCCGTCGTTCTATTTTTTTCGTTCCCTCGTTCTTTCTTTCTCTCCGTCGTTCTTTCTTACTCGTTCCCTCGTTCTTTCTTTCTCTCCGTCGTTCTTTTTTTTCGTTCCCTCGTTCTTTCTTTCTCTCCGTCGTTCTATTTTTTTCGTTCCTTCGTTCTTTCTTTCTCTCCGTCGTTCTTTCTTACTCGTTCCTTCGTTCTTTCTTTCTCTCGGTCGTTCTATTTTTTTCGTTCCCTCGTTCTTTCTTTCTCTCCGTCGTTCTATTTTTTTCGTTCCCTCGTTCTTTCTTTCTCTCCGTCGTTCTATTTTTTTCGTTCCCTCGTTCTTTCTTTCTCTCCGTCGTTCTTTCTTACTCGTTCCTTCGTTCTTTCTTTCTCTCCGTCGTTCTTTTTTTTTCGTTCCCTCGTTCTTTCTTTCTCTCCGTCGTTCTATTTTTTTCGTTCCCTCGTTCTTTCTTTCTCTCCGTCGTTCTTTCTTACTCGTTCCTTCGTTCTTTCTTTCTCTCCGTCGTTCTTTTTTTTTCGTTCCCTCGTTCTTTCTTTCTCTCCGTCGTTCTATTTTTTTCGTTCCCTCGTTCTTTCTTTCTCTCCGTCGTTCTTTCTTACTCGTTCCTTCGTTCTTTCTTTCTCTCCGTCGTTCTTTTTTTTTCGTTCCCTCGTTCTTTCTTTCTCTCCGTCGTTCTATTTTTTTCGTTCCCTCGTTCTTTCTTTCTCTCCGTCGTTTTTTCTTACTCGTTCCTTCGTTCTTTCTTTCTCTCCGTCGTTCTTTTTTTTCGTTCCCTCGTTCTTTCTTTCTCTCCGTCGTTCTATTTTTTTCGTTCCCTCGTTCTTTCTTTCTCTCCGTCGTTCTTTCTTACTCGTTCCTTCGTTCTTTCTTTCTCTCCCTCGTTCTATTTTTTTCGTTCCCTCGTTCTTTCTTTCTCTCCGTCGTTCTTTCTTACTCGTTCCTTCGTTCTTTCTTTCTCTCCGTCGTTCTCTTTTTTTCGTTCCCTCGTTCTTTCTTTCTCTCCGTCGTTCTATTTTTGTCGTTCCCTCGTTCTTTCTTTCTCTCCGTCGTTCTTTCTTACTCATTCCTTCGTTCTTTCTTTCTCTCCGTCGTTCTATTTTTTTCGTTCCCTCGTTCTTTCTTTCTCTTCGTCGTTCTATTTTTTTCATTCCCTCGTTCTTTCTTTATGTCCGTCGTTCTTTTTTTTTCGTTCCCTCGTTCTTTCTTTCTCTCCGTCGTTCTTTCTTACTCGTTCCTTCGTTCTTTCTTACTCGTTCCTTCGTTCTTTCTTTCTCTCCGTCGTTCTATTTTTTTCGTTCCCTCGTTCTTTCTTTCTCTCCGTCGTTCTTTTTTTTCGTTCCCTCGTTCTTTCTTTCTCTCCGTCGTTCTTTTTTTTCGTTCCCTCGTTCTTTCTTTCTCTCCGTCGTTCTATTTTTTTCGTTCCCTCGTTCTTTCTTTCTCTCCGTCGTTCTTTTTTTTCATTCCCTCGTTCTTTCTTTCTCTCCGTCGTTCTATTTTTTTCGTTCCCTCGTTCTTTCTTTCTCTCCGTCGTTCTATTTTTTTCGTTCCCTCGTTCTTTCTTTCTCTCCGTCGTTCTTTCTTACTCGTTCCCTCGTTCTTTCTTTCTCTCCGTCGTTCTATTTTTTTCGTTCCCTCGTTCTTTCTTTCTCTCCGTCGTTCTGGTTTTTTCGTTCCCTCGTTCTTTCTTTCTCTCCGTCGTTCTTTCTTACGCGTTCCTTCGTTCTTTCTTTCTCTCCGTCGTTCTATTTTTTTCATTCCCTCGTTCTTTCTTTCTCTCCGTCGTTCTTTCTTACTCGTTCCTTCGTTCTTTCTTTCTCTCCGTCGTTCTATTTTTTTCGTTCCCTCGTTCTTTCTTTCTCTCCGTCGTTCTATTTTTTTCGTTCCCTCGTTCTTTCTTTCTCTCGTTCTTTCTTTCTCTCCGTCGTTCTTTCTTACTCGTTCCTTCATTCTTTCTTTCTCTCCGTCGTTCTATTTTTTTCGTTCCCTCGTTCTTTCTTTCTCTCCGTCGTTCTATTTTTTTCGTTCCCTCGTTCTTTCTTTCTCTCCGTCGTTCTTTCTTACTCGTTCCTTCGTTCTTTCTTTCTCTCCCTCGTTCTATTTTTTTCGTTCCCTCGTTCTTTCTTTCTCTCCGTCGTTCTTTCTTACTCGTTCCCTCGTTCTTTCTTTCTCTCCGTCGTTCTTTTTTTTCGTTCCCTCGTTCTTTCTTTCTCTCCGTCGTTCTATTTTTTTCGTTCCCTCGTTCTTTCTTTCTCTCCGTCGTTCTTTCTTACTCGTTCCTTCGTTCTTTCTTTCTCTCCCTCGTTCTATTTTTTTCGTTCCCTCGTTCTTTCTTTCTCTCCGTCGTTCTTTCTTACTCGTTCCCTCGTTCTTTCTTTCTCTCCGTCGTTCTTTTTTTTCGTTCCCTCGTTCTTTCTTTCTCTCCGTCGTTCTATTTTTTTCGTTCCTTCGTTCTTTCTTTCTCTCCGTCGTTCTTTCTTACTCGTTCCTTCGTTCTTTCTTTCTCTCCGTCGTTCTATTTTTTTCGTTCCCTCGTTCTTTCTTTCTCTCCGTCGTTCTATTTTTTTCGTTCCCTCGTTCTTTCTTTCTCTCCGTCGTTCTTTCTTACTCGTTCCTTCGTTCTTTCTTTCTCTCCGTCGTTCTATTTTTTTCGTTCCCTCCTTCTTTCTTTCTCTCCGTCGTTCTATTTTTTTCGTTCCCTCGTTCTTTCTTTCTCTCCGTCGTTCTTTCTTACTCGTTCCTTCGTTCTTTCTTTCTCTCCGTCGTTCTTTCTTACTCGTTCCTTCGTTCTTTCTTTCTCTCCGTCGTTCTATTTTTTTCGTTCCCTCGTTCTTTCTTTCTCTCCGTCGTTCTTTCTTACTCCTTCCTTCGTTCTTTCTTTCTCTCCGTCGTTCTATTTTTTTCGTTCCTTCGTTCTTTCTTTCTCTCCGTCGTTCTATTTTTTTCGTTCCCTCGTTCTTTCTTTCTCTCCGTCGTTCTTTCTTACTCGTTCCTTCGTTCTTTCTTTCTCTCCGTCGTTCTATTTTTTTCGTTCCCTTGTTCTTTCTTTCTCTCCGTCGTTCTATTTTTTTCGTTCCCTCGTTCTTTCTTTCTCTCCGTCGTTCTTTCTTACTCGTTCCTTCGTTCTTTCTTTCTCTCCGTCGTTCTATTTTTTCGTTCCCTCGTTCTTTCTTTCTCTCCGTCGTTCTTTCTTACTCGTTCCTTCGTTCTTTCTTTCTCTCCGTCGTTCTATTTTTTTCGTTCCCTCGTTCTTTCTTTCTCTCCGTCGTTCTTTCTTACTCCTTCCTTCGTTCTTTCTTTCTCTCCGTCGTTCTATTTTTTTCGTTCCTTCGTTCTTTCTTTCTCTCCGTCGTTCTATTTTTTTCGTTCCCTCGTTCTTTCTTTCTCTCCGTCGTTCTTTCTTACTCGTTCCTTCGTTCTTTCTTTCTCTCCGTCGTTCTATTTTTTTCGTTCCCTTGTTCTTTCTTTCTCTCCGTCGTTCTATTTTTTTCGTTCCCTCGTTCTTTCTTTCTCTCCGTCGTTCTTTCTTACTCGTTCCTTCGTTCTTTCTTTCTCTCCGTCGTTCTATTTTTTCGTTCCCTCGTTCTTTCTTTCTCTCCGTCGTTCTTTCTTACTCGTTCCCTCGTTCTTTCTTTCTCTCCGTCGTTCTATTTTTTTCGTTCCCTCGTTCTTTCTTTCTCTCCGTCGTTCTTTCTTACTCGTTCCTTCGTTCTTTCTTTCTCTCCGTCGTTCTATTTTTTTCGTTCCCTTGTTCTTTCTTTCTCTCCGTCGTTCTATTTTTTTCGTTCCCTCGTTCTTTCTTTCTCTCCGTCGTTCTTTCTTACTCGTTCCTTCGTTCTTTCTTTCTCTCCGTCGTTCTATTTTTTCGTTCCCTCGTTCTTTCTTTCTCTCCGTCGTTCTTTCTTACTCGTTCCCTCGTTCTTTCTTTCTCTCCGTCGTTCTATTTTTTTCGTTCCCTCGTTCTTTCTTTCTCTCCGTCGTTCTATTTTTTTCGTTCCCTCGTTCTTTCTTTCTCTCCGTCGTTCTTTCTTACTCGTTCCTTCGTTCTTTCTTTCTCTCCCTCGTTCTATTTTTTTCGTTCCCTCGTTCTTTCTTTCTCTCCGTCGTTCTTTCTTACTCGTTCCCTCGTTCTTTCTTTCTCTCCGTCGTTCTTTTTTTTCGTTCCCTCGTTCTTTCTTTCTCTCCGTCGTTCTATTTTTTTCGTTCCTTCGTTCTTTCTTTCTCTCCGTCGTTCTTTCTTACTCGTTCCTTCGTTCTTTCTTTCTCTCCGTCGTTCTATTTTTTTCGTTCCCTCGTTCTTTCTTTCTCTCCGTCGTTCTATTTTTTTCGTTCCCTCGTTCTTTCTTTCTCTCCGTCGTTCTATTTTTTTCGTTCCCTCGTTCTTTCTTTCTCTCCGTCGTTCTTTCTTACTCGTTCCTTCGTTCTTTCTTTCTCTCCGTCGTTCTATTTTTTTCGTTCCCTCCTTCTTTCTTTCTCTCCGTCGTTCTATTTTTTTCGTTCCCTCGTTCTTTCTTTCTCTCCGTCGTTCTTTCTTACTCGTTCCTTCGTTCTTTCTTTCTCTCCGTCGTTCTTTCTTACTCGTTCCTTCGTTCTTTCTTTCTCTCCGTCGTTCTATTTTTTTCGTTCCCTCGTTCTTTCTTTCTCTCCGTCGTTCTTTCTTACTCCTTCCTTCGTTCTTTCTTTCTCTCCGTCGTTCTATTTTTTTCGTTCCTTCGTTCTTTCTTTCTCTCCGTCGTTCTATTTTTTTCGTTCCCTCGTTCTTTCTTTCTCTCCGTCGTTCTTTCTTACTCGTTCCTTCGTTCTTTCTTTCTCTCCGTCGTTCTATTTTTTTCGTTCCCTTGTTCTTTCTTTCTCTCCGTCGTTCTATTTTTTTCGTTCCCTCGTTCTTTCTTTCTCTCCGTCGTTCTTTCTTACTCGTTCCTTCGTTCTTTCTTTCTCTCCGTCGTTCTATTTTTTCGTTCCCTCGTTCTTTCTTTCTCTCCGTCGTTCTTTCTTACTCGTTCCCTCGTTCTTTCTTTCTCTCCGTCGTTCTATTTTTTTCGTTCCCTCGTTCTTTCTTTCTCTTCGTCGTTCTATTTTTTTCGTTCCCTCGTTCTTTCTTTCTCTCCGTCGTTCTTTCTTACTCGTTCCCTCGTTCTTTCTTTCTCTCCGTCGTTCTTTCTTACTCGTTCCTTCGTTCTTTCTTTCTCTCCGTCGTTCTTTCTTACTCGTTCCTTCGTTCTTTCTTTCTCTCCGTCGTTCTATTTTTTTCGTTCCCTCGTTCTTTCTTTCTCTCCGTCGTTCTTTCTTACTCCTTCCTTCGTTCTTTCTTTCTCTCCGTCGTTCTATTTTTTTCGTTCCTTCGTTCTTTCTTTCTCTCCGTCGTTCTATTTTTTTCGTTCCCTCGTTCTTTCTTTCTCTCCGTCGTTCTTTCTTACTCGTTCCTTCGTTCTTTCTTTCTCTCCGTCGTTCTATTTTTTTCGTTCCCTTGTTCTTTCTTTCTCTCCGTCGTTCTATTTTTTTCGTTCCCTCGTTCTTTCTTTCTCTCCGTCGTTCTTTCTTACTCGTTCCTTCGTTCTTTCTTTCTCTCCGTCGTTCTATTTTTTCGTTCCCTCGTTCTTTCTTTCTCTCCGTCGTTCTTTCTTACTCGTTCCCTCGTTCTTTCTTTCTCTCCGTCGTTCTATTTTTTTCGTTCCCTCGTTCTTTCTTTCTCTTCGTCGTTCTATTTTTTTCGTTCCCTCGTTCTTTCTTTCTCTCCGTCGTTCTTTCTTACTCGTTCCCTCGTTCTTTCTTTCTCTCCGTCGTTCTTTCTTACTCGTTCCCTCGTTCTTTCTTTCTCTCCGTCGTTCTTTCTTACTCGTTCCTTCGTTCTTTCTTTCTCTCCGTCGTTCTATTTTTTTCGTTCCCTCGTTCTTTCTTTCTCTCCGTCGTTCTTTCTTACTCGTTCCCTCGTTCTTTCATTCTCTCCGTCGTTCTATTTTTTTCGTTCCCTCGTTCTTTCTTTCTCTCCGTCGTTCTATTTTTGTCGTTCCCTCGTTCTTTCTTTCTCTCCGTCGTTCTTTCTTACTCGTTCCTTCGTTCTTTCTTTCTCTCCGTCGTTCTTTCTTACTCGTTCCCTCGTTCTTTCTTTCTCTCCGTCGTTCTATTTTTTTCGTTCCCTCGTTCTTTCTTTCTCTCCGTCGTTCTATATTTTTCGTTCCCTCGTTCTTTCTTTCTCTCCGCCGTTCTATTTTTTTCGTTCCCTCGTTCTTTCTTTCTCTCCGTCGTTCTATTTTTTTCGTTCCCTCGTTCTTTCTTTCTCTCCGTCGTTCTTTCTTACTCGTTCCCTCGTTCTTTCTTTCTCTCCGCCGTTCTATTTTTTTCGTTCCCTCGTTCTTTCTTTCTCTCCGTCGTTCTTTCTTACTCGTTCCCTCGTTCTTTCTTTCTCTCCGTCGTTCTATTTTTTTCGTTCCCTCGTTCTTTCTTTCTCTCCGTCGTTCTTTCTTACTCGTTCCTTCGTTCTTTCTTTCTCTCCGTCGTTCTTTTTTTTCGTTCCCTCGTTCTTTCTTTCTCTCCGTCGTTCTGTTTTTTTCGTTCCCTCGTTCTTTCTTTCTCTCCGTCGTTCTTTCTTACTCGTTCCTTCGTTCTTTCTTTCTCTCCGTCGTTCTATTTTTTTGTTCCCTCGTTCTTTCTTTCTCTCCGTCGTTCTTTCTTACTCGTTCCTTCGTTCTTTCTTTCTTTCCGTCGTTCTTTCTTACTCGTTCCTTCGTTCTTTCTTTCTCTCGGTCGTTCTAGTTTTTTCGTTCCCTCGTTCTTTCTTTCTCTCCGTCGTTCTATTTTTTTCGTTCCCTCGTTCTTTCTTTCTCTCCGTCGTTCTTTCTTACTCGTTCCTTCGTTCTTTCTTTCTCTCCGTCGTTCTATTTTTTTGTTCCCTCGTTCTTTCTTTCTCTCCGTCGTTCTTTCTTACTCGTTCCCTCGTTCTTTGTTTCTCTCCGTCGTTCTTTCTTACTCGTTCCTTCGTTATTTCTTTCTCTCCGTCGTTCTATTTTTTTCGTTCCCTCGTTCTTTCTTTCTCTCCGTCGTTCTTTCTTACTCATTCCTTCGTTCTTTCTTTCTCTCCGTCGTTCTATTTTTTTCGTTCCCTCGTTCTTTCTTTCTCTCCGTCGTTCTATTTTTTTCATTCCCTCGTTCTTTCTTTATGTCCGTCGTTCTTTTTTTTTCGTTCCCTCGTTCTTTCTTTCTCTCCGTCGTTCTTTCTTACTCGTTCCTTCGTTCTTTCTTTCTCTCCGTCGTTCTTTTTTTTCGTTCCCTCGTTCTTTCTTTCTCTCCGTCGTTCTGTTTTTTTCGTTCCCTCGTTCTTTCTTTCTCTCCGTCGTTCTTTCTTACTCGTTCCTTCGTTCTTTCTTTCTCTCCGTCGTTCTATTTTTTTGTTCCCTCGTTCTTTCTTTCTCTCCGTCGTTCTTTCTTACTCGTTCCTTCGTTCTTTCTTTCTTTCCGTCGTTCTTTCTTACTCGTTCCTTCGTTCTTTCTTTCTCTCGGTCGTTCTAGTTTTTTCGTTCCCTCGTTCTTTCTTTCTCTCCGTCGTTCTATTTTTTTCGTTCCCTCGTTCTTTCTTTCTCTCCGTCGTTCTTTCTTACTCGTTCCTTCGTTCTTTCTTTCTCTCCGTCGTTCTATTTTTTTGTTCCCTCGTTCTTTCTTTCTCTCCGTCGTTCTTTCTTACTCGTTCCCTCGTTCTTTCTTTCTCTCCGTCGTTCTTTCTTACTCGTTCCTTCGTTATTTCTTTCTCTCCGTCGTTCTATTTTTTTCGTTCCCTCGTTCTTTCTTTCTCTCCGTCGTTCTTTCTTACTCGTTCCCTCGTTCTTTCTTTCTCTCCTGCGTTCTTTCTTACTCGTTCCTTCGTTCTTTCTTTCTCTCCGTCGTTCTATTTTTTTCGTTCCCTCGTTCTTTCTTTCTCTCCGTCGTTCTATTTTTTCGTTCCCTCGTTCTTTCTTTCTCTCCGTCGTTCTTTCTTACTCGTTCCCTCGTTCTTTCTTTCTCTCCGTCGTTCTATTTTTTTCGTTCCCTCGTTCTTTCTTTCTCTCCGTCGTTCTTTCTTACTCGTTCCTTCGTTCTTTCTTTCTCTCCGTCGTTCTTTTTTTTCGTTCCCTCGTTCTTTCTTTCTCTCCGTCGTTCTGTTTTTTTCGTTCCCTCGTTCTTTCTTTCTCTCCGTCGTTCTTTCTTACTCGTTCCTTCGTTCTTTCTTTCTCTCCGTCGTTCTATTTTTTTGTTCCCTCGTTCTTTCTTTCTCTCCGTCGTTCTATTTTTTTCGTTCCCTCGTTCTTTCTTTCTCTCCGTCGTTCTTTCTTACTCGTTCCCTCGTTCTTTCTTTCTCTCCGTCGTTCTTTCTTACTCGTTCCTTCGTTCTTTCTTTCTCTCCGTCGTTCTATTTTTTTGTTCCCTCGTTCTTTCTTTCTCTCCGTCGTTCTTTCTTACTCGTTCCCTCGTTCTTTCTTTCTCTCCGTCGTTCTTTCTTACTCGTTCCTTCGTTCTTTCTTTCTCTCCGTCGTTCTATTTTTTTCGTTCCCTCGTTCTTTCTTTCTCTCCGTCGTTCTTTCTTACTCGTTCCCTCGTTCTTTCTTTCTCTCCGTCGTTCTTTCTTACTCGTTCCTTCGTTCTTTCTTTCTCTCCGACGTTCGAGTTTTTTCGTTCCCTCGTTCTTTCTTTCTCTCCGTCGTTCTTTCTTACTCGTTCCTTCGTTCTTTCTTTCTCTCCGTCGTTCTATTTTTTTCGTTCCCTCGTTCTTTCTTTCTCTCCGTCGTTCTTTCTTACTCGTTCCTTCGTTCTTTCTTTCTCTCCGTCGTTCTATTTTTTTCGTTCCCTCGTTCTTTCTTTCTCTCCGTCGTTCTATTTTTTTCGTTCCTTCGTTCTTTCTTTCTCTCCGTCGTTCTTTCTTACTCGTTCCTTCGTTCTTTCTTTCTCTCCGTCGTTCTATTTTTTTCGTTCCCTCGTTCTTTCTTTCTCTCCGTCGTTCTATTTTTTTCGTTCCTTCGTTCTTTCTTTCTCTCCGTCGTTCTTTCTTACTCGTTCCCTCGTTCTTTCTTTCTCTCCGTCGTTCTATTTTTTTCGTTCCCTCGTTCTTTCTTTCTCTCCGTCGTTCTTTCTTACTCGTTCCTTCGTTCTTTCTTTCTCTCCGTCGTTCTTTCTTACTCATTCCTTCGTTCTTTCTTTCTCTCCATCGTTCGTTCTTACTCGTTCCTTCGTTCTTTCTTTCTCTCCCTCGTTCTTTCTTACTCGTTCCTTCGTTCTTTCTTTCTCTCCCTCGTTTTTTTTTTTTCGTTCCCTCGTTCTTTCTTTCTCTCCTGCGTTCTTTCTTACTCGTTCCTTCGTTCTTTCTTTCTCTCCGTCGTTCTTTCTTACTCGTTCCTTCGTTCTTTCTTTCTCTCCGTCGTTCTATTTTTTTCGTTCCCTCGTTCTTTCTTTCTCTCCGTCGTTCTATTTTTTTCGTTCCCTCGTTCTTTCTTTCTCTCTGTCGTTCTATTTTTGTCGTTCCCTCGTTCTTTCTTTCTCTCCGTCGTTCTATTTTTGTCGTTCCCTCGTTCTTTCTTTCTCTCCGTCGTTCTTTCTTACTCGTTCCCTCGTTCTTTCTTTCTCTCCGTCGTTCTATTTTTTTCGTTCCCTCGTTCTTTCTTTCTCTCCGTCGTTCTTTCTTACTCGTTCCCTCGTTCTTTCTTTCTCTCCGTCGTTCTATTTTTGTCGTTCCCTCGTTCTTTCTTTCTCTCCGTCGTTCTATTTTTGTCGTTCCCTCGTTCTTTCTTTCTCTCCGTCGTTCTATTTTTTTCGTTCCCTCGTTCTTTCTTTCTCTCCGTCGTTCTTTCTTACTCGTTCCTTCGTTCTTTCTTTCTCTCCATCGTTCTATTTTTTCGTTCCCTCGTTCTTTCTTTCTCTCCGTCGTTCTTTCTTACTCGTTCCCTCGTTCTTTCTTTCTCTGCGTCGTTCTATTTTTTTCGTTCCCTCGTTCTTTCTTTCTCTCCGTCGTTCTATTTTTTTCGTTCCCTCGTTCTTTCTTTCTCTCCGTCGTTCTTTCTTACTCGTTCCTTCGTTCTTTCTTTCTCTCCGTCGTTCTTTCTTACTCGTTCCTTCGTTCTTTCTTTCTCTCCGTCGTTCTATTTTTTTCGTTCCCTCGTTCTTTCTTTCTCTCCGTCGTTCTATTTTTTTCGTTCCCTCGTTCTTTCTTTCGCTCCGTCGTTCTTTCTTACTCGTTCCCTCGTTCTTTCTTTCTCTCCGTCGTTCCATTTTTGTCGTTCCCTCGTTCTTTCTTTCTCTCCGTCCTTCTTTCTTACTCGTTTCCTCGTTCTTTCTTTCTCTCCGTCGTTCTATTTTTTTCGTTCCCTCGTTCTTTCTTTCTCTCCGTCCTTCTTTCTTACTCGTTTCCTCGTTCTTTCTTTCTCTCCGTCGTTCTATTTTTTTCGTTCCCTCGTTCTTTCTTTCTCTCCGTCGTTCTTTCTTACTCGTTCTTTCGTTCTTTCTTTATTTCCTTCGTTCTTTTTTTCTCGTTCTTTCGTTCTTTCTTTCCTTCGTTCTTTTTTTCTCGTTCTTTCATTCTTTCTTTCCTTCCTTCGTTCTTTTTTTCTCGTTCTTTCGTTCTTTTTTTCCTTTGTTCTTTTTTTCTCGTTCTTTATTTCCTTCGTTCTTTTTTTCTCGTTCTTTCGTTCTTTCTATCTTTCCTTCGTTCTTTTTTTCTCGTTCTTTCGTTCTTTCTTTCTTTCCTTCGTTCTTTTTTTCTCGTTCTTTCGTTCTTTCTTTCTTTCCTTCGTTCTTTTTTTCTCGTTCTTTCGTTCTTTCTTTCCTTCGTTCTTTTTTTCTCGTTCTTTCGTTCTTTCTTTCTTTCTTTCCTTCGTTCTTTTTTTCTCGTTCTTTCGTTCTTTCTTTCTTTCTTTCCTTCGTTCTTTTTTTCTCGTTCTTTCGTTCTTTCTTTCTTTCCTTCGTTCTTTTTTTCTCGTTCTTTCGTTCTTTCTTTCTTTCCTTCGTTCTTTTTTTCTCGTTCTTTCGTTCTTTCTTTCCTTCGTTCTTTTTTTCTCGTTCTTTCGTTCTTTCTTTCTTTCTTTCCTTCGTTCTTTTTTTCTCGTTCTTTCGTTCTTTCTTTCCTTCGTTCTTTTTTTCTCGTTCTTTCTTTCCTTCGTTCTTTTTTTCTCGTTCTTTCGTTCTTTCTCTCTTTCCTTCGTTCTTTTTTTCTCGTTCTTTCGTTCTTTCTTTATTTCCTTCGTTCTTTTTTTCTCGTTCTTTCGTTCTTTTTTCCCTTTGTGCATTTTTTCTCGTTCTTTCTTTCCTTCATTCTTCTTTTCTCGTTCTTTCGTTCTTTCTTTCCTTCGTTCTTTTTTTCTCGTTCTTTCGTTCTTTTTTTCCTTTGTGCTTTTTTTCTCGTTCTTTCTTTCCTTCGTTCTTTTTTTCTCGTTCTTTCGTTCTTTCTTTCTTTCCTTCGTTCTTTTTTTCTCGTTCTTTCGTTCTTTCTTTCATTCCTTCGTTCTTTTTTTCTCGTTCTTTCGTTCTTTCTTTCCTTCCTTCGTTCTTTTTTTCTCGTTCTTTCGTTCTTTTTTCCCTTTGTGCATTTTTTCTCGTTCTTTCTTTCCGTCGTTCTTTTTTTCTCGTTCTTTCGTTCTTTCTTTCCTTCGTTCTTTTTTTCTCGTTCTTTCGTTCTTTCTTTCCTTCATTCTTTTTTTCTCGTTCTTTCGTTCTCTTTTCCTTTGTGCTTTTTCTCTCGTTCTTTCTTTCCTTCGTTCTATTTTTCTCGTTCTTTCTTTCCTTCGTTTTTTTTTTCTCGTTCTTTCTTTCCTTCGTTCTTTTTTTCTCGTTCTTTCGTTCTTTCTTTCCTTCCTTCGTTCTTTTTTTCTCGTTCTTTCGTTCTTTTTTCCTTTGTGCTTTTTCTTTCGTTCTTTTTTCCTTTGTGCTTTTTCTCTCGTTCTTTCTTTCCTTCGTTCTTTTTTTCTCGTTCTTTCGTTCTTTCTTTCTTTCCTTCGTTCTTTTTTTCTCGTTCTTTCGTTCTTTCTTTCCTTCGTTCTTTTTTTCTCGTTCTTTCGTTCTTTCTTTATTTCCTTCGTTCTTTTTTTCTCGTTCTTTCTTTCCTTCGTTATTTTTTTCTCGTTCTTTCGTTCTTTTTTTTCCTTTGTGCTTTTTTCTCGTTCTTTCTTTCCTTCGTTCTTTTTTTCTCGTTCTTTCGTTCTTTTTTCCTTCGTTCTTTTTTTCTCGTTCTTTCGTTCTTTTTTCCTTTGTGCTATTTCTCTCGTTCTTTCTTTCCTTCGTTCTTTTTTTCTCGTTCTTTCGTTCTTTCTTTCCTTCGTTCTTTTTTTCTCGTTCTTTCGTTCTTTCTTTCCTTCGTTCTTTTTTTCTCATTCTTTCGTTCTTTCTTTCTTTCTTTCCTTCGTTCTTTTTTTCTCGTTCTTTCGTTCTTTCTTTCTTTCCTTCGTTCTTTTTTTCTCGTTCTTTCGTTCTTTCTTTCTTTCTTTCCTTCGTTCTTTTTTTCTCGTTCTTTCGTTCTTTCTTTCTCATTCTTTCGTTCTTTCTTTCCTTCGTTCTTTTTTTCTCGTTATTTCGTTCTTTTTTCCTTTGTGCTTTTTCTCTCGTTCTTTCTTTCCTTCGTTCTTTTTTTCTCGTTCTTTCGTTCTTTCATTCCTTCCTTCGTTCTTTTTTTCTCGTTCTTTCATTCTTTCTTTCCTTCCTTCGTTCTTTTTTTCTCGTTCTTTCGTTCTTTCTTTATTTCCTTCGTGCTTTTTTTCTCGTTCTTTCGTTCTTTCTTTCTTTCCTTTGTTCTTTTTTTCTCGTTCTTTCGTTCTTTTTTTCTTTGTTCTTTTTTTCTCGTTCTTTTGTTCTTTCTTTCTTTCCTTCGTTCTTTTTTTCTCGTTCTTTTGTTCTTTTTTCCTTTGTGCTTTTTTTCTCGTTCTTTCTTTCCTTCGTTCTTTTTTTCTCGTTCTTTCGTTCTTTCTTTCTTTCTTTCCTTCGTTCTTTTTTTCTCGTTCTTTCGTTCTTTTTTTCCTTTGTGCTTTTTTTCTCGTTCTTTCTTTCCTTCGTTCTTTTTCCTCGTTCTTTCGTTCTTTTTTTCCTTTGTGCTTTTTTTCTCGTTCTTTCTTTCCTTCGTTCTTTTTTTCTCGTTCTTTCGTTCTTTTTTTCCTTTGTGCTTTTTTTCTCGTTCTTTCTTTCCTTTGTGCTTTTTTTCTCGTTCTTTCGTTCTTTCTTTCTTTCCTTCGTTTTTTTTTCTCGTTCTTTCGTTCTTTTTTTCCTTTGTGCTTTTTTTCTCGTTCTTTCGTTCTTTCTTTCTTTCTTTCCTTCGTTCTTTTTTTCTCGTTCTTTCGTTCTTTTTTTCCTTTGTGCTTTTTTTCTCGTTCTTTCTTTCCTTTGTTTTTTTTCTCGTTCTTTCGTTCTTTTTTCCTTTTTGCTTTTTTTCTCGTTCTCTCTTTCCTTCTTTATTTCCTTCGTTCTTTTTTTCTCGTTCTTTCATTCTTTCTTTCTTTCTTTCCTTTGTTCTTTTTTTCTCGTTCTTTCGTTCTTTCTTTCTTTCCTTCGTTCTTTTTTTCTCGTTCTTTCGTTCTTTCTTTCCTTTGTGCTTTTTTTCTCGTTCTTTCTTTCCTTCGTTCTTTTTTTCTCGTTCTTTCGTTCTTTTTTCCTTCGTTCTTTTTTTCTCGTTCTTTCGTTCTTTCTTTCCTTCGTTCTTTTTTTCTCGTTCTTTCTTTCCTTCGTTCTTTTTTTCTCGTTCTTTCGTTCTTTCTTTCTTTCCTTCGTTCTTTTTTTCTCGTTCTTTCGTTCTTTCTTTCTTTCCTTCGTTCTTTTTTTCTCGTTCTTTCGTTCTTTTTTTCCTTTGTGCTTTTTTTCTCGTTCTTTCTTTCCTTCGTGCTTTTTTTCTCGTTCTTTCGTTCTTTCTTTCTTTCCTTCGTTCTATTTTTCTCGTTCTTTCGTTCTTTCTTTCTTTCCTTCGTTTTTTTTTCTCGTTCTTTCGTTCTTTTTTTCCTTTGTGCTTTTTTTCTCGTTCTTTCGTTCTTTTTTCCTTTTTGCTTTTTTTCTCGTTCTCTCTTTCCTTCTTTATTTCCTTCGTTCTTTTTTTCTCGTTCTTTCTTTCTTTCTTACCTTCGTTCTTTTTTTCTCGTTCTTTCGTTTTTTCTTTCCTCCGTTCTTTTTTTCTCGTTCTTTCGTTCTTTTTTTCCTTTGTGCTTTTTTTCTCGTTCTTTCTTTCCTTCGTTCTTTTTTTCTCGTTCTTTCGTTCTTTCTTTCTTTCTTTCCTTCGTTCTTTTTTTCTCGTTCTTTCGTTCTTTCTTTCTTTCTTTCTTTCTTTCCTTCGTTCTTTTTTTCTCGTTCTTTCGTTCTTTTTTTCCTTTGTGCTTTTTTTCTCGTTCTTTCTTTCCTTCGTTCTTTTTTTCTCGTTCTTTCGTTCTTTCTTTCTTTCTTTCCTTCGTTCTTTTTTTCTCGTTCTTTCGTTCTTTTTTTCCTTTGTGCTTTTTTTCTCGTTCTTTCTTTCCTTCGTTCTTTTTTTCTCGTTCTTTCTTTCCTTCGTTCTTTTTTTCTCGTTCTTTCGTTCTTTCTTTCTTTCCTTCGTTCTTTTTTTCTCGTTCTTTCGTTCTTTCTTTCTTTCCTTCGTTCTTTTTTTCTCGTTCTTTCGTTCTTTTTTTCCTTTGTGCTTTTTTTCTCGTTCTTTCTTTCCTTCATTCTTTTTTTCTCGTTCTTTCGTTCTTTCTTTCTTTCCTTCGTTCTTTTTTTCTCGTTCTTTCGTTTTTTTTTTCCTTCGTTCTTTTTTTCTCGTTCTTTCGTTCTTTCTTTCTTTCCTTCGTTCTTTTTTTCTCGTTCTTTCGTTCTTTCTTTCTTTCCTTCGTTCTTTTTTTCTCGTTCTTTTGTTCTTTCTTTCTTTCCTTCGTTCTTTTTTTCACGTTCTTTCGTTCTTTTTTCTTTCCTTCGTTCTTTTTTTCTCGTTCTTTCGTTCTTTCTTTGTTTCCTTCGTTCTTTTTTTCTCGTTCTTTCGTTCTTTCTTTGTTTCCTTCGTTCTTTTTTTCACGTTCTTTCGTTCTTTTTTTCCTTTGTGCTTTTTTTCTCGTTCTTTCTTTCCTTCGTTCTTTTTCCTCGTTCTTTCGTTCTTTTTTCCTTTGTGCTTTTTTTCTCGTTCTTTCTTTCCTTCGTTCTTTTTTTCTCGTTCTTTCGTTCTTTCTTTCTTTCTTTCCTTTGTTCTTTTTTTCTCGTTCTTTCGTTCTTTTTTTCCTTTGTGCTTTTTTTCTCGTTCTTTCGTTCTTTCTTTCCTTCGTTTTTTTTTTCTCGTTCTTTCGTTCTTTTTTTCCTTTGTGCTTTTTTTCTCGTTCTTTCTTTCCTTCGTTCTTTTTTTCTCGTTCTTTCATTCTTTCTTTTTTTCCTTTGTGCTTTTTTTCTCGTTCTTTCGTTCTTTCTTTCTTTCTTTCCTTCGTTCTTTTTGTCTCGTTCTTTCGTTCTTTCTTTCTTTCCTTCGTTCTTTTTTTCTCGTTCTTTCGTTCTTTCTTTCTTTATTTCCTTCGTTCTTTTTTTCTCGTTCTTTCGTTCTTTCTTTCTTTCTTTCCTTCGTTGTTTTTTTCTCGTTCTTTCGTTCTTTCTTTTTTTCCTTCGTTCTTTTTTTCTCGTTCTTTCGTTCTTTCTTTCCTTCGTTCTTTTTTTCTCGTTCTTTCATTCTTTCTTTCTTTCCTTCGTTCTATTTTTCTCGTTCTTTCGTTCTTTCGTTCTTTCTTTCTTTCCTTCGTTCTTTTTTTCTCGTTCTTTCGTTCTTTCTTTCTTTCTTTCTTTCTTTCCTTCGTTCTTTTTTTCTCGTTCTTTCGTTCTTTTTTTCCTTTGTGCTTTTTTTCTCGTTCTTTCTTTCCTTCGTTCTTTTTTTCTCGTTCTTTCGTTTTTTCTTTCTTTCTTTCCTTCGTTCTTTTTTTCTCGTTCTTTCGTTCTTTTTTTCCTTTGTGCTTTTTTTCTCGTTCTTTCTTTCCTTCGTTCTTTTTTTCTCGTTCTTTCGTTCTTTCTTTCCTTCATTCTTTTTTTCTCGTTCTTTCGTTCTTTCTTTCCTTCGTTCTTTTTTTCGCGTTTTTTCTTTCTTTTTTTCCTTTGTTCTTTTTTTCTCGTTCCTTCTTTCCTTCGTTCTTTTTTTCTCGTTCGTTCTTTCTTTCTTTCCTTCGTTCTTTTTTTCTCGTTCTTTCCTTCTTTCTTTCTTTCTTTCTTTCTTTCCTTTTTTTCTCGTTCTTTCGTTCTTTCTTTCCTTTGTGCTTTTTTTCTCGTTCTTTCTTTCCTTCGTTCTTTTTTTCTCGTTCTTTCGTTCTTTCTTTCTTTCCTTCGTTCTTTTTTTCTCGTTCTTTCGTTCTTTTTTTCCTTTGTGCTTTTTTTCTCGTTCTTTCTTTCCTTCGTTCTTTTTTTCTCGTTCTTTCGTTCTTTCTTTCTTTCCTTCGTTCTTTTTTTCTCGTTCTTTCATTCTTTCTTTCCTTCGTTCTTTTTTTCTCGTTCTTTCGTTCTTTTTTTCCTTTGTGCTTTTTTTCTCGTTCTTTCTTTCCTTCGTTCTTTTTTTCTCGTTCTTTCGTTCTTTTTTTCCTTTGTGCTTTTTTTCTCGTTCTTTCGTTCTTTCTTTCTTTCTTTCCTTCGTTCTTTTTTTCTCGTTCTTTCGTTCTTTTTTTCCTTTGTGCTTTTTTTCTCGTTCTTTCATTCTTTCGTTCTTTCCTTCGTTCTTTTTTTCTCGTTCTTTTGTTCTTTTTTTCCTTTGTGCTTTTTTTCTCGTTCTTTCTTTCCTTCGTTCTTTTTTTCTCGTTCTTTCGTTCTTTTTTCCTTTGTGCTTTTTTTCTCGTTCTTTCGTTCTTTCTTTCTTTATTTCCTTCGTTCTTTTTTTCTCGTTCTTTCGTTCTTTCTTTCTTTATTTCCTTCGTTCTTTTTTTCTCGTTCTTTCTTTCCTTCGTTCTTTTTTTCTCGTTCTTTCGTTCTTTCTTTCTTTCCTTCGTTCTTTTTTTCTCGTTCTTTCGTTCTTTCTTTCTTTCCTTCGTTCTTTTTTTCTCCTTCTTTCGTTCTTTTTTTCCTTTCTGCTTTTTTTCTCGTTCTTTCTTTCCTTCGTTCTTTTTTTCTCGTTCTTTCGTTCTTTTTTCCTTTGTGCTTTTTTTCTCGTTCTTTCTTTCCTTCGTTCTTTTTTTCTCGTTCTTTCGTTCTTTCTTTCTTTCCTTCGTTCTTTTTTTCTTGTTCTTTCGTTCTTTTTTCCTTTGTGCTTTTTTTCTCGTTCTTTCTTTCCTTCGTTCTTTTTTTCTTGTTCTTTCATTCTTTCTTTCTTTCGTTCTTTTTTTCTCGTTCTTTCTTT
This sequence comes from Vidua macroura, assembly GCF_024509145.1. Classification (NCBI taxonomy): domain Eukaryota; kingdom Metazoa; phylum Chordata; class Aves; order Passeriformes; family Viduidae; genus Vidua; species Vidua macroura. The sequence continues at coordinate 40,433,046 of NC_071572.1, read as the reverse complement.
CTTTCTTTCTTTCCTTCGTTCTTTTTTCTCGTTCTTTCGTTCTTTCGTTCTTTTTTTCTCGTTCTTTCGTTCTTTCTTTCTTTCCTTCGTTCTTTTTTTCTCGTTCTTTCGTTCTTTCCTTCCTTCTTTCTTTCTTTTTCCTTATTTCTTTCTCTTTCTTTCTTTCTTTCTTTCTTTCTTTCTTTCTTTCTTTCTTTCTTTCTTTCTTTCTTTCTTTCTTTCTTTCTTTCTTTCTTTCTTTCTTTCTTTCTTTCTTTCTTTCTTTCTTTCTTTCTTTCTTTCTTTCTTTCTTTTTTGTTCTTTCTTTGTTTCTTTCTCGTTCCTTCGTTCTGCTATCTCATTCTTTCTTTCTTTTTCTCTTTCTTTTTCTCTTTCTTTCTTTCTTTCTTTCTTTCCTTCGTTCTTTTTTTCTTTCTTTCTTTCTTTTTCTTTCTTTCGTTCTTTCTTTCTCTTCCTTTTTCTTTCTTTTTTCTTCTTTCTTTCTTTCTTTCTTTCTTTCTTTCTTTCTTTCTTTCTTTCTTTCTTTCTTTCTTTCTTTCTTTCTTTCTTTCTTTCTTTCTTTCTTTCTTTCTTTCTTTTCCGTTCTTTCATTCTTTCTTTCTCTTTCTTTTTCTTTTTCATTTTCTTTTTCTTTCTTTCTCTTTCTTTCTTTCATTCTTTCTTTCTTTTTCATTCCTTCATTCTTTTTTTCTCTTCCTTTTTCTTTCTTTCTTTGTTTCTTTGTTTCTTTGTTTCTTTGTTTCTTTCTTTCTTTATTTTTCGTTCTTTCATTCTTTCTTTTTCATTCTTTCTTTCTCTTTCTCTTTCTTTCTTTCTTTCTTTCTTTCTTTCTTCTTCTTTCTTTCTTTCTTTCTTTCTTTCTTTCTTTCTTTCTTTCTTTCTTTCTTTCTTTCTTTTCTTTCTTTCTTTTTTTCTTTCTTTCTTTCCTTCTTTCTTTCTTTCCTTCTTTCCTTCTTTCCTTCTTTCTTCTCTGGCCCCAGGAGACATTTTGCATAGTTTAAAAATTAGCACTCAGTCTGAAGGTGGGAGCGTTACTAGTTAGTCTAGCAGAACCAAAGTCATCCCTTTTTCATTCTGACTGGCTCAGTGCTCCACCTTCCAGGAGCAAATGATACACTTTCATTTCCAATGTTTTCCCTATTTTTGTCTTATTGACCTGTTCTTTCCATTGAATTTTATTCTTACTTGTGCAGAGCTCTGCCCAGCTGCAATGAGATGCAGGACTTAACTCTTCTAGTTATTTCTGTTTAGTTTTGCTTGTTTGTGTGTTTACTTTTTTTTAATTTTAATTTTATCTTTAGGAACCAAATGGATGGGTAGAAGGAAATAAGGAGGACAAGATAAACACAGGGCTGATGGGACACTGAGGAAGATTAAGGAAAGCAGAGTCAGATTAGCAGCCAGAAGTCAGCTGATGTGTGCATAGGCTATTTACTTCACTGCTGTCCACGTTGTGAATGAGGTTGTAAGGTGTATCCTCTGGACTCTTCACTACTTTTGCTTTGCTTGTGCCACCTCTAAGTTTAATCTCTGGAAGGGCTTTCTCTGTTGTCTAGGGGTCATTGAAAACAGAAAGAGGGTGAGTAGGAGCCCATTCAAGTCCCTGCATTACATATTTATTCATTGTTTCCTCCAATGCAAGGCTTACAGCTACAGGCATACTTTCCATTTTATGCCCTTGGGCCACATATAATCCTTCATATTGCAGGTGACATTTGGGCATTTAAATTACAGCTCTCTATCCTGCCTTGCAGACTGCAATGACTTTCTTGGCTTTAGAGTGTTTGCTGTCCAGATGGTTCCTGTCAAATAAGAAGCAGGTGGCATCACTGACATGTTGTTTGCCTTTAGATTTCTTCAGAAAAACAGGGTATAATTTCAAAATATTCTTAAGCTTTATGATCTCTATTATTTAAAGGTGTTTCAGTGCTAGATAATTTACTAATCTCTATGGGGGCTGGAAGGAGAGAGCCTTGAAAAAGTCTCTGCACACCTTGACGACAACTATTTCTCATCTTCTTTCCCCCACGAACTGTCACAGCCCTGATGAGCTTAGCTACCACCTCAAATAATTGCCATTATGTCTTCTCCTTCCATTTAAATCTCTCTCCAGCATTCCCTCCACTAGATGGTACTAGGGCAATACATTTTTCTTCACGGGCTTTCCCAGCCATGATAACCATAATAACAGTGTCCCTGCATATAGAAGGAGAAAAGGGTCAGACTTCTTGTAGTGCAAGAAACTTCTATTGAAGACCATTAAACTTTAAATTTAACAAAGAAAACAGATGGCCTGAGCCAGTATAGCTTGTTTTGCATCTATTACAACAATCTTCAATGGCACATATCACACTCACTATTCCATGTTGTTGTCTTCATTTGTCCTCTAAGGGCTTATATAATTGAGAATATTGATACTGCAAACAAATTGTAAGCATTATGCTAAAATTAGATCACACCACTGTCTTCGGCCAAAAGTTACCATTTAACAAAAAATGATTGTTTTGCCTGTCTTTGCCAACACATATATTATTTGCTGCTGTTTATGGCAAAGCCAGGCAAACCCAACACCTGCAGCTTACTTCGCTGAATCCAGTATCTCATTGGTGTCACTGTCAGCCAGCAGCCCAGTAAATGACAGTGCCTGTGCACTTCACAATATTCATGTGTCTTACACGTTTTAGTATCGTGACTTTTCTACTTTGGGGACTTTTTTCCATTGGAAGGCTGAGTGAGAGTGCAAAGAGATGAGTGAATCTACATATTCACTGTTGTATCAGGATTTTTCAGTCCTGTGTTGAGCGTGGTACCTTCTTCCATAGGCCATGGTTAAAATCAATATCAATTTGATTTGTAAGATCATGAGAGGAGGTGGATTACATTTTGCCTTTTCTGCTCCAAGAAAAAAAGAATTGCAATAAGGTTTGTACAACTTGTGCGGCAATAAAGGAGCAGGATTCCCAGGCTGTGCTGGAGACTCTGACAGCTCATCTGATGAGCACAAAGCTGTTGGAAAGGAAAAAATGAAATCAACATCTAGCTGCTAGGACATGCTGGTATGTCTCTTGGACTTTTAAACCCAAGAATCAATGAATTTATTTTTTTTAATGAAAAATTTGCAGCCTCTTTTTTCTGTGTGTGACTGGAGGATTTAAAGCATTTTATATACTTTCTTCTCCTATCCTCTGGCCACAAGAACTCCATGACCTTTAAAAAAACCATTAGAAGAAACAAATGGAAAAGATAATGTACTTTTCACATTATATATTTCTTGTAAATCTTGAAGCTTTTGTTGGTCATTAGTGTTACAATAATCTATGACATTCCTCAGGAAACTTCAGGTTGACAGTGTCCATCTCTGGACAAAGTGTATGCAAGAAAAGAAAAAAAAAAGGGATTTTCATTGATTGCTGGTTTTCCCATACAAATGTACAAGACTGTGTGAGCTTTCTATTAAGTTTTAAAAATTATCCACAAATCCATTTACCACAATTGATCTTGTTATTTTCGTGTGCACATTTCAGAATTCTATTAACAAAGGTTAATTTATTAATTCATAATAGAATTCTTAATACTATTAAGAAAGTTCCCTGCTTCTTGAGAGAAGACACTTTGAGCTGGTTCCTCCACCAGCAAGATTAATTTTTCCTTTACTTCCCTTTTTCAAAACTGGTACCATTTTCATGCATGTAAAGAGCTTTTCTGCATGCTAACAGCTCTTTACTTTCTAATGAACCTATGATGGACAGAAAGTTGAGCTTTTCTTTCCTCCCACTAATAACACCATTGTATGTGTCTTGTTAAACAGTATTGTGTATCAGTCACAAGCTGACTCCTTTGTGCCTTTGTAAAGTATCAATTTAGTCAGCATTATCTGCTGGGGAGACAATGCAGGGGTAAACGTGAACACAAAAATGCTGTAGCATTATAAGCCCTAAAAACACTGGTTCAGGAGCCCTGGAGCCTGGGATGTGGCCAGGCTGCAGCCAGAGAGCTGCTGGCCATCAGCAGCTGCAGGGGTCCAAGGGAGCAGACGGGCAGCCGGGGGTGGACAGGCTGCAGGGATGGGCCAGGGCGCAGGAGTGGCCAGGAGCTCGGGCAGAATCTTCGTGCTGGCTGCTGGTTGGGTTACTTGGCTGGGAAAAAACCTCTGCCATCCAGATCTGCCTGCCAATCTGCCTGTGGTTGTTGACTATGCTGATATCTGACCGGACTGACACATTCACAGCGTCTATTTTGATTTTTTGCCTGATCAGGTTTTTCCAATGGTAAACTGATTTCTCTGCATTAACAAAACAACACCAAATGTTGCAGCTCAACCGCTGGGCCCCGCACTCCACGAGGAGCCTGTGGCTCTGCATACCTGCAGATGTGAGTGAGCTTCCCATTGGCCTCTAGGTAGACTTTAAAGGGGAAGGTTAGACCAACGCAGTGTCTCCTTTTATGTTTTCCTGCCTGGCCGATGGTCAGCAGAAACACCCAACCCCCATTGCACTGGAGAGGGGGAGGGCAGTAGCTCTGTGGGGTTTCTGTGTCTTTGGATGAAATTGTCCCTTTGTTAGTCCAAAATAGCTCAAATTGGGCAACTTTCCAAGCATGCAGTGAAAGACTTCTGTTTGAGACAGTGCTTAGGGAAGGCTGAGGATGGAGGGCTGAAAAAGAGGTGCCTGACTGGCTGGGTTCCCACCGGGGTGATTAATGTAATGTTGCTGGGATTTTACTGCATTATTAATGAAGTGCCTAGAGCACTGGAAAAACATCTCAGAAAAAAATATTACTAAAAATCTGAATTGGTGCATTGAATAACCTTTCATATTACTTTTTTTTCTTGACCCTAGAGCCCTTATCATGCCAAAGGAAGCCTATAAATAACAACCAGAGAGGGTAAGACTAGACAGGCTGCTGCTCCTTCCACCTCCCCAAGTAGTGGTGGCCCCACTGGCAGTGGGGATATGCCAGGAGTCCACGGGAGCCGTGCCCGCGGTCTGTGCATGGGAAAAGGGATGCACCCAGCCCCTCTGCATGCTCGGCCAAAGCCTGGGGGGGCCACGGAAGTGATGCCTGTGGAGTTCTGCTTTGCAGAAGAGTATAAACATCTGACAGCCTGTGCTGGTTTAGGGTTGTTGTTTGCATTGATGAAGCTTGTATCTAGGATGATCAGCGTGATATATCTCTACTTTCCCCCCCCCCCCCCCCCCCACCTCCAAGCTGTTATCTCCTTTTTTATTGGCTTTGTCATGCACTTTTTTCTGTTATTTTCTTCTAAATTCTTAACTCCTCAGATCTGTATTTGAGTCATCTCTAGTAGCAACTGCGGGTTTGTTTTGAGGAGAGGATTTTTTGTCGCTTTTTTTTTTTTTTTTTTTAACTGCTGTGCTTTAAACCAGCCTTGCCTGCCTAAAGCTTCCAGTTGCTAAGCGACTTTTCCCCTCCGCCCTTCCCGCAGCCCGGTTGCCATAGCGCTGCCAGCCTTGGCTATCAAGTAGCAGAGAGCAGTCATTACTCAACGGAAAAAAAAAACCAAACCCAACCCCACCAAAATCCAGGGCTGCACGAGCCAATCAACATTTTCTTTCCTTTCTAATTCATGTCGCCAGCCGGCAGGAGCATCCCTGCGCGCATCACAGCCGCGGCTGGCCGCTGCGCTGTTTTCTTGCGGGAGTTTTTGATTCAGTCTCTGCGTTGAACAGGACGGACTGCAGTGCTGACTCACGGACACCTGTGACGTTGGCCATGGCAGCGACAGATCGTGGAGGATGTCCTTCCCGGGAAGCTGCTTTGCGTACCTGTGCGGCTGGTGTCGCCCCCCTCCGTGACTGCAATTCACCCCAGCGCAAGCAGGTGCTCTGCAGCTCTGTGAATCGCAGCGCCGTTCCTTAGAAACCAGGTGATACGGGTAGCGCTTTTATCTTGCGACATTTTTTAGTAACAAGAACATCATAGGTACATAAAATGTGTGGGATACCATCAAAGACTAGAAGAATGCACACTGGTTAAAAATTAGCTTTTCTTTTCAAAGCCACTCAAAACTGTGTGAAGGATCATATCCAAAAAAATGGAACATTTTTTAAAGTAAAGTCATATCCCTAGTGGCTTGGGTAAGAGAAAATTCAATGTCAGCGCTAAAACATAATAAAAAAGGTGATAAACCTGACATCTTTCTGCTCTAAAATTGTGAGCTGTCTTGTCATCAGTTTACTGATTACCAGACTTTACCAGCTGGATGCTACAGGGCAATATGGTGATCTGGTGTCTCTAGTGAGCCATGCCATCCATCATAACCAGTCAAAAAAAGAAAAAAAAAAAAAGAAAAAAAAAAGGGAGGTATTTGGCTTTTGTATAAAAACAGAAGTGTGCAGAATAAAAATACCTGTTAATAAAGAATTTGGTGGTATAGGATTACCTGTGTGAGAATATAAAGTGCATGAGTTACATTTGAATTGATAGTAGGGGGAAAAGAATCTTTTCTACCAGTAAGTGTTGCTTGCAAGCAGTGGTTGAATTGGGCTTGGAATAATTTCAGTTGTTCTGTGGCTCTAGTGTCCATTAATCACAGCACCAGCCTCCACCTCAGGTTGTCAGTGTAAAGCCTCTCTTAACATCCAGGGAACTTTCTTCCCACATTCTGTAGTCAGTGAGTTATTGTGATAATAAATGCAGCAAGGAGCTAGACTCCCTGTCCTTACATGCCCTTCCATTTATCCAATCCAGCATCTGCCTATTTGAACAAGTGCATCAGATACAGGCAGCGTGCCAGCTATTAAAATGTTAAACCTACTGCCACGGAGCTGCATTGTACATTTTGTTTTTCCCTTGTCCTTGAAAAGGACTCACTCCTGAACTAATAGGAGTGTGCTTAATGGTTCCTTGTCTTAAATTCCCTATTTACTTAACTATCTCTTCCCTGATTTGGTACTTTGTATTCCCTTCTCTTCATGCTATTCATGGGAACATTAAATACCATTCTGCAAGGAAAGTAATTTAAGACACAACCTTTGCCAACTATATGGAAAACTGATTTCAAAATCCATTTCTACTCTGATGAAGCATGCAAATCAAATATTTTGAGGGGTGGGAAAAGGATTATTTTTAAAGTTCCTTTTTTTAAAATAAAGATGCTTTTGTTCCTCTTAGGAGCTGACACAACATACCTTCAGCTGGGGGCCCTGTGGTGTAGTTAGATATAGTTTAGGTTTGCATAAATTCACTGGTTTTTACTGAAAAAATGGTAGTTTTCAGCTTTGCTTTCTGTTGTTCTAGGGGAACTCAGGATTTGAAAGTGGCTATGTTCAATAAATTAGAAATTGAAGGTATGCCACAAACCATAGACCTTTTTGTCCTGGAAATATTGATTTAAGGGAAAGTATTGCCAGATGTATTATGTGAAGATGCTTGCATAATCACGAAACTTAGGTGACAAACCTTGTTCTCAATTAGATTGCTTTAGCTCTAGGCTTCATTTCATCCAGAAGAGAAATTACTGGAATAAAGGTTAAATATCCAAATCAGAAAAATTATTGCCTGTGTTCCTTTATGTTTGAAATGGTAATAAAACAAATTGAACATTAACCTAGTAGGACCAAGGCATTTCTATTTGCATGGTTTTGACAACTGAATTGGGCAATAACTTCTCCATGTTGAAATTATGCAATGGTTGTTAGTCAGTCTTTCATTTCCTCAAGCATTTATGCATCCGCATATTATATTTTATTATGAGTCATTAAAATGCTAATCAACAAAAGTACACTACCACAGTTCCAGGAGAGATCTACATTGTCAAATGGGTCTCCATTTTGATACCTTTCTTGTAGCAAACACAGCACATCCACTGAAATCCACATCAGCAGCTTGCTTTTGAAGTCTACAACATTCACTTTCTGCACTGCCAGTCTCCCTGTACCTGCTTTGCACTTCTGATTTCTTTCTGGTTTCCTAACCTTTTCTCCCTACACCCACCAACCTATTCTCAAGGTAAAATCACTGTGTCATAGTTAAGGTGTTTCCACGAAGCTGCCTCCTCTGCTGTCTGACTCCTGTCACACTTCCCCAACTTTTTTCTCTGCTCACATAAACCCTTTGATTTCTGCTTTTCCTCTGTCAAGTCCAGATTTGTTTTTCTTGTTCTGGTATTTTCTCTTCCTATCTGCCTTTTCTCTCTGGTCCTGTACTAATTTGTCTTCACTACAAAGTACCTCCACACATCTATTTTTTCAACAATTGCTTTCACCATCCACAAATTCTGAAAGTCAAGATATCAATTTGACCAAATAGTACATTGTCCTTACAGCTATCAGATAGAACATTTACTTTCTCCCTTCAAACTTTTAGTAATGATAACTTTACATCAGCAGAATTTCCACTTGGCTGACTCTTAGTTAGTCTGATACTAGAATTACATTCTGGAAAACTGCTATTTATCACCAAATCTGTGCTTATTCTGTTCCCCTCCTTTCTACCATTGCCCATACTTAGACACCATATGGATGATGGCCTTAAAATGAAGGAGAGTAGGTTTAGATCAGATGTTAGGGAGAAATTCTTTATATAAGGGCACAACAGGTTGACCGGAGAGTTTGTGGATTCCCCATCCCTGGCAGTGTTCCAGACCAGGCTAGATGGTTCTCTGAGTAGCCTGGTCTTATGAAAGGTGTCCTGCCTATGGCAGGGGCGTTGGAACTAGATGGTCTTTAAGGCCCCTTCCAACTCAAACCATTCTATGATTCTGTGATTCTAGGATTCTGTAATTCTATGATTCTTTTTTAAATTTTACTACCCAGATTATTTTTTTAAAAAAAATTCATATCACCCTCATAAGTTAAAATTACTCTATCTTTCTACTTCTCAAACATTTAAATTAAAATCTAAAACTTCAATACAAATATTTAAATATATTTTCCCTTCCTTAGGAAAAGTTAGTGAGAAAGAATGCCCAGTTTTAATTCACAGTATAGTCTACCTCATTCAAAGACAATTCTGTATTAGCAGGAGGTGTAATTCCTGTCTTTCAGCCTTACCAGAGCAATTATGTCCCCTTACCTTGGACTTTGTATCAACTCACTTCTCTGTGTCAGTGGCTTATTTCCCTGCATTCCTGGAGCTCAGGGCTATTGGAGCTGTATTTGTCTACTTCTCTGTGCTTTTATTTGGACATCAAATTATATGAACTTAGGTCATGACTTCCAGACACCTCAGGTTTATCTGACCATGGACAGTAAAAGTAAACAATCATAAGAGTCATGAGAAATAAAAAAGCTGGCCTGAGTAAAAGAATTACTCTTACTCTCACCTGATAACAGAGTCATAACAGGGATTAACTGAATCTGGGACTGCCATGACTTAGTTGAGATAGTTGTGACTGAAGAAGGTTGAGGCATTCTGGCTGCTTTCAAAATAAATATGTTGATCATCTGCTCTCATTGGCTCCCACTCCAGTTGGCTTACTTGAGTTTTTTTAAAGTAGCATGTCTGTTTGTTGTGCACCTGGTGCAATTCTATTTTTGGGCTACTATGAGACATTTTATCAAGTACATAAATCATGCTGAGTACTGCAGTATTTTGAGCATGTGTATGTGCATGTAATTTTAACACATAGCCTCAAAGAAAAACCTTTGTCAGAATTATAGACCGCTAGATATTCATTATTCACCATTGTTTGTATTTCTGTCCAAAACATTTTATTATCTTTTTAGTCTGATAGCAGTTTTCTAGACCACTGTGCAAGCTTTTATGTAGCACTTAATCTCACCCAAAAATGGAACAACAGGTTCTTTGTCTACCCAAATTCATACTGTTTGCTGTTTGATCTAATCAAAGAAAAATAAACACCATTCATTTTTATCCTACTACTTTTCCTTCCAGTATGCTCTCCAGATACGAATACAGTCCACAATGGAAAGTGAAAAAAAGAACTCACGCAGAAGAGGTTAAATCCAGTCTAAAACAATTTGTGATAGGAAATAATAATGTCCTCTAAGAGTAAATAAGAGAAACTCTAGCATCTTGTATGGATATTTTGAAGGTTTGGCTGCCATGCACGAACACTCACACGTTGTGTGATGGTGACCTTCAGAAAAGAGGCATTAGATAAAAATTAGGGTCTATCCTTTGTTCTTTTTTTCCTAGTTTTGTTTAAACTTTGTCTATTTTTTTTCTCAAGTAACAAACATGTAATAAGGTTCCTCTTAAAATGATGGTGACTTTAGGTAAGAAGTTTTCTGAGAGCATTACAGGATGAACTTTCTAATCCCTGTCTTGAAAAGAGAATATTTATATGCATCAGTATCTGCTTTCAATCCCTTCCTTCCATGCCTTTCAATTGTAGTACCTAAGTAGAATTCTAATTTTTTCTTCCCTCTACAGAGAATAAAATGTAATAGCTAATGGCTTCAGAGATAAATGTGTTTTTGTTGCTGTTGCTATGTTTTCATGTCTTGTATAATTCTTTTGTTTTCTTTTCTTTTTGTGTTTTTTTCTTAGCCTAATTCCCCATTCTCTTGTAGATTTGTACTTCAGATTTTAGCCAGAGGCCTAAAGTGCTTCTAAGAAACCCTCTTGAAACTTCTCAGTCCATTCCATGAAATCAGCATGAATGTTCTTGTCTCATGGGACTCCTAGAATAGATAAAAGCTTGCAAGGGCATCTCCAAAGTGAAAAACCAGAAAAGGGAAAAATACAATCAAGTTGACTACAGCTCAGCCTGCCTTTTTACTGTGGGTGAGAAAGACCATCCTTTTATCACAGAATCAAGGCTTCAGTCCAGTTTTCACTGAAGACAGTGGAATGTTTTCTGTGAACTTGGCTCAGAGCTGCATCAGTGCCCAGCACTCTTCTGCAGTACGAGCATTGAAGCAAGCACTCATGCACAGTCAGGCCATGGCAATACCCCAAATCACTGCTTCCTTCCCAGACCAAGCAACTCTGTGGCAATGTTTTGTGCTCGTATGATTCTTCAGTGCTTTTATTACTTTATCAAAGCTTTAAGACTACAGGTTATATTTTTTGTGATGCCATATGCACCATGCAGCCTAACTCTCAGTAAAGGTCATTTGGACTTTCAAGTCACGTTGATACAGAAGGGGACAACTTACACAGTTTCGAGGTATGATTTACAAGTAGCATTATTTCTCTTCCTTTTCAGTCTCTCTGCGGTTCTAAGTCACAGTATTGCCATCTTGTACAGCTCCCTTAGGGCAAGATGAACCTCAAATTAACTTAATTTGGCCTTTTAGGATCTATTTTGTTAGGATCTATTTTGAACCACCATTTGCACAAACAATACCAAACATCAGCCACTTGCTGTTAATACAGGAAGCAGAACTAAACTTTATTGTCACTATTAAATAAAATTTATCTGCATTATTTACAAGCCTGTAAACATGGCCTTTCATAAATAGATAATAAGCTTTTCATGTCCCTGAACATAGTGTCATTAGGCCATGATGCATAGGCAACTGAGCTTCTAACTCTAAGTTAGGTTTTAGTAGAAGTTCAGATACTTCAACTGGGAGCCTTTGAGGATCTTCTTACAGAGATTATGGAATACACAAAAGTATTCCAGAACTATATACCTTTTAATATCACTGTTCCCCTCCCCTTGCCCTGGAAAACCTTGCAAAGAGCCTTGGTTACTTTGTTCACACATCGACCTGATGTGGGCAAGAAGGCTTCTTCGTTGTGCTCACTTCAGGAGTCCTTGATGTGCAGGTGACAATGGGATGTTAGGGAAGGTGTGTGTACATCCTCCGCCTGCACTAAGTTCTAAAAGGATCCTGGGCAGTGACTGAGGACATCTGGGAACAATAGCTCAAAATGTTGGATAACAGAAATCTCAGGAAAGAAATTTCTGTTTGGGAAAAGTTCATGCCATCTCATTTTAGCTACTTAATTGAAATACTTGAATGACAATGCAGATTCTTGATGTTTCCCATAATGGTATCTCCAGAAAGGAATTCATATTTCAATAGGGCAAAACAGACACCTCTAGAGGGCTGTCTCCCTCCATTTTCCCTACAGGGACCATGGGGAACTAAGCTTTCAGTGGAGGTGCTTCATTTAGATGCCCTCAACCAGACGCAAAACTGCTTTGAGTTTGGTATGTGGAGGAAATTACTTAGGTGCTGAACTTAGTAATTTGCAGGAGATCTAGGACAAACTTTTGCTCTCTTTCAGCAAACCAAAGTGCATCTTCAAACAGGGGGAAGAATAAGGCTTCCTTCACCCATTCCCTATAGTAAGTGATGAAGAAACATATTTTTGCTCCACACTGAAGCAAATCAATATCTGGTCTGGCATGGTTTACTTCAAATATTTTTCTCTTTAGAACTTGTGCAACAACTGCCACGCCATACACTCAGCAGAATAGAAAAACTTGGAGAGAATGTGCCTGTGGAGAGGAGACAGGGATTGTTTATGCACTTGAGTACACTGTATGCACAATTACGTACATCACCGCTGACTGTCACTCCTGTAGGAAAAGTGAATCACCATTTGTGCTCATCAACACAGTGGTTCAAAAGAAAAACCCAAAGTTTTTATTTGCTTGTTTTTTCCATTCAATTGTCTTTTTTTTCATTCAATTTTCATTCAACTGTCTAACATACAATACTATAATATTTTCTATCTTGTAAAGTTACATTTTTTTGTCATCTGTTCAGTGAGTCCTAACTGTCTGAAATCTCTCTGACAGAAGCTTCCCTGTTCCCCTACCCTTGCTCCCAGTTGGCCAGATACAAATCTTTTCAAAATAGCATCTCTCTCCACCTCCACTCCCCATAAAATCTCTTTCTGTGATACTATAATTACAAAAATTAATGCATAGAAAAGGAAGAACTGACCTCAGGTGTCTTTCACTCTATTAAGCTAAGTAGGCAACATGTTCATTTTTGCCATGTCCAGGACTTCCAGACCAGTGCCAGCAATTGTGAATCTGTTTAAATTCCTTTAAATAAATCTCTTTAACCTTTGAAGACCTCCTCCTAGCAATTGACAAACTACTTTCAGTAGCAAATTAACTGTACTTGCAGCTCTTTACTGGCTTTTGGTTCAGAGGTTAGTAAACACTTTTGTGCCATATGCAGGATTACTCATTTAGATATATGTAAGACAGTTTTCAAAATAACTGCATTGAACAGAGTTACATGCATTTATTATAGGATGATTCTGAAATCATAAGAATTCATAGTTGTGAAGCTTGGAAAACCTGGTGCTGCTGTACTTTAGCTTTGGTTCAATATCCTGCTGCTAACATTTCTACCCTTCCAGATGCTGCTTGGGACACACCAAGCCAGGGCTGAAGTCCCATCCCATCCTCAACCCATCCCCAGGAAGGCGCCTGATGCTCAGGGCTGGGGCTGCCCCTGGTGTCCCTGGCTGCCCTGCTCCTGGCTGGGGTTGTGGGACAGCCCTGGCAGACAAGGCCCTGCCCTGCCACCCACCCAGCTCAGGGAAACACCTCTCCCCCACCATGCCAGCCCCAGGGAGCAGCCAGTCTTTCCCTTCTGGAGAGAGGCATTATCTCTGCATGGAAGGGGCTGAGAATAAACCCTGGTTTTCTTGAGAACACAAAACCAAGACAAACTTTATTTGTAAGGACATCTGAGGATTTCCCTCCACATATTCCTTTCTGCAAGGCTACTGCGTGCTATAACCAGTCATCAGCTATCATTGCTCCAAAACATGTCAAAACAATGAAAATCAATATCACAGCACAACTTGCACTGAGAATTAGGGCAATTTATATGCAGTAAAGTTTAGTAGAAGTGCTGAGATTACTGCTGAGCAGGGCTATTCCATCCATGAGTACCAATGATCTCTGTTAAAGTATGGCCATTTCACATGGTTAAATGGGCACAGGGAGTCAGCTGTTTTGAAGATCACAATGCTCTGATAATCTGTGAATTTTCAATGGATTCTGTTGTTCAAAAATCCAAAAGTAAAATGTCATGAAAGGGCATTGCTATCAGGAGTGGATGTGCCAAGTATTGGGGAACACTCATGAACCCACTCACTCGCCCACAGGTGAGTGGCAAAGGAGTGTCAGTAGAAAAGCAAGAGGGAAGGAAAGACGTGAATATTTTGGTTGGCAAATGTCATTTTGCCCAGTATGAGTTCTTGTCAGACTTAGGATTTTGTATCAAAAGTGCTTTGGATCTTGATTAGCTGCACAGCTGGAACTAGTAGATGTACAGAATTACCACATGGTTAATGGCTCAAGGTCTCCTTCCTCTCTATTGCTCTCACAATGGGTCACCAATAAGAGCTGAGATGTTTGTTTTGGTTAGTGGGTTTGGGTTTTTACCCTCAGTTGTAGCCATTTGATAAAACCACAGCACTATTTCCCTCCTCCTGTGTCCCTGACACACTACAAAACAACGACAAGGGAGAAGGCAGAAAAAAATAGCAGATGATAAAAATGTGAGATGGCCACAGTGGTACAGTGAGAGCACAGAAGTTCAGAGGTAGAGAAGAGCAGTGCAATACCCTGAGAGAAGAGAATACATTAATTATAGAGACAGTTTTATTTATCCAGTCTCATGTTCTCATACAGTTTTATTGATCACAGAACAGTTTAGCATACCAGCAGGAATTCTTTTTTGTATCCCACTGTGCACTACTGAAAACCCAGAGATATTTTACATCCATTGGGGTCAACAGAATTTATTTCTTACATGTATTGCCATTACAATACCCAATTTTTAGCTGTTCTAGTTGCCATAAATGTTCCTACTGATGAATGCATATAAACAGCAGTTCACAAAGCTTCAATGGATTAGTTGGAACCTCATATTAAGTTCAATAAACCAAGGATACAGACATATCTAGACAGTTTTAATGTCTCATCAGAAACATTGATCATGGTATTGGTTTGGTTTTTTTTTTACCAAGGTCTCAGTGAGACCAAAACCTTTCTCTTTTTTTTAATTTTTTCCCTGTCCAAAGGAGCAGACAGAGGATTCTTAATTATACTGTAGAAAATATGGAAAGTCTCATAGTAAATATCCTTTTTCTCTTCCCTCAAACAGGAAAGAAGTTAATCTCTGCTTTTTGCTTAACAGAAATATGTCCCTATGTAAGATTTTGGTCCTGACTTCTGTTACACAGTCATGACTCAAAACACTGGGAATTGCACTTCTTGGTTAAAACACTTATTACCTGAGAAAAGGATCTTATTTCTATTCACTGCACTAGTATTAGTGCTTCTAAAAATAACCTTCTTGTCTCCAGTCTCGGCTGTATTCTTCCAGTGTGGTTATTGAGAGCCAGTGAACCTGAAATATGGTTATTGCCTGTCTCATTAGGTCAGTCTCACGCTTAATTATTGAGTGTAAGTTGTGTTGACATTGCAAAGTTAGGCAGTTTGTCTCTGCTTTGCTTCTCTTGGTAAACCCTGAACCTTGTGCTTCTTCTGACAAAACACACAGCCTTTTTTTTTCAACCACCTAACAGTTTCAGTTTATTTGAGCCATGTGGAGAAATAGTGGATTTCTTTTTATCTTTCTCACTTATGTCCAGTATTTTTTGCTTGACTTCACTGGCTTATTGTAGCTCTCCTTCAAAAAAAATGACAGGACATACATTGAGATTAGGAGCCAAAATGGTCTTCAGCTTTCCTCAGAGAGAAACATGCCTAAAATAACATCAATTTTGAGCGCTTTTTTATAGCTACTATCACTTAACAAAAGCTGTTAGAAAATGAATGTGATGACCTCTACATTTCCGAATAGGTCATTTGGATTTAGTACTGCTGTAAATATAAAGATCCTGTTCAATGCTACTGCCAACATTTCCACGAACTCAAGACACTTTAACAGTCCTTGGCACAGACACCATTAGTGCCAAGCGAGCTGTATCTTCTCTCACAAGTGTGAGGTCTGACAGCTTCATGGTGCCAATTCTACAGTTCTTCTATGTACCAAATACTGGCAGTCTGGGTGTAACTCTTCCCCTTACTAGTCTGTGAACACAAGATTGTGTTATCAAAACATCATCCTGAGATTAAGTTTCAACAGTCAAGGGAGAAGATAATTTAGAAGGATTTGCCATTCCCCAAATGCTATAATGACAATATCGGTACCTGGCTTGGCAAAGCTTTGTTATCATAAAATCCCAAGAATGTACTCTTCCACAGTCATCTGCAGACTTTCAGGCAGGTGCCCAGTCTGTGCTGTGCAAACAACTCCACAGATCTCCATAGAATAATTGATAATCCTCGTCAATTTAGATTGTCTTCTGGTTCATTTAATACAATTTTTTACCCTGATAGTAAAAAATTATTTGGTGAGCTCTCCAACAAGTAGGTCCTAACCCTCTATGGACAGTTGCTGTGCTCTGTATCAAATTGCAAGGACTTTGCTAAAGATGATCGTCTTGTCTTCTGCTCTCACAGAACAAACTGCTACAAATTAAAGTAACATGATCTGGCTGTGACTGTGCTAAAAACTAAGTCCAGATCCTCAAGTGGTTTCAGCCCTACTGAAGCCCTGTTAAAATGCTTAAGTACTTACAAGAGCATGTGTCCACCTTGCATGCCATATATATAAAAATTACCACAGGGCTGCTCTGTTTCCCACCAACATGGAAGATGGAAGGTAGAAGTCAGAAAATATGTATTCAAAATTATATCACAGAAAGGCAAAAATTTGACCATAACTAGACTGAGTAAACTCCATACCTTCCTAAGCCAAATCATCAGAGAAATGTAACAGGAAAAAAAAAAAACAAAAAAAAAAACAAAACCAACATTATTTAAGATGAAAAACTGGTCTAAAAAAGAGAGGAGATTGCCATGTATGAAAGGCTATGCTGTGTAAAGAGACAGCAGCAGGTAATTCCAAAATGAAGCAATGGAGCTGCTGTCATAAGTCATATTGCACAAATCTTATGAGGAGTGGCTGCGGCAGCTGGGGTTGTTTAGCCAGCAGAAGAGGAGGATCAAGGGTGATCTTATTTGACTTTGAGTAGACATCTCTCACAGAATTCAGAAGATGCAAGCCTTGTTCTTTGTCAAAATGCAAGCCCCTCAAGTAGACAAGAGTTAAATGGTTACAAGTTGGGACAGACAGCAAGCTCCTGTCTGACAGCAGCCGGTGGCAGTCATCGCTCTGTAGCAACTGTGTAACTTCATGGGTTTTTACCTTACTCTGCACTCTAAGTAGCTTATTCTTTCACTGAAGGGTAAGAAACCTCAAATTACCTCACCCCACATCCTGCATCAGCGCCAGGTCTTCTAATTACATATTGTGCTAAAAGGTATTAGTTTTTATCAGCTTTTAATTTGCTACCTTACAATTTCACCGAATGTCTCCATAGTCTTGTGTTGAGCCAGGGAACAGAGCTGTCTCAACAAAGGTTTTTATCTATCTTGCCTGTACCATTCCTTACTTTAACTACTATTATCATGTTCTCTTTTAAATGTCTGCCTTGTGAAAAGAACTCTCCCAATCATTTCAATCTATCCATGCATGGGTTTTCTGCACTCCTAATCAGTCCTGTTGCCTCCCCCTCAAACCCACAACCTCTGTTTTGTACTGTGTTCTGTTGGCAGATGGTGAAAGTACTGCTGCAGCCTGTTTTCTTTTAATATAATGGGTACATAGTAATTTTTTGTGTGTGTTTTTTCTCAATGCACAGGCAATATAAGGACAGGTTTTGATTCTGAATATAGTTGCATACTGAAGAAAGGCTTTCACTTGAGCTGTCCCTAGTGGTAAACAGGTGTCATTCCTGAATAAGGATTCCAAATAACTCCAAGTTTCCCTTCACATGTGTGTTATCCAGTGACATTGAGCTTAATCTGACATTATGTTATTTGTTTGCCTCACTAGGGTAAGTCCCTCTGATGTTCCTGGGGGTCTTTTCAAGATTTGACAAACCTTCATAGCCATCACAGAGTGTGGCTCATAGCCAAGTCTGTAATTTGAGGAAGTCTTTAAGCCAAAATAAGCTTTCACTGGTCCCCAGCTGCTCGCTCGCTGCTTTATAGAGCCGTACATGTTTGCGTGGTTACGCCATGAGTCAGGCTGGGTAACAGGCCTGGCTGAAGGCTGACACAGGGCCAGATCCCATGTCCCGTCCCCATGTCCCATTCCCATGTCCCGTCCCACCAAGCACAGAGCTGTGGAAGCAGCTGTGTCCACAGTGCCACAGAGAGTGGAGGAGATGGGGGACCCCTTCATTCAGTGGCTGTGCTTTCTTAAACTGCCAAGCAATCTGTGACTTACAGCTTTTTTCAAGAATGGCAAATTGTGTTAGAACAAGCTTTATGCAGAAATGTCTGTAATCAACAAACAGCCTGAGGATACCCAGGCTGAACACCTCACCTGCCACAGGTGGCTTTGCTGTGTGTGTGCCTCCCTGTGCCCCAGAAATTCTCCTTCCTGGAATCTCATCAGAAGTGAGATTTCAAGAGCTTTCATCCAAATTTTGGTATGAGATACTGTTGAAAAGCAGAGCCAGGGTGCTTTATTAAAAATCAAATTGGATTGGTTCAGTATATATCAAACATCAGATACATAGCCAAGGCTATTAGGAACTTCCAACAAGAGGCAGATGAAGAATCATTAGCCTTGAAAACCTGGAGGATGAGATTACAAACAGACAAGCCAGTAAATCACACAGGTCAGTTTTGCAGAAGCTGATGTGGTATAGCAGCAATGTGTTTATGCTGTGACAGGTCAGTTGGATCAGTGTCAAATCTTCTTCGGGATAGAAGATTTTGGTTTTAATGCATACTGTTTCCCAAATGGCTGCTATGCAGCCTTTATAGCCAACACCTCTGGTCAATTTCAGGATTACAAATAGAAAATCTAAAATAGATGAAACTGATGAAACAGAATTATTGCAGGATTACCTCAATATGCAGATTTGGCATTGAAAGATCTCCAGAATAAAGCAGCATTACATGATTTAAGTTAAATTCTATCCCAACCATTTAAAAAATGTTTCCAGTATATTCTTAGAGCCTCACCTTAAATCACATCTCCTTTTAAGAGAAGATTCCCTAAACCATGTCTTTATAAGGGGGACTTCAGGGCTAACATGATCTTTTTATTACCTTTTCTAAAACCTTGACAAAAATTGTCTAAGAGTAATCAATTTGAGAGGCACAACACAGATGGAGAACCTTATGCTTATGATGAATGTTACACTTCTTCAATTGCTATGAATTTATTTGATACCACAAATTACTACACTTTTGAAAGTCTTCCCTGCAGTAATGCCCCAAATACTTGCAGCATAAAATGCAGATTTATTAATGTAATGATAAAAAGAAGAAACTGCAATTGAGACAACAAAGAGCTGATATTAGTCTACTGTCACACCAAGCAAAAGATAACAAGGATACATCAAAAAATTAGGTTTTGACAGAGGTGTAAGGAGAATTTTAGGCTTTGTGACATCTGTCCTTTTGTCTTAGTTTACTCTGGTCTTGTCACTACCAACATATAGGCAGACACTTCATCTGAGTAAGTCCTTTCCTTCTTCCTCTGCTTGCTTTCCACTGGTACATGTCAGACCACCATTCCACACACAACAAATCATAATTTCAAATGTAATCCACCAATTGGAGGATCAAAAAATATTTTTCCAGAATACCTCTAAACTGCATTAAAAATAAACAAAAAGAAAATAAAATTTGGCATAATCTCAACTTTTTTCTTTTTTTAAGTCACCTTTCGATAGGAAAAGAAGCTTTGATAGTGAAGGGTTATCCTTGGGATTTTTTCTTTTAATGGAGGTCTCTGCTGCAGTAAACCAAAAAGGTGGTAATTAGTGTCTACTACTGTTTACGCCTGCTGCCATCTACAACGATGAGCTATTATTATTCTGTCTGCTAATACTTGGAAAGGATATCAGCTGGAGAACTAATCCAAAATGCAGCAAGCAAAGATCATTGTCACAAATGCCAAATGGAGACATTGTTACAGATGTTGGAAATGAAAGGATTTCATTCTATTGAATCATTCAGTCCGTCTGCCCAGACTGTGCTTTGCTGTGCAGTCTCTAATGTCTCACATAAGTACTAGAATACTGTAAGTATTAAATAGACAATTCTCTTTGAAATACATTGTGTTCACCCAAAAAACTTTACTATAATTATGGCACTAGGTAGACCTGATCTTGAACAGTGGTCCAGTTCAGTGGGGCTTCATGGCACTGTGCTGGTCTTCCTGACCATTTTCAGTTACTGGCTGGAGTCACTGTGAGGAAATTGCTAGATTAGACAGGATTTCTGTGGAGAACTAGACTGCAAAACAGCCTAGAATATACTGTACAGGTCTTAATTTTTTAATCTTTACCTTTTTGGTATTTTTCTTGTTAATGAGTTAGGCTTTTGTTGAAAAGAAGTCCCCACCTTTGTAAAAACTGTCAAACTGTAATTCTGCATCTCCATATGGTTTCTTCACAGGGACATGTTTTTCAGAGGATCATGGTATCATGGTATGTTCACTGTTATGCTTGTGTTCACTGGTAGAAATCCAGAAGACAAGGACCATAGAGAGTTCCAGCATCTGGATTTCAGTTTGTTTGGCATGCACTGTCTTTGGCAATAGGAGGGCAGAGAAGCTGCCATCTTCAGCAATCTGGAGGAAGGTGTCTCTGAGCCACGTGGAGTGCTGCATACCTCACCCTGCTGAGTGATGTCACTAAACAATCCTCCTTGTACTTGACCATGAGTGACATGGGATCCCCTGCACTCTTTTTTTTTCCAGTTCTGTGCTGTGTCTCAGAAGCCATACTCCACAGAAATGACGTAGAAGCCACCTGGCAATCCTCCTCTTGCAGGTGGTACAGGACCCCCTCCACTTCTCACTAAGACTTCTTTTACTATTTCTCATTGCCTTCATCCCCCTGAGAAAATCTTCCTGTATGATACTGACATCTGTTGCAATCGATAACCTAGTGCTAAGTAAAAGTTGGACACTCACAGAAAGTGTCACCAATGCCTCTTGCTGATTAAAATCCATAAGCACAGCACAATAATGTTTCAATATTTCAAATATATTTTAATTCTTGACTACAAGTCCTTCAAGTCTGGAACTCTACAGAGTGTTAAACTTTTTTCTTGATTCCTGTAAATAAATCTGACTGCAAAAATAGTTTAATTCCCTCATGACATGTAAGGGAGAAAACTTCAACATTGTCTTATGTAAACTCATGAATGACAGCAGCTATTTAAATCTATTTGTTCATTCAGCCTTTCAAGTCATCTCCTTAACTAGATATAAAAATTTCAGTGGGATGTTAAAATGTTGAATGTATGTGGGAGGGATCTACACTTTACAATGCTGGGCACCAGGATATTGTGTGGTTCACAGTGCATGTGTAAAAAGAAAGGAAGTGCTTTCTTACAGTGCTTACTTTTACAATTTCTTACTAAATGCTTTCTTACAGCTTGTAAGGTATTGATTAAAAAAATAGAGGACTTGAGAAGATACTTCACTGTAAGTATCATGTGCAATTCATGTATCTTGGATAACTGACTTGTAGCTCAATTTTGGATGCCTGTTGAATAACCATTCCCAAAGTAAGGTTCTTTAAGAAGTTAAGGGGTAGAGGTCTTCAGAGACACCCATCTCTTTCGCTTTTTAGGTACCGTGGTGAAGCCTTTATTAAAGTAGTGTTTAAATGCTAAAATGTAGCAGTTATTGTAGGCAAACTGTGTTGCAGATTCACTAACCACACTGCTGATTTTTATTCCAGCAATGCAATTCCTTAAACTGTGATTGCTGTAATCTGAAATAATAATGCAGTATGCTGTTTATTGTATCTTTTATGTAGAGGTTCCTACTTGCAGTCTACATTTGTTTAATGGAGAAGCTCAAAAGGTAACAAACACACTGCTCCTGCTGATCAAAGACATAAATGAGCTGTTTTCTCTCCTGGATAATTCGATGTATGCAAATATCTCTTGTTTTCCCACACCTCTCTGTCTCCCCATTGTTTCGTTGTTTTAGATATGATTACTGTCACTATACATTTTTAATGAGGTGTCCGTAGCTGCTTTCCTAAGAAACTATTGATTCTGTCTGTGCCTGTCAGTCAGTCTGTTTCAGTTCTCTCTAAACTCAGTATCTCTTGAAGCAATGGCTCCAGTTCAGCTGAATTTGTCAAAGGGATTGAAAGGTGATGTTTTCATGAGTTTTAAGGAACTAGAAGCTTTGTTAGGTAGGCAAGCACATCAGCAGGCCACTGTTGGAGAGACTCCAACATGGCTTTGATCTGTTCAGCTTTCCCGTTAACCAACGAGCACGTGTGTTCTGGCCTGCTGCTCAGAATCCACACAGCTTGGAACAAGTCCAAGCACATGATATGAATCACATTCCCCGACAGTCACCCTTTTGCTAGACTAAGCAATCCAAGGCCTTTTAGTTTACTCTTGTAAAACAAGCTCTCCTTTCCTTGGATTATCTGAATATCATTTGCAACTGCTGGAATTTCAGCCCTTCTCTCTTAAGCATGGATGGGCAGAGCTGCCCACTGGACTCCAGCTGAGGTCACATTAGGACTAGGTGGTGTTAATATTTTCTTGACTCCAACAGGACTATTTTAGCTGATTTAAGACATTTTGGAAACCAGCAAGATCTCTAGCACACTGAAGATGACTTGTCATGGGCTGGGAAAGTCAGGAGTTACTAAGATTTTTTTCCTTTTATTTTTTTGATGTTTTAAGCAGTAAGATCAATTTTACAGAAATGGAAGTCTGTGAAATGCTAGGAAGTATTTCAAGGTTTTGTTCAGAATTTATCTTTTAAAAGAAGATTAATAATTTCTTCCCTTCTCCCTCATTTAGTTTGTAGGAATAGATCTCACAGTAGCAAATTTTACTGCATGGCAATCCAGTCCTCTGTACCCTGCAGGAAAAAAGCTATTTTTTGAACAGGCTGTTATAGATATTAGTCTTACAATGTTTCTATGTCTGATAAGAAAGGAAAAGATGAGTGCAGGCAAGCAGCTGAACTAACTGGAAGACAGCAAAAGAAAAAGCAAAGCTCTTTTGGGTTGTGGCTGTAGAGATGGCTGATCATTTAATGTTGGGCATTAGCACTTAAATGTATGTTTGAACTGTAATTTCTAGTTACTAAAAGATTTTCTGGCTGAGGAAGTGGGTGTGTAAGTGTCTGGCAAGTGTCCTTCAAACTTGTGTTACAAGAGAGAAACTATCTTCTGGCCTGTTTGAAGTTTGATTTTTTTCAAACACACTTGTAGATTTTTAGCTGAAATACTGAACATATGTTTGAATTCTGTTCATCTTTCCTTCGGCTGATAAAGAAAAAGAGTAAAATGAAAACAGTTTTTCTTTTTAATAAGGGAGGATTAATTTTTCTACCTAGCAGAAAAGTATTGAGTTATGCTATTTCATATGAAAGTCAGTTCTCAGTAATGAAAGTGTTTTTCCTTTTATGTGATAAGATGGGCAGACTATAAAGTAGCTATAAAAAAAGAGGAATAGGAAATATATTGCTATAAAGAGCTACACCGTGTGCTTTTTGTTAGGATTGTTTTGTAAAACCGACTTGCTGGAAGTAATCCACAAATAGGCTTAAAAATAAGCCTCAGAATTTTATTCTGAATATCTCATCAACAACAATAAGGAGAACATTTTGCATATTGCTGGAGACGAATCTTTGTGTCAAGTATTATCTGTAGTTTCAGAGCTGTTGCAGTTTTAAGCGTGTTTGCAAAACCTCTTAGGACCTCTATTTTGACCTCTTATGTGAAGGTTTCCCATGATTTCTATTCATTAACATGAAAAAGGCAATTAACCACATACATTTAGATAACCAAAGCTACAAGGAGCATCTGTTTTCCAGACATCTCTGTGTTGTACGTGACCTATGGTCTGATTTGGCTGAAATCTGATAGCATTGTATAATTTCACATGCCATCATTAGAACATTCCTCCGAGGGGAAAAGGAACAGGCCCCGAGCCTGGGAGTGGCATCTCTGGGAGATCTTCCTGCTCTTAAGGAAGCTCCGTGCAGAATCACATCCAGCACATGTGGAACAGTGCCCTGAGGATGGGCACGCAGACTTTGGTGGGCAGGCATGAGCTGGCCTGCACGCTGAGCACACAGGAGCCCTGTAGCAGAGCTAGAGCAATGATCAGCACGTCCCAGGGCAAGGTTTAATAGCTGTGGTTCAGTCAACCACAGCAACAGTCCCAGCACACGCGTTGCACAATGCTTTGCAAAGGCACGCAGAGACATCCCCTCCTCTGGCTGCACCAGGCCGACACATGCAGGGGAACAGAGACCATGTGCATGTCAGCCAGCACCATGATGCATTAGGAGCAGATCAATAGATCTACTGTTATGTGCTGAGCCTCCTACATCTTCAATAAACGTGGTCTGAAGTTTTGACTCCGAGTAGGTCTAATGGGGTGCTCTGGACCAAATGTCTCTGGCACACATGTGGTTAGAAACTGTCTGATGTTAGGTTTGGATGCTGTGGTTTGGACCCCCACGTGGGGATGGAGCACATTTGGGGAGCACCTGGCGTGGGGCTTGAGATTTAGCTCCTCTGAAGGAAATACAGTTTGTATATACAAGCCCCATTCCTTTTACGCAACAATGTGCAGCTAGTGTGACGACTAGGGAATTTGATTCAAAACTGCTTTAAGGGTTCAAGCCAAAATCTCAGCATAGACACAGCCTAATTCATTTTCTAATTGTATTTGTTCACTTGTTCAACATTTCCTTCAGATCAACAAGATGTGTACAATTTATGTCCAACTCAAAATCCAGTGTCATTCCATATGCTTTCTCTTGAAAGAGCATGTTACAGCACTTTGAAATTGAAGAATGAGGTGGAAAAATCCAAATTCTTATTTCAATGCCTTTCTCTAGGAAGTAACGTGAGTTGTATCAATATTAATTTTACTTACATTGTGATGGTGCATAAGTAATGGATTTAAATTCCAGGAAAGCAACTCAAGCAATCAGAAGCCCTGAAATTGTGGCTACCCCTGCAGCATGATTGTTCACACAAACTTAAAAGTTATGTTATATTTCTGTTAATTTTTCCAAGTGGTATATAGAGGAGATTGGACAAAACAAGTGATTTGAATGTAAAACCTACTCAAACTTCTTGAATGCTTAGCAGCCTCTACCTTTATAAACTTGGGAAAAATGCAACAGCAGAAGATTTAAAAGTATATGTTTTAATTGAAACCACTACTTCTAATCAACACTGAGAGTTATGACTAGTATGAAAGGAATGCAAATTATATCCACTGACACTGAAACAAGAAAGAATAAACTAGAGAACAGGTTTCAAGCTAATCCTTTTATCTGTGATTAAAATCAAATCCAAATCAGTAATGTCTGAAAGCTGTTATCACTGGGATGACCATTCCCTGTTACAGGTGATGTCAGCCTTATTTCCCTGAAGACTGATGCGTGTATCACAAAACTCCAACCCGCTTCCACCACGCCTAACAAGGGACTCGGGTATCTGGACAGTAAGCAGGTAGAGGAGCATAGAGACAGGAAATGCCTTCTTATCCTGCTTTCATTTGAGGTGTGGGCAGAATGGTGAGGACACACACAAACCTGCAGTACAGAAATATTAGGCATCTCACCTTCTCTCTGAGTCAAGGTCTCATGGCTCTCCTAATCTCTCACCTTTCACAGCTAAGCCATTCCTTTCTTAAAACAAATAAATTATTTATTTGCATACAGGTTGCATGAAAATTGAAAAGTAGAGTAATATTTTAAAGCAGTTTACCAATTTTTAGTACTCTCCAGTGAAGCTCAAGAGTAGTAGTTGCAAATATTTTTCATAAGTTTCAACATTGAAAGGATATCTGTAAGAGTAACTTAGATCTTATCTTCCATGCAAATCCTCCAATGAAGACTTTAAAAAAATAGGAAAAGGGGGAGAAAAAGTCTATGTAACATCACAATAGAATATATTCCAAATTTTTGCCTCACATTTTATTAATCAGGAGCACTTTTATGATCTGACATGAGGCAATTCTATGTTAACATCCTAATACAAGAAGATAGAACTCTTTAACCCATGTTGTCTACAGAATTATTATGTTGAAGTCACCAATCGAGATGACAGAAATCTAATGTGCTACCAACCAAACAAATATAAAAGGGAAAGATAAAAAAAAAAAGCACCATAAATAATCTTCTGTAGCAATATTGAAAGTGTTTTGAAGCAACAGTTCATTCCTTACTCAGAAAGCTGGAGGCTGCAAAGGTCTCCTAGATTACCATAGTAACTAAAAGAATAATTTAAATCTGCCTTTTAAAGGGTTGTAAATAATGCAAGTGTAATATCAGTCGCTGCTCATTGCCATTTCACATGCTTCAGAAGACAATTTGAAGACTGGTGTCATCATTCCTCTTGTAAGGAAATGTTGTGTCCAATCTCTCCCTTTCTCCATTGCTTTTTTTCTGGATCTATCTGATGAGAAATGAAAACTTGTGCAATAGGCTTCATTTGCATGTCTCTTTGGGAACCTGAAATGATTGTAAACATTCACTTCTCTGTTTGCCCAAAAAACCATCATCCTAAAGGACTGGGAATATGAATCAGACTCTCTCTCTATGTGTGTATGTACAAAATGTTGAAGGATCTTCTGAAGCATTACAGTGCTAGTACACAGCTGCAAACTCCATGCAAAGGTCTTCTGCATTATGTGCAAGAGTGGGAACACACAACTAAATGGGTGCTGTTTTCAATATTATTAAAAATATTACCAGAGTAAATATTTTAGGTGGGGATTTAAATGCACAGATGAAATGGCACTGATGATCTTGTACAGACTGCTACAGGAAAAAAGGGATATAAAATTCTGATTTTCAGTGCTGGAATGAAAAATATAGCAGGCCAAGAAATTCCTGAAGAACCACAAAGATAATCTTTCTTGTCATGCAGAAAGTAGATACTTTTGACTCCCTTTGACTGCAATTAGATGGCTCTATATCTGCTGGGTCAACTTCTCATTGTCATGGTAATCATGATAGGAATGAGAAAAATGCCTTCTGAAAGCAAGCTGAAAATTAATAGCAAATTGAGTAAAATGGTGCTTAGAAATTATTTTTTAGCAAACAACCTATACACATTTTTGTCTCATCTAACTACACGGGTGGCCCTCTTCAGATACAGGAAAGGGACAAACCAGTATTTATCCATAAGACAGCCCAGCATGTATGAAGATCTGGACAAAACTGTTTTCTTTCCAGAGCCTCTGTCACTCACATTCATCTTTCCCCTGGAGAATACATGTTTTCTCAAATCCATCATTGTATCTGTGCTTTCTGGCTCTGGCTTAGTATGTTGCTTGTTAGCTTCTTTGCAGGGCCTAGAAATAAAGTCTTCCTTTTGCTTAGACCTCTCTTGAGCCCAGGCAGCCTGATGCACCAAGAATATTTACCTGTGGTGTGTGTGCCAAGGCTGTTTGGACATGATCCAGACAGCTTCTATGTCTTGTTCTCAGGGGAAATGTGCCACTGCTGCCTTTTCTTCCTGACATGTGAGGCACTATCTCAGGAAACCTATACCTAAGATTGAAAGCCAGTAATATTTACCACTAGTATTTGCTGTATTTATTGCAGGCTCAATGGGAACAAGTAGGAAAATCCTTTAGTATAGACATATGCATCCATATCAAAAGACAGGGAAGAAAAAGGATGATGTGACAGACAATCTTTTCATATACATTCAATACAAAGAAGAAACTTATGAGCAGATTATTAAGGCATAAGTTTTTGTTTGTATTGCAGTATTGGTAGGAAGTGTGTACAAACTCTATGATGGTTCAGACAGGGAAAATGTAGAAGAAATCAGATGGTATAGGATTGGTGTTAGTCCTTATTAAAATAGACAAGACCCATGTAGGTGGGCATTAGAAGAGAACACACACAGTTCTAATCAATAACACAAACAAGAGGATTCACTTTATTTCTGACTTAATAGCATTATCTTAAATGAATATAATCCTTAGCCTACTAAACTTTAGTCTAACATTATATTGAATTCATAGCACTTGCTTTGCACTTTGAAGAAGTAAAGTGCTGTGAAGTATTGATGATGCAGCAAAAAGATGGCATTAAGTATTTAAAAAGACTGTGGTAGTTTTCCTTGGGAGTAAAAAACGTATCGGTATTGTTTTTGGCAATGAAAAAATGAAGCTCAAAACTCAGATTTCCCCCAAGTTAGTAATTCCATATAATCCTCAGTTTTCCAAATTTGCTAGAAAGATCGGTAACACAAATAATTCTGTAACGACCCCCTCAATTTATACACAGTGCTTTCTTTTATTATCCAGTGATTTCGTATCCATTTTCCCTGACTCATTTTTCCTGTGGTGCCACTCTTACTTTGTATTATCATTGCAGTGGATTGGATTTGCTTTGGCGAGATCTCAAGTGCCACAGTAATGGGACATTTTCTAATGGTAGGTAAAACAACACAATAAGAAGGGCTGAATTCTGATGATCTTTGTTTTTAACTAGGAATTCACATTGTTGCAATTTTTTAGCTGAAACTGGATTTGCAATCCAGTTTTAAATCCAATGAGCACTTACAGAAATATTATTATATAATTTCAACCCTATCTAGCTGCCTTAAGATATGTTGCTCTATAAAATAAACATTCCTTTAAAGATGGGTGATTTATCCATAAGATTAAGTCAAACAAATTTATATTGTATCTTTATATAGTATCTAAGATAATATGGCCTAGCATCACAAACCACAACTGGACTTGCCATGGTGAAGTACTATGTTTCCATAATGCTTCCAGGAGAAACAAGTTTCACAACTGCATTTTTTTCTCGTGTTTTTGATTTTTCTTTCTTTTTTTTTTTTTTTTCAATAACACTCTTTTAAAATTTTTAGCATAAACAAGATTGTAATGTAGATAAGTAGAACACTTCCACTGTTAAGTTCC
Source organism: Vidua macroura (assembly GCF_024509145.1). Taxonomy (NCBI): domain Eukaryota; kingdom Metazoa; phylum Chordata; class Aves; order Passeriformes; family Viduidae; genus Vidua; species Vidua macroura. Next base: position 40,404,137 of record NC_071572.1, on the reverse strand, counting down.
TTTGCATTATGTTGGGTTAAAAAAAAAAAAAAAAAAAGGACATTCAACAAAAGGTATGAGAAAAGAGCCAAAGATAAAATGCTCTTCAGATTTGTAAAACAAATTAGAGAAGGACAATTAAGTGCCTTAATGAGTGTCAAGACACGCATTCAACATACTTAAGGCACTTTGTATCTTACAAGTTTGTACCCTACATGTTGTAAATTTGGTCCAGACTAGCCAAATCACAATTAGAAATAGGATGCTGCCAAATCAGATTTTTATTCCATATGTAACATCTGTACAAGATGTGAAATCAAGTATGAGATTTCCCTGTTTACTGACAGATACTCTATAACTTAACCTACAGATGCACTGCTTCTTCACAGTGCAGCGTTGAATTCATCCACATGAAAGCATTTATATGAATTGTACTTTTGTGGTGAATTATGTAGATGTGAAAGCATGTATCACTTTCCCATCTGCTGCTTCACTTTGTATTGCTCTATTGATTTGGAAATAAAAACTCTTCTGGTGCTGCTCAAATAGTTGCTTAGTTCCAGTTCCATGTTCTGCCAGGGTCACCCAATGTGATTGTCACATCTGCAGCTCCTAACTGGTCACTACAAGCCTTTTCTGTCTGATTGAAGATAGATTTTTAATACCCAGTTCAGATGGTAATTGGAACTGGGGCACTCAGAATCACCTGGCTGTGAGTCTGCTTCATTGCAGTTGGGAAACTTCTGCTTTATTTTATTTTATTTTTTTCTTTATTTTATTTTAATGGATTAAAATATTTAAATAGGTTAGCTGCCTCTTGTTTTCAACAGTCATTTTTCATGTCAGAATTTACATTACTTACTTCATTAAGTCAGGTCATGAGGTTATGCAGGGCAGAAAATTAGAAGACCTAGAGCCCAGCTAGAACTTAATCTGGTTACTGCCACAAAAGATAATAAAAAATGTTTCTATAAATGCATTAGCAACAAAAGGAGGGCTAAGGAGAATCTCCATTCTTTATTGGATGTGAAGGGAAACATAGTGACTAAGGATGAGGAAAAGCCTGAGGTATGTAATACTTTTTTTGCTTCAGTCTTTACTAGTAAGACCAGTTGTTTTCTGGGCATCCAGCCCTCTGAGCTGGAAGATGAGGAGCAGAATGAAGCCCCCATAAGCCAAGGGAAAATGGTCAATGACATGCTATACCACTTAGAGACACACAAGTCCTTGGGCCACAATGGCATGCATCCCAGGGTACTGAGGGAATTGGCAGAAGTGTTCACTGAACCACTTCCCATCCTGTATCATCAGTCCTGGCTAACTGGAGAAGTTCCAGCTGACTGCAGGGTACACAGTGTGACATTCAGCTGTAAGAAAGGTTGGAAGGAGGAGCCAGGGAGCTACAGACCTGTCAGCATGACCTGGATATTGGGGAAGGTCATGGAGCAGAACATCCTGAGTACCATGGGCTGCATGTAGCACATCTGGGGCAGCCAAAAGATCAGGCCCAGCCAGAATTGGTTCATGAAGGGTATGTCATCCTTGACCAACCTGATCTCTTGCTATGACAAGGTGATCCATCTAGTGGATAAGAGAGAGGCTGTGGATGTTGTTTGCCTGTACTCTAGTAAAGCCTTTGACACTGCTTCCCACAGCATTCTCCTGGTAAAAAACTGCTGATCATGGCTTGGACAGGTGCAGTGATAATCTCTCTATACTCAGCACTGGTGAGGCCACACCTCCAATTCTGTGTTCAGTTCTGGGCACCTCACTACAAACAGACACAGGAGCTGGAGCATGTCCAGAGAAGGGCAATGAAGCTGGTGAAGGGTCTAGAGCACAAGCCCTGTGAGGAGCAGCTAAGGGAGCTGGGGTTCTTTAGCTGGAGAAAAGGAGGTTCAGGGGAGACCTTATCACTCTCTGCAACCACCTGAAAGGAGGGAGTAGCCAGGTTGGGATCACTCTCCCA